>NC_045760.1:8241666-8893750 GCF_009193385.2 Nasonia vitripennis | reverse complement strand
CCGGCCCTTTTTTATTGTTTTTTCTTCCACGTGCTGCTGATGCTTCAGTAGGCACGTTTGCGGCACATCGTGAGCTTAGGAACTGTTCTTTTTTTTCCCTTAATATATTATCGTCAGTGTATAGATTCGCTGATTAAGACACCGCAATATTTTTCACGTCGATCTCTGTACAGAGTCAAAACCGTCGGGTGGATAAAGTAACGCTGCACTTGCGGGTATTTCGATTTAAAAAAAAAACGAATTCGCCACCTCAAAACACATTTGCACACACGTTGCTCTCGGCGTACTCCACCGCTTGCGCATTTATTTCGAGCGAGGCCGAGTCGGATTCTCGGGAAACTGCTATATACCGTTAGCCCTCTCTCTCTCACTCTTTGGTGCGCGCGCGTTGCGACGGAAAAAAGTGGCGCGCCGAGAACTGCTTTTTCTTCTTATTACTCTTCTCGCTCTCTGTGCTTGCGAGTGAGAAAGAGAAAGAGAGCAGCAAGGGTTGATTTGTGAGTGGTTTGAAGAATGGCGCGAGTTTTTCGTGACGCGATGGAAGGATGAAAAGGAATTACGGAAGGGCAGGATTAATGGGGGCGCTTAGTTCGCGACTGCCGGACGAGGGAGAGTCGTCGTTGTGCTCCGCGAGGCTTCTTTCGTCAAGGATGAGTTTTTGCTGCGGGACATTTGGTATTCTTCAAGCTCGCTTTGGGATCAAGCTTTCCTTCGTCCCTTTTTAATTTCAGCAAAGAATATTTACGGGATGCTTCGACCCTTTGAGACGTACCGGTAACGCGTTTACATGGAACAAGACAGTAAATCTCAAAAAGCTCCTTAACGTGCATCCAGCGCCGATATCAAGAATCGCGAGAATAAATAACGCTCTCTCAAACACGCCGCGAGAAAAAAAAGAAAATCGCTGCAGCCGTCCTCGAGACACTGCGCCGACCTTCTTCATCTTTCCCTCTCTCGCTCCTCTTCTCTACTTCCTCGTTGGCCCGACTCTGACTATATATACATGCAACGAAAGAGGGAGCGCTACGTAATTACCCCCGATTAGAGTCAACAACGAAAATGTTTTCCCGCCCGCGCGAGCGCGCGCGAACTTTTAAAACTCGATAATTTCTTTTAAACAAGCGAGCGTCCGCCGTTTTTACGGGTTGAATTAGGGCCGGCAGAGTGAGTGTCTGTTTTTCGCCTTACTTTTAATTTCCCACCCCGAAAGAGTGAGAGAAGAATGGTTTCGGTTGTGAGGGAAGGGGGAGAAGTGAAACGTTCTACTCGCAAAGTAAAATTTAGACCTGTGGGATCTGCATATTTTAGCGCGCGACTTTTTTCTTGAGGAAGAGAGAGAGAGAGAGAGAGAGAGAGAGAGAGAGAGAGAGAGAGAGAGAGAGAAACTGAGCGAGCAAAGACTGAAATTTTACCGGGAGACGACAGATAACGATGCTGTTCGAGGAAACGCCGTTACTAGATTCATAGACACGGTGACTCCGTAAAGCATGTTTTATTTGCAATAAATTTAGTTCGAGAACCGGCGATGTATTTAAAAATAACCCGAAACGCGTATACAACCCATTAAAATAAAACAAACAAGGGACTTTATTTCAAGCCGTTCAACATAACGAAATCGAGTTAAAAAAAAAGCTCCTCCGAATGCAAAACAGCAACGCTGCTACAGTGTTATGTTCTTTGTGTCGTTCATCATGATCCTTCACCGAGAGCGACTAATCCGAAGAAAATTCACCCCGTCATCGCTTATTTTTCACGAAGATTTAATTCAAAATCCGGCCTTTCGCTTAGCAAAGGAAAAAAGTAATCCTCGCAGTCGGTCTCGAGAAACAATCGAATGCACTTCAATCTGTGGAATCCGGCCGGTTTATTTTTGTCCCGCGCACAAAAAAAAACTACCCGAGCAAGCGCAAGCACGGCGTTTGTATTCGAGAGGCCGTAGCGCAGCGCGAGTTGCTTAAAAAGATCAACGACACTTTTTATTCGAATCGACTCCGCTCCATTAACAACCATAACGTATAAACTCGTGCGTAACGCAAGCTCTCTGTTCTAGTTCTCTCGAGAAATTTCACAATAACGCGCCAAGGTATTTCAAAGTTCTCGGCGTACAGGTCCAGCGCAGTGTAGAGAGAGAGAGAGAGAGAGAGAGAGAGAGAGAGAGAGAGAGAGAGAGAGAGAGAGAGAGAGAGAGAGAGCTGCAAAGGGACAGTTAGAACAGCTCAGTATTTTTAAACACTCGCGCGCCTATTCCTAGAGCACGCGCCTTAGACTGCACAGGTGCAGGCTTCTAACTTTAAATGCGTCGTAAGCGCGCAGCCGCGACAAAAAGCTCGGCGAAAAGTCGCGGGTATACACAGGCCGACAAAAAAAATAACCTAAAAGCGCGTAGTTCGTTGTGTAACGGAGTTCCACAAGCCCCGAGGCGGCTACAACCTAATCCCACTCACTCCAGCCTCGTCGCACACCAAACACCCGCAAGTGTAGCGAGCTTTCGAATTAACACACGAGACGACTCTTCGACATACCCAATTTCGTACACGTATATATAACACTCGCGAAAAGCTCGTTCGAGCGCGTAAGAAAAAAGCTCCAACGTGGGCGCGCGCGCGTGTGTGGAGACACGACGTTCGTAGCCGTCGCAACGACACTGAGAGAGCGACTTGCCGGTGGATGGAATATCGCGCGCGCATCGCGACGGCAGCAAGAGCGAGAGAGAGAGAGAGAGAGAGAGAGAGAGAGAGAGAGAGAGAGAGAGAGAGAGGAGAGGCAGGTACAGAGGCACCCCAAACAGTTATTAATAGCCTCTGTCCTAGCTTACTAGAGAGCTGCCCTCGAACGCGCGCGAGCTGCTCACACATATAGCCGACGGCGGCGAGACTGAGAGAGCGAGTGAGTGAGCTATATACATAACGAGGAGAAACGTGGTGGGAGGTGTTTGCTATATACGCTGGGCTGCGAGATTCGAGGGCGTTCTCTCTCTCTCTCTCTCTCTCTCTCTCTCTCTCTCTCTCTCTCACTCTCTGATGATGCCCGATGCGATATGCGGATGACGCGGCGAGTCGCGAGCTTTTGCGTGGATTTGTTCGCGGCAGTTCACACCGCGAGCTTTTGAGGTAGGTACGGGTTTGCGGGACTTATTGCAATATTTCATGTAATTAGTAGGTGAAGTGGAGATTTATTGGTAGACGTATAGTCACATCGAAACGTGCATTTCAATCAAAGAGGCAGAAACGTTGTCCGTCAGAAAAATCAGTCTCTCCTTTCCGTAAATAAAATTCCACTTCCCCCCTTCTCTCTCTCTTTCTCTCGGTCAATAATGAAGGCTGCGCGCATCGTCCCTCCCCCCAGGGAACGAACCCTATGATTTTATAGTGTTAGAAAACGTGCGAGGAAACTCGCTCACTGATTCTCTCCTCGTTTCGAATCTCTCAAGGGGAATAATAAAATCAAGAACTCCTATCGCTCGGCCCGCCGCGCATCTTTCCTATATCCTTCTCTTTTTTCCTCCATCTCTTCTCCACCTTCTTCTGCTCCTCCTTCCTCTCCCGGATAAAACAACTGGCTCCTCTAACGAATTCAAATCACATCCTGTAGACACTTTGGATTACAACTATACACACCTCCTAAAAATATTGTACTCCGTACAATATTTGAATTCTCATCGTAATCGGCCGAGTGGACACTTTTCATCAGCCGGAATTTCCTCGGTACACATCGCGCGCGCGCCTCTCTATATTTACCCTTTCTCTCTATCTATCTATCTGCGCAGTGTTATACATCGCGCGGCGAGGAGAATAAGATTCCCCGCGACGATAACGATAGAATATGCAAATATCCGCGCGCGCGCTGCATCTAGCCTAGGAAAACAAAAACAGCAAATATTCTCCGTGTCTCGAGGAGCAAACAAAACACACAGGCGCACACATCGAGGGAGAGAGATAGAAGGCGACTGCTGCAGGATGAGAAAAAAGGAGCGCAAAACGGCCGATCGGTAAATAAAGAAATCTCGTCGGCTTTTCACCGGCGCGTCTACTACGTGCCTTCCGCGAAAATCAATGCTAGAGCGAGGAGCGCTCAAGGTAACGCTTTTACATCTCTTGAACGGCGTCCAAATAAAATCTGCAACAAGAAAAGGAGCATAGCGCCATCGTCGTCGTCGTAGTCGTCCCAAATGCGGATTTTTGCAATGACGCGCGCGAGAGCCGGCTAACCCGAAATCTCCGGAACATCGTTGTGTGTGCGAGGTCGAGGAATTTATTTTTTCCCGCGGCTATATCTGTGTGTTGTAATCTGACCAATTTCAGCCGTGTGTATGTGTGTGTGTGTGTGTGTGTGAGAGAGAGAGAGAGACTCGATTGTAGGAATATGCAGTTTCGGAGAGGGAGAGAGATAATGCGGTGGGAGAATTAGGGGAAGATGCTGCTTGGAGGAATTGCGAATCGGAGCTTATTGTATAGCGTTATCTGCCGCGCGGGGATATTAGTGTTAGGATTTCGGAGTGCCTAATTGACCGAGAATTAAGTAGCGAATAATATTGCGAAAGGGAAAGTATGTACGATTTTGAATATGAAAAGTGGAATGTATATAGCGGAAAATATTTCACAGTTAAAAGTGATTTATCTTAATGACACGTTTTCTATCTCGTAATCTTATTGGACAATCGACGACCAATCAGAGAACGAATAGAATGATGATTCCTCTCTTTTTTAGAGTAGAAAAGTACCCAACAATAGCAGCAAATTAACAAATTCTCAATCCGGCGCTCACGGCGAATCCCGGCGAAATTTCAGCGCCTGTACAATCCACTCGCCTTTAAACGCCAACAGCAGCAGCAGTAGCAGCAGCATCAGGCCTCTAATTAAAGTAATAACAAATTTATGAAGTAGTTAAGGCGCAAACTCGCGCAAAGCCGCCGCGTCGCGCGCGGGGGCGCAAATTTTCGCTGCTGCTACTGCTGTGCGGCAACACCGTCAGCGGTAATTCGCAGCGTGTTTCCCGGGCTTATGCAGCCGCGTCGCGTCGCCTCGTCTGAAAGCTGCAGCGACGATAGCGAGAATACGAGAAAGGAATATAAGGGAAAACGCGAGAGCTAAGAGGCGAGGAGAGACACGACGCGAAACGAGAGAAGTCAAGTTACGCCGAGGAGAAGGAGGAGAAGAAGAGGTGAGATAATGTGGAAGAGTGTGCGGATGTGAGTGGAAGAGCGCGGAATGACGTGCGAGACGATAAGGGGATGACGGGATGGATGAGGCTAGATGAGCAGGAGCTGAGATCCGCTGGACTGCTGTTATGGTGATCTTTGTGGTTTTACACGAGTAGACACTAGTTTGTGAATAACTTCTTGTCGCGGTAAGCTGTCGTTTTAGAAATTTGAATTTCCTGCCATACACGTCCAACTCTGAATTCAATAAATCATTTCGTTCAAAAAAAAGCATCCATCAAGAACAATACAATTAAACAATTGATACCCCAACCTACATATCCCTCACACAAAAAAAACGCATAACCCCGATAGCCGCGCGCGATCATCGTCGATTTCCATATCAAACCTCGCGCGAAAAAATCCCATTGTCCAGCCTCTATACCCTCGGCCATCTCCTCTCGCTAATGAAAAAAAGCGTCCCGCGCGAGTAAACACCGACAAAAAGAGAATAGACAGATCGCTCGCAATCGTTCCTCGTCGCGCACAAAAAAAAAAGAGAGAAGAACCGACCGACGCAGCGCAAATCGACAAACAATCAGTCGGCGCGTGTGTCCCTCTCTCGTCGCTTTGAAATTCATCGCGTATATAAAACCGTAGAAGCATCGTCAAAGGCAAGAAGAGAAGCGTTTCTGTCTTGCTCTGAAAAGATTATTGCCGTGTGCAGTGCCGGTCAAAAGACAGGCTTTGCCGAGATTGCTCTGCTGTCCTCTCACAGGATACACACGTATGTGAGTGTGTGTGTGCAGAGCCAGACGGAGTTTGGCTATCGATCGGCAGTAGCTGCTATTTTCCTCTCCTTTTCTCGACGTCGACGACGACTCTTCGATGCGCGGTCGGGCCCCTGTACATGTGTACTTACGCTCTATTTCGCGTTTCTACGTTATCATCTCGCGAGCGAGCGCGGGATTTCTCAGAGAGCCTTTTTTGAACGGAGGAGGACGAGCTTGCGGTGCGCGGCTGGATTGGTTTGGTGATTTTAAAAAGTTTTACGGCTCCCGGAAAGTGTGTACGTAGTGCGAGGGAGGGTTTACCCGCGGAGAGATACGCGATGAGTAGCTGTGCTTCTTTGAGTGCATCGGAGAGCTTTTCTGTTGTTATTTTTTTCTCTCGCGAATATTCCAGTTCGAAATAGTCATTTTATTCATAAAAACAAACAATCGTCATCCTCGTGTTCAAGCCCGCGCAAATCTTTCACACAGGCTGACAGTCTCGCGCATCACTACACCGCTGATTGCCTTCGCACAACCTCTCAAAAAAGATCGTCTTCCCGAGCCGATAGGAATTGCGCCGTTACCCTCAGCACCACCGCAACTTGTGCATAGCTCGGCACATACATACACGCGAAGAGAGAAGGAGAGAGACAGAGACAGAGAGAGAGAGAGAGAGAGAGAGAGAGAGAGAGAGAGAGAGAGGGAGAGAGAGAGAGGCGCGAGAGGAATAACATCGGGTGGCGGGAATATAAGGCAAAAGCGAGCGCTAATGACCGTTCTAAGTTTGCTGGGCCGCTGCGGAGAGGACGACGAACTTTCAAAGGTCTCGAGTGCATGCAAGCCGCCACCGCTGGCTTAGGGACTATTCCGGTTTGACGCGGCACGGACTGCAGCGTAGCGTACAGTGATGCGCTCTATGTGTAGTCGAGAGGAGGTCCGGATTCTCTTCTCGAGCAGCACAGGTGCAGAGGGCACAAATTTTAGAGAGGAGTGCCGGAGTTTTGTTGGGATTGGAGGTGCTGCCGCGGTCAGCGCGTTGAGATTGATGGATTGGAGAGGAGGTGGCTTTTCAGGCTATTTTTGGGGTTGGATGGAATTTGGTGGGATCACGGATTTTTTGAAGATTCGACTGCAGGTTAACATCGAAAGCACGAAAAATCGTTCCAAAATTCCATCCACCCTATTATAAGTACACGTTAAACTTCTCCTATCAGCAAAAACGAGAAACCCGAGCTCAATCGAGCGTCAGTTCCGAAACGAGCGAAATCGCGCGCATATCACGCTGCCTATTCGAAAAGTTTTTTAATGAAAAGCGATCCATACATATTCGAGTAAGTATGCAAGAATAGGTAGAGTAGATATAACAAAAATCGGTCCCGATGACGGCCCCCGACGAATCCTCGGCTCAACTGGCGCAGCATCGGACAGGTTCGCGTGACAAGCTTTTACATACCTACTACCATCATCTCCTCCCTCTCCTCTCCTTCCACCTTTTTGCTTAATTTTCGTACATGAGGGAAAAATCCGCGAGCAATTTGCCGGTCCGTTTCCCTAAACGCTATGCCGCCGCGTGTTTTCTTTTTATCGTGTATATAAGGCGAAAGGACTATGTGTATGTTGCAGCCCAGAGACAGGACTTTCCGCGACGCTTTTGAGGTGGAAGTTAACGGCTGCGTCGTCGTCGTTGTCGTTTTATTTCGGGAACAAGGGGATGAGGCTAGTTGGATGGAAGTTTTGCGCCCTAGCGGATTGCCGAGATTGCGAGTAGGTTTAGTTTCGTTGTCTTTTATAGTGCGTGCGTGCTAGTGGAGTTTTATCAAATTGCCGGTGTAATCGTGGTCGCAGGTGTTTGGCGAGTGAGTTTTTGTAAGTGGAGTGAGCTATGATTTTTTGGAGGATTAAGTGCGCCTTCTGCGTGCTGCTAAATGAATTCGGAACTCACATGCAAACGTCTTTTTTACGACATAAGTAGTGTCTTCGAACTGTAGACGACATGATTATCGTGTTCATGTTGTACGAATAGATAATAATATCATAAAACTCCTACCCTATACAGGCTACCCTTAAGGATTGAGTCAACTTCCTTCAGCTAATATTTACACAAGCCGTTCTTTCACCGCAGGGCACGCGTTCTACCATCGGTTCTATATATTACACCGAAAAGAAACTCCTCGCGTCACACGTGGTTACGTAACAACAAGCCTTGCACCGCTGCCCCAATGAAGCTCTCACCCCCAATCAACCTAAAAATCCGCAATAACCTTTACCCTTCCTCCCGAGCGTTCCCTCATCCCCAAAATTGGCCCCACACAAGTTATAACATACATACACGCACACGCGCGAAAGGACGACGAATTCGCATCGGCAGCGCATTATATCCGGCTGCATAGGCGCTTATCGGCGACGCGCGATCCGAAAGAGAGGGAAGCCGCGACGCCGCCGCCGCTATCGACGCTCTGCGGCGTGCGGCCACGCGCGCACGTGCTCGCACTGCAGCATCTCTCTCGCGTCGCGTCGCACTTCGCACACATGTACGTATGCTTCTGTCTCTCGCGCACTTGCATGTGTGTGTGCGTCATCCGATGCTAACTGCACTGCGCGATTTTCGTTGTTGTCACACGGCGTTTACCGCGCAGCGTCGCATAGGAGTGAGATAATAGAAACAAAAACATAATATAGATTCACCTGTCCTACGGAAGGGGCCTGCAGATAAGTCGAGACATCCGGTTCCACCATGCAGCTCCTCAGGGTATCCGGGATGAACATGAGTAGGTGGGACTGTCTCGGTCCAGCGCCCTCAGCTTCTCTATCCTCTCTTCTTTTTTTCTTCTCTCTTCGACTCCTCTATACTGCCTCCGCTGCAAGCCCTCTTACTGATCTCTTCTGATGCTCGAGCCGATGGTGTCGTCACTAGTATTACCGCAACGACGATACCCGCCGGCTCCGCTGCGCTGATGGGATGATGACAGCGACAACAGCAGTAGCAATAATAATCTGTCGGCGATGCTGGTACGAGTCGTGGTAGTGGGTAACTCCGGTGCTGGCACGCCGCACCCAGGCACGCCGTGCATCCTACCTATCGCGGGCCACACTGCTCACTCGAGTCTGACTGAGCGGCACCGCGCGCGAGACCGAACTGTGTGTCTGCTCTCTCGCTGGATCATGGTGGCGAGAAAGAGGGATAGGGAGAGGGAGAGGAGCAGAGTCGGGAGGTTCTCTGCTTCGCGGCGACTGCGCAGTCTGAGCGACGAGGGAGGGATGGCTTTCTCTCTTGTGTATACTGTATGCGCTCCTCTTCTCTATTTTTCTTTTTTGAATCCTCTTGGATTTTTCTTTGGCTTTCCGTTGCCATGCGTGTGGACTCGCTCCGATTTCGCGATAATCCGTTGAACCATGTATTGAAGAGTAGAGAAGTGAAAACGTCGGTGATGTACACTCGTGCGCTGCAATTTTCAATCGATCCCTGCAACAAATACCAGAGCACGCGTTTTACAACGCAAATTAAAAACCATTCGTCTCTCCGCGGCGGTTCTTGCGCAGCGCGCCGTTCCCGTTTTTGCGCGCACTGTTCTACACCCGCACGAGAGCTTGCGGGAGAGAGAGAGAGAGCTTTCCAGCAGAGACGGCGCCACGGCGCCAGTGTCTGCTCCCTCTTTGTCCCTCTGGCGGCTGTTTGATTCGCGCTGTCTCTCTTTTGCGCGATTTTCGGCGTGTTATGCGTCGAGGGAATTCGCGTTGCTGGAGGGGTGGGTTTTTCGAGCTTTTTGTTGGGACGCGGATCGGGATTTTTAGTTTGACGGGATTGGCGGTTTAGCTGCATTGATTAATGCTTGCCAGCGAAGGGGGAGGGAGATTTTGGATTTCGGGTGTTTTGCGCGATGGCGCGAGTTGATTTTGTTTGTAATTGATCGATCGATTTTGGAACGAAGGGATGAAGTCGGAAATTGGCGAGACTGGTGTTTACGCGGCCAGAATGATTAGCTATACTTTCGTTGCATGCAAACCAATGTTATTTCGGATATTTAAGTATAACGATAAAACCAACCGATTTCGAAATGAACGCGCTTTTCCGTTACCGGCGATGTTTGAAGTGGATCGATCGGTTTTCGGAACGAAGGGATGAAGTCGGAAATGAGCTACTCATTACATGCAAATCAACGCTACTTCGGATATTTAACAATGATAACAAAAACAACCCATTTCGACGATCAATCCCCGCGAAATTCCAAAAGTTCCTCTCACTCAAACGCCGAAACTCTAAAATCGATTTAGAAATCCTCCAATTCTCCCCCTTACCCTTTCACAACCCTAAAATTCGCGCTCACCCTTCCTCCTACCTCACGTTTTTCTCCGTTTGTTTTTCCCGCCACCGGTACTACCTACTATATATAGAATAGAGAAAGGAGAAGGCAGACACATACACACACGGTAGCTGGCGGAAATGAAGGAGAATGGATGGCCGCCGGTCGAGCAGTTTTTCGCTGCCGCCGCCGCCGAGGGATTTTTCCGCGCGCTCTCGCGCTATTTTTCTTTCTTACGCCGCTGAGCAATTTTCGCGCTGCCGCAATTTTTCGTGCGCGACGAGCTAGAGACGCTGCGCTGCGCAGCGCGCAGAGAGCTCTGTTTATGCGTATAAAAGCGGCCTGTGGCCTTTTTGGAAGTAATTGGTATTTTCAAGGCATACATTCGGAGAGCGCCGAGCTTGAAAGTTCATAATGGCGCGGCGATGCTCCCGGGGCTTTTTTCCTGCGGAGCAGCTTTTTTTCTGTTTTAGGTGCGCGCGCGGCGCGAGGTTTTAAAAGTTTTAGTGGTTTATGAGGCCGCGCGAGAGCTGCGATGCTCCTGCTGCTGCTGTGTGTATAGTTTTTTTTAGAGGGGAGCTTAGCGGGATATTTTTTTGACGAGATGAATTTTTTAACGGTTTCGTATAGGGTGCTTTTATTGTGGAACATTGTAATGATAATTTTTAACTTAGGTATATAGTTTTAATAATGCAAATTAAACCGCTACCATAAAAATCCAGCACAAATCACTTCCCTCGGCTCATAAACCCGCTTATACCGCATACACACGATCTTTCCTACAACCCTTGCTTCTTCCCATCCCCTCTCAAGCAATACATCGCAGGAAAGGATCATACGCGATGCGCGCACGTATACCACACACACTCGAACGCGGAAACGGATAACCCGAGGGGCGCTGATCTCCCCGAAGAGGCTGCGCGCGTATTATGTGTCGCAAGCTCGCGTACGTTCAGGATGTTTGCGAAAGCGAGCGGATATGCGAGCATCTTGACATCCATACCTGCGGCTGGATGTGCTCTGCGTCTGTGTATGCTGATAGAGGATGTTCCGGCAAATTTTTCTTTTCTCGAGGGAGGGTTTATTGTGCGTTACCGAGGGGTTGGATCGTTTGGCGGGGATGATTTTTTTCAGGAGATTTCTTTTACGAGTGCGCGATTATCTATGGCGATGACTAATATTAGTTCAGTGTGCTCTTTTATTGTATAGTTGGATGGTGTGTATGTATCACGGTTGTCGGCGTCTGTGCTCAGCGCGAGTCTTACTACTTATAACTTGAAAAAATATTTTGGTTGAAGTTCGAAAGTTAATGCTCGAATACTTTTGTTTGAATATTCATCAAAAATTAAATATATCTTCTTACTGAAACACAAAAAAAATGATATTTAAAATATATATATATATATATATATATATAAATTTTAAATCGTTTTCGAAAAAAATTAAGAATTAAAATTACAACATCAATTTTAAACGATTCAAAAACACAACGTTCGCGACAATTTAAGAAAATACAGTACACAAAGCGCATAAACCTATCCGCAAAACAATAACATTGCAGTAATCGAGCTGCAGTAAAAGGCCGAAACCTCCTCCACACATCGTACATGCATATCCGCGTTTCGCGAAATTCCAGTGAATCTAGAGTCCGACCATACGTAAATACGTCGCGGTACACACATGTATCTATAGGTATACTCGCAGTGGTATAGCCGACTTATACTTATACTCGCGCTCGGCTGCATAGCGCATCGCGAGTCAGTTCGCGGCCGCTGCACCTGACGCGCATAAAGATACCGGCGGCAAACGCAAATGCCCGAGCGTATGGGTCGCGAAGGAGGCATGTGTGTAGGCGCCGCGCCGCCGTTTGCCCGCGTAATTTGTGGAACAGAGAATGCGAGGAAAGCTGCTGCCGAGAGAGCCGTTTTCGAGTGCGTTTGCGGCGTCTTTTTTATTGCGATAACGCTTTCTCGATTTTTGCAATGATTATTCTCACATTTAGCGTCGCTTTTTATAAAGAAAAAAAAGTCTCGCGTCTACTCATTGTTTTAATTGTACAACGTTAGCTACGCGAACCACGCGTTTACGTAACACAAATTCTTTCATCGTAAGCAGGCAAAGAAAATTACAAAAGAAATATAAAAAATCAACAGAGGTGATAATTGAGCAACGCAAGTCGTATATCCAGATGTTCGAGCGAGTTTTTATTATAAATATAAGGTATAAGATGGTAAGAGCAGATTGTAAATATACCTCGCATGAGTTACAAATCACGGCACACAACAGGGTTCTCTCGCTCGCTCGCTCTTTTTCCTCGAGCTCATCAGTTATTCCGTGCATTGTTGCCCGTTGCTGAAGAACGAGTTTTATACATGTATACGCGCTGCGTGTGTAACACGATGCACACGTGCGCAATGTGTAATTGGCAGTCGTTGAACTCGATATACACATCATATTGTTTTCAAAGAACATGTGTGGACGTTATTTTATAATTAATATTTTTTGTTCATTTTTTATTTTTCATTCGCCGACCCGCATACTCAGCGCGATCGTTTTCATGCTTTTTCTCATTGTTAAACCTACAACTTACTTGAGCTTCTTAATACATACGTAATAATAATCTTTAATACAACTTATTCTCACCCTCGATGCTTGCTTACTTAATCATTTCTGCTTCGATTGTTGCGCGCGTAATTATGAGCGTATAGTATAATAATGATCTTATCGGAGTTGACAACGTAATTGTTTTTCTCGTCCTTTTCTTTCTTTTTGTTTCTCGCGCTTATACGAAAAATTCTTGGCATCTCGAGGAAAAAATCATTGACAATCATATATGCGTACTTCTTTCTGCGTATAATTCGTATTAGTGGTATAGTCGTGTGTATATTTATTAGAAACTTTGTCAACGGTTATCAAATTTCATGTAAAATTCATCATGCGTATCATTATTATTCAATTGATTCGAGGCTTGATCGTGGGACAAAAGATACAATTACAAAAACTTTCTTTCTCAGGACTCTTCGGCTGATTTTCGGATACTGTAAAATACACGTGTAAAATTAGACTCGTAAATAAAAAAAGAAGCGACACACTGCGACGAACGCCAATCTCAGTCGGAATATTCGCGAACCTTAAAATAATATTGCGACTCGATAAAAAAAGATCGTGAGTCTGAACAAAGTAACGCGTTTTGCGAATAGAACGTCCCCTCGTCACTAAACGCGGAGCGCCCATGCTTTTGTGACCAGTGGTTACAACCAATCGCAAATTGGTTTTACTCAAATAAATGCCTTCGCTGTTAACTCCCTTAAACTTTGTTAAATCCTCTCTCACCAGACACACACGCTTACTGGCACATTCACTCTTGCAAATTACTCGAATGGTTATCATTACAGGTATATAAAACTGCGGGCTCTTATACAAATGCATCGATTTTCAGAGCACAGAACATATTTCTGAAAATTTTCTCGTTGGCGATTTTAAAAAAGAAGGCTGTCAAAAATTCGGGTGTATAACAATAATTATTCAAGTAAAGTGCAACGATAAAAGTGTCGGTAAACGGTACTCTAGTATTCTTTGCTTAAGATCACTACACACGTACAAAAAATTACATTCACACTCATGTTTATGCTTCCTTGTGCTTGCGTTCGCAGAACAGACTTTAGAGCACCCACAGTTCATTATTTTTCTTTTTCTTAGCACGTCGATCTCCACTCGTACGTTGCACTACCAACAGCGATAACAAGGTAAAGTTTGGTACTACTCCAGAGTGCACGAAACCAGAGATAGATATAACAGACGATAGGTGGTTTTCTCAACAGAATACATCCTTGTCACAATTGCATTTTTGAATTCTTTGAATCTTCTTAGTACCTTCCAGGAGCTTGGGACTAGAACTGTGGACGCAAACAAATAATTATTCTTTGACCACAAGAAAGATCTTGATGTGAATTCAGTTCTGCACTTACCCTCTTCAAAAACTCTTCGGCACATGTGCGAGCTCTAGCATTCATTGACAGTTTCATTTCACTGATTTCTCTATCAATTTCTTCCATAAAATGAATAACAAAGTCCACAATTTTGTGTTTATACATTTGCTCCGTGTGGATGTTTGTGATCAGGAAGCTAATGTCATAACCCTGTGGAATGAAAAATAGTGTCAAGACTAGTGTAGTGATTTTCAAACATGAGTAATTCCTTTCACTTGTTGCAGTATCACTCAACAATGTTCACCATAGTTGGAGATGAGTCATTGACACAAAACTTAGTTATTCATAAAGTGATTAATCAAAAATGTTAGATGATGAACTAATAAAAAGCATGCATACCGGTATAGGCTTCCTCCTCAAGATCATAAAGTTTTCTGCTCGCATCATCATGAATCTGGTGAACTTGTGACACAGGATTCTCTCCAGGTCGTCCACTTGTTTCACAGCTATGTTTATTCTCATGCTATTTATACTAGATTCGATCAGGACCTTCTCGTTGGCATTCCTACTTATCAGTATTGGCGTCAGGAGCAACTCTTTGCTCGCCTGCACTTCTACCTCTGGCTTGTTGTGCTTTTCCACAATCTGTGAGGAAAAGTTTTCCAGACACATTGCAGCAGTCAGCGTGCGCCTCACTGCTGTGAGGTAAGGCTTTAGAGAGCTCGACTGGAAAAAGAAAAAAACACTGTCAGCAAAGGTATTTCTGAAAGCAGTAGATTGCGTAAAATCGGAGCAAGCTCGCATTTTATCTCAAAACACCATCCGTTATACACATCCCAAAATACCTCGTCCAGTAGTAACCTGACAACGCATCGCACCGCTTGTTTATACTGATATGATAACCCGAACCATCCCAACTCACGAAGCCAACCCGACACCCCGTACTCGGGACGCCTCGAAAACTCTCCTACATTTCTCGGAAAACTCCGAAACTCATAAAATTCCGAGTCCTGGCGTTATATATATCGAAAGACTCCTAACCTCACCTCTCGTGCACACATCCCCGTCCTTTACACTCATATAGGTATATAGGTATATATCCCTTCACGACTCACCATTGTTCGCAGCGCGAAATCTCCGGGCGACCGGCACCTCCTCGAGAATCTCTCCTCTAGTCTCCGCTCTGCTCACGGCTACTCCTCGCAGCAGTTATATCAGTCTCACCGACGGCGAAGCTCAGGTGCGCGAAGGAAGTGACACATCACGTTCGCATCAGCACAGACTGCAGCAGGGGCTGGGTCGTCACTCGCCCGATTCGGCTTTCCCTCGATTCCAGCGCGAGCGCGAGAGAAAAAACGACTAAGGAGAAGAGGAGGAGAAGCAAACGCACCCGGTTTTTGCGGCGACGCATGCGCTGTTGAATGATCGTTTGAGACTTGCTTGTGCGTGTTTTGTCAGCGAGGGCCGAGGAGTTCAAAAGTCGAGTCGAGGGTTTTTTTCTCGGTATGATGGGCTGTGGAGAGCGACACAAACGAGGTTTGTTTTTTGATAATAGTTTTTTATTATGGTCTACAATGCGTGTAAATATTCGGTTGATTCGATATACGTGTAATTTATACATATAAAAAGCTTACAAATTAGACGCTGTTCATCACAATATTCTTGTTAAAAACTAAAGAATCGTAACGTGTAAAATTATACTATAGAGTATGAGTATGAGCTTATGACGATACGTGACAAATTATAAATAGTGATTGTCGATGTGTGGATGCATGATTTGCGGTTATAAATCAGAATTGCTAAATTTTTCGAGACTGAAATTCAGCTCTCTCTGCTGAGTAAAGTATTACAAAAGAGTTGATAACAACAGAAATAGTCTTGTGTAGAAACTTTGCACAATCTTATGAAGAATGTTTGGCACTGATGGGGTATCCCACAATGCGTCAGTGATGATTTTGTTAGTTCGTTGTACAAATAATTTCAGTAAACTAATAAATATATTCATTAATATAAAGAAAACAGTTTTAGGCACTGACGGTGGTTAAAAAAAATGTCTTGCCGTTTACATACAACTAGGCAAATGATCACATGTCATGATTACAATTGACACAAGTTTGATATTTTCTTGTGACTTACATACAGGCATATATACCTTTATATAAAGAGGAAATACATGTAATTTTATTCGTTGAATTGTTGATAAATATAAAAAGTGAATGTGATGCCAGTTCCATAAAATTGAATTAAAAATATTCATAAATATTAATAGTAATTCGGTGCGCACACATGGATTGTAAAAGCGCTGATTTTTAGTAAAATTGAAAAAATTTAAAACATGTGTGCAAATCAATGATCTCCTGATCAATTAAATCTTCCCTAAGGGACTCTTCAAAGATTGTCTAGTATATACTAGACTGGCACTTCAATTCTTACAATTAATTTGAATAATCATTGATACCTAATCTTTTTACCACTTTGACCAATGATTATTCAAACAAACTCTAAAATCCAAAAACACAATGATAACATCCCTGTATTTGCTTAGATATGTAAAAGTCTTATCTAAAATGCTTGGCTTTATTGTACATTATTCGATGTGATTAATATCACTAAGCTATAAAATTAATAAAAACTCTTTGTATATATTACTAAAAAATCTGGATTTAGATTCAACAAATATTTCTTATGGTTTAACATTGTTTGTGAAAATGTAAAATCTACATTTGTTTTTGTTTTTTTTAATTTGTGCAATTGACATTTTGATAAACCAATCCAGATCGTACGTATTTTGTAGAAAAGTTTGTACACATATTGCTGTATAATATCAATGTCTGTTAAGTTTTGTGCACTAAGTTCTAGATTCGACTGTAACTTTTTGCACAAAACTTATATAATTTTAGCCCAAACACTGCAATAAACTTATTCAAGTAGACCTAATTTCCATTTCGTTGCAGTAATCATAAATTGGAACCTCTGGTGGAGGTGGTGGCTCACGAGGCAAGCAGCTTCGAGTTATGGCAACAGTGAGAAGAGTAACAGTAGAAGCTGCAGCAACGTGCCAAGAAAACGTGAGTGCAATTTTCTCCAAATTCAGAGGCTCGGTGCGATACACTCGGACCATGTGTGCGATCCATTCTCCATGCAAAAGAGTTGTGGCTCCTCTCAACAACTTAACTTCAGGCCACACCAACTCCAGTGTCACGGCTATACTAGTCATCCACACAATGGCAGCTAGGATAAGATTGACTACAGGGCTCTCGCTCAAGCTGGCCCACACAAAAAGAAATCCTTCAATGAAGAAGCTTTGTGCCAGAGCCATTTTCGACAGGCCATCACTGATGTTCCGAGGAAAATAAAAATGCAGAACATCTACCAGACCAGAGAAAGCAAAGAATAGGTAAATAGTGGCGTGCACTACTTTAGGTGAGACTATTCCTGAATTTGGTAGGCCACCAGTCAACGTTCCAGCTAATCCAATGGCTGTTGCAATCAGTTTCAGGCATCCCTCGATCGGATGGCCATTTAGCATCTCCAGGCATGTCTTGCGGAAGCGGAGTATCAAGCCCAACTTGGGACTCTCTCTGTGCTGGCGTGGCTTTGGGCGGACATACCACAGTCTTGCATACTCACAACACCACTTCAGTCCAAATGCATAGAAAATGCAGCCAGTCAAAAGGTAGGGCAAGTGATTTTCTCCTCCAGCCATCTTTGTGTCTGGAATATACAATTTATTTTACAAAATCATACTGCAGATATTACAGGAATCTTTTATTTTTATACATATTTAGTAACTATAAGCGAACAATTATTTGCCATAACTCAAGGAGAGCACATCCAAATCTACTGTAGGTTAAAATAAACAGATGTGCTAGTACGTAAAAGGGCACTATAAATAGCCCTGATACAATTCAGAAATATGACTAACAAGGCAAACAGTCAACCCACCCATAGAAACCGAACGCAATGTACTTATGTCGAGCGCTTAAAGATTAACCGCCGAAAAAGCACTATACTCACTTGCTGCATAGGCTGGCCGCAGGCATAACTCGACGACAAATTAAATGCGAGAGATGCCAAGCCGAGATTCCGTCGTGCGAACAAATTACATTGTCCTCGAAAAGCAAACACGCGCTTCCGCTGCCCAACTATATGCAGCCGCCCCTGCGCTATATACATATAAAGGAAAACATAACCTGCAGTCCTGCCTAGCGACGCATTTGCATAACTCAGTCGGTAGAGTAAGAAGAGTGTTGACATTTTTCACGGCAGATGGTACTGTGTGTTTGTAAATGGGGACAGTGAGTGCATTGTTCGCGAGCGCATCAGAGGTGCGTGCATGTATACTTGCGCTTTTCGAATTGATAACAAGCAGGTGGACTTGCTAGTATGCTGTTATCGGTGTGGATTTAAGCTTATTCAAATATTTTGTGATTATGGTTTTTTTCTGAGTTTGGCTACCGTAATTCTTCTGAGGGACTCGTTTTACAAGTATTAAATTTTCCAATTTTGAGTGTCACAAGCTTGCAAAATAGCAATTTCAAAAGAATCTTTAAACACTTCTAGCACTATAAAAATCTCACAAAAAACCAATTTGCAAGCTATTTCCTCAACTTGCATATTCGACATCGTCGCCTCATCTCTCGCGAATATCACTCCTCCCTCGCCGCGCACACCTGACATCAAAAACGTGTCACCCACTCCTCTGCCCCTTCACACATTTTCATTCATTACTCGACACTTTTTCTGTTCACCCATCAGGCATTTCATCGTGAAAAAAAGCGAGTGACTCCAGGAAGCAGCAGAAGAAGAAGTTAAAAAGCCGGCGAGAGCGAGTCGGATTGGCTTGTGCTTCTCCTCCACCTGCCGCGCCATTGGCTCCGCTCTTTCTCTCTTCCACGCTGTGTCCCACGAACGTTCCGCTCCAAGAGCTTCTCTCTATATACAGAGCGGCCGGGAGCGAGAGAGAGAGAGAGAGAGAGAGAGAGAGAGTCAGCAGCAGCCGCGGTGCGGCATTCATTCACGGCTCGCGATGCTGAGCGCATGACACGCCGAGACGACCGCTCCGCGCTCACACGGCCAAGTTTACGCGCGCGCGAACGCGCGTTTGTGCTGTACAGTTCGTAATACGCGGCTGCGTTTCTATATCGTTGGGATTCCCTGGTTGCAAGATGTGATTGTTGGTTGAGGAAGTTATTTTTGTTTCTGTTCTTTGGTTTATTTTGCGTTCGATTCGATCAGTGACTGGTGACTGGAAGACGTTGTTGTGAACCGTTGGATCAGTGCGCAATAAACGCGATTATTCACGTTTGTTAGATGCAGTGTTTTTTTGCATTTCTGGTGATTCAGGATCTCTTCACTGGCGCGAGACCCGGCGATGCGGACGTAATTTATGGTGAGCGCTGCATAGACTATTAACGTTTAAGCTTCCGCGAGGATCTCCGTGCGTGCGGGGACCGGTTAAAATCCGAGATCGGCATTATCGTTCTGCAAATTAATCCTGGGCTCTATACACGTCGAACGTTATCCGGAACCAGTTACACGCGTTAATAGTTACGGTTCAGCCTTATCGAGGACTGGTTAAACAGTTACCTCTAACTAATCGCCGCTCGTATACCCTTCAACTGTTGCAAAGTAAAATCGTCGCCAGAGGCATCGTTACACATAGTTTTCCAAACAATATATCCGCGATTCATTTTCAACAAAGCGTCAGCTCGCGCGTGTATATAATAGAAACGAGCACAAACGAGTTTGCAAGCCGCTCCGGCGCGTTACACACTGCATTCGCCGGAAACCGATAAACTTTCCAGCTTCTCGAGTCCACTTAGCGAAACGCGCAAAACCATCCGCGGCGCGCACCGCTCGCCAGTGTAATCGAGTTTACCTCGTCCGCGCGCATGCACCTCAAAATCGCATTACCCGTACACGCGCTTCCCGCAAAAATTTAACTCATCCCCGACTGCTGCTGCTGCTTTCATCGCCGCAAAAAGTGTCTCTCGCGGTCTATCTCATAATTTCGCGCGGAATATACTTTTCCGTTGGCTGCCGCGGCGCTGCGGCGCATTTTTGCTCTCTAACGAGCAAAAAAAAGAGAGAGAGAGAGAGAGAGACTCGAGCGTACGGAGGGAAAAAGCGGCTCGTTGATAGTCCCCCGCGCGTGAGATGCGCCGAGGAGTTAACGTTTCGAGGGTAGGAATCGTAAAGTTCGCTGGAATAGGCTGTCGACGAGTGAAATTCTTCGGCGGAGGTTTCTTTTTTCCAACGGGATGTGCGCGCGCGTTGGGTTGTTTCGTGCGTTCGGGATTAATTGTTGTCGGCGAGACAGAGAGAGAAAAACGGGAAGAGAGATGTGAGGGCGTTGGATTGTTTTGAAATGTGATGTCTGTTTTCTCCGCGTGGATGACGTTATGGGTGACAGCGATTATTGTTTTAAAGTTACACTATTGATTGGTTTTGTTAAAAAATAGGTTAATTTTGTCCCATCGTCATTATTGTATAATATTGATAACGTTGACGCAACTGCACAAAACATAAATTTGCCCTTCAGACACACACACTCTTGACGCGACTCAATTTCAAAACGCCGTATCATAATCCCCCCGACACACGTAATACACTGCACCTACATTCGACTTTAAATTGTATAGGTAAATGGTGTACACGCATACCAAGTCGAAATCGATATAGTTATAATGCCGTATTGACGGCGACGGCGCGCAACATTTTCCAACACGACACTGTACGGCGCTGCACCGCGAGGTAAATGTATGCTTCGCCAATAATAGCCGAACTAAATTTTCGACCTGATAGACGTCGGCGATATCAATGACCTGCAAATGAATTTGCCTAATTGGGTATAGCGTTACGCTACGAAAGCCATAAATCATTATCATTTTTTCAGGGCTGTCACTACATCGACCCACGATTTATATACCCTATACGCGCGCGTTGCTAAGTTAAAGCCGCTGCGCGATATTACGATATATTGAACAATTAACCTACAAAGATATGTTATTAATACACCTCCTTTTTTCTCTCGACCAAATTAAACAAAGCTTTTTTTACTCCGAGTGTTCTGTATCTCTTAATTATCGACCGAACGCGAAATCGAAAATGTTATTAATGATGCCGGAATTTCGAAATGTGTAATAGCGTCATAGTGCAGCAGTATACGATAAAAAAGAAACTTTTATTTCCCCAATACAAATATACACTGCAGAACGTCAGAAATCACAAAGAAAATCGATCTGACTCACAGCTCACCTATGCGCGGACGAAAAATCACTCGCGAATAAAATCATGCTCACGTATCACACACAATGCCACCGCATATTCCCTTTTACGCGATATATATCCATAGCTATACGCATGTATATCCCCCGGATATCTGCAACAACAGCAGCCGCCGCTTTGATTGACGATCGAGAGCCGAGATCTATCTCACCGCCGTTGCTGCAGTGAAAGTATAGACACGTTCACGTCCTGTATATACATAGCTATATGTATACGCGTGCGTAGAGTGCGTTTTATAATGCAATGTATCTATCTTGATCGAAACCCGCTGATATATGATATTAAAATGACGAAATTGTAGATGCTGGACTTATTGTGCCTTGTGTTCTCTCTCTTGGCTTTTTTTTCGTTCGTCGCCGGTGTAAAACTCCGCGAAATTTATCGGTTTCTCGCAAGTAGGTCGTTTGCGAGTGATATACATTTTTTTAGAGTTGGATATTAGATCGTCACATTTCGTCTGCGGCTGTGTGTATACAAGACCATCAGAGGTATTCGCTTGTGTTACGTGCATAGTGTATTTTTTGCTTGTTATTGGTTCAGCGTTAACTAGGTCTGTTACGTCTCTTTAATTACAGTGCGAGAGGCTTTTTAAAGGTGATTTTATAACTCGATGTTTTCACTTAATTTAGTTTTTACGAACGGACTCGCGATATTTATGCATTCCTTTAATGACGAAATACTTACTCTTACAGGGCGGCCGCCGAAGGATTTTTTTGTCGCTGCGAGTAATAACGTAACTGAATAGCTATGGATACTGCTTTTTACCGAGGGATTATTATTACGGCAAAAATGCAAATTCGTCATTGCGTAAAATTACTCTCTTACGCCGAGAACAATTATTTTAAAACAATGACGCGCAGTCGCGAGGTGCGATAAATAAAAGATCATAAACGCGTGGCAATATCCAAGTTACGAAATGAAAAGTACACACAGAAACCATAAAGCATGATCGAAAGCCCGAGACATTTTGATAAATTATCATCGTATCCTTCGCGGCATTCGACCATACACACAGAGTAAAACTCTCCGCGTTTCTCAATTCCGCCAAAGAAGCAATATAAAAATGACTTTCCCGATGATTATAAATCTCGCGCGCGCGCGACTATGTCTCTTCTCTCTACTCGAAATTCTCGCGAAGGGACTATGCAAAAAGGCGCGCAGAGGAAGGAAAGGAGCAAACAATGAAAAATAAACGACGGGAGGTCTACAATTTTTGCAATTCAAGTCGCCGTGTTATTACGTGCACGAAGGAGCATAAGCCACTCTCTCTCTCTCTCCCTCTGCCTTCTTAATGTTTCGCTGAATTTTAAGCAGGCACATAAGTGTATACGTGCGCGCACCTATATGTATACATGTGTCTCCTCTCTTGTCTCTTGTCATTTATCTAATGAATGTTATTACCGGGGAATTTCTTTATTTATTATATTTCGCCGGGGCGAAGTCGCGCCGCGGTGTAAAAATTTATGGTTACGCTGTGGAAGGGGAGGAGGGGGGATCATATTGGAAATTGCGCGCCGGAATAATTACGCGACGCGCATAATTCGAGCAGCGATCTGCTTTATGAACATCGAGTTTTATTCATAAGTCTCGTTGTTTATAGTAACGAGCGAGTTATTTATTGTCGTAAGTGGAGCTTCTATACTAATGCGTCGCGTTCTCTCGTTGTATAAAGTTGAAATAAGAAAAAACTCGATTTTGTAAGGGCGTCGCGAATTATAGCAAATTGTGATTACACACTACCGTGTGTACTTCATACGTGATTTGGTTTTGTATTGTCGTCGGACACCGACTCTCTGCAGAATTTTTTCGCGTAATTATAATTTCGAGTAATAACGGGGGCTTCTCTCTCATTCATCAAAAAATTTTTTTAAATACTCATATATTTTACTGTCACGCGTGTGCGGCGAGGCTGCTTTTTCTGGCGAAAAGTACGTGATGCATCATTTGCATCTCTTGCGTATACACCCGATGCTAAGTACGTTTCGTAAGTACTTCGCGACGGAAAAAATTCATTATCAATATCTTGACGCTGAATTACATTGAATTATTCAGTAATTGCATCAAGGGAGTCTGTATTTTATCTTCAATTTCACTGACAAAGTGGAGCAACAAAAATATTCTTTATAATCAAAAGCGTAAAAGGCACTATTACAACGGACTAATCACCGGGGTTTGATGGCCGTTAATTAATAGCTCGTCCTTGTAATCTTTATTTTTCTCCTCGGCTAATAGTTTCTGACTAATGGCAGCAGCTAGTCCTGAAAGTATCTTATGATTAATAACTTTAGCTTTCTAAATCGCGCGCAAAACACTTTTACGCGATTAATACCCGTAATTATCCTATTTAGAATATTTCTACGAATTTTTTCCCTCATCCCATAAACACCTTCTCGAAATATACCGTAATTGATATTTCCATTTCGAACCCGCGCACGACATTAATAACGCGCCAAAATTATGATACCAACCGAGTCCTTTCGGAATATTACCTATAAATATATTCAGGACTTACAAGCATATACACTGCCACCGGTAAACCTGCGAACAATTTGCATGAGAAACTAAACAGTGTGCTACAGCTGAATTCTTAATTTTTCCACGCGCGTGCGCATACTGCACGCGTCCGTAAAGTTTAGAGTTTCATTTCAATGCACATAACTTGGATGTATATCCGCGGATAACAGTTTTTTAACAACTGCGCATTGCCTAATCCCACTATACACACACAAACAGACACGAGAAGAAAAATCCAGTCATTACAACCGTCGCGAGTGCGCACACTCGAAATCCACTAGCTCCGCGCGCGTGCATGTGTACATTCCACGCCGGTTATTTTATATTCAATTTTCTAAGTCCCTAAAGCGCATTAAAAACGAGGCGATCCCCTCGCTGTGCGAGTAGCGCAATTTTGCGATGTAAATGCGCGCAAAACCGCAGAGAGGCGAATTGCGAAATAAGCCGGGTTAATTTAGCCGGGAGATTCGAAATTCCGAGTTTCTTTTCTTTTTTTTTTCTTTTCACGCGAGTCTCGAGTTTACGCTCGATTAGCGGAGTTAATTACGACTAAATGCCCTCCGTTGTTTATTTTTTTCTTTCGTTCGTCGATTGGCTTTTTCACCGACGATCGTCCGCGAGATTTATTGCGAGCGTGTGAAAATTTTAGAAAGGCATATACTATATAACGATAAGCGCGCGTATACAGAATTAATACGAGACCTCCTTCTTCCGCAGAATCTCCATTCAGCAGCAGCGAATAATATTCCCAGCGGTGCACTTGCACGTGTCACATTCGCGAGATTCATTCACCTCGCGCGCGCTATCGGGCTGCATATCCGACGATTATCCTTTGCGTCGCGACAACGCCTTCTATCGTGACTCTTCTCCGAAACGAGCTTATATATATTATATATTCACTGTCATTAGCGCAAATGCAGCTTCGCTCGTCGCTGGAAACGCGACATCAATCTTTCGCTGCTTCCGGGAGATAATAATGGCGCTACGTACGCGGTCACGCATACGATTATTCGTCAAAACTCGTGCGAGTGCGGAGATGCGCGACGTGTGTGTTTATGTCTCTTTGAATTTTTATTTTCGAGGCGGCGAGGGTTTTAGGGCGAAATTAGCCGCGTCTGCAGCTCTCGGGAATTATATACCTCTGTCTGTGTACACGCCTTATTTGCATAACGCGATGATTGACTTTCGGGTAAGAGAAAGAGAGGACCTGCCTTCTTTGGTTTTTCGAGTCGATTTTATGGGCTTTTAGGGTGTACGTGTGTATAAAAGGCGAGCGCTCGCGCGACTATTAGAGGTGTAATTAAATTGATGGAACCGCACTGATAAGCCTGGTATTTATTGCTGGCGAGAGAGGAGTGTTTTCGCGTGGGATATGCGTACGTATATACGAAAAGGAGAAACTTTTTATTTGCGGGATTGATTTCAGAGGAGATAAGAGCGGCTTGATTTAACGGTTGTGTAATAAACGCTACTCGCGCGCGCGTTGATGTATTCGGAAATCGGCGATTTATCGGCCGCCTTTTTTCGCGACCGCTGAATGCGATGCGCGAGAAGAGAAGTGATATTTTAACGGGTGATGCAAAAAGCGCGGCGGAATTTTTTCTTCGTTTGAAATTTGCATATCTATAACAAAAAGTATAAACGCGCGAAAGGTGTGACAAAGTTACAGAAATATACCGTGTGGGTATTTTAATTAATAGCCGCGATAAAAAGTTGTCCGACTGCGGCGATATCTGCTCTCGCGCGCATCCTTTGCTGTATCGCCACCCACGCGCTTGTATAATCATCGTGCGTTTATATATACATACGCGAAAGCGCATCTCGCGAAATGAAATTCCTGCCGCGCAAGAGAGGCTAATTATTCTATCAACCGGGGGCTGCAGCATCGGGAGAAAAAGCTCATGGGCGATCGCTTAATCGTCATGCGTGTGTGCACGCATGAATATACATATGCTGCTGCCGGCAAAAAGGTTGTCACTCCTGTGTGGCACAGGTGTAGATCCAAGGCTTGGGGCGACGTTATTTTTCTCTTGCACGTCGACGTTGTTTATATATTTTTAGAAGAATGGCAATACTCTTATGTTTAAAATTTCGAATTTTGTTGATTCTCGTCGAAAAGATAACGATTCATCCTTTACATTCCTCTCTCTTCCCTTTCCCATATCGCCGTCGTCCTTCCTCCCCCCGCCTCTCAAGGATATTCATCAGGGTAATGACAATGCTCGGAAAAAGTAACTTTGTTGCGCGGCTAACCAATGACCGTATAAATGCACATTTGTGCACTTACTCTTGTACACCCAGCCATTCGTCCCCCGTACGCACACACGTACGCATTATGCAGCTGCAGCAACGGCGGCAGCAGCAACTTCGCTGCGAAGGACGAAGCCGGTGTAATAACTGTAATAACGACGTACTGCGCCGACTCCCTCCACGTATAAAAGCCAGCTCCTTTTTTCATCAAGACGGACGATTCGACTCTCTCTCTCTCTCTCTCTCTCTCTCTCCGTGTGTACACAGCAGCAGCAGCAGCAGCAAGAGCAGCCTTTGCCCCCTCGAGCTGTAGAATAATCGAAAAAAGGAGTAGTACACACTGCAGTGCGCTGATTACACGCTTGGGAAATGGATGCGCCGACGAAGAGAGGAGTGTGTGTATATAGTAGCTCGAATTTTCTTCTCGGCATGTGTTGTCGTCGTCGTCGTCGTTCTTTCGTGTGCATGGAATTTTTCCGCGGGTAGACTAGTTTTAGGATGTAGGCGAGTGAGTTAGGCGGAATTGATGTTGCGCAAATGTGGGTTATTTCGCGGAGAATCTTGCATTTATAATTGCAGAGTGGATCTGCAGTGCAGAGATGATTATATTTCGAGAACTGAGAGCAGGGAGAGATTTCGTATGCGATGTGTGTTTTGATGTAACCGATGCTGGCGCTTCGACTCCTTGCGTCGCTGAGTATAAGAGAGTTCCCGCAGTGACTCTCTCTCTCTCTCTTACTCGATTCATTAATTATCTTTATAAATGTCCGGCGCGTATTAAACAGAGCGGAAAAATCACTCTCGCTTTTACGACATTTGCTTTACATAACTCGTACGCGTACACTCGACGAAAGTCCCAACAAATTTACACATTCATTAAATACACGATTCATAAAATATGCAAAATTATTCAAATCGTTATTCTCGCACCAGCCTCCGAAAATAAATAAACAAGGAACTCTCGACAAAAGCCTGCACCGTTCAGAATCAATAATCCTCGACAAAAAGAACGGCTAAACCAACATCCAAAGCATGAGTCGATGATAGCCAGGCTTTCTCTCTCTCTCTCTCTCTCTCTCTCTCTCTCTCTCTCTCTCTCTCTCTCTCTCTCTCTGCATCTCGAAAAATCTTCTTCCCAACCGGTATAGAGCAAGAAAGACAGAACCTGCAGCAACGGCAGCATCCGTGGCTCAGCGACGGTAATAAAGTATATCGAGCCGCGATACAAAGGGGCCCGTTGATCTCTCGCTACCGCTGCAGCTACCACTTTCCGGGAGAGGAAAAACGGGTCCTCGGCTGCTGCTGCTCGAGCGCAAGGCTATTCATTAGCGCGCGCGGAAAAATAAATAGAATGTAGATCTAACGGGGCGCGCGCACATCGCCCGCGAGTTATGTGGAGTTTATAAGGGATATCTGATTAGAGCGAGTGTATGGTGGCACGATTTAGGTGAGCGAGAGGGTCTGTGTGGCGCTTAGAGTTATACGAGAGAAAGAGATTTTGTTGTTGCCGGTGTGACACAGTTGCGGGAGAAGTATTTTATGGGTTCGCTTCTTGGGGGATGGATCAACGATGGCACTGATGTGTTATTTTGCTTACGTCATCGCTATCACGATTCCGTGCTAGAGATTCGTTTCGTTTTTTGAATAATTTTTTATTACCGTATTCAATGAACGAAGCGTAAATCTTTGCGCTCCAGAGTACACAAACCCGATGATAAATGCAAATTCAGATAAGACTGGTATATCCACATTTTATTTTCTAAAATTAATTCTAACGCGCGAGAATCACCGGAGTTTATCACCCAGCAGAGCATTTGAAAAAGGTTCATAACTTCAATTAAACTTTGTGCAATCTTCGAAACGAGCACAGGGAGCACACATTCTCAGAAGTTAAAATCCTAGAACGCGCTAACGATCGTGCACTCGAAAAAGAGGAAATAATCGACTGACCCACATAATACCGCGCGTAATCCGTAAAAATCCGCTCATAAGCCATCCGGTACAAATACCCCGGCGCAATCCAACGAAATATCTATCGCATTAGTACACACACAGACACACATACATGGGCGCAGTGCTGCGCATAATTGAGGAAATCATTACAGCCATTGGTTCTCGATCGCGCCCCTTATCTACTTCTCTCTCGCTTGCGATACGCATCGCGGCTTGCGCTACTGCAGCAGCAGCAGCAACAGCTCGATCTATCGCGTGCGAAAAGACACGGAGATGGAGCCGAGAGATATGGCCACAGAGCAGCTCCCGTATGTAGAAACGAGACTGTGTACGTACGTGGATTTACAAATAGAGATAGATGTATAGAGGTGTGTGTATGTGTGTCGAGTGGGTGAAAAATTGTGCAAAGGGGGAATATTGATAAAGGAAGTCTGGGGGAAACGTGGGTGTATTTATGCCGATATGGATTTGTCCGAATGTGAATGAATTTTCGTGATTAGAATTGTATAACTTAAATGGAGAAATTCGTGCATTGAGTTGTAATTTACGATTTATGACTGCGCATAGCTTTTCTAGAGTACGAAATCGGTATCCCGAAATCGCACTTTCATTTCTAATCTCGATCGACACTTCAATCAAACCGGTCAAAAGCCACCGATTACATTATCCGATCGTACAAAAATTTATTTTTCCGAGAAAAAGAAACGGGCCACGCCATGTGATAAATAACCCAAACCGATTTTTCTCCGATCACACCGCGCGCATAATAGCTTCCATTCCAGCCAGTTCATAACTCCCTCGGATATCAATCAACAAAATATCTCAGCTGCGCACGGCAAAAAACGAAAGGAAAAAATTTCTCGCAAACCCACGCTGTTTTCCAACCAGCTCGCTGCAGTAGCCGCTCGTAAAAGTGTCCGCAATATACCGCACACATATACTATATAACACAGCGCCGCACGCGCGCAATCAATGATTCGGCGCGCCGCGTGAATGAGAAGGTATAGTCACGCTTCGGCTGCACTTGTAATCGCTTCTCCCACTCCCCGCTACCACGAGTGCATGTAATCCGCGCTTGATCTGTCTCTATGGATCTTTCTTTTTTTCTCCTCCCGAGTGCTTTTAGTCGGTCGAGCATGAATTTTAAATTGCCGGCATTGTTGCACTCGCTTTTTTCTGCTTGGGTTTAATTAGCTCTCGATAGGTATATCGCATTACGGCTTTGCTAATTGCAGGGAGTCGTGCCGAGGGATTCGAATTGTTGTTCCCCGGCAGCTGGTTGCGCTTTTTACCGTGTAAAATATGTGGTATATTCCAGTGGAGCTTGTGAAGGGTTCGTTCTGAATTTTTGAGTGACTTGCGATTCGCGCGCTGTGTACGGTCGGCTCTTAAAATACACAGACGTCATTCGAAAGCAAAGAAGGCGGAACGAAGTGTTGAGTTGAGATCTTTATGTCTAAATTTCTCGCCGAGAAATAATAGAAGCAATTTTTTTTTTTTTTTTGAGAACTCTTAATTGTACCTTTTCTATAGTTTTTTTCTATGCATTTGCGACGACGGGAAACAGCGCGTGCCGGAAACGGTTAATTAGACGGTAAAACTCGATCAAGCATGATTATCCATTCACTGACCATAATTTCCTTTCACCATTATCTTAAAAATACTCCAGTGCATACACTGCGACGACGGGAAACATATCTGTCGTCGAGAAATAATCATTGTTGGTAAATAGTGGCGCGAGACACTTTCGAGATATTCGCCAGTCGCCGGATTTATCTCTTTGGCATGAATAAACTTAACAAAACTCAAAGGGTGTTCTGAACTCGTTTCTATAAATTCATCGCGTCCACTTGACCCAACGGATGTGTGCTGTAAAAGCGTCAGAGAGCCAGCGGCGGTAGTTCGCCTTGAAAAATATATTTTCGTCGGCAATTTCGCGACGCGTCAGCAACTTATTACCGCCAATTAATCACTTTCCCGCTGCTTTTTGGCCGTCGGCGTAGATCAATGGAAAGCATCGGCGTTCATTCACGTTCGGCTCCTTTTAAACGATTTCTCGCTGAAATACGACTCGCTGTTTCCTGTCGTTTCGCTAACGTTTCAAATTCCGCAAAATTTTCGTTATTTATCGAATGCAGAACGAAAATAAGGAAAATAACAGAAAGTTCAGCGTCAGTAGTTTCATTGCACCTCTCGTTCGAGTGCGCAGTCCTTTTTTCGTACAATGGCCACAATTACCCGAGAGCGAGCCAATAAATTAGGGGTTTAAGGATTCGCTTGTAAGACTCGCTCGACAATTAAATCCCCGGCTGCGAAAAAAATCCCGGCGACTCTCTCTCTCTCTCTCTCTCTCTCTCTCTCTGCGCTGCCGCGCGTGCAAATTTCAAATTTATCGCGCGAAATAAAAAAGCGACAAAGACAAACGTCCAATTTGGAGGCCGAGAAACACACCCGTGCCTGGGAATCGCTGCAGCCAACTGGAGGAGAGAGAGAGAGAGAACGTCCTTTCCTCGTTTGCGTTGTAGGTCGCTTCTCGTTGGCAGAGAGGATTGGCTTTTGGGCAGGAAGGAATTGTATAATTTACGAAATTATGCAAAATTATTGTGTGTGGCGCCGCGGTATGGAAATGATTTTTGGAACTGCAGGTAATTGCCGGTAGGTAAATCGGCGAGGATGCCGGCAGATGGACGAGGCTTCGATTTTTTAGGAAATCTGCTCGTTTTATTAAGTGCCTTCGGTTCAAAGAGAAACTGAGGATTACTGTACCCAAGTATTTTGTTTATTAACTCTGCCCAGTTTAAAAAATCTAGAAAAAAGGTCAACAAGTCTTCACTTTAAATTAATATTTCAACCTTATTACACAAAATTCAAATATCTACCACACCAAAATTCATCCGAAAATCAAACATCTCCACCTCCCACAACAACCAAACCCTGCATATTCCAAACGCAGTCAATATACCATAAACAGTAAATATCCCAGCCTTAATCCTCTACTCTTCTCCTCCTTTATCCCATCCCTCGGCTCTCTCCTCTCCCGAATACTTTTTTGCGACTAGTCTTTGATTTGGCCGGCAGCGGCTCCTCTCTTGGACATATAAATAGGCCCCGCGCTCTCGCACGGCACACATAGAGAGAGGCGAAGGAGGAGCGGCAGCGGTGGCCGGGGGGCAAAGCTAATAGAATGCAGTCTAACTCTTCTCTCTTCTCTCTTTCTCCTTCTATACACTGATGCTATAACGCGAAGACGCTGCTGCAGACACGACGCGGCGTCGCGCCTTTGGCCTCTTCTCGTGAAGTCCAGAGTTAAAAATTAGAGGGAGAGACCAGTGTGGGAGAAATCAAAATATTTGCGTGGTTTGAAAGCTCGACACACGCGTGACTTCATTGTTGTTTGCGCATGGATAAATAAATAATTTATCGCGGCTTATCTTCGAGCAAAATTAAACGTTAAAAAATCTTCTATTTTTCGATTGAAATATCAGCGGGCCGACGACGCGAGCGCGCATGCAAATTAATTTTATATTCCAAAACTCGTTCCGAAGTGTGATCAATGAATTTGCAAAAAATTAGCATTCTGAAAGAGCGAGCCTGGCGATATATAATCGAGAAAATTAGCACGCACGAGCCGCAAAAAGAGAAGGCAAGGAGGCGGTATTAGTTCAAGCTGCATTATCGAATTTACAACGAAAATTAAGTGTTAATAAATAAGTCGGGCTCCGTCCGTCGAAAAAAATGCAAATGCGCCGAGAAGCCCTTGTTCCAGTAATAACGTCACTTATTAACGCAGCTTTACGAGTTTTCGCTATTAGCATAAATAGTTATTTTGATTCTTCGCAAAAAACGCGCTGGAACGAGAGGCGCAGAGAAGAGGAGAGAAAAGGAGTAGCGAATGAGGATAATAGGTCGGTGGTTATTCGGCGCGAATTTCAAATGAAGCCTGCGGATACATGTGAACACACTTAAAGTCCACTTTTACCTGCGTAGATTGAGGATACTTGTATAGCGAGAATAATCGATCTTTAATTTCAAAATAAAGAAAACACAAATAGATAATATCGCCACTACGCTCATTCGATCCGTCAAACCTAACGACGCGACCCTAGGTCGACCTTCATGCAAACTCAACCTAACACGACGTCTCCGAACATAAGCATATGATTCTGCGACTTCGTCACACAGCATCACCGGTAATAATTGAATTACTGCGCTTACGACTCCATCCCTCTTTTGCGCCCACGAACTTGACAATCTAGCAGCAACCTAACCTAAAAAACCTAAGACGCTACATACAAGTCGGTAAGCAGCAGCAACTACTACTCGAATAAAGTAGCTCGCGACGCGAGACCGTAAGGGCTTCTCTCTCTCTCTCTCTCTCTCTCTCTCTTGCTCTCTCTTTGCGGTCTGGGCTAAAGCGCGCCGCAGTTATTATATATATATATATATATATATATATATATATATATATATATATATATATATATATCCTCGGCTTGAGGTGAGCGAGGTCCATTGTAATTTGTATTCCCACATGCATCCGAGATTGAAAAGACAAATCTGCTTAGCGCGTATTCATACGCGGACGAAGCGCTGACGCGTCAGTAGTCGGAGGCTCAATGGCGAATTACCGAGCTTTTGTCCAGCGGCTTCTACTACGACACTTGCGTGTATCGCTTTCTCGGTATACGAGGCTCCTGCACGTTTGAAGTCTTTTTTTTTTGCTCGGTTTATTTTTGAACGCGACTTTAAGCGTTGGCGGCGAACGAGCGAATCTTTGGCGAAGAATGCTAGTCCGGAATCTATTTATATAGCGACAAATAAATCTGCAAATATTGTAAATATAATATACGTCGTTTACGCAATACTTCTTTAAACCTTCTTGTACATCTTCATATACCTGTATACCTGTATACCAAAGGTCCACGGCCGCAATTGATTCTTGTCGTCTTCGGGATCGTCAGCGGTCCGCATATATACCTCAAAATCGCACCTTCCGAACCAGATCACATCTGCATGATTACGTCGCAAAAAAGCAGCCGCGGCAAAAACGAAAACCACGCGGCGCCCATAAAATCGAGCATTAAATCTTACTTAATACTCGCGGAGCGCGCAGTCGGCCGGAAAGTCTCTCTCTTTTTCTTGAGAGAATTTTATTTTCGGATGCCGGCTTGAAATAGGCTCTCTTTTTACTCTCTCTCAGCGCGAGCGGCACATGTGCGCGACAGCAGCGCGACTCTCTCGTTAATCCGTGAGATTACGTTGCGGAGAATTATATTATCTCTTCGTTGTAGGTATATCCTGTCAAGTTCCCTTTCTCTCTCCCTCTCTCTCTTTCTCTTGCAGCCGGCCGACAGACGTTTTAAAGGCTCGAGGATGATTTACCGTTTGCGCGGCAACGCAACTTTTGGCTGCTGCTGCTCGAATTTATTAACTTTGGGGATGGCGCACGAACGCGGCTTTCGAGTTTTATGGGGCTGATAAAGTTTTAAGGCGCTTCGGGTGGGGCTTTTCATACCTCGCCTCCTGTATCCTTAGCTTATACGTATACTTGAGATTTTTTGTTTTAATTTTTTTTTCTCGCCTTTCGTTGCTGACTTCTCAAAGCTTATTTTTAGCCATTTACCGATCGTCGAAATTGCATTCCTCTAAGTGTAAACACTTTTATTTAATTACTACGATGTGCTCTCTAAAAGCAAACAAATGAGATCATTACACCGTCAGAAGATCATAATCTTTTGTGTATAACGTAATCTCTTCCAGGTATATATACAGTAGAGCAACTGTTCTCGCTAAAAATCTTCCAACTCTCATTACCCGAATAATTATAACCCCATCGTAATTACTCGACAATTAACTTCTCGCTTCCAATTAACACTTCGACATCTATCTCGCGCATATGCGCACACAGAGCCCAATAACAATCGACAATGAGCCATCAAACACGCGTGTAAATTTCTCACCGCAGTATATAGCGTATATTCTTTTCTCTGGTCAGCTCGTTCGCCGGAAGTTCAACCTTCTTTTTTCCGACAATTTCGACGATGTGACGCAAAAGCTCCCATTCGAGAGGGTATATATTTTTTATCGACGCGCTGGATACACTCGCGTGATGTAGTGCGCGTATGTATATTTGCGGCGGATGCATCCGACAGGCGCAGGCTTTGTGTATGGAGAGAGAGAGAGAGAGAGAGAGAGAGAGAGAGAGTCGAGTGTGTGTCATAACGCGGCTTCCGGTGACGATTGTTCTCCGCGGTCGAGTTTTTCCTGCCGCACCGCGTTGCGATGCTCTAATCTCGCGTGCGCCGAGCATTTTTGTTTTTACTTTCGCGCACCATACTCCCATCGCTAATTGCACGTCTGTATTGTCTTTTGTTTCAAATTCATTGCTGCCGCCTTTTTTCTCAATTACTGCAGTTGTTAATAAGTGTAACATTTTCTTTTTACAGTATTATATGCGAGAACAATTGTAATGATAGCCAGCGGTTGATTTCCCAAAACTCAACATCGACATAATGCTCTCACATTGGAATTCCTCAAATTGAACGCCTCATATTCCGCGGCTCGAGTTTCACGCGAAAGTTTCGCTCTTGCCTGACGGCTTCATTCACCTAAATGAAGACGCATGGCGCAGTATGCTTGTTCCTTTTCTCGCTCGGCTTTTCTGCACTCGAGAGCGAACAGCTCGTTTGTGTATGGGAAGAAGAGCGCTAAACGATCCGCGAGTATAAGAGAGAGAGAGAGAGAGAGAGAGAGAGAGAGAGAGAGAGAGAGAGAGAGAGAGCGAAGTTCTCCGTGCGCGAGACCGGAGATTTATTAATTGGACTTTCAGCGGGGGACCGAGAAGAGGAGGAGGCGAACGAGGATGATGACGCGCGTTTGGGGAAGAAAAAGTCTCGGCTTTTATTTATTGGGTTGCCGGAGCATTTGTTCTTGCCGAGGATTGTCGTTGTTCGGTATACTCGGGTGTTGAGATGATTTTTTTTCGAGATTTACTTTGAGGAAGTGAAATTTTATGTTGCTTTCGAATAAGGTACACGGTGATTTTGTTCGCGCCTCTTTAGTTCTGAAATATATGCAGTTTGTAGAACAATCATGCTAAAAAATAATTTATGTACTCCCATCCATCGATAACAGAATTACTTCATACCCATATCCGGCGAACCTTGTGTATTCATCCTCCTCCGGCCAAAAATTCGAAAAATCCACGTCCACCGATAAAACAGGACACAGGTACGCACATTAATATCGCATACCCATCTCTCCCTCTGGCCGAGAGAGAAAAAACTGCCCAAATACCTGCGAAACAATAGCCCCTCTAACCGTCCAAAAAAAAGAAAGCTCCGCGCGTCGGCGGCGCGCCGAATAAAAGATCCGCGCTGAGGCACATAATAATCGCTGCTGCTGCAAAAAGGGCCGAGTTCCTCTCGCGCGCTGCTAATTAGTAGCGTCGTCATTTTTGCCGGATGCGAGCTGCCAAAACAACGTCACCTGAGAGACGCGCGCTTGAACCGTAATTAGATTAAAGTAGTTAATTTCAGAGTGAAGAATTTAGACGATGCGATCTGCCCACGGGCAAAAAGCTATCGCTTGTTGTTCGGTCGCGTGGGTATTTATTTTCAGGGAGAGGGAGAGTCTTAAATTAATTAAACATTTTTGCACGCTGCTGTGTGTGATTTTTAAGCCGGATTTTTAATTGACGCGGTGCGGGCTGCTCTCCGAGCTACGCGCTTTTATAATTGCGCTTGGAAATTGAAAAATGATTTGGCGACCGAACTCGCACGTGATCAATTTTATTAATGACCCAGCGAAATAACTTTATCGTCGCGAAAAGTATAATTCAATAATCGCTCATTTATGAAAGTTTTATTAAAAGGCCACACTCTCTTTGGCGCGTAAATTTCGGCTGATTGAGATTCCGGATACCGATAGGGAATCAACATTAATCCATCTCTTTCGAGCAAGAGAGAGACACTGTACATAAAACGCTCTTATCGACCCGATAATTATCTCATCGATCTAAAGCAAACAACGCACATCAAGCTTAAGTGCGTGTAAATACGCGACCGAAAATTCTGCGCGCGGAGAGCCATAAACCACCTCGGCTCGCGGCGAAAAATTCTGTTAAAGTCATTGCGCGCATCGCGTCGTTTCGAAAAATCGCGCTTTTAAAAAGCTCTCTCCGCTCTCTCTCTCTCTCTCTCTCTCTCTCTCTCTCTCTCTCTCTCTCTCTCTCTCTCTCTCTCAAAATTTATAGCGTATAGGAGCTGCAAGTGGACTTTGGCCACTGGTTAAGTCTATGAATCCTTCTGCTGAAGTTCTAGCAACTTCTACAGTGGAAGTGAATTTGTGTGAATTCTTAAACGAAAATAAAAGTACCGACGTATACACGTAATATCCCCGCATACGCGCAAGATTTGTCTTTCGCTCTCTTGAGAAAAAGATTAATGAAGAAGAAGAGCCGAACAACCGGCGACTAAAAAAAACGAGCGCAAAATCCGAAAAACAGCGCGCGGAGGGACGAGCTGAAAGGGGGGAGAAAGAGTTCCGGCGCGTCGCTTTGAAGAATCCTGCCGAAAATAAATGAGGAGCATTAAGGGGGTCAATGAATTTTATATTAACGCCGGGCCCGCTCATTTGCATCGCCGGCTCATTAAAAGTGAGCTAAGGGCCCCGGGATTTTTCGGTGTCCGTGTGTAGCTCCGGTAGCCGAGTTTCGTATACACGTACGTTCGTCGTCGTCGTCCTCCTCCTCCTCCTCCTCCTCCTCGTCTTATGTTATAAGGGGGATTTCTCTCTCACGCGTTCGTACGACACCAGCACACGCTCGCTCTCTCCTCCCATTATTTTCCCGAACGGGAGGAAGAATGTGCGTCGCGTCGGGGCCTTGTAACTTTGACCCGAAGGGTGTTGTGTGCGATTTTAAAAGGCAACGCGCTCGCGCAATTCCAAAGCCACTAGATCCTAAGAGGTGATAGGGTCGAGGAGAGACGCGGGGCGGATGCTTTATTCGCGGTCGAAGCGGGAAAACATTTTGAGGATCATCGCGGTATCTGAAATTTCCGAATAATGTTCCGCGTCGCGAGGGTATTTTCGCTTTTTATCATCACCGCGTTTACGCTCTTAATGAGGTGACACCGCGAAGGACGTCCGTTTCGTATAGTCACAGCGCGATCGATATCGCCTCTTCGATACTTTCGCCGGGAAATTCAAACGATAAATCATCCTCGCCAACGAACGACTCCTTTGTGATACTCTGAAATTTATCACGCGCCCGTGCAATATCTCCCGAAAAAAATCTCGTCCTCAAACGCTGAAACAACGGCCAAAGAATGCCACCGAAATGTCGAGTCTCTCGTCCGGGATGAAAAACGAACTGACACTTGAACCGGCGCAGCCGCTGCAGTATAGATCTTGAATCTCCTCTTGCCGTGCTCGCTCATCACTTCATCGCCGGCCCACCGTGGAGATAGACGGCGAGAGAAAGGAAAACAAAAGGGGGAACATGGGATAGTAGACGCGCGGAGGACGGATGAGTCGGGGCCGGCCCATTTGCATAAGGCGTCGCGTTCGAGCGAGTCGGGAGTCTATCATTTTCAGGCGGCTCTCGCGGTGTGACCGAGAGAATAGTTGCGCGCGGTTGAGGATTTCTCGGATTCTTTATGAGCCGGAATGAAAATTTGAAATAATTCGGTGGGATTTATTGGGTGAGACGATGATTTAGGGATATACGATTGGAGTGCAGAGGTAATGACGAGAGGTGAAAACAATATATGTGGGGTTTCGATTGATTTCGAGACGATGATTGTGCAACATTGCTTTTGAATCATGACGTTACGCGAAGTATTCATTAATTAGCCTGAAGACTCAATTAGAATCCGCAGGAGATCGAGCTTGATTCGGGATGAATGAAATACCGATTATCGCGCGATGACGTAACAATAAGTCACTCGAAATGTCGGTACGGCAACAATAGCGGAGTACCATCAATTCAAAAGCGCGATTTCCCCGGCGAAAGTAAAATCTTCGAAGCCCCTCGTGACACGATATGCAGATTCTCCCGCAGGGTATCAAACGCGAGTAGCCTCCCGAATCGGCTCCCATCACGAAGCAGCAGCTTCTCTCTCTCTCTCTCTCTCTCTCTCTCTCTCTCTCTCTCTCGTATAGGATAATAAAAGCTCCAATTAATCGCAATTAATCGCGTCTGTCAGGGCTCGCTCGCAATGACGCGCGGGAACGTTTGTTTTACGAGAAACGAGTTTCGGAGCCAATAAGTAGTAGCAGCAGCAGCGGCCGAGACGATCATCGATCTCCGGAGGGCCGAGAGAGAGTTAAATGGTCCGTGTTCGACTCCCTCTCTCAGTCCCCCTTGGAGCTTCGCCCGGGCGTATGGGTACATATTTTTTAAATTCCTCCGAGCTGAGTGTCACTCGTTGAGGAGTCGATAATTTAACTCTTGATGGGGTTGGGATATTTTCGAATTTAACCGCGAGTGTTAATTTTTTGCCGGTCCTTTTGCCATCGGCGCATATAACACGTATATATATTTCGGAAATGATTTATTGGGCGGAGAATTGCTTTCGAGGGAGCCAAGACGGTGTGCAGTTGTGTAAATAGAAATTTCGTCCGGGAGGGCTGTCAATCCTCTTATTTCCGAAGATACTACGAGAGGTCGGTTATGGGAAAGGAATTTCTATACCTGCGGGAAAATTGATGTATTAAGTGTGTTATTTTCCCGGCGGCCGCCTGAAACGAGGGCAATTTCAGGGCCACTTACGGCGTAGGAGACACACCCCGAAAGCCTCCGAAATATAAACGAGCGGTAAATTTGAGAGCGAGAGTAGAGGGGGGAGGAAAACAAAACGTCGCGCAAAAATAGCCGCGAAAAATATTATCTCCGGCGCATCTCTCGTCGCGCAATATTACTTTTGCTGCACAAAAAGTGAACAAGAAGGCGCTCGTGTACACCGACGAGGGAGAGAGAGTGGCAAACACGACGCGAACGGCCAACGCTTACACACACACTAAGAAGACGAGAGAGAGAGAGAGAGAGAGAGAGAGAGTGAGAGAGAGAGAGAGAGAGAGAGAGAGAGAGAGAGAGAGAGAGGATTTATGCGTACGAAAAATATCCACTGACTACTACGATTTTCGACGGCTTTTTATTACGTGCAGCCCGACTACTACTAGGCGTAAAACTTTGCTCCTCGTAAAAAAACGCTGTAGCAGCAGCAGCAGGGAGATGTTCGCTGATAAAAAATTACACCCGGGCCGGAGGAATGCAACCAAAAAAATCGGCTTTATACTGCTTACTTTACACGGGGCGACGTCTTTTTACGCGGACTTGTTAATTGCTCGGTACATGACAGCGATATCGAGTGTATAGCGACACTCGGTCTGAGCGATTTGTTTTTAATTACACGCGCTGCATTATGATGAACCATAGTCCGAACGACCGAGTGAGATCGATCACATGAGCGGCGATTGTTATTCCTATACTTCAACGCTTGTCTAGCGCGAGATCCTTTTACAACAGCACACACCCGTATCCCTGCACATTCACGTAGTATAACACCGAGCTAAGTATATGAAATTGCCGACGCAGAAAAATAAAGGCGAGAAAAGCAGCCACAATAGAAGCTTCCCCCCTTTATACAGCTCCGTAAATCAATTTATCTCTCGGTGCATCGTTCCCAGCGTCTCCGACGCACTTTTCTCGAATTAACACTCATTTACGAGTCGGTAGCGCGGAGCGCTCGTGTAAACACACAATGAAAATTCGAGCCCAAAGTTGAGAGAGGGAGTCTGTCGCTACTGGTAGCATAGAGCAAACACACTCGGGAGAGCTGAGACAAAAAGTTGGATCAAGAGAAATAGGTCAGCGTTAATGTTTTCACCAAACCACGAGGATTTCGGAGGAGAAATTTTTTGACGATTCTTCGACGGGTTTACGAGGCGTTTACTACTGCGGCAATATTTGCTTTTTTAATGGATGGATGGGTTATTAATTGTGGGATTATCGCGTTGGCTGATTCACGAATGTTTGGCTAAGAGATGCTTGCTCAAATTTACATTTTCAATCGTCGGCGATGATTTCGGCGACTTGTTGGCGTATTAGTCTAATATTACTAATTTCACAATCTGCGTGAATATCTAGAAACTAAGCTGACGAATTATTTTCTTTTTATTCCAGGTAAGCATCCACAATCACGTGTATATACGCTTACGAAATATGGAGACTCACATATGATCGAACGATAACAAGGTAAGAGTAAACCCTAGCAGAATTGACCAATATTACGTATGTAAAAAGTCGAAACTATAGTAAACGTTCTATTAGGAAGTCAGTATACCAGATCAAAAATCGCTCAGAGGTAAGCATTGACTCCCAAACAAATCCGTTCCCAATATACGAGTTACAGAAAAAAATAAATTCATAAATTCCCAAAGTGCAATCGAATATTCGGACGCGCCTCTCTTTCTGCAGCCTCGATATAATGCGCTCTCGTGCGTGGTAGCCTCCGCAGCAGCGCGCCTTTATTTGCCGATGGGCCGGCGTCAGTTCGGAGCCTCGAAAAAAGAATTTCTCTCTCTCTCTCTCCCTCCTGTGAGGTATACGTATATATAGCTGGTGTATATGGGGGAAGAGAGAGAGAGAGAGAATCCACTCGCGCGGCGCGGCGCCTATTATTTAAAACGAAAGTAACGGTCGGTGTGGAGTGGGCCTGAGCAAATAATACCGTAAAAGTGCTGCGAGCCTGTCCCCGCGTGTAGCTCTTAACGTGCCCCTCCGAAACCTCTTCTCCGGACTTCTTCTTATTCTTCTTCTTCTTCTTCTTCTTCTTCTTCTCTCTTGCGGCTTGTTCTTCTTCTTTAGCTGCCGATGATGATGCTTCTTCGTATTCTCCGAAGTTTGCGCTCTTACTTTATCGCCGGGATCTAGTTGGTCAAACGTAGGTGTGTATTTGAACAATATACTGTAAGAACACGAGAGCAGGCCAATAATCAAACTCGTTAACGCGTCGCTGTGGAGGGGAATGCTTATCTTATCGAACTTCGCGAATGCTGTCGCATAATTTTGTCAAGGAAACACGCTGCAAAACGCGAACAACAAACTAATTCGATAATAAATTTCCTCTCGACGTAACAGCATCAGTCCCACGAATTCGTCGAGTCTTTCGTTTTAGAAAGATAGCCGTTTTTTCCGCGCGCGCCGGTACAAGAGCAGCAGCAGCAGCAGACACTCATAGCCGTAGCTCAACTACCTCGCTCCTTTTTCTCTTATTCTTCCTCTCAGTTCCTGTGTTTGGCTTCGCCTTTTTCTCTCTCCTCAGCTCTGTATACGCGCAGTGTCGTTCTCTCTTCTTCTCTCGTTTTATATATCGCTGGCCTTTAGCTCCGTTGGCGTCTCTCTCCTCTGCGTCGTCCGGCTTTTTGTCGGTTTCTTATATGACTTCGGGATTCCTTCCTCTCCTCGGCTCGCTGCATCGTTGACCCGAGGAAAATTAGTACATCTTCGCTGTTTATTCCCTCCGTTTCTTGCGATTCTCCTTTTCGACACACAACGACGACGACGACGCGCGGGCGGAGGTGGGGAGATTCATTAAGTCGTTTGTCCGAAGAAAGAGAGAGAGAGAGAGAGAGAGAGAGAGAGAGAGAACTGGATTTCATTTTCGTAAAATTCCGGGTTTTATTGTGCGCGCAGCCGAAAAAATTCGACTACGCTGTAGGTTACTCGCGCATCACCGGAAGAGTCATTAGACGCACGTATTCGCCCGCAGGCGATAAGCAGCAATAGTGTGTATAAACTGTATACATATTATACCACTACTGGTATTGTAGGCAGCCAAAAAATCGTAAAATACTTAATAAATTCACCATCGAGAGGCGAACACGCAGCGGAACCAGTTGTACGGCAATAAGCTCGGCTGCAATTTAAACAAACGCGAAAATCCTCCGACGCGTCTCTCACTTTCGAAATTCGCAGCAGCGCATCCGCGAGCGAAAAGAGCCGGAAAAAGCATGTTTGGCGCCGTCCCCCGCTAAAACATCTGAAAACTTCATTTTATAAGCGCTAAACGATTTTTCCCCTCTTGCGCGCTTCATGCACTTGCTCTCTCTCCTGCGCGAATATACTCTCTCTCTCTCTTTCTCTCTCTCTCTCTCTCTCTCTCTCTCTCTCTCTCTCTCTCTCTCTCTCTCTCTCCTCTCTCTCTCTCTCTCTCTCTCTCTCTCTCTCTCTCTCTCTCTCTCTCTCTCTCTCTCTCTCTCTCTCTCTCTCTCTCTCTCTCTCTCTCTCTCTCTCTCTCTCTTGGCTTTACAAGGTTATATACCGGCGCTCGCGGCTTGTCCGGGTAATGCGAGGAATCTTGCTACACTCGATTTCTAATAAACATAAATCAAGCGAGGCGCAGAGGGCTGCAGCCGCGCAAAAAAGGTGTATGTATATACACACGCACGCACACACACACTACCATAGGAGGCGTACATAAGCTCGTGGTAGTGGGGGAGAAACGAACTCGGGGGCTCTGGATATATATGCCCGTGTGAGTTTTTCTGCGCGTCGAGCATGTGTGTGCGTATTATTTAGTTCTGTCGGTAATAGGAACTGACAAATATATAACTCTCGGCCGCGGCCGAAATTGTCGATGCTGTGTGCGTATATTGCGACGAAGTAGGGGGTGAAAAGGGCTTGTTGGTTTTAATTACCGCGTTGATGAAAGGCGATAAATAAAAACTCGCTCTCTCGACAGATCGACCGGTAATGGGCGAGGGGGGAATTAGGGAAATTGAAATTGATAGCGACTGCGAGGGGTATGACAATAAATACGGACAGACATTGTGTCTTGGAAAGTTTCATTTCGATGCGAACTTTTTTTTTCATTCACTTGTATACTCAAAAATAATTGAGTCGACTCAACCTCGCGTGCGGCAGAAATTAGTAAGAGCTGCGCTCTCGCGAGTATAAACAATTTTCAATTTATGGATTTCAATATATCTCCAGTTCGCCCAAGCGAATATGCGTGGATACATACGTTTAAACCCGTACATATAGGATTTATGAAGAGAAAACGACCTTGCGAGAGACGATACAAGCAGTGGCGCACGCGCGTGGAGATAAGCAAATTTCAAGTTTAATATACACGTAATATCGGCCCGATGCTGTACTAGTCGAGCGCATGCGATATCTCCCTTATAACAGCGTTAAGTGCTTATGTTTCTCGGTAAAAATCGGAAATATGCCTCACGACGCGAATAAAAGTTTCGGTGAACGCTCGCGAGGAAATAAGTCCATATGAATTTCCTTCGACATTCGCGGAATTCTGTTCGCAAATTGAAATAAATTCGATATGTTTTTGAAAAAAGAATACCATTACACGCGACGATCCTCTAGTCGGCTCGTGTCAAGATAAGCATCTCCGAAATAATTACACCCGGCTGTATAAGTGAAATCAAAGCGTCACGAATAATCGAAGAAAAATAAGGTAAAACCGACTCGCTGCACAGCTGCAAAACAGCATATAATACGACCGATACATCGCGCGCGCATTCATAAATTGACGATTCCCCTCTATGCGCATAGCCGAGAAATTCTTGGTCGAGCTGTTGCGCGCTAATAAGCAGCGCTCGAAAATTGCGGCTCGATAATTAAAACCGCGTAAAAACGCTCCGTGTGCAGTGTGTTTCCGCTCGAAGGTTTTTCATACGCTAATCTAATTCCCGCTTTTCTCCTAAAGCTCTCTACATCTCTTAGTCTTATTATCACTATAAGTTTGTTCTGCAGCTCGTGTCCGACGGTATATTTTCTGGAAGTGGAATGGATCTTTGTAATGATAATATCTCGGATTAACCCGTGTCTCAGTAGAATTTCAAGCAAAAAAGGCTCTCGCAATAACGAGCTTTCCCATGACGTTAGTTTCGCAATTTCCTCGGATCGAGTTTGCCGAATTTACCCTCCGTGTCGCCGTGTAATTCTCGCGATGATAAACAATAGCATACCGGATTACGAGCTAATTAAGTTACAGTTAGGCAACTCGAGTCACCCGTACGTCTTCATAAACTTTAGCGCCACGACATCCGCGCCCGTATACTTGTACGAGATCTCGAGCAAATCTTTAGCCGACGTTAATCAGCCTCGTCTCTCTCGTCGGCGCATTATCATAAAAGTGCGTATATTCCTGAATAAATCCTGCGCTATACGCGTGTCCCTCTTTTTGCATTCGTCGCCATGTATATTACACACACATACGCAAACGCAACGAGGTTCAAAGTTCCCATAAAATGACGCAACTCGTGCTTATTTCATTGAAATCACTCGTTTCCTCGGCAGTCCAGAAAACGCACATACACAGACGATCGTAAAGCAAATCCATATACGCGAGAGCGCACGTTTCCGGCAATCATCTCATCGCGATTTCCCAGCACGTGGGGATAGAGCAAAAAAGATCGGCAATAAGTCACCCGATAGTCGCGTCGTATAGAAAGAAAGAAGAAGACGAAAAAAAAGGATAGATTCCCTCTCTCTCTGTCGGGGTTATTATATCCGCTAATAAATGTAGTATATCGCGGTGATTATGCGCTAAGTATAGGGTAGCGCTCCAGCGGTCAGCTTGTAGACAGAGAGAAAAGCGGAGGAAGAGAGAGAGAGAGAGAGAGAAGGAATGCGATATGTGTGCCGTATACATATCGGTCCGCCATTGGCGATGACTGCACGTCACTGGCCTGCCTCGCCGTAATTCATATCGGCCGAGAGGGATATGTGTATGTAACACAGGTTCGTTTGTATAAGAGCTATCCGCGCGCGCGCCTGAGAGAGAGAGAGAGGAGGAAGCGAGTATGAGTGAGCCGAGAGGGTTAGGGCGAATAAATCATAAATTCATAACGCGCCGCGCGATATACAGGGTTTCTGAAAAATCGACGTGGAAAGAGGAAGAGCCGATGGCTCGTTTCTCTCGATGCTCAGGAGCTGCTGCAGATGTGTAGGTTTTGCGCGTTGGAGAACGATTAGACGAGCGACTAGTTCGGTGATTGGATACATTTTTTGTCGATTAACTGCTTTAATACAGTCCACAAGCCAATGACATCCTGTAATTCCACCACCAGCGGTTGACTTACGGCACGACAACTCAGCCACGGGTTACGACCCGGCGATACGCCGCTGCGTAATCGATTGTTCCAATCTTGACGTACCAATTCGGTGTGTACATCACGCGGGGCACGTATACGAGCTGCCTCGGGAGGGTAGAATTATCCTCGGTGAAGAAGAGGTTAGAATGAGTTAGTTCCAGGGGTGGAGAGAATGAGTACTGTTTATTACGTACACAGGTGTGGAGCGAGCGATGATGAGCTGCAGGTGAAGAGCCAACGAGCGAGCGGTAGACGCTAACGCTGCGCGACATTTTATTAGCCTCGATTGTTAGCACGCACGCTATGTCCTTTAATCTCGAGCTAATCGTCCCTCGTTAGATCCGTTTTAATAGTAATCACCGATGTGACTGAAGCGATTTCAGATAATATCTTGAGCGAAGGAACGATGTTGCCGCAGGATCATACCCTGCGCAGAAAAAAAAATGAGAAATTGAAAAGATCGAGCGGTTAATCATTAGTCAATAACGTAAAAGTTTGAATAAAGTCACGCGGCGGTAGCTCCTCTCGGATTGGTATATCCAAACGAAAAAGTAATGAGATATGTAATTACGAGATTGCATCTAAGCGCGAGCTCGGCTACGCGCTATTAAAATTACAGCTTCTAGCGTAAACACGGCTTTATTGATGATAGGCGAAACGACCGTGACGTCGCTGTGTAAGGCTTCCGTACGTCTTGTTTCAACGAGATATTACGCAAAGTGCGTATAATCTACTTTTCCTACCACGAAGTCTTGATGATCATTTCAAACGTTCTATCTATATATCCTCGTGCGCGTATAAGCTTCTCCCGAAGATGTCTCGGCGGATTTCAAGTGGAATTTACGGCTGCACTCGTGACGTGTACGATGTATATAAAATGTAACAAGTTTTGCAATTTATTTATACTTTACCGTATACGTATATTTTGAAATATAATATTTGAATAAGTTATGAAGGATACGTAGTCGCGCTTATAAATAACCGCATTATACCGTCTCATTAATAAATTTATAGATTATATACCACTGCACTAAAACAGTATTACAGTTACAGGAATCATCATCGAGCGCAGTTTCGTTCGATCCCGAATTTCCTCACTTGAGCTCGAAAGCGCATTTACAGCCAAACGCCGCTTCTCAAATATTGCTATCAATCACATCCTTTACAAGCCCGCGATATCTCGTTCCACGTGTTCTACATAGTCCCGACCGACAGCTCATTCGACTCGGCTCCTTTTTATTCTTTCCCTCTCAGCTCTCTTGGATATTGCTCAGAGGCAAACTCTGCCATATTCCCCCTCCGACGTCGTCGCAGGTATATACACACACACACACACACACGCGTAGAGTCTACAGCGCTCGTTTTGTTCTTCTCTCGGCGAGGATATCTGCCGGCGTACACACGTATCGAAATGATAGTTTTGCCGCGAAACGATGCTGCGCGTGCGCACGAGTAGCCTCCGAAGCGCTCGCGGGGAGAGAGATTCTTTGATTTAATAAATTGAATTTATGGCCGCCTGGTCGCGTCTCTGCCGGGATTTCGCCTCAGAGTATACACACACGCGCGGCGCAGGTTCTTTAGTTATTGCTTTGTTGACCGAAGTGTAAAGATTCTAAATTGCGCGCTGCGTCACACGGTTACAGGTATCTTATCTCCACATCTCTCTCGGGTTGACAAATGACTTTCTCAGTCCATTACAACTCGATCGGCGCACTTTTCCGCGTCTTGCGCAAATAATATCAATTATCTCTCTACTACACACACATAGACGCTCGCAGACAAAGCAAGACTTTCTATATATACGCACGCTATTCGCGCGGCATGGAAAGTAACAGTAAACGTTCGGCGATTATCTGCCGGCGAGTATCCGCATAGCGAATTTTTTTACCCCGTGCGCTCTCCTCTCGGGAATAATTTAAAAGTTATCTAAGCACATCGAAGCCGCTCAGCTCTCCTCTCTCTCTCTCTCTCTCTCTCTCTCTCTCTCTCTCTCTCTCTCTCTCTATATATAAATATATATATATATATATATATATATATATATATATAGCCCCTATATTCCCCCGCGCGCGCTCACTACCGCGAAGGTTATCACTTTTGCATTCGTAACGGTTTTTATCCCCTGACCCGTATACACTTGTGTGTGTGTATGGGTACTGCACACGACTTCGGTGTTGGCGTCTGTGTACAGATCCGAATTTAATGCGAAATCGATAAAGCCAGCACTATATACACACTGCAGGCTTGTAAATATAGCTGGCAGTTGTCATGGCAGCCCGTGTTAATATCGAAATCGCATTGACGGCTCGAACACGCGGAGATATCAATCGAGAGAAAAGACTGACAGGAATATTGTTCGACACCTGCATACTTTTTTTTCCGTCGACGTGTTTGAAAAATGAGAAAGGCGCGCGTTTTTCAATGTCAGCCGTGCCAGTCCATCATGCATCACTGCAGCGGCGATGTTCGAAATTAGCCAGACGAAGAGCCGTTTAGAATCGCAACACACACGCCCTTCTCTCTGGTGACAAATGGCTTGAGAATATCACTGCCCGCGCGTAGACGGCCTTTAAATTAACTCACGATATTCATTGTCCGCTGTGTACATCCGCGTGACAAATCGTACCGCTGTTTGCGAATGATAAACTCTTCGTTTGCGAGTATGTATGATATTAATAGCTCTTTATTTGCATACACCGAATAGACGAGCTTAATTACTCCTCGGTTATAACTATGAAGCTTTACTGCGCAAAAATCTAAAGAACACACCGGCCATTAAGCAAACCTGGAACAATCAAAGTCTCTCTCACGTCGGGAAAGCAGCAGCAGCAGCAGACACACAGAGCCGCCGTGTACAGTTTTTACTCTCCTCTGCGCCGGTTTTTTTACGCCCGACGATTTACGAGTGCATAGCGAGAATAACGCCCTCGATAATTTCTCTCTCCGCGCGCGCGCACGACGAATTCCTCGGGCTCGACAAATTGGCCATTTCGCAAAATTGGAAAATTGGAAAAGCCGTAAACGCCGCGGTCGTTAGCGCGATTATTAATAATGCGATTACATAGTCGTACTCTTTTTTTCATTTTTTGCTTATTCTACTGCGATACTTTTGTTCGTCGGCTCTTGTACGGAATCAATTCGAGAGTTTCCGTTCTTTCGGATAACTGAGCTATCGTAATTTTTGCTTTTCGCGTAAGTGTAATACGCACACACGCGAGAATATAATTTCTCGAGCATGTAATAATAATCGCATGCATGATATTATACCCGAAAGACAACTGGCAGCGGCCGTTATAATAACCCCGCCGTCGTCATCATCATCATCATCATCATCATCGTCTGTTAAAAAGCCCTCGGGAGCATAGCCCAGGGTCAAAGCTACATTTATCCATGAATCAGCCTCCCATCGATAATTCATTTCCGAAAAATATTCCCCTGCCGAAATTACTTTTTATTTACGACTTCACCGCGGAAAGTGCCCCAAAAAGAGCAGCAGCAGCAGCCGAAGCAGTATCGAAAAAGTGATGACTCGTCTAACCCTTCCGCGGAGAAGCAAAAACGAAAGAAAAAATGAATACGACGAGCCCTTTTCGCATGCAAAGTGCGCGCCGCGCGTGATTTATACGGACTGACCTCGAGCGCATCAGCGCCCCTAGATTGTCTATTACCCCCGAAAAATTGCGCGCCGAAAATCGACGAGATAAATCAAGTGGGTTTACAGTTATACACAACGACGAGAGAGTAATGAATTTCAGTTCGATTTATCGCTGCTGCGGTAGCTTCGACGAGGCGGAGAAGAGATAATTTTTTTGTCGGAGCGAAATTTATCGGTAATAATGGAGAGATGCGATTTACGCAGAGGCTCTGCGTATACACATACGAGAAATTTCGGCTTTGTCGCAAAGTGATGGAGGTGGAATTCCGAGTCGTTTCTTCGGGGATTATTATACGCGGCTGACGCGATGTTTGAACGGGAAGAAAAACGACACACACATACAATGGCTTTCTGGCTGTTTATAGGCACGCGGTGTGTGATTAGCGAATTAGCCCAGTATGCGTTTTTCCGATATAGCTACGTAGCAGGAGTGCTATATAATTGAAAAGCCAATTTCTTTACACCTGCTGCGTGGCAGTGACGCAAACATACTCGCGAATTTATAATTGCGGTATATCGGTATCCGCACTTTCTAAAGAAACGGCGCACAAACGCAAGAGCCGCGCGTGTTTCTTTTCTGCGTTGTAGTGTGTATAATTTTCGGAATTAGACAGTAAACGCCTCGCGATTGGAATTTATTTCTCACTTATATTATTGTACATTTGAATTTTAATTCTCGCTCGAGGATCGGACTACCGCGCGTAATTCTCGCGTTACGTAAAAGTATAACTCAGCTCCGGTAGTGGTAGTAGATAGTAAAAATGATTATTCGTAAAGCAAGTGATAATTTATAGGCTCGACTAGATAACGATGTATACCCACGAGCGCGAATTCGATGGTAAAAAGCATTGCTGTGATAAACGCGAGGTTATACGACTCGGCGGCTGCCGTTTTGCGAAAGTGTAATTCCGATTCTCTTGCGTAATTCCGAAAATTATAGTCGCACGTAAAAATCGTTAGAAAACGTCGGCACGGTTGCTTCGCCCCGGAGACTTCAACGCCGGCATTATGTATAGGCTCTACCTCTCCGCAGTGATATACTGTTATCCGAATAATCGAAATCTTTTAATTTCAATGCTACAGCGAAGAGGACGACCGGGTAAATTATTCGCTGCGCTGCAAAATAATATAATTGTACACGAGTGGAGATCGATGTTCGTAGAAAAAATTTACTAGAGCATGTAATCTTTTTACCCCGATGCAACGAGGAGGCTGCAAATTCATAACCATTCGCCAGCTGTAGGATCCTATTAATTATCGAGTCCTGTATACCGGGAAACGATTTTCTCAGGATAGTTCGATTCTTTCTCTCGAAAGCAATCAATCTTGCAGCTCTCATCCTCGCGCGCTCACATAATTCAGTTCGCGCTCACACACACACACACGCGCGCGCGCGCGCGCAGTTAGACAGAATCGCGGCTCGGACGAGTCGGAATACCGAAATACAATATTTACATTTGAAAGCGCGCGCTGGCGAATATTTTTACAGCCGTTACAACTGCATCCCATAACTCCTGACAATAAGCGCCTCTCTTATATTTTCGCAGCGCAGAGCTCATCGCGAGCCCGTGGCGATGTGCGCACGCCAGGCTTTAATGACCATTAACTCGCTCTCTCTCTCGCTCTCTCTCTCTCTCTCTCTCTCTCTCTCTCTCTCTCTCTCTCTCTCTCTCTCTTACGAGGGTCACGTTGCGAGCAATGAAATCGAGCGCGGAAAATCGTCGTGGATGCAGCTGCTCTCGTGAGAAAGAGCGATGAATTCCTCGTTTTTACGGAAGCTCAGATCGAGCTGAGGATGGGATTGTTTGGGAGGGGGAGAGAGGATAATTAGACGATGTGGAATTGAGTGATTATTGTGCGGTTATGTGCGAGCATCGTATCCTACATACTGGACTGTTATTAAATCTGGATAAATGGAATATAAGCGGGAATCTATGGGATATGGGGATCTCGCTAGAAGAGTGCGGAAAAACGCTTGATATTAACTCTTTATTTTCTTTATGTTCCAGGTAAGTGCTCTTGTCTGCGAGTCATCTTTCACGATCCTCCGCGCAATTGAGATGTTTTCGTAAGTAAGCGATAAAACGAAAAATTGAATCGACGATGATGATGCAGCTGCTGCCTAGCTAGACGGATTGATACAACGCTTTTATTGATATTAGAACTGAAAACTCCGTCCTTTTCTGCAGGTGAAAAGATTTAGCGTCGAGCCTACAAATGAGAAAAATTTCCACCTCTCTTTACCTTCAAGCGCATCGTCGGTGCATCGTCGGTGTAGTGAAAGAGAGGAATTAAAAAAAGAGCGTGGGGCGCGGAAAAAGGCAAAAAACGCAGAAACACTTCGATCGTAGATGAAGCGAGATAAAGAAAGACGGGAGAGGAGGTGGAGGAAGAAGAAAAAGGTCGTTAAAGGCGAGGAGCTGTATATGGCGGTGTCGGCAGCTCTCTCTCTCTCTCTCTCTCTCTCTCTCTCTCTCTCGCTCGCGCGAGACTTCTTTGGATTCATTCGGATCGTAACGTTGCGTGCGGTTTCGCATTCGGTTGTTGATCTTGTTACGTCGAAGATGCCTCGTAAGAAGATTTCTCTCCTCCCTTTTCTCGTCCGCTTCTTTCCTCTATGTGTGTATACGTACACACGTCGGTCACTGTGTGTATGTGTGCGAGAGAGTAAAAGCCTCGCGGGAAAGGAGAGAAAGACGGCGGATAATCGCGCGGATACAGCGAGCGCTTCGCCGTCGGTAAAATGCTGAAAGTGGATCATACTGGAAATTGTTTCGAAGTCATTGTTTGCCGTGCTTTCGTGGATGTAAAACCTACAATGATGTTACAGACATTTTAAAGTATTTAAATCCGTTCGAATCGGCGAACATCACTCTGTACGCACTCAGCATCTGTTATACAAAATTACCATTCATCGGTATCATCCTCGCCCGTCGCAAAAAGAAAGCCTCCGCGCAAAGATAAACTTCATCGCTATCTCCTTTCTCACATCCGATTGCGCTCCTCTCGAATCGTCAAAGAAAATATCCAGTATACGGTGCAGCTTCTTCAGGTCCGATCGTTTGCGGCGAACATCCGCACACTCGCTCGCATTATACACAATCCAACCGACGTTGCTCGCGAGACTGCAGTAGCCGCCGCTGCCGATGATTTTGAGGTGTACTTCAATTAGGATTTTCCGCGAAGCGCGTAAGTCCGCGCTGGAACTATGCTCGCACGCGCTACGGCTGTACGTGTATATGAAAAAGTCGAGGCTCGAAGAATTTATACGGCTCTCTCTCTCTTCTTGGCTCGAACGTGTACTTTGCCGGGATATAAGCGCGAGTTATGCCGGATTATTGATTTAAGCGGCGGAAAAAGTTGCCGCCAGGAGAGAGACTTTACGTTTTTGCGCATTCCTGCGCAAGCAGTTACATAAAATTTTACCGAGCGCGTATATAGTATATGGTTTTTCTTGTGGCGGGAAAAGTTGCGAGCTTTGTCGATACGGTATTATAGGCGGGCAGATAGAGAGCGCAGTGCCGAGGCTGCAGACAATGCTCAATTGGTGCACAATGGGATTTAATTGTCTCAATCTGCATCTCATCGATGCGTTATTGGCTTTTACTCCTTCGATATCGAGCGCGATGTGTATACGCGCCGCGTAAAATTCTGACTGATTGTTTCGGCTTGACCCGATGCGAATTTCTAGTTCGACGTATAAGGCTTATCTGTGAGGCGAATCGTTATGAATCTACCATTAGAAACTTTTTCCTGTAGCTCTGTACCATAGTTGACCTTATATCGAAAAAATTAATCCAACCCAAAAAGGCTTTGGAACTTCCTTTGTCACAGAAGCCTCCGCCAAGAAACACTCTCTCCCCACATATACGTGCGCAGCACCCCAGCATATCAACTCTAAAATTAGCCTACGCCAAAAGAGTCTCCGCAACTACTTGAAAACCTCCTCTCTCTTCGCATCCCTGGGCTAATCAGAGGGCTCTCTCTCTCTCTCTCTCTCTCTCTCTCTCTCTCTCTCTCTCTCTCTCTCTCTCTCTTTCTCTCGTGATTCCGCGAAACTCCAGATATAATCAGACACAATGCTCGCGCTCTCTCTCTCTCCCTCCCTCTTCCGCGCAAGAATGCAGCAAAATCCCTCAGCTCTCGCGAGTATACTTACCAGCGTGCAGACACACACATAGCGCACACATAAGAGCATTGCTTCATCACGAGGCACGTAAGTGCTGCCATTTATCTTTATTACGGGAGGGGAGGCTGCAGCCCGAAAGTTGGTGTACTTTGCGGTTGGTCCCGCGGATTCCTTGGGGTAAAACGCATTATGTGCCCTGCCTCTTCTTCTTCTTCTTCGTCTGCTCCTTCGTTCTTCGCTCGTTCGAGCTAGGCAAGGAGGACTTACCTGAGCGCTGGGGAGTCACGCCGGCGCTTTGGCCGAGTCCGACTGAGCGAGAGGAGAGAATAAGAGAGGCTGGAAGGGATTTCATAAGTCCATGCTAATTTGGCCGCGAGACTTGCCGAGCTCTCTATTTCGCTGGGTTATAATTGAAATATTCGCTTGTTAGAGCTCTCGGGGTGGTTTTTTTCCTCCTCTTTGCGGAGGGGGTTTTGCGGCCTTTTACGTAATGGGCTTAAGTTTTAAAAGTGTGCTCGTGTACAAGTTCACTTTGAGTTGAATTACGAACGATTTATTTTATTGTTGAACTTGTTATTCGAAATTTCAGAAATATATAGGTACCGCGATAACAAAGTCGTATATTTACGCTATCGGGTTGTACAATCGGAAATCGCTAGAAGATATGCAAAAGATCGGAGAGATCGACTTTTCCCAGTAGTTTTCTAAAGTTTCTCGCGCGCGCGAATATCTCAGAATTTCTCCGAGAGCGTGCCATTATAAAATACGCCGCGTCCTTCCGTGTACTGCGCTGCGCACGTACGATATTATGATAATAAGCCGAGCCGAGAGAGACCATTCCCAAACTGTCATACCAGCGGCGCGCAGTAAAGCTGATAGCGAAAGCCGCCTCTCTGATGAAACCCCTTTGCCTCCTCTCTCTCTCTCTCTCTCTCTCTCTCTCTCTCTCTCTCTCTCTCTCTCTCTCTCCCTCCCTCTTATCGAGATGTGCTCCATATACACCGCCGCGAAAGTTTCTGCTATTTTGAATTTCACGATTTCTAACTCGCTGCCTTATAAGCCTTTCTAAATTTCAATCCATAACATTACGCACGCACACCGATTCGAAGTACCACAGGACGGGAGGCATGTGCGCAAGCGCGCATAGCGCAGAATTTTAATTTTCCAGCAGAAGCACGACGAGGCTCGCGGGGTATAGAGCCTTACATAAAAGCGCGTATAATAAAAGAGCCCCTCGCGCGGGGCCCGCAAAACTAACTCTAAAACCTGAAGAAAACGAGGAAAGATAGAGAAGAGGAGGAGAAGGAGGAGGAGGAGGAAGCAGCAGAAGCAGAAGATGCAGATGCAAGGCTCGTCCTACGCGCATTGTTGCATTGTCCCGCGCACAGGCGGATTACCTCTCATCAGGTTAACGAAATCACGGGAGAGAGAGCGAGCGAGAGGAAGGAAGAGGCCCCGTAATGCCCCATTGTTGCGCCGGGTTGCCTTAAAGACGGGGTGAGCCGGGGCAAAAACGAAGCCGAGGAGGGATATCATTGCCCGCTGATCCGCGCGCACACACATGGGCGCAGTATATCTCACTGTCCGGTCTTGGGAGTCTCTCTCTCCCTCTCTCTCTCTCTCCCTCTCTCTCTCTCTCTCTCCACGTGGGTATATTTACTATCGTCTCGTTGGAATCTGCGGAATAATGGTGTTCTGTCGGGGCGTGACACTTGCCATTCTTATTTATAAAACGATAACGGCCCTTTCCCTCTCGATACGCTCCTTCGCTCGCGTGCGCCTTCTTTTTTTTCTCTCCTTCTTCCCGCCGCAGCTTTCTTTGTCTTACAAGCGCATGATACGTATGTATACTTATAATGCACGCGCTCGTGCACACTTTTCCGTGAGCGATTTTTCGGACGATCGAGCTTTCAATTCGCTCAAAATTTAATTCAATTCTCTGCCTCTCGCGCTCAGGGAAATTACACAATGACTGTAATGGTCGGGCGATACCGATAGCCCGTAAATATAGTACTTTCGTACAGCAGAGAGAGAGAGAGAGAGAGAGAGATGCTCGCTTGTAAATTGGAATATGAATATTCAGGGGTGATTTCGCGGAGAAGATAGCACAGCACACACTCCGATGTGCATTATACGCTCGCGTGTATACTTTGAAAAATTGAACGATGAGAGCGAGTAAACACGAAAATTTGAAAGGCGAAACTGCCGCTGCACAAATGCCGCTGCACAAGGCTTAATTTTCCTCCCGCCCGCCGCGCGCGTTCTATAGAAATATAATGAACTCGTTTAATTTAATGGCTTTTTGCAGTAAAAACACTCGCGCGCGCGCGCACGGTCATTGTTCGGTTCGTTGAAGCATGCCGAGCAACGCGCGTTTTTTTTTGTTCGTCGCCCACGCTGCCTCGAAATGCATCGATGAGGCAACGCTTGGCCGCTGTGTGTTTTACGATGTATTTTCTTCGTGCTTGAGGGAAAAAAGTAGTTCGCGGACGCGCGTGATTCTCCCTGCTTCGTTCGTCGTATCGGTTCAGCCGAAAGGAATAGCGCAGAACCGTTCGGCCAGAGCCATAAAACATCGAAAAGTCTCGCGCGCGATAACTCTCCCATATTCATCAAAGATATGCCCACGAGCCACATACCAGCGCGAGGTACCGTACACAATTCCATTCTCTCTTCTCTCCTCTCTTTCTCCCTTCCTTCTTCTGCACATCCGCGCAGTCATACTAATTACATTAGACATAAACAAAGTGTAGATTTAGTGCCCAGACGCAGGAGATATAGAGGGAACGACGAAAAGGCCGCCGGAAAAAAGTAAAACTTTCTGCTCACGGGAGAAAGAGAGAGAGAGAGAGAGAGAGAGAGAGAGAGAGAGAGAGAGAGAGAGAGAGAGAGAGAGAAGGAGTCGAAAAGAAAGGCTTAGAAACCGCGCGCAACGGCAGAATCAGCAGCGAGAAGGAGAACGAAGAATCGCATTGTGTTCTCCTCTCTTCGGGGCCATTACACCGTTGTGAGATATCCCCCTGCGATAATAGCCCCTCTCTCTCTCTCTCTCTCTCTCTTGCGCGCGCGCGCGCGAGCAAGCTTCCAGCTTTTCTACCTACAAATCGCTCGCGCTCCGCATATAGCCTCCTTTTGCATTCGCGTGCGCGGGTCAGGGTGAAAACTTTTGCAGGCTAAACGATTATCGCGCCACGTGCAGCAGCAGCAGCAGCAGCCAAGAGAGTCTCTCTCTCAGCTCTCTAACTGGCGAGTCCGATTTTAAGATCGTGCGCCTCTTTTGGGCCGCCGTTAAAATCGACGCCGCTGGGATATGGACTGCGCGCACGTGTGGCCGAGGGAATTCTCTCGCTCTCTCGCGGTTTTATTTGGTCTTGAGCGCAAGGATTTTCCTGTACGTGTGCGCGTGCGAGATCCTTGGGCGAGGATATTGCGCGCTGCGGTAATGTCCTCTCTCTCGGTGCAGTACGGGAGGTAATGGCATTGTGTCGCGCGGGACGCCGGGTGTACGTAGGGAAGTGCAGAGTTTATGAAGCGTGAAAAAGGAAGATCGGTATTATGAGAGAGAGAGAGAGAGAGAGAGAGAGAGAGAGAGAGAGAGAGAGAGAGAGAGAGATGTCGATCGGTATGCCGTGGGATTAGAGTTCGACGTCCCTCTGATGATCGATATTCATATTACGCCGATGCGATCGGTACGACAAATTAACGGAATCGTAGAAACGCAATCGGTATCTCGTATCGCCGATTTTTTTTCGTTCGCGGCGAAATTTGAATAACGCAACGATCGCCGCGGGGCTAGCTCGCCCGGACTGCATTACACACTGCGTTGAGCGCAATAATTTAAATAACTTTTACGCGCCGCGATTGAAATATACAAGATGGCGGCCGAGAGACCGCGAGGCGGGCATAACCTTTATGATCGCAATTTTAAATGTAATTGCCGTCACTTAAAGAAAAATAAAGCCCCTGTAAATTGCCTCGAAACTATACGCTGCTTCCTCTCTCTCTCTCTCTCTCTCTCTCTCTCTCTCTCTCTCTCTCTCTCTCTCTCTCTCTCTCACTCTCTCTCTCGCTCACTCTAGAGCAACGTTATACTCTCACTCAATTATTCCCGTCTTTACGATACGCATTTCTAATTCTGCACCGATGAGAACGACCATCGTAGCATCATCGTAGATTAGTCGATCCTCGCCAGCCGATTTCCTCGTCTCGCGGCTCTATGTGGGATACATATGGGAACGCGACTCGCGTACATAGCGATAGGTCTCAGTGCTTAAAAAGTGATTCCGGCCACTTTGATCGAGTGTATGGAGCGGCATCTCTCTCTCTCTCTCTCTCTCTCTCTCTCTCTCTCTCTCTCTCTCTCTCTCTCTCTCTCTCTCTCTCTCCACGCGTACGTATATACGAAGCAGATGTTTTATGCCCCTTGAAAGTAATTTTTACGACTGCCGAGAAGTAAAACGTATCTAAACGGTCGCCAGCGAGAGCTGCGCGGAGAACGGCGCTTGTGGTAAAAATACGCGCTCGACGAGAGTGAGAGGGCATACAGCGTATATATAGCGGAGATACGTCTTTATTCCTCGATAAGAGGGGAATGTTTGGATGTTTCCGATGAGGCGCCGTCGAGCTTTTTCATTTTTACGGCCTAGAAAAAGAAATGGTTATTGAAAGGATATGCGCGCGCGCTGCTGCCTAATAATCCCGTGTGTTTTAGGGTCATTTTTATGTGCGTTTTAACGATCGTCGTAAGATTAGACGGGATTCCTGCAGCGGGTGAGTCTCTCTCTTCATGTTAACCAGGTTTTTATCGATTCCTGGGTGTGCGGTACAAGGTCGGAAAGGATTAGAACGAGGGGTTCGTAATAGCCAACGGATGCCACAGCTCTCATTGTCAACCGATCGACGATCCCCGGCGTTAATTCGCCAATGGCACACACGCGGAGAGACCAATCGCTACCGTCCGGTTATACACATATCGTTTAACTGCCCACCTGTAATCACAGGCATCTCGCTTCGGAAAATAGAGAAACAATCCGGCAAACTCCTTCCCTTCTTTTGCCTGATGACTTTCTCCTCGTGCGCGCCGATCACGGGCGAGGTCTAACAAGAGCCGCGTTATGTACATACGCGAGTCTATAGCTTCCTCTCCGTGAGCGCCGCGGATCGACTTGCGGACTGCTGCACGAGAGCGCTGAGGGATTAATCTTCGGTATGCACGCACGCCGTCGACGTTTTTGCGTGACTCATTATCCGGGGCTACTGGAATCAAGTGCGAAGCCCGAGCAAGAGGGAGAAAGAGGGGAAATAGCGCGGGTATACTTACAATCAATTTTTTTTCACTTAAACCTACTCATCACCTTTTTATGCGCTCAGCCTCCTCTTCCTGCGCGGATAAAAATCTTAATTTTTAACTACACACAGCGCGGCGTCTCTGCTTCTGGGAGGTCATGATGTGTGTGTGTATATACGTATGCACTGCCTCCCCCATCTCCGAAGAGTATTCTTCATTTTGTGCACCAGCGGGGATCTTTATAACTGTGAAAAAACGCCAACGCGAGCGCACACGTATACATACACACGGTATGCGCGATTGAATCAATGTAATGGTGGTTTTAAGAGCACTCGGGCTGTAATTACGCCGTGCAGGTGAGTACGCGTTGTTTGACTTGCGAATAGCTATGCATATGGTTTGAGTGTACGTATTATCGTCTGCGACGGCCGCGGCGCGTGTGGATTTTGGAATTTCTATAATGTTGAATCTTAATGCATCAACGGATCGAAATAGCTTTTACGCGTATAGATTTATTTAAATGGCCTCGTAAAAATCTACAGCGTTGTTTTCCGAGTATAAAAGCATCCCGAATGTGTCGCTCGAGCCATCAGCGTTAAATTTTATGATCTCTATAGGTTAGCCGCGCTGCGATTAGAGGCTCGTTACATAAAAAACTTAGTCATCCGCGCCGGCAGCGGATGGAATTCCGAGTTAGTCATACCGGCTGCCTATCAATAGAGGAAAACAATAAAAGCACTCCAGCTTGTGACAAACATCGATACGATTCCGCATGAGTGTACTTCGATATATTTTTCAAAAAAATCTATACGATTCACCGTATACAACGTCGCTCTCACCGCTCGCGCGAATCATTAAAAGCTCTCGAAGAAGCGGATCGAATCCCTTGGAACAAAAACGCCGCATCGCCAATGACCCCCAGAGTCCACAAAAACCATCAGCAGCAGTAGAGCAACTCGCCTATAAAAAAAAAGGCGTCACTTCCAATAAAAGCTCGCGCACAGCTCGTTCTAATGGTCGCTCTCGCTACCAGCTGATGATCGCGGCGCGCACGGCTCTTTTCCCATAAGGAATAGGCGGCAGCCTGCGCTGCGAGAGGATTTTCAGCGGACCGTTATATCTCTCGTATACCACTACTAATTTGTGGGTGTGTGTGTGTGTGTGTGTGTATATATATATCGCGGCAGCGAGAGCGCTCTCCTTTTGCCCGCACCGCGCGCGGCGAGGAGAGCGCATATATATACGCACTTCTTGCCCTACGGGGTGTGCGCGCATTAGCGGCCGGGGCATTTTTTTACCGGCCGCATTGTTCTTGCGCGCCGCGGTGACTATACGTGCGGCACATAATAACGCCGCCGCCGCGGAGAATTCCGCGATTTCATGTTTTGCTGTGTGCGCGGGGAGCGGTGCACCGGGGGCGTGTTTTTCTTATATGAACGAGCTGGAGAGAGGATCTTCGAAGATGCGCGGGTTTGTGCACGAGGAGAGAAATTTGCGTGAGGCTGTTCGTTAGAGGATCGACGGAAATTCGTGATTGTTGCTGGGATTTATACCGGTTCGTTTATACGAGTTTTTGATGTATCGGGTGGTGGTTTGAAGTTCGCTAACGATGCCACGCGGGAACAGTTATAGGCAGTGTGTGAGTTGAAGATACTGCGCATGACTTCGAGATTTATCGATTTATTGCACTCGGACTTTCGATCGTCGCTTCGAAACTTATCAACCGTATAACGTTAATTGAAAAGTATATTCGTTCTACTTCAAACTAGAAACACTGAAACCAAATTAAAGCTCAACTTTAAAAGAAAACCATCGCCGATTCTCACGTCAACTCAACAATGCCTGACGCGCGCATAGCCGATTCCAATTTCCCAACTCCCACATAAAACCCGCATCTCTGTCTCTCGTAAAGCCGTTTAATACTCACTTTCACCCTTGAAAAAATCAAAGCTCACCATCAGAAAAAAAAAACTCAGCAGCACTCAACTCTCTCACAGAATGCCTCGTGTGTGTGTATGTGTGGGTGAGAAATGAGGATACCAACTCAAGAAAACGCTGCTCCGCGCGAGTTCCGAGAGGAAAGTGCACACGACTTCTGCAGTCTCACGTGCGCGCATGCGATCGCGTGATGCTAGCGCCAATAATAACGCGATGAAACGAGCCTCGCGCACGTGTGCAGCCTTCTCTCTCTCTTTCTCTTCCTTTATGCACTGCTTCGCCTGAGAAAACAAACTCGAGCAGCAGCAGCCGATTTCTTCCTTTTCTGTGCAGTTTCCTTCTTTCTCCCTCTGTACTACTCCTTCGGCGGTTTTCTCCTCCATATCGTCGTGCGGCTGGCAGTTCCTCCGCTGCAGTCGTTGGGGAGCGTACTTTTCTTCCGATAATGGTTGATTTTTTTTTGGATAGAATAGAATTGGATAGAATTCTCATGCTGTGGGCAAATTAATTATGATATACTTAACAACTGTACCCGAGAGAGAGAAAGAGATAGATAAGCCCTAATAAAGCACCGAATTATACACCGCTCGCGAGATGTTAAAACAAGCGGCTTATCCGCGCGCGAATGGGTCGCTTTTCCGGCTTAGATAAATATGATAATCGCCGTCGGTATACTCTTCTTTTCTCACGTCTCCTATCTAATTCTCATAGTAGCAGTCGCTCGTAAATCTGAAGCCGAACAAATAAATAACCGGCATAATTGAATGAAACCGAATGTGTAAATCCCTTATCTACCCGCGTACCACCTCTTATCTCGGCCTCTCTCTACCTTCCTTCGCTTCTTGCAGTCCTTTTCTCTTCCTTCCTTCGTACACATGTACACACACGCGCGCGAGTGATTTTCATATGATGTGTGTAATAGGCTGGAACTAACGACAGGCTGTGCGCGTATGTGGACGGCGAGCATTGGCAGAGAGAGATAGAGGGAGAGAGAGAGAGAGAGAGAGAGAGAGAGAGAGAGAGAGAGAGAGAGAGAGAAAGAGAGAGAGAGAGAGAGTAAAAAAGGCGTAATAAGAGCGCGCGCACGAGCTCAAAAGGGTTATTGGTTTTTCGAAGCCGCCGCTGAAAGGATCGTTTGCATGCCTTCGGGATTTTTTTCTCTCCACGGGCGCTCTATCTCTCTCTCTCTCTCTCTCTCTCTCTCTCTCTCTCTCTCTCTCTCTCTCTCTCAGTCAGGATTGAATTTTGCAAATTGTTCAATTAAAATATTTTGAGTTCGACGCGATGAAAAAAAAATCCTTCTTCGGCTCGTTACTCATCGAGCAGCCACGTGGGATTTCTCTCGAGGCGTCAATCCTTTGACACCTCGCGTATGCGAGGAGAGCGATTATCCGAAAAAAATTTTTAGAACACCGTTAGAAGCTCGTATATGGCCGGCGCTGCAATTCGAGCGCAGGCTTTGTTCGATGATAACGCAAAAACGCCTGAGGCGAGAGATACGGATCCCACGAGCGATCGGAGATAATTAAAGGACTTTGGGCGTTAAAACCCTCAATTATAAAGACATCATCTCTCGGATACATGAAGTGTGCGTATACTCTTTGAGTCGATCCGATCGTGTTTACATTATTAAAAATTACTTGCGCGAGGTGATGGCGGACTTTTTTTCTCTCCGGCGCACCGTGTGGTTAGTTTTCGCCTTTTTTCATTCTTTGTACTCCAAGCGAGTATAGTTACATCTTTTCTCGTTTTTCACTTACAACCGGAAAAATATTTCCTATCGAGGCGGAATTAGAAAACGAAGATACGCGAAGCGTCTGCAAAAATCAAATTCGCAGAAACTCTTAGCGCTCCTATTGAGAAAAAAATGAGATTCGCAGAAACGCTTAGAGAGCACTTAGTCCTTCCATTTTCACCTTCTAAACACTACGCACACTGCACCAAAGGCCCGAGTCAGCATCGTCGTATAGTGTCCGCCTAATAATGATATCGTGGAAAATCATCGACAGACCCAACGTTTCTTCACTGAGAGCACACGTACACATATGTATACCTTCACATGCACACACGTATACGGCGGCAAAGTGCGCAGTCACGAAGCCGCTGATTGACGCGCGATCGGCTTATCGATACACATCGATGTATCGCGAGATGATCATTTCTAACGATTCGTCAGATATGGGCATTCACTGATCGAGCCTTTTTTCTGCCTTCGGAATTTCTTCCATTTTTTCTGTCTCAAACGTTCTAGGTGAGATTTTTTTTTCATCTTGGAGTTTGAGTGATCGGCTCGAGTGAGGCATTTCTACGGTATTCCCGAGAGAGAGAGAGGTTTAATTTTTTTTGTTCAAGGTTAAAGGTTAATGAAATTAGCGGTAGTAGCTTGAGTTATTGTTCGGTCGCTTCGTGAGTTGTTTATTTTACGGCTTCTCGGGCGCAGAGCTTCTTCGGGAAATCGCGATAACATCGTTATTGCGAGTCGGATGTACGTTATACACAAGTAATTCTCGAATCGATTCGTATTATAGACGGAGTAAATGTTTCAATTAAAAACTATGTATGAATTCCCCTCTGCGTATCGCAATCAATTACCGTAATAAAAGATACGCGGCTACTGCTGCACCATAAAACTGATTATGAACGGCCGCGAGGATCGTATGGGCTTTATCTACGAAGTGTTTCTTCGAATAAGGCTCGAGCCTCAGCTCAAAATATAGCTGACGCTGGAATAATCTGCCGCGAACGGCTCTCGCTTTATCAAAGAGATTCTTATAAAAATGTTAATCGCTCGCGCGTCTCGAAGTAGCTTCAAAAATACCCGCTATGTAACATCTCAAGCGGGACTTCAAAACAGACTACTCTTCGATCAATACAGCTTATTGATAAACTCGAGCACATCGTCATAATAACTTAAAATAAATTCCTCTGAATCGACAAAAATTAAAAAATTCCTCCGGCAACGGTTACAACGTCGAAAAAAAATCGCGCACTCGATCTCGTGTATCCCTTCAAACTCTTTCGCTTACACAAAGCGTCGGCTCCTCCCTTCCTCGAGTACACATAGGGTGAACGGCCGCAACGCATCGCTTCCTTTCCTTTGGCTGCGCGGGCGGATCGGATGTCCCTCTTTGCATTTCGCGACGTAACGCTGCTTTTTTGGGAGGGTATGCCTACATAATCGGGCGGGCCGATCGAGTCGCTTGAAGAGAGAGAGAGAGAGAGAGAGAGAGAGAGAGAGAGAGAGAGAGAGAGAGAGAGTGCACGCCGCGAAATTAGCGAATTAGCCAAGGTACACATTATTGTCGCGGTTCCCGGTATACGATGCATTTAATTTTGCAGGAGCAGGACGACGAAAGCTGAATGGGTTAGCTCGTGGGAGTTTGAGTTTTTTCGGCTGTACGCACGGAGTTTGGCAGTCGAAGGGAGGCTTATGTGTACTTGCACTCCGTTTTTATGTAATCTTTCTGGAGGGATCTCGGGAATTTTTAATCGAACGCGCTCACGACCGTGTTCGTGTAGAGATTCTAAGAACTGATGATCGAGTTTTTTTTCAATAACCATGGTCGCAAAAAAGGGCAACCTTCAGACCTTCAGCGTTCGATAATCAATAATCAATAAAGCCCATTCACCGCGCGATCTTATCTGCTTAACACTGACGCAACGCGTGTTCAAGCCAGCGATGAAGCAACATCTCAATCAAAACCAAAAGGCAAGCTCGAATTGCCCCCCTGCAAACCTGCGAACTTCGTTATACCTCCTTATCTAATTTTCCGTACAATCCCGCAGCGAAGCGTGAAAACCAGGAAATTCCGCGCTCGACTGCCTGTATATAAATAGGCCTAATGAAGTGCGACTTGAGTGTACAGCTACTGCACACCAGGTGTCGATTCTCCCATGTGCAAAGACACAGCAAGAAGATCGGTTATTGCGCCTATTACCGCTCACTCTAATTGATTTCGCGAGATATTTCGAGGAGAGGAAGGAACGACGACTGCGCTGCACCTGCTGCTGCCGAGCATTGCATGATAATGTCCGTATGGCTCGCTTTCGTTTCTGCTCTGAATGTCGAGCTCTCGTGCAGACGATCGCATGCGCTCAGCTTCGCTCTGTGCGCTAAGTATACTGATTGAGGCTTTTTTTCTAGACAGATGGTGGTAAAAGTGCTGGAGCTCGAATAACGCTTTTCTTGGTTTAATTACACACGTGCACTCTATCGAAGATGTTCATTTCGCGAAAAATTTAGCTGTGCGGCTCCGATGATTGCGTGCGACAACGAAATGTGGAAAAAGGGAAGAATAGAATGAAAAACAAAAGCCCGGAATCATCGGAATAATTTCTTCTTTACACGCCGGAATCATGAACACCTGCGGCCCAAATTACACACCTCTCGATCGCTAAGTAACCGACAAGTATAGGTATGTTGGTCTCTAAAAAGTACACCCTATCAGTCCTCGCAGATCTCGTCGATGGGATTAAACAAACATCTCCCGAAAAAATTGCACAGCCCTTCGGCAAAAGTAAATTAATAATCGTCTCTCGTATGAAGTTATTAATGCAGCCTACACACACATACCCGGCGCAAATTCGACCGAAATATCAATCATCGAAAGAGACCTCCTCTCGAGGGATAAAAGTACGCGTAACACGGGCGAGAGTCCCTCTCTCCCTTCTCCTGTCCTTTGTTTTATTTGCTTTTAATTAAGAGCAATCCGACGTAATTGTTTTTAATTGTAGCGATTTTGCGGATGCCCGTCTAATTGCGGCCGAAAAAAGCGCGGCGCCAGAAAGCCGCCACCGAACTTTATATATAGCCGGCCAAACCGTTACCCAGAAAGAAAGAGAGAGAAAGAGAGTGAGAGAGAGTTCAATGTGCGTCGCTGCGGCTCCGGCGCTGTTCTGTTATTGGAAACTGAAGGGAATGGGGGAAGCAGACAGGTGGAGAGGCTCGAAACATCCTGCGGATATTTGCTCGGTACGAGCTTCGTTGCAGCGTCACTTTGATGTATGGGATTGGATATGCTTGATTGGAACGCCGATGTCGTCTTTCTCCATTTTTCGGACACGCGCGCGGGGCTCTTTGTTTAGCTGCAGCGACTCGCTCGCCCTTTACCTTGACAAATTTCTGATTGGAAAGTTTGCAATATAACGTATGACGATGCTAACTCTTTCTGCGCCGAAAACGAGAAGCTATACTCGGAACGTTAAAAACTTTATGTTCCCCGATGGTCGAGTTGTAAAGACATAAATATTTTTCAAGAAAATTTTCGTGACCGCGAATAAAATATAAAACTCGGATTCCAGGAGTTCTGCCCCCCAGGATTTACAATATCGTAAACCTATTTACAACTTCTCCGACGTTTCCGTCAATACAGCCACCGCATAGAAAGTTCGCAAGCACAACAAATAACAAGCTTACGCAACTCGTCTCACCTAAAAACTTCCTGACCGCGTCGACTCGCCAGCACCGCTCAAACCTCCCTAATAACAATAATTCCCGAGCAAGGTTGCCGGCACCGATCGCCTACCTCTCTCTCTTCCGAGCCTTGACCTTGTTCTCGCCCTAATCCTCTTTTTCGCATGTCATTAAGTACGTCTCTCGTTCTCGCGCGAAGCCTCTCCCGTGCAGCTCTCATCCGAGAAAGATACGAGAAAGAGACCGAGCGTACACACACACTGCGGCAAAGAAGAATCGTAAAAAGGCGGACGCTGAAGCCTGACGGAATCCGCGAGAGAGGAGGAAAAAGAAAAAGGGGGTATACCGTTACAACCTCGTGTCTTGAGAGGTGTATATACGGCTACCGGGTATAGAGAGAAAGAGAGAAAAATTCGACGGATAATTAAGAGTGCGGGATTCCGTAGGAAGAAATAAATTTAATTACGCGCGTGGCTGCAGTGCCTTCATGAATTATGAATCTGTATGGGAATAGCAGTTGCCTTTGTCGATTCGTGTGTGGCTGAATCATCATCGCGTATAAGAGGTGTATACTTTGATATTTTACGAATTCCGGGGTTAATGTAGGGGATAAAATGACCGAGCGTCAGTAATAATACGCGAAAATCAGTGAATACCAACGGATTTGCATGTTCCGAGAAGACAAAAGCGGCTCTAGCGTAATCACACGGTCTCGATGTAAAACCCGAAATCTGCCTAAAAGCCCTAAACATGCCCGCAGACGCGCGGGAGAGAGAAACTCTTTTAATTTCGGGGGCTATACGCCTCTTTCGACGCTTCGACGTTTCAAGGCCGGTATGCGTCTGCTCCGTAAATTTCTCTAGGCAGCTCTCTATTTCTTTTTATAGGGCAATATAATTTCAAGTGCATATAGCGCGACGAGAGTGACTCACTTTTTACGAGGCATCCGTGTAAATATTTATGTCGAAGTATATAGGGGAGAGAGAGAGGCTTCCCATTGTTGCTCTCCTCCCCGGTGTCTCGGTGAAGATTGAATTTTTTAATGATTCTCGAGAGTTGATGAAGTTTTTCGTTGGTATATATGTACACGCGAACAAATATTTACGCTGGTGGTCAGAGCTGATGCCTCTTTTGGATGAATGATTCTGGTAGCTCCCGAGAACGCGCGCGTCTGACTCTCGCGCTTCGAAAAGCAATTTAGTTAATGGTGGTTTTCTATGAATTTCTAATGAGCCTCGACGGAATAAGTCCAAAACGGTTTCGTTTCGATTCGACATGCGCGTGTTCCCCTGGAAAATGGAAAAATTTAATTGCCGATATGCATAGGCACTAATTAAAGATACAATTAATACGCCTCGAGAAGCAGCCGATACAATATAATACACGCACTCGGGAAATGAATTCCTCACCAGGGCTCCCGCATGTGTAGTCGATCCGTCATCGTCCGTCGGTGATCCTTCATCGCGCATTTGATCTTTGTCACTGAGTCCATCGAGTCTCGTTAGTTCATTAGCCCGAACGCGTGTACCTTCATTTTTCTTCGATGCGCAGCTGCTTATGCATACATTTCTAACACGATTTACCTTCGTAATTTTCACTTCGCGTGTACACAGACGCGGCGCACAATGATATGTATAAATCGCGGCTATTCAGAAGAGTGACAAAGTCGACGAAAGCCTCGATGTCGACGCCCCCGAGAAACCCAAGACCAGCAGCAGCAACGGCCGCAAGAAGGCCACAGAGAGCGAGAGAGAACGACTGGAAAAATGTATACGCGCTTTTTGTCGCGCCCGCGTCCCTTTCCGCTATGCAGCAGCAGCAGCAGCCGGCAGGAAACGAGTTTTCCACTTCGCTGAAGAGCCGTAAAAACAATGAGAGGCGACTTGCCGACGAGTATACATATACTGCAGTGGAAGCCAGAAGTCGTCTGGCGCGATGCGCTCGGATGGCTAAGAGAGCTGTGCCTGCAGAGACACGGATGGAGGGATGATGATCGATGATTTTTGGGAGGCAATGCATTCCACGCGAGACTGAGTCCAAGGAATCGAGAATTTGGAAATGACACCGGCTTGATAGGCTGCGGGGACGTGGCAGGTGGAACGCTGACAATCGAAGGTTGCCGATTATTTTTCGTGTTACTTTTGCAGGTGTACGTTAAAAAACTTTTTTTCATTTATTCGTTTGGCTGAATTGTTTACGCGAAATTCGAACGTCGACGTGTTTTCTCTTCTCTCAGCGTTTGCAGTATTTCGAGAAGCCAAAAGAATCCAGCAAAAGGTCACATTGGAACACAGCATTCCGACAATTTTACTACGCCTTGTTAATCGCGTCTCTCTCCGCGCACAAAAGCGTGCACTATCCCCGATACGAGCTACATTTATATTTATAGCCTTCGCGAATATCGCCCGTTTTTATTATAGTCAGTCCTCGATTTCAGAATTGTACGAAGAATCCAAGCCTGTATATATATTCAAAAGTTATTGTTTTGTCTCTCTCTTTCGAAACACGCGCGTATTATACCGACGCATTTTTTCGCACGGAGATTATCGAAACGGGCGCGGCGACTTTCGCCAATTCGGCCTTTTTTACGAGTCTGGATATAGACGCCTGTCTTTTATCACTTCTGATGCATGGTTCTCGTTCTTCTCGACGCGGGCGTAATACTTAGGTATTTTTTTTTTATCATCCGCACGACCGATTTTTTATTTTCTTCCTCGACGAGAATTCCCCAACACGCGCGTGAGCCGATGTGTCAGAAAAAAGGAAAAGAATATCTCTAATAATTCTCTCTCTCGACTTCGTCGTTATAGACGCACAGTTGGCAACTTTTTCCGGACAGAAACCGGCTTCTAAAGTAAGTACGACAATCGCGCGCTAAACGACGAAATTATAAGCGTCCGCGTAATACCTCTTCAATCCAATTAAAAGATTCCCCGAACAACAAAACGTAAAAATCGGCAAGACACTCATCCGGTTTTTCGTCGCGCGTCGCATCTAAAGAAAATCGTTTTTCCCTAATGGCGTGTATCTCTCTATCTATCTCTCTCTCTCTCTCTCTCTCTCTCTCTCTCGCTCTCTCTGTTTTTTTTCTTCAACGATCGTCCTGTGGGAGCTGCCGCTGCGTAAAAGGCGCTCTTCTAATGGCTCTTGTGGATTTTATTGGATTCCGGAATGTCTAGTCGACGCGCGCAAGGGAAGTCGTGAATTTTTGGAGTGAAAACGGCTTCTCTCTATTATCTTTACGAGTTTTCCGGCCTTTTAAGGGAGGGGGCTGTACCCGCTGTGAATAACGTATTTTTGAGGTTACACAAGCTCGTCCGTATCGAAGCAGTTAAATTTAATTGCGGCTAACTGTCTTTTACCGGCTGTTTCACCACTTTTGACACAGTGTATCCGTATTGTTCTTCGAGGCACCGAATGATCGACCTCGCGAGACGTTTCATCTTCACCGAGACCTTCGTCGTATTTACATTCACTTGCACTGGCCATGAATCGATCGCCGATCGGCAAAAATCCGAGGAATGATTGATAAAATGAGATCGAGATCGCATGCATGCGATGTGTGCAGTGCGGAAATGTATAATTTCGAGGGCCTCTCTCTCTTGCGAAGATTATAAGGTTTTCGAAAAGAAGAGAGAGGGGGGGGGCAGCAGGCCAATTTGAAAGCGATCGAGTTCTTGATTTATTCCCAGCCCAGAGGAGACAAAATTGGTCCTTCTGATGATTGCATTTAATTGGGGTCGCGTATCAATCATCATTGCCGTATGGATAAGGTCATCGATTTTTTCCGTCCCGCGTATAAAATATATTATCTTCGATAAACCGGCATTACTCCGTCCATTAAATCCGTCTGACTTTTTATCGAATCGAGAGAGATGCCTTTTGCGCGCCAGATTATACGACTCGATTGTTTGCACATATTAATTTCCGTTTATTTTCTCTCTTCCAACTGTAACAACAGAGAAATTGGTAGTTCCAATTTTAAGCCATCCGCAACACAGTTGCACTTATTCCTAAATTGTATCGCCATCAAGCGCGACGGCCGAAAGTCACGTACTGCACGTATAGTGGATTTTTAAGAGCTCGCGACATTCCTCCTTTGTTTGTAATCAATCTATTCTCGGGTCCTTAGCCCGTTTCCTGCAGTCTTTGACACTCGACGAAATGTAAACATCGTGCACAATGAAACACTCGACGAGGTGTCTGAAAAAGCCAACTTACCTCGCACCTCCGATATTAAACAGAGTGCGCACTCTAAACGAATTAAAAAAATCGGATGCCTTACAGAAGATAATAACTCGCGACGCGTTTGCACTCGCGAAGCGGAATAAAAAAAATGAGCTGAGGTACCTTAAACAAGCATCGGGAGAAACGAGCGATCATTATAATTAATTGGTAATTTTCCAATAAATAATCGACGAGCAAGCCATTCTCTCACGGATCCGTAATATAACGTACGGCAAGCCGTGCGTCAGAGCTCACACACACACACATGCACACCTGATGATCAGTAGAGAGGTAAATTCCGTTGGAATCGGATCGAGCGAATCAATCCTCGGTCTTTAAACTGCTGTCGCGCCAAATGGCTTAATTAGCCGTTGAAACCCACATACATCTTTCATTTACTGTCGAAGCGAGAGCGAGCGAGCGAGCAAGCGAGCGTATATAATGATAAAAGCCGCTGCTTCTCTCGATCGGTATTATAATGCCATGCGCGGCTAAGGTACGACAGCCTGACCCTGTGGTGAGAGAGAGGATCACTCGCTATAGCTCTTTTGTGCGCCGCGTCGATCGCTTGCTACATATCGTTGACGAACTTCGGTCTTTCCTTTTTTTTCGTGTACAGCGTGTACAGATTGATGGACGTTCGCGGTAAAATGCTGTCAATTTTTTCATCTCGAGATAGTACTCGATAATTATTTGTATAAAACTATATGCACGTGAAAAATGATCATTTCGTGCAAAGTTCGCTGGCAACAATTAAAATACTTGAAATTCCAGTGATAGTATGAGAAGTGGGTCGAAGCATCCAATCAAGCTTGATATCCTAAAAACGCTCACGAATTAACGCGCCACGAGTCTCCTACGTATAGATCGAGCCGCCTCTCATTGTTGGATCAAACAATGAGCGGCGATCGTTAAATTGAGTTATTTCTCCGTCTGGCTTTTTTTCAGACTCTCCTCCATTAAACCCAATCCACACACATGGAGAAAAGAATAAGATCTATGCCCGACTCCGATTACTAATTAGTTCCTGTTACATCAATACAGATATGCACACTATGAACTCCGTCCTATATATTAACACACATCCATACCTATAGCTAGCCCTTGTGTAACTCGCGAGTCTTAACAGTTAAGTGGCTACCGATTAATAACGGAAGAGATAGAGAAAGATCGGTATAGAGAGCTTTTTATGGCGATGCACACCGCGACGAGAGAAAGGGAGCAGCACGAGCGGGAAAAAAAGTTTTTCTTTATGGCCGAGGTGCGAACGGAGAAGGTGTCCACGGCATCGAAGCCGACGCGCGCGATAAAAAGAAGTGCGCGCGCGTGCGTGACGTTTTTCTGGTGCGCGGTGAGATGGCATTCGGCTTGTACTTTTTGCGCCTGCCGATTTTATTTAATTTAGCAGCAGTCGCGGATTTATTCGTGCAATTTTTATTTCTCAATTCGGCGGCTTCTTGTTTATCATGTAAAACTAATAAACCCATGCTTTTTTGTTGCAGGTAAGCCGATAGTTCCATTTGCGCACGTTTTGGTGAGAGTTGGGTAACTGTAAACTTGAATACTTGAAATATCTATCAATAGTGTTTTTCACGATATAATTAGTACTTTTCCGCCGACTTACGCATCGCATTATACCGAAACACTTTGCATAATACATTTTTTTGCGCTTGTCCGTCAACGATCTAATATTCCCGGGCGCCTAAACAGAGAAGCGAACCGTACCGATTTTTTGCCCGGCGCTCGCGATCGGCCGCGGGCACTTAACAAGCAATTACACGAGGGCAAAAAATACCCGCGAGCATAACAACTCAACTCTCGGATCTTTATCTAATAAACGCCGACGACTCGCGCTTCTGCCTTTAAAAGGCCTGCCGATTTTTGCCGATCGCGCGTCAAATCCGATGCTACCGGTCCTTGTGAGGTTCGTGACGTGAATTCATCATTTGTGCTGTGTGTTTTCTTCTCACTGCCGTGGACGGTATTAAAATTCGAACCGGGGAATATCCGTTCGCGCAGGCTTTGCAAGTTAATGCAGTTTTGCTCGCGCGTGTTTGCGCGAACTCGAGAGAGAGTTTTTTTTGGAAGGACTTTGTTTCCGTTCGCTACTGTTGTTCTCGCGAGGATTTTGGGTATGCATGGAGGGAAGCTTCTAGGAAGGCCGTGACACGTAATAATTTTGACGATTCATTTATAGAAAGGAAAGGATTTATTGCTGCCTGGTGTTTTTTTTTTTTTTTGATTGGGTAAAAAAGAGAACATCGCGTACGAAATGGTATTGGTGAGGCGGTGAATGGAAAAATCTTTTCATAAACCACAAAGACTTTCTAATTTCTCTTTTTCTTTTCATTCAAAAACAATGCAATTAAATCCACTTTCTAATATAGGATTGCTCGCGGTTACATCGCCCAACCATATAGACCGTATACTATTCCACCGCGCATAGCACACAATCGATATTCATACAAATCTATAACTCGTACACAAAGCATCGTTCGTAAAAAATTCCAGTCCACAAAAATCCAATCCGATTCAGCCGCATTGAAACTCCGCACACAGACGCTCTCCGCGTCAGCCTTTCCGGTAAAAACCACAGCGCACAATCGCCAAACCGCGTGTACGCGTCCGCAATACCACCCATCGTTCTCGGAAAACTCTGACTCGCCTCTCGAACGATACCCCATTCGCCTCACGCTCTGTGGAGAAAAAGGCGCAGTGTCGGTCTCTTATCTATGAATTTATTTATCGGCGTACGCACCCAGTTTTTCCCGCGTCACACCCGTGGCGCTCATTAGCCGAGAGCTTTTTCGCGGCTCGTCCCTGTAGGTATTAGTGGCCGAGAGCTGTTTCCGAGGACTTCGACGCGACGCGCGGATGGAAAGCCGGTTCCCGGAATCTCGGAGAACTGGACGCGTTTTCTTGCGAGCTCTGATGCCGGTGCGCGCGGTTATCTAATGTTTGTTTACGGTCGAGCGCTCACGGCGCAGGTGGCGATTTAATTGGCGGAGAATAAATCCTGGATTTATACGCGCGGGGATGAGCCGTGGTTTTTGCTGGATCGCATTTCTTCAGTCTCGTTTGTATGAATCGAACCGATCGTTGTCATAGTATTATCGAGCGCAAAGCAACGGTAAATCATCGATTCCCGACGATTTCAAAACTCGAGCTTAACGCGTTCTGAGCTCCATACATCAGCCGGTGCCATTTCCAATATTCAATGCGTGCACGCACCATCCGTACGCGTACCATTTCGAAAAGAAAAGATCGTCGACGCGATGTCGATATACACTTACGTCTCGAGGAATATAATGTTCTCGACACTTTGTACGCGGCGCGATCGGATGACGGATGATCTTTGCTTTCGTGTGGCTTCGCGGCCCGCGAAGATCAATCACTCGGCTCTCGCTTCATTTTCTCCGCAGGGCTGGGCAGCCGACGCCGCTGCCGCCGTTGTCTCTCTCTCACTCCCTTGCTTGCGCGCTTTATCTTTTCCTCGTTATATTTTCCCCCGACTCCATTAATGCTTGCTCAATTATGCAGATTTTAACGCGTACTTTGGGATTGTAATGGATTTATTAAGGACTCTCTCCCTCGCGCGCCGATCGATTATCGGGATTGTTTTACATAAATCTTTCGCCGAGCGCGCGTTTCGATATTGCTCTCGCGGAGAAAAGCTTCGGTACTCGATCACGCGCGTATATACAGCTGTCGTACATACGCACACGTACTGTGCTTTGATTCGTGAAAAATTGAGACATTCCTGCTGTCTGATGCATCGCGGAGTATTTCCGCTCTACAACCGATTTTTACATTATACGAGCCGAGAGCCATTCGTTCCGCCGATTCCCCGATAAACCCCGTTTACTTCTTGGGAAAATATGACTCGTCCCTAAATTAATAAACAAATTCAGTTATCCGCGGTGTAGCGTGAAAATCGACTCGGCCGAATTACTCGATAAACTCGATAGAAGCATCGCTCGTAATCCTCTCCCGGCGTCTGCTCTTCGCTTCGTGGAAGCTCGCTTGCGCGCGCGAATCGTTTTGCATTCCTGCGAATGCTCGCTGATCGGCTTTTTATGCAAAGTCTACTGCACTCTCTTCGTGAATTAGGTATGCTAATGCCACCGCGAGGAAGAGGACGACGATCTCGCGCGGTGTACAACCAGGTGACGACGATTAAGCCGGCTTTGCGCTCGTAGCTTCTTCGTCTTTTTTTACGGCGATTATGATGTTTGATTATATGCGAACACGTGATTTAAGTGATTGTGAGGGAGCGCTTTCGAGTCTTAGGAGGCGATGCGCGCAGGTGTCGCGCGTGAGTAGAATAATCGATGATACGGGTGGGAGAGAGGTTTTAGTGGGCAGAATTTTAAGTTCGCTAGTGGCAATTTGCGTGAGAAGCTTTTTGTTTAGATGACGAATTTTTTTTAAATGTATCCTTGCTAAGTCGTGCCAAAAAAGGCGAAGATTGCCTATGCTGTAATCGAGCGAAATTTTTTTCGATCCACGCAGCGAGCCGTATATTATCGAAAAAAACTTGGAGGGTAACAATTACAGCTTCGAATAAAAAAAGAAATACATTCTTAACTGTATATAATGTCTTCACAAACAGTTAAAATCTCATGCCTCGCGCTAAAGAGTATCTCGCGAAATTTCGTCATAATTGCGCCAAATGAAAAGCATCGGTTGCAGCAGCAGCGGCGGCGAATCATTCTATTCTCAGAAAACAAACTCTCAAATTAATACACAGGCTCGAAATCATGCCTCGAATAAATGTCCGAGCGCGCGCTCGCGCTTGCGATTATTAATTTATACCCTCATCTTGCGATCTGGTGATTTCCTGCTTACACACAGAGTATGTTTTTCGACAACTCGCTCGTCCGTGACGTCAGGGATCAATCGAAGAAGTCAAGTCGCGATAATTGCGACAATCATGTGCCGAGAGCGCGATGCGCCCGCCAATCAAATATACGTATACCGATACGCTGCTTCCCATTCTCTCGTTTCTCGTCGTGTCGAGAACCGCTGCACGGAATATTTCTTTCTCCGGAATACAAATGAGCCCTGAGCTAGATGTGTACGTGTTCCGAACAATGAGGAAGAGGATGCGGATCCCCGAGGGATAATTGAAGGATAATTCTTGCCGATCGTACGTGTGAGTATGTGTGCGTGTACGTTTGAATGCGAAAAATTGCAGATGACGGAAATTGTCGTGCTTCGCTGCAATCGAAAGGCTGTTTATTTTCGAGGCGTATGTATACAGGTCTCATTGTAAATTGCCGTAGACTTTATTATCGAATAATTAACAAACGTTGTGCATACCGATCATGGGAACGTCGTTATTAAATTCGTGCAGTTACATATTCCGCTGCGGCATCGAGATTTCCTCTTGTTTACCGGCGCAATTACGCGCTGAATCGAGAGAATCTCATGATTATGATTATGACAATAATAATAGCAATATAACGATACCGATAACAATCGGAAATCGGCGATACACAAACGATCGTGAGCCGTTGTTCTTATGTAACGCGGAAATACCATTAAAGCGCGCTCGCGCGCATCCTCCCATTAGTTTTACAATAGATTTCAGCCTTTTTCATCGGCATTATTGTATAAGCCTCAAACTCTCATAGCTAACGGTAATTAAAAAATTAAAGCCAATCGTCGCCGTAACAATGCTCCCGAGTCCCACATATCCCTCCGTAGTAAGAAAACAATGGAAAATCGCCGCTCAATAACTCGGGAGAGAGAGAGAGAGAGAGAGAGAGAGAGAGAGAGAGAGAGAGAGAGAGAAAGAGAGAGAGAGTCCACGGCGGCGAAGGAAAAAACGGCTAAAGAAGTTGCCCAGCCACGACACCACAATATATACTCTTTCTCTCTCTCTCTCTCTCTCTCTCTCTCTTTCCCTCAGCTGCACAGGTGCCTCTACATACACACCTCTACAGAGAGAGAGAGAGAGAGAGAGAGAGAGAGAGAGAGAAAGAGAGAGAGAGAGAGAGAGAGAGAAAGAGAGAGAGAGAGAGAGAGAGAGAGAGAGAGAGAAAGAGAGAGAGAGAGAGAGTCCACGGCGGCGAAGGAAAAAACGGCTAAAGAAGTTGCCCAGCCACGACACCACAATATATACTCTTTCTCTCTCTCTCTCTCTCTCTCTTTCCCTCAGCTGCACAGGTGCCTCTACATACACACCTCTACAGAGAGAGAGAGAGAGAGAGAGAGAGAGAGAGAGAGAGAGAGAGAGAGAGAGAAAGAGAGAGAGAGAGAGAGAGAGAGACGACGACGGCGGCGACCAGCTTAACGGTAGTGACCGGTCACGTCGCCGCGGCGAAATTGCGCGGAAGCGCGGCAAAAAGGCCGTTGTGTGGAAGAAATTAATCGCGCGCGGGACGTTTTTTCTCCGCTCGTTTATGGGCCGGATAATGGCGTAGTAGCTCTCTGCGCTTTTCGAAAAATCGTCCGCGGCGATAAATTAGGCCCCCGCGCGCGCGCGAGAGAGAGAGAGAGGAGTTCGGGACAGATGGCGATACGGCGCGAGGCTCTTTTCCGGTTTTTGCAGTTATGCGTGTTCTGCGTGCAGTTACGTATAGCATCTCCGTAATTATTTTTAAAGCTGCGTATAGGGATCGGTTCATAGAATTACTGTCGCGCTGATGTATATATACCGGGGATTTGCAATCGCAAAATACCGTAGACTCGATGCGATTAGCTTCTCGCAAACGGAGATATATCTATATCCAGTATATACAGCGAAGTAAAGATAAGATCTTTCACCCGAAGCGAGAAAAAATCGGCGGATACACGAGCGCGTCTTATAAACAAACTCAGCGCGGCGAATAATTACGCAAACAATTAAGCTCTCCCTTCCCTCTGAAACCTCCCGTCGTCCGCTTGTAATCACAGAGCCAGTGTCCCATTCGTCCTCACCTTGTTATTTATGCCAAATTACCTCGACTGACGTCCCTCTCGATCTCTGCCTCACATCTGATGCGCAATTACGGACGACAATGACGACGACGACACGCATGTATACAGATTTTTTGAAGAGCCGCACTGAGAAACCGACATTGTATACGCGACGGCAACTGACGATTCGAATTCGGATTTTTCAATTGTGCCGCGCGTACGGTATACAGCAGTGTCGTCGCAATAACAATAACACTAAAGTTAATTTCTCGTGGCGAACTCGTTTCGGATACAAGGAAGAGCTGGACTTTGTATATAGGCGCCTGAAATTCGCATAATTGCGTAATTCTCTTTAGCGCATAGGCGTTTCAATTTAATGGTCCAGTTCGATGTGTTATAAAGCAAGCTTAAACGCAATTAAAGCTCGTATAAGGCGGCTACCGTGTGTATAAGCAACGACTTGTCATTGCGTCGTTGTACGCTGATAATTTTATGCGGAGTAGGTTGTATGTAATTTTATGAATATTGCCGCACCTCGTAAATTCGTAAAGTAGTCGCGGGTAGTTTCAGATAATATCGCAACCGCGCCGCGCGGTTTATTAACATCGAGTCCTTTCGCGTATGTGCACATAGATAAAGACGCGCCAAGCGGTATTTCAAAGTGTTTTAATCATCGTGTGTAGGAGCCTCGTGGTGCACCTGCATCGGTATACACCTCTAATTCCTCCGATGCTCGTACATTGCCTTGATACACAGTTAAAATCGAAGGCAAGCGTATTTTCGAGGAGAAGGCGCATTACACGCCCTAATTTCACTTTCGACCGCAAGTGCGCGCGATATAAGCACCTGTATATATACCTTTACCGGATTTTGTATCACATCTCGTACACCGGCACTTTGCTCGCCCCTCTTTTCCCGTCCACAAACAGAAATGACTTTTGTCGGAAAGTCGTTAAGGTCGCAGCAGTGCCGCGCGATTTTCGGCGCAGTATATACATCGAAAATTGCGCTCTCTGCGGGCTGATACGGGCTTAATTATCTTTTGATTATATATATATATATATATATATATATATATATATATATATATATATACGCTTGCGAGAAAAATGCGTTATTACGAGCTGCCGCGCGCATTTTTTCGGCGATGGCATAAGTGCGACGCGTAAAGTGGCAATGGACATTGTTAATTCCGCTGATGAGAGTAAGGGTCGACGCTTTACCGGAACGATCGCTTTTTATGTATGAGGCATTAATTTAATGTGCATTGTAAAAGATCGTCGCATTTGAATCGCGCGCCAAAATTCAGTATGTATCCTAGTCGGCTTAAAAAACAAAACTAAAACGCTGCACTCAAACTTTCGACCGATTTCCCACGAATTTGCAACGTAACTCCAGCTAACGATGCAGCCCACTTTCCCGGTGGAAAAAAAGCTCGCTCGCAAAATTCGAAATTACATACGGGACAGAGCCAGAAAAACCTAATGGCCCTAATTCCTCTCTTTCCGCGATAAATCACGCGCGCTACATACACCGCAAAGCGTGTCAATAAACTCGGGACCGCAATTTTCCAGCACACCACATACCGATCTCTCCCTCGAAACAGTCTGCCGATTAATCGTCGATACGCTCGCTGGCTACAATTGAACCATTATGGGCTACATACAGGCTGCTCGAAAATTTAATGGGAGGAGAGAGTCCGAATTAGTGGCTATGTATTTTATCCGTTGGAGCAGGAGGCGATCGAGTTCCCTCTCACAGCTGCGACGATTCGTGGCGGTGTGTGCGTATTCCAGCTGCGTGTGCTAGACCGCAAATTGAGGTTTTAGGAGAGTGTGTATACGGTTTGTTAAGGAACGAGTTAAGGAACGAGTCTCTATACTCGCGGGGCTAGCGATGCATGGCGTGTTCGGTTATCATATGCGAGTGAAATTTTAATAAATCAAACGATCGAATTTTAATATTTTTGTAAACGGAAGGCGTGAACTCGTATGGATTTAATTAAAGTCGCGTTCTATATTTTAAATCCTCGTATATAGATCTATAGCGGATAATTTATCGCTATTAAATTAATGCCTGCATGTACCATATACATCTCGGCGCAGAAACGTTAGACACCGGCCGATAGCGGGTATATAGATGCTAGATAATCGTTATGTTATTGCCGGCGCCGCCGTTGCATTGTTGCCGATAAGATAATGCGCTGCATTCGTGTTAATATTTTCCTGCGAAGTCTAGATGCTCGTATGTGGGGTATAGTAGCTGGAACGCTTATGTCGAGGGTTCGATAAGACCTAATTAAATAGCCTTAACCATCGTGCTGCACACGTTCGTTATATGATTCCGACAATCAATCCGGTCATCAATATTTCCGTTGCTGCGGCTCGTTGAAGATTTATTGCATGAACTGGATGTTGGAAAAAATTGTCTTGATTGAAAATCTAACGATCGGTCGTGCATCTGGCAAAGTTTCTTATACAATAATGTTAGATTTTTCTCTTTAAAGCGGTCTGATTCGAATGCAAATATTGTGCAACCTTTTCACAAATATTTACGGGGTAATCATAATGATGTTGTAGCAGTGGGTGTGGAAAATATACATGCATCAGTCAGATTAGATTAAACGTGGATAGGAGAATTTGGCTTTTAGCCTAATCTAATCGTAAGCGAACACATGCAACAAGCATTAAACCGCAAAATGACCGCGAAATTCAAACTCGTTATAATTAAGATATGAAAATGTAGATACAAAGAATAATAGTCCTAGTAAATGCATAATAGAAACTAAAACGACCATCAAAAAATCTCTACTTCACATACTGCCCGACCTCTCCACCCCTGCATATTTAAAAGTCCATTTGGTCGATCTCGCGCATTCTTCAAAAGTCATCCCATCAGCAACTGATACAATCATCGTAAATCGCTCCATCTAAAACCGTCTCTCGGCTCCCCTCTACCAACCTCCCACTGTCACCTCCATCATCGTTTCGTGCTCACGCAGCGTTTCGAAAAGAGAAAAGCCGACGAAAAGGAAGAGCGAAAGGGGAAAACGCGTGTCGCTGACTGTTTTTTCTTCTTTTTATTCTTTCATGTAGGATATGTCTGTAGGGAGATATTCCCCTGAATCAGCTTTTGATCGTTTTGTTAGACTTTTCTGAAGGCTTTTACAAGACGTGCGCGTGAACTTGAGGAGATTTTTCGAGGTGTTTATTTGTCGCGGTGCGTATATTTAGGCAATGGCGTTCAAGTGTAGGGGAGAGGCTCATTGCGATGCGCTAAAAATATATGGCTGATTCTGTTTGCCGCTGATGGATTGCTCCGCAGCGATTCCGTATGTTACAGATTAAACTATTAAAGGCTAGCTTTGAAGTGGATGCGAGACGTGCTGAAAACAATTTATTATGGTTATATTGGTTTGAGTGCGGTACATGCAGCGTTTATTACTTACAAACTATCATTTTCGGTTTTATGTGATTTTAAGTAAAAACCATTTTACCACATGATTTATTTACAACAAATATCTACGGACCGTAGATAATGAAAATCAAATACATATACAGTGTGCCAGGCTTGAAAGTAAAACCGAAAAATCAATCACACGCATAATATATATATCCCTCCCTCAACAAATACCTCGAAGACGACCTTCGCAGCCTCGGCCGCAATCAATTAAAGCCCCTTCAACCGATTTTTCATAATCAACCATTAAATCCATCCACGCACACAAAGAGTCCAAAGCAAAAGTAGCCGCGGCCGAAAAGAAAAAGGCCCCGCGAGAGAAAAGAGATAAAAGCCGAAGACATCTTTCTCTCTCTCTCTCTCTCTCTCTCTCTCTCTCTCTCTCTCTCTCTCTCTCTCTCTCTCTCCCTTGCTCAGAGGCCGCTTATGTCTGGAAAGATTTCTGTTCCGTTAGCGCGCGGAATCACGATCTCGATCGAGCATAATACGCCTCTCTTCTCTGCTGTATAACACACGAGGTATATAGCGAGAGAGATGAATGCAGGTCACACGGCGGAGAGAAGCGATCGGAGCCTGAGATTACGATCGAACGAGAGTCCAACTACTATATACCACTACCGCTGCTGCTGCTGCTGATGCTGCTGTGGAGAGAGAGAGAGAGAGAGAGAGAGAGAGAGAGAGAGAGAGAGAGAGAGAGAGAGAGATGCCGCCGACCGGTTGACGCATCGATGGACAATGCGCCGAGTGGACGACCGCCGTTGACGAATCGCTGAGAGTAATTGGTGCCCCTGTCTCGAGTTCGATGTACAAGAGTGTGTGTGTGTGTGTGTGTGTGTGTGGAGGACTCCGCAGAAGAAGAGATACGATGGATGAAGAGAGAGAGAGAGAGAGAGAGAGAGAGAGAGAGAGAGAGAGAGAGAGAGTCTGAGAGGCATGAGGTCGTTTACGAGAAAATTTGTATTCCGAGCCGATGCGAGCGACGCTATCTTCTTTTTGATTGATTCTTCGGCTTTGAGATGTTTCAAGTAATCGAATATGGATTTTTTCATTTAGTTCTTAACTTGATTGATAATGAATGGTAAATATGCATTCCATAAAATCAGAATTCCAAGCAGCAACGATCTGTTATTATTCATAGCCATCAGTCGATAAAAATCGCAGTAAGTAAAAGACTAGAAAATATAGGTTAATAACACCCTTCGAAACACTCGGGATGAACCTATAAGTCCAGATTACGTGACACAGGCATTCCCAATATTTCCGGCCTCTCTCGAAACTGCACTTTATTAAAATCCCATACTTACAGCCTCTAATGATGCACCTATTACATCGGAGCCTCGCAATCAACGCGTTTATCAGCACAGCTCATCGGCTCTCTTCGTCGAAATCTCTCCCACTGCTATATAACTTTGAAGTGTCTCCGCCCGCGGCTAATATATATATATATATATATATATATATATATATATATATATATATATATAATACCTCTTCGGAATATATCCGTGCGAGTTATGCGAACGTCGTTTCCGCTCGTCACTCGTCAAACCGCCGCACGACAGGCTTTTCGGGGAATCCCACGACCTGCCCTATAGAAAAGCGTTTATGTACGCCGAAGCTTCAGGAAGCAATTACCTATGCCGTTGAAATTTTTTCGTGTGTCTTATAAAGCGAGTGTGTTTACTGCTTGTTGTATACGCAATACACACTGAATCATAGATAATCGTTTCGGCAAAATGTTTATGAATAACGATGCGCCGGAAGGTTCTTCGAGACGGATTCGGATTGAATCACGTTGTATTACGCACCTATGTAATTAGGGATCGACTTTGCACAGGATATGCGCCAGCTTTTTCTTCGCATTCTCGAATCGCAAAGTTCATCGTGTGCTCGTTGGCTAATTAAAGGCGAAATGGTTAAAACGCAATCACTATGGGACTCTCTGTTATGGAAAAGCCGGCGGTCTATCTCTCGACATCGGAATATCCATAAAGTCTGCAGCGGAGAGCTCGAGCGATTGTCACCGCGGCTAATTGACTCGTTAACCCAAGCCTCGCGCGGCATCATCTCCTCGAGGATTAAAAAACGAGCCGTGGAATAAAGCGATCGTCATTATGCCGCGTAGGATAATAATTTCCTGCGAATCAAGCCGATGCTGCAATTAAACTTGCGGTGCTGACCTTGAACCGGTGTGCCCGTGTGTATGTGTGCGTTGACCAGTGGAAAAAAAGGATAGGTGGGTATATTATATACGAGAGGAAAACGGTCGTATGCTGGTCGATTATGAAGCTGTTCCGAGGAGGAGGGCGTTTGCTGCGTCGTGTTTATCGCGCGAGTTTGTAAGTGCGTTTAATAATGAAGATTATTGTCAGGACAAGGTGTTTTCTCGCGCTTAAAGTCGTTCGATTACGATATCCATATTGTAATCGATTTACGAAGATTTCTTAAAATTGAAGATTTTGGATTTCGTATATTCCCGTCCAGCGGCCCCGATTCCGCGAAATTCGCAAATCAACATTTTCACGCCGTAGGTCAGCCCATCCGACATTCACTCAGGCAATGCATACCGCGCACACTAGACTTCTCTCTTTCTCAACTCGCTCGTCTCTCAAACTACTTAAGTGTGGTCCGATGCATCCCGCCCGCATCCAAGCGCATAAAGCCTCTACCGGTCAATCTCTCTCCGTCTCTCCGCCGACAATACGCGAGAGAGAGAGAGAGAGAGAGAACCCATAAGCCGTAGCTTTCGCTCGCGAACGTATCTCGAGCACCGCTGCAGCAGAGAAAGATATGGTAGTTGCGACTGTAACCCGCGAGCTGACACCGGACTGACGCGCGCGAGACGGCTCTCGCGGCTTTATTCTCGGCTCTCTCTCTCTCTCTCTCTCTCTCTCTCCCCGGGATTTATTATTAAACCCTCCGGCTGCAGCTCGTTCCCTCTTTATTGTTGTTTTGCTCGTATGAGCCCTGTGTGTACTTTTTCAAGTGCGCGCGCGCACACGCGGTAAGTGAAAGCGAGGCGCGTTTATTTGCCGTGTATAGGGAGTGATGAAATCGCGGGTTCGTAATACACCAGAACTTTTTTTCAGATTCGACTGCAGTGTTCGTTATTGGTGTACTACTGCCGCAGAGAAAGTGGAAAAAAGAAATCGCCGAACGCGCAGATGTGAACGTTCGGAACTTTTAATTAATTTGACTCGACGCAGTCACGGCGTGAATGTATAATTTACACTGCAGCGCAAAAAATAAAATTATTCATGTCATTTCGCGCGCGAGCAGGTGACAGTCGACTTTCATATTACCGCAAATAACGAGAAACGCAGTCGTGTGCGTTGGGCAACGCGCGCGTTTATATCGCTGATCTAATATTTTTTAAATATTAAAACTCGCCACTGCCTTTTCAGCCGCGATAAATGAGAAATAAACGCGACTTTACGAGACTCTCTCTCCCGCGAGGAAATGTAAATAACTAGACGTATACATCAGTATTTTATTTCGGAGGAAATGGTTCCGAGTTGTTGTAGGTATACGATCTCTTCTACGTACATGTGCATACGGCATTGTCGAACGGTTATTTACAGGGAAGCAACACAGGAAAAGTCGGGATGGATAAATAAATAATAGCCACACTAACAAGAGTCTAAGCTTAAGCATGAAACGGTCGTCATAAACTTGCTACACCTATTTCAGACGATATATCCTGAAACAAGCGCTAACGATGACTTTTGCCTCGTAATTCACGAACGGCTACCATACTTATACAGCTAGCAATTGTCTAAATATCGCGGGGAAAAATCCAAACGAGAACAAATTTATCAAAATCTTTATTATAATACATACACGTATTCACCTCGTCGATTGCACTGAAAAAAGAGAAGGTTGCCCAGCGAGTTTCACCCATTAACGCGTTAATACACGTGTTGCAAAAGCCGAGAGAGTTATCGGCTAATTGATAGATTTGATATAGTAACGATGCAAAAGTGTCAAACATACGTATACACACGCGACGCGGAGGGAAAAAGTCCTTTTGACGAGAGTGAAAGGGTACACGCGCGACAGCCTCGCCTCTGTACACACACACACACACGCGCGCGCGCGCACACGCACATACACACGTATGCCTGTAGTGCTCAAGTTCGCATGAAATTCCAGCAGCAAGCCAAGCGAAACGAGTGCGCGCGCGCGTCGACGTCTCTACCGACAGGGAAATCGACACTCGAATTTTTTCCCTTCGTTCGCGTTGTTATTGCTGTACGACCGCATGCCGAAATAGTTGTCGATGCCCGCGAGGAGGTGAGAAAATTTATTAGCTGCAAGGTGCAGTGCACAATACGATAACGAGATGATTGTGGGATTAGAACGAAAGGGGGTTTAATGGGAAAACTGTCAGCATTGGCTTGTGCAGCTTTCATAATGGGGACGTTGGTGCGAGATTATTAGGCGGGATCAAAAGTTGCTGTTATGATATAGGGAGAGAAATGCCGAGGCCTGATTTTCAGCTATTAGTTGCTGGGTTTACTCAACTGGATTATTGTTCTCTGCGTTTTTAATTTTTTACCGGTTATGTGTAGCTTAACTGAATTTCTAATAGTATGGAACGTTGTATCGACTTTGTCATAATGGATGTGTTGTTAGTTTTAATGAGATTGCGTGAGCATTACTTTTAATATGGAAATAAGTACGCTGCAAGACTCTGTGACACAATGATTCCGTAATGAGTGATTTCACAGAAGTATCTAATTGATCGATGTAGTACGCTGACTCTTATTATAACGTCTTATTTATGCTTTACAACAATAATAATAAATCGCGATGTCCAACGTGCTTCCAGATGGAGAACCGTGCCTACGAGGATGAGGCAAACAAGGCGGCGCATCACCAGCACTACCACCACTATCAGCAGCAGCAGCAGCTCCTCCACAAGCATCAGCAACATCAGCAGTTCAATCACATCATGCACAGTCACCCCCAACAACACCAACAGCAACACCATCCCCACCACCATCCGGACGACGAGTTCTCCCACGATCCGCCTCAGATCTCTGAGGGTAGCCACCACCTGCACCAGAATCACCTGGTCCAGCCTCGCTTCGACACCTACCGAGGTCTGGAGATGCCCCAACACACGGCCGACTGTCACGTCTACGAGGACATCGTCCCACCTTACGGACTCGCATTGGAACCGGGTGGAGGCGGGGGCGGTGGTTTCCAGAGGAATCTCACGCTGCCCCTCAGGAGGACCAGCCAGAGCTGCGAGTCGATCGAGACCAACCCTCAGAGCTCGTCCGTACGGGTTACCAACAGAGAGCGCACCAGGGGATCGGTGATCGATCGGCTCACCAGGGACGACAGGAATCGGTATGTGGACGGCCGCGCTCGCCTTGAGAACATTTTTCCGGACCCTTTACAGATAGGCATCTCCACATTGCGTTCCTCATTAAAAACTCGTATAATACAGCTTGGTACTTTCCGACTGTCCGAGCTAGTGTCAACAGGCCTGTCTCTATTGTTTACGCGTGTTTACGCAAGCCACTATCGTCGCGCATGAATTGAAAATGATGCCGATCGAAGCTTTCGTCGCGACATCCGCAAAAATCGATTCGTATCACGCCACCTCTTGTTTGTGCGTAATGAGTTTCCTCATATACGCGTCTCTTTGCAACATTAATAAGCCCTTCTCGCGAGCGGGCGAAACGCACCGCGACGGTATAGGAAAAATAAATTACCCCCCTGGCGTCCCTGTACAATGAGGTCAAAGCAACAGCGCCGGCTATAGCTGCAGCTCAACCGCGGAAACTCTTATAGCTCTCTTTCTCATTATTGCAGCGATAGCGGCCACAACGACAGCATCGTCAGCGGGACGAGCAGCAACAGCAACACGGATCGTCCGCAGCGGAGGAGACGTAAGAAAGATTGCAAGCACTGCAAGATCAAGGCGATAGCGTGCAGCGCCGAGGAGGCGAAACAGCGCGACGAACACGCCGTCTACGAGGAGCGCAGTGCCGAGTTGCGGGCAATCTTCGGACTGCCCGACGTGGGACTCTGCAGACTAGCGCCTGGATGTCTCAGCACTGGGGTCGTCTATGCCATCGGCTGCAATGGCACCGACTGCAGCAACGGTCTAAGTGAGTGGATGGCCAACGTTTTATTTATATTTGCGCGTTTTTTTTAAATTAAAAAATATAAATTCCGTTCTGAAAAGCAAATAAGTAAAAAGTTTAAATGGTAGTAAAAAGTCAAACACCGGTAAAATACACATCGGAAATACTCGTTTCCCTATTAAATTGCAGAAACATTAAAGTCCGCGCCGTAGCTGTAGCAAAGGCATAAATGCAATTTCCCACAACGAGGCAGTCGCGCGCGCGACGCGCAACAACAAGCTCCACCCACCATAAACGGTCCATATAATTCTCTAAAACACAGGCGCTCAATCGCAACAATATCACCTCGGCGCCGTAATAGCCCTCAATAAAGCCCGTTTTACCCGCTCGATCCTTTATACAGTGAACAGAGGAGCAGCCGGCGATGGGCTGCAGCAGTCGTCGACGATGCCGAGGTTCGCCCACGTGCAGCCGCAGCCTCAGCCACAGCAGCAGCAGCAGCATCAGGATGGCACCACCACCGGCTCGTCGTTGTGCGACGACAAGGCTCTCATTACGCCACCGCCCGGCTCCAAAGGATCCAACCGGGCTGCCGGTATGAAGGTCAACTCGATCTACGCTCAGGAGCACTGGCACGCAGCCAAGGACCCGAGGATCTTCCTTAACGACCCCAAGGATCAGAACTCGCCCTTCCAGGTGAGTTTTTTAATTTTTCAACTCGCTCTTCGCCGAGAGAGGGACTCTCGTAAAATTTTCACGAGCGTACCCGAACACGCGAGCGACACGTTTTGACGCGCGCGCGCGAGGTTGTATTATATCGCGTCGCTCGTTTGCAGAGTGGAGATCCTTTTTTTTAGGGGGATTTGTGGAGTTGTTTTGGGACTGATTTTTATGGAACGAGTCCGACGCGCGGGATTTCGGCTGATTTAGTGGGCTGTTTTAATTAAGTATTTTTATGGAGTCGCGAGCAAAAGAGGGCTCTCTCTCTCGTTATCAGACGTTAATACGGCGTGAGTTCTTAATTTTGCAAATTGTTATGTCAAGCGGTTACAACATCAAAGAAAGCTTTGAAAACGTTTATTATTGCAAATTTTCTCGTCCTGGCGACAGAAGAGAAACGGGGTATTTTCGATTTTATTGGAATGCATAAGCACGCGCGCGCGCGAGAGAGAGCCTTCGCTATACAGCTATTTTTACGAGCGTACATATACCTACTTTATATATACCCTCGCGAGCAGTTGAAGTTTAGGGATGTTACAGCTTTATCGCTCGCTTAGTTTTTTTGCTGATTTTATTAACGAGGAATCCTACATGCGAGGACTTGACGTGCGAAATTGTACGTTGAGCTCCTCGTGATTTAAAGGATACTTAAGTGCCTTGTACCGAGAACACGGGGTGTTTAATTAATCTTTAGAGTGTAATTTTTTACTTTACTTCAACTATAATATCTCGTTGAGATTCCATAAATAGTTTCGCGATTGAATTACCGCTTTGAAAGATTACGAAATCTGATTAATTTTTTATCAGCTTATGCACTTGTTAAAATTTATCTGAAACACACTGCTCCGATTCGACTTGCACGGTAGGTGTGATTGAACTCTACATAACCCCAATAACATCGTTCGAAATTACAGCTTTTTAAAAATTCACAGAGCAAGATGTAGTACACGATATAGTATAGCGTTCAAACTATCGATTATTTTCCCGCGCCAAAATTCGCGGATGCGTGTCTCCCTGCAACTCTCCCCGGTATAAGTCGATCCACGCCCGCACCCGAATTACCCCCGATAGTTGGGCGAGCATCCGCTATGCGGCGGAAGCCGAGTTATGGCTGATTTAGTCTCCCGCAAGAGAAGTAGCGATTTGAAACCCTTAAGTACAGGAGGCCGAGCGGAGCACAGCATACTTACCTGGCGCAGAGGTTACCGTGATCATGAAGGCGGTTCCTCCAGGGCGAGGCTCTTCCATTGCACTTCGGTCGAGCTGACCCTTGCGAATATCCCTAATGTGGATATCTCGGGCGTATAATTTTTGTTAGCCGGGACTGCGTTCGCGCTATCCCGAATAATTTAATCCAAAAATAAATATTTCAACTTCCAAAGTTGGAAGTATACGATTCTATTTCGGTACTTCGAACTTTTTTATACGTAAATTTAGATTCGATATTATAATTATGATCAGAAGACGTGTATGTAGCCTTTATTTATGTTTTATTGCAAAAAAAATCACAAAATACCTAAAAATTGTTTTAACAAGTGTTTTCATTGTGAATTTCATCAATTATTAAAGAAATCATTAGTGTCTTATATTCTGACTGATGTAGACATAACGATGTTAGTACTTATTTAGATCAACTATAGGAACTCATAACGCGAACCATTGTACACAAATTGAGTTATCGCATATAGTACCCTGAATAGCAGAAGCGAGAACGATATGTATAATACAATCAAAGAAAAAAAGCCAATCCCATCACGTAGCAATAATTTTCGGATTATCATCCAACACAATCCCCCAGCATTGATTCCGCAAATTCCGCGTGACATTCACTTCCCAGACTTAATAAACATTAAGCTCAACTACCAAAGATTCCCCGAACGTCTTTTCATCATAATGTCGTTCCTCTCTTGCAAAATCGCGCACAAAACGTACACAGCTCTGCACAAGAGGCTCCTCTCGAGGGACGCTTCTTCAAACAATTTCGTCGTGATTTACGGCATCGAAAAAACGTGAATAACCGCTCTCTCTCTCTCTCTCTCTCTCTCTCTCTCTCTCTCTCTCTCTCTCTCTCTCTCTCTCTTTCTCGTCGTGCAATTGATTATTCATAATGCCCGGAATATGTATTTCGATCGCGCTGCAGCCGCCGTTGCCGCAGCCGTCTCTCCATACGAGAATTTCGCTTCCCTCGCTTTTTAAAGGCCCTCCTCCTTCTCCTTCTCCTCAATGAAGTCTTTATGTACGAGAGATATCCGTTGCGAAGGGCTCGCGCTTGATTAGCTTGAATTACGAGCACGAGAAGGGTAGAGGAGGGGGTCAGGCAGATGATCGCGTTTATTTTTGCGCATTATCGCGTCTTCATGAATAATGCACGACTCTGTGTGTCCCGAGCGCGCGCTGCTGTGTGTAGATGTGCCCAGACGAGCGTTGCCTAGATTTAAATTACGGATATATTTTCGATTCGACTTGTAAAACTCGATGTTCAATCTGGTACTGCTGATGCTGTTGCTGCTGCTACTACTATACACGCGTCCTTGTTCACTTGCACTTCGCGCGCTGAGTTACACTGTGCGCTGCGTGTAGACAGTGTATAACTGAATCTCCGAGCTTCTTGAGAGTGAAATTTGTAGCTATCTCGACAAGCTCTCTCCTCTCCTGGAATGTCCGCTGATCGAATGCGCCTCTGCGCCGATTACGCACGCGGTGAATTCTGTATAAAAGGGAGTAATTGTCCGATCGTCGTTGTGTATACAATATGTATGCTTCGCGCTCTACCGAGTATCGTGAGTAAAACGTTACACAGTGTTGGGTATCGCGCGCCGAGCTATTGTTTCGAGCGTAATGACATACAATTTCTCCAAATAAGCACCGGCGGATGGCGAAAAATCGTTGAGATAAGCCCGACGTGTTTGTCACGCGTGGATATGGGCTGCACGTTCGCTTTCGTTAAAATACCAGAATCGCCGCACCCGGCGGATAGAGGGAAGGAAAATTCGAGGTAACTTTTTGTGTCCTACGCTGGTATGATCGTGTATGACTTAGATATACGGGAATACATTTCGTTTCGCAATTGGGACCTTAAAAAGTCGAGAGTTACACTCCGTCTTCTGTATTTATAATGTCGGAATGTGTAGCCTCATTACGAGCTTCAAAAATCGACAGGTTACCACTGCTCACTTTCGTACGTAACGCAGCCCTCTATTCGAGATAAAAAGTCGCGATCTCGATACACAGCTTCAAACTCGATAATTTGCAAGTGTTAACTCACCGACGTTTACGATATTGGAATAATAGACGCAAAAATAATATCAGATCTTTACGACATCCCCCAGTCATTTCGCCGTGATCTACATAATATACAACCGAACCGCGATCGGCTGAGAAATTTGAAAAATGCATCCGGGGAATTACAAAAGGCCGCCGATAAATCAAACCACTGGTAGCACACGACATTATCAGGCTCCTCGGAAAATCAACATCTCCTCGCGCATATAGAAACAGCAGCAACAGCTCCCTATGTGTATATACACATATTATATATACCCTCTCCCCGCGTGCTCGCGATCAGATACAGATTGGAAATCAGGAGCGCGCTCGCGCTCACGGGCATAATGGACACGCGTCGCGCGTTAACTATCCCATTATGCGCAAGAGGGGCCTCTCTCGCACTCTCCTGCCGCTGCCGCCTCGGCGCAAGATAATAAGTCCCCGGGAGCACAACACAGCCATGGCGGCGCGTTGCTGTTCTTAAACTTTTAAATTTAAACGCGAGAGAGACTTGAGCAAAGACATGCGCTAGCGCTAGATAAAATCGCTGTGTGACTTTTTTCTCTCTCGCATTTTCTTATTGTCTTCGCGGCGCGTGGACTTTTTTCTTTTCATTATTATATTTGCGCGCATCGAGACGTGGGAAAATCGATTTCTTGCTTGTACAATAACATATAATATCTCGCGTGTACGTACATACGCAGCTTTTCCTTTGTTATTATTTTGAGCTTGAGTTTTTCACATCATGGGGGAACGTATATACGGTTGCGAGGTACATGATTGAAGAGCGGCGACAACCATTAGCGCGGAATCTCGTCGCTTATTAAAATAATCCGCGAGATATTGAAGCTCCGACGAGATCGCGAGCAAAAACCGGGAGAGTGTTTTCTGGTGCCGAGCGCGTGATTTACGTTATGTATGCCGGTTGCGAGAGCACATTTTGCCGATTTGTCGCGACTCCAGCGGGCTTTCTTGTAGTTTTGAAAGAACTACGAGGACGGATGTGTCGCGAGGGTATATTGGGACACGCGGCGAAGATGGGCACGAGATATTGTGCATTTTTTTAGGTTTGTGGGAAGAGATGCGGGGAGACTGCGAGGAATTTCTCCCGGGCTTTTTTTGCGTCAAGTATTGCTATATGGACTTGTGTCGTCGGTATTTTTATACGGTATAGAAATGTTCAATATTTGATGTCGCGAAGAACCAATAATAAAACCCGATATTCCACTTTTGAATTCATAATTCGCCGTACGTTTTTTCTGAAATAAAATGGTACGGTTTTAGATGCATGAAATAAATAAGATTCTATTCCAGAATCCAAATAGCCTGTGATGGTATATAATAAAATTCATTCCTTCTACTGCAGTATACTATTTTTTTAACTCTCCATCGCTTCCACGACAAAATCCTCGCGTACAGAAAATACTCTCCTCCGCATCCTCCGCAAGATCAACACAAAGAATCTAAAAAAAGTCCTACTAAAATGTTGTCTCTTTATTAGCTTCATAGCTTCCCGTTATCTAAACTCTAACAACACACGCACATCCGCATTTAATTCACTCCCCCCGCAGAACAAACAGAGTAAACTACGCAGACGCCGTCCTCTCGCCCACGCCTTTTCGTTCTAAATTTCGACCCGACGCGCGCAAGATCTTTTAATCTGTTTTCGGAACATGTCGCGTACGTACATCAAAGAGCAGAGAGAAAGAGAGAGCTGATCGAGTGGCTCGCGTTTGAAATTTCAGATCTCCGGGTGGCGCAGCTGCCGGGACAGTTCGTTATGCGTGCACTGCGCACTTACGTGATGAAATCGAGGGAGGATAATTGATTCGGCTTCTTCTTCCTCTTCTTCTTCTTCTTCTTTTTGAAGAGGGAAGCGGGGGCTTTGGTTTCTCTTCGGCGTCGTTGCGGCATGCAATATAGCCACGTGGATTAGCGGAATGCGGAGGGAAATGCCTCGGTTGAGATTTCGCGTGCAGCGCTTTTGCTTTGTATTCATACTATGCAAACGACGTTTCTGGAAAAATTCATGCAATTCTAAAAAGACGACTCCTCTGCCAACTGAATTTCAAAACCTCGTTATAAAGTTCGCATGACCTTTCCCAGCGGTAATTCTTATGCTTTGCAGGAAACGCGACGGTAACACTGAAAAAAAAATTACAATGATTGTGCTTCCAGAATAACATTAGCATTTATTATTAACAAAAAAATTCTAAAACATAACGCACTCTGAATTTTTTCTCCTCACTCAACAACTGCACGCATTGTCCCTCTCGCCCAGCGTCGCCGAGTCGAGCCCAACCAGTTAATTACGAAGTAACGAGGGGGGAGGGCCCGGCGGTCCCTGTCGCGGGCCCCGGGGGCGAATAAAAACTTATATATTACCGCACTGCGTCGTTAAAGAGCGCGAGACGTGCTTTGACGCGCGGCCCCCTAAAAAGAGGGTTGGCACGCTGGCTGCGTGTTCGGTCCGCCCCTAAGTACCGAAATGCTCGTATGCGCGTGCGCGAGTGTATATCTACCGTTGCTCTTAATTTTTATCTGCGGTCCGCGAAATGCGAATTACGATATCAATGGAGGCTTTTAGGGCTCCAGTGCGTTATTGTCCGCCGGGTTATTTATTGTAATTGAATATTGCTCAATTTGTTTTCCCTTCCGAGAGCGTTTGATGAATGCGCGTAAGGCTATTGCGCAGCTTATAGCCGAGTTTTGTTTGCGCATGCAATAATGCGCGGAGATTTATCGTGCGCCGAGCGCCGCGGTGTTAATCTGATTCTTTTTTTAGGGGTCCGCGCCGTAAACTGCGCTCGAGTTTCTTCGTTACGTTTTCAACGGGTGCCGGCGATAAATAATCCGAAGATTCGCGTCGGGCTGGTCGAATTTTCAAACTCGGCGCGGTAATGAACGATAATTCATAGCAAAAACCAGGATCTTCCACGGATAATTACAAAATGTCAAGACGCCCCTTGAGGAAAAAAAGAGGGGGCTCCCTCGAAATCGGAAAAATCCGTCTAGGAAGCCGACGCGGTTCGAGCGAACAATCCAGCGCCTCGAGCAAAAAAGCTGCAGCGAGAAACAACGAACTTGCGCGTAGCTACAAGCCCTGTGGTATATACCTACATGCACACACACACACGTACACACTCGCAATTCCCCTTTAATTGCCTTCCGCCAGCGCCGATAGTCCGGTGGAGATACCGCGCGGGCCACGCGGAAAACAAGGGGGCGTGTCTCCCTCGGCCCTTTTTTTGTCGCTTCCCTCTCGCGCGCGCACGCGTATAGCTGTGCTATACACAGAGTGTATACGTTGTATGCAAGTACATACGTACAGGTACCTACTAAGTGAGTAAGTATACGCACATGCGTACTAACGACCTGCAGGAAGTTCGCGCTCGCGGACTTTCGGAGGAAGTGGGTAGGTATGTGCAGCGCAGTCGCAGCCTGTGTTGTCTAGTGCGAGAAGGCGCGCGCTCGCGAGCCCGGAATTCCGAGAAAAGAGCTCGCCATTGGGGGGGAGGGATATAACTGTAGAGGGCCTCTCTTTTGATAAGGGGACTGCGGGGATGAAGTCGCGCGCGCAGGTGATTTAGGAAGAGGAAGACACTTTTATTATGATCTTTGAATTATTAAGATTAATTCGATTCGAGAGTCTGTGCAGCGTGGTTATACGTCGTGCAAACTTTAAGAAGGAACTTCGTTGACAATGGCGCGGCTGCAGCAAAGCAATAATTCACGCAATCAAAAAGTTGACCAACCGACTGGCTTTATCCAACCCTCGTCATTAAAATCTGAGAGAATAATGAGGGAAAACGGATCGCACTGATGCCGCTTGTGGAAAAAAAGAAAACAGTCTTCGCACGTCCGGCGAGTTGTGCCATTGAATAGATTGGCATCAACCTGTGCGCCAGCGTTAGATTGACAAGGATCGTGTTTTCGCTTATCGATACGCGCCAAGGCCGCGAACGCGCGCAAACCCAATGAGTACAGCTTTCCCATACATACCCACGTTCTGAAAAAGAATGAAAGAAAACGTGTGGCTATGCAAAGAGGGATCCGTCATTGTACGTGCTCTTGGCGTTGATTGGCTTTTCCCATTTGTTATCCTTTCTTTATTGTGATGGTTACGAGCCTACATCAAGGAAAAAATGAAGATCTAATTTTAGTTCATTTTATAATTATGTATTATTAAAATTGTGCAACTACAGGCGGTATCGATTTTAATCATATATATAATTACGTTTCTGAAAATAGAATTTCAATTAAACAGCTCAACTGCATAAACAGGCATAACAATAAATTCAGATAACCCACAATCTCCGCATCTTTTATCATATCGATCTCACAGGTTCAAAGTTCGCTACACTCGCATTTCTAAACTGCCTCGCGGGCCTCTCTTCCAATTACATCTGGGAAAATCGTTGGAAAGAATCAGCCCTCGCGGTCTCAACTGAAAAAAAAACGACTCACTCCCTCGCGCGTAGTTTATCACTTCTTACGCGAATTGAATTTATGACTACTGCAGTGCAGTATTCCACTGTATACTCCTGCACGTAGGGAGGGGCAGCTCCTTCATCGTAAACAAGCCGGGGAATCTCTCCCTCCTCCCCGGAAAAGTTCGCACGATAACGCGCCTAGCGTTGAAAACGGTCATTTCTACGTGTGTACGCGCGCACTGTACATGTGTTTATGTAGTGCGAAAATCGCACGCGCTCCGCACTGCAGCCGCCGGAGGAAATCCTTTGTTTGCCTTTTGCGTAACGGGCGGAGGAATGCGCGCGAGCTGCGTGCTTTTTTTTCGTGTACAACACGCCGAGGCTGCTGCGGCAGGGTAATTACACGGGCATTTATAGGTTCGATTTTTTCCCGTTTCGCCGCCGAGAAGATGAATAAACATGATCGGGGGCGTGTGGGTGAGAGAAGTTCGCGCGAGGGGGCAAGATTCTTCAATAGTATACGCGATTGTCTTGGATTTTCTTCCTTGGTTTAGTGATATGTTTGATAGGGTTTTATTGGTATTAATAAAATTTATTGAATAATTTTTCTAGTGTTAAATTATTCAAGCGTTCTGTGTCTAAAATTATACGTAGAGTCTGCTCAGTGCACGAGCACAGTATCTTTTTAAAGCCAGCCGTCCGACCAAGAAATTCAATTGCCCTCACTTGTTCGCTCGTCATTGCCTTCAGCTCTATTTTAAGAGCTTAGTTGTAATTGCTACTTAGCAAAGTAAGTGGGTCAAACACTTCTACTGTCTTAATTAAGCTCATTTTATCGACGCTGGTCTAAGACGGTCAAATTGACACTTCAGAGCGAAATTATATTATTGCATAATAACCAAAAAAAATATTCTCACGCGAGAATCGCTTTATTAGATTAGCTTATGTGTATTTTTATTTGCTTCTAATGACATTTTTTATGCTCGATTTTTTATTCGCGAATTTTTATTAAAAATTTTACTTACATAATCGACTCTAAAGAACAATTTATCGATATTCAAAACCATTTGAAATCTTACCGACATTATACGATTTGCAAATTCTCAAAACAATACCCTCGCAATCTTTATCCCAAAAGTTACGTGATCGCCCATTTCTCATCGTCAGCTGTTCTCCCTCATTGTTACACATCGTCGCAGCCCGATCTTTGCTCGCGATCGCAGCATTATACGCTCGAATGGGAATTATGCCACCTCCGTATAGATACACGTGTCTCGCCGTACGGCCTGGCAAACGGCCCGAGTTCGTCGTACCTCCTTTTGCTCTTAGCAGACGCCTTGTCGCGACGCAACTGCAGCTTTTGTTTATTTATACACCTCGTGACTGCTTGTCCGTAATAAGACGAGTTTGACCGTTTGCTTTTTCTTGGGAATGTCTAGGTATGCTCGGTTCAAACGTGTTTCAAAATAAGATTTCATAAAATTTCTTCTTTTAGCATGAAATTTTAATCGAGTTAAGGTGCGGTAGATTGACGGTCGATTAATCATTTCAACTTCTCAAAAAAACTTTTTTCTAGCACCAGCTTCGTATATTTTATGCACTCGGAAATTCCAATCCTGAATTAATAAATTTATAGTTAATAAAATAATTAAAGTTTTCTTTTGAAAACGAAATATAGCTGCATCAACAAAGGCATAAGAAAGTCGGGCATAAACAAACGGGCAAGTGCCTATTTTAGCGCGGCTTTGAGGCTCTAGATTTGTCTGGTTCACGAGTGAGCGCCAAAGCAAAAAGAGCAGTCGGAAGTACGCGAAGTGACGTGCAGTCGGTCTCTCGCCTATACATAGAGCGAACATGCGCCGGAAGGAGGCGGCTAAGCTCCGTCTGGTCCACTTTCCTTGAATTTAATTACCTTTTATAAATGCTTTGCCAAATTGCCTTAAGATGATTTCGTCCGTGCTGGAAATTAAAGTACGGCTTTTTGCGATTTTCTTTTAACGAACAAGCCTATTTCAAGATTTGCTCAATCATTAATTTCACTTTAAATTTATGCGACTATAATATTGCGCTTGTCATAACTCTTAAACGCTATTTTATAACAATTCGTTTCTTATAGACGTTCAGCAATATCCTTAAACGAATATACTGAATGAAATATTAATTTTCAATTTTCTCACGAAGATTAGATAAGAGCTTTTTACGATATTTGTAGTAAATTTTGTTGAAAAAAACAATAGCGCTTACCGCGAGAGGCTCGGATTACAGAAACCGTTGAGTAGTTTCTCGTACTCGAAATTGCTTTAGGAAATGGGGTTTTACAGCTGTTGCAAGTGCCAGTTGCTCTACTTATTTAGAATAGTACACATTTATTTAAGCGAGTGCGATTCTCAGAAATATTTACATAACTAATGCTTTACGCATCTTTTAAAAAGAAGTTCAACTTCTTAGGCATAATAAACCGATGGTTCATTGTACTATTTTCAACTCTTCGTAACAAAGAAATGTCTTCTGTATCACTCTTTAAAATCTTTTCAATTTTCTTTAGCCAAATAGGAGATGAGTTGTAGAAATTAAGCCTTAATTTAAAAGTTATACTTTTTCAAAATATCGCAAACGTGTATTTAAAATCGAACTTCTCATGGGTGTGGTCGAAACCCACACTGATCTCGTTCTCACACTCGGTTGAACATTCTAAAATTCGAAACACTTCATCTTCATTTAATTCCAGCAAAAAAAAAAAAAAAAAACAACTCAACCACCCGACGTTTCTCTGCTTTCAGCGAGCCTACTCGGCGGTGTCGGCGAACTCGCCGAGCTCGGAGAACCGGGCGAACCTACGTCGCAGCGTGCGCGACGAGCCCGCACCGCATCCAGCTCGACTTCGCAAGCACAGGCACGGCTGGACGCTCCACTTTGGCCGACACGTCAACGGCACTGCCTGTACCAAGTCCCTCGTGCTGGTACTTCTCGTCTTGTTCGCGCTTCTCGGCATTGGTGGCATCGCACTCTACATCGTTTTTGGTGAGTCTTTTATTTATACGAGAACTAGATTATATGAGTGGAATAAAAAATCCAAGCAGTTGCGGCGCATTTTTGCGCTGCGAGCCAGGAAGACTTACAAAAGAAAGAGTTCGAGAGCTGATAAGTCTGGATAAAATCAAACTAGTCTGGCGCGCCTCTTATTTATATAGATTATTCCAGTTTTGAGCCAATTAAAAGCCGTATAAAAGCAAGAAAGAGATTTTTATTATTCCGAGCAAATGTACATGAGGTTATAGACCAAGAACTTAGGCAGTTATAGCATGAGGAGCCCAAGAGGGCCCAACAACAGGTAGTTTTGGAATGGGTGACGTACCACTAGATATGCACTAGAATTTGCGGATATCGTTAAGGGAAATAGAAAAGCGCCTCTGCGCCACCTATATTAACTGTCCAGAGACTCGGAGAATTAAAACACAGCACCATATCCGGCATCTGAAAAAGAAAGCAAACTCTTCCTCCACGGCATGCCGATAAAATCAGTTATTTCAAATTCAATTACCTCAACAAAGCCCCCAACGGAAGAAAAAAAAAGAATTCGGTCCCCGAGTACGCGCGTATGATAAGTAAATTTTCTGATAAGTTATTCGAGCCTTTTTTAATACGAAGATTATTTCCTCGCGCGGCTATACACCTATACCTTTTATTCGTATTTCGAAGCGCGCGACTCTATAATGAGATTCGGGACGTAATCCTATTACTGCCGCGGTCCCGTCGTAGCCCGACGAGAGTCGCGTTTAAGAAAGAAACTGGATTACACGTGCAGCGAGAAGAGGATTTAACGTTTATACATACACGCGTTTAACACACGCAGCCCTTTCTCGAACCCCCGAAGAGAGGGGTTTAACGTCACGATCGTAATCAATTTGTTTACGCTCGGGAGTAAAAATTCGCGGTATTAATATCCTTATATTTTTCGAGAGAGAAAAATAACTCTTGATGCGCTCGATATCCGCGAGGAAAATTAAACCATCAGCTGAATCTGAAGCTCGCGTCCGGCATCCACTTAGCTCCGGTAGCCGGTAATTCGTCCCTTCGATTAATTTACGACGTGCAAAAGAGCGGCATCTTATATACACACCAGCACACGCGCGCGAAAGATCGTATCTCTATGGGTTGCGCAGAGGGAAAGATCTGCCTCGCTCGTCTCTCGAAAACATTTATGCCCGAGTTAAGATCGGTATGGCACGGCAGCGGCAACGCGACAGTCCTCGGGATAATGTTCCCATGCCCCTGAATGCCGGAATTTACAAGTCAAGTGCAGGGAGAGAGAAAGAAAAGGATACATGCATGTATGCGAGAGACTCTCTTTAATACGCGATAGGAAAACAGCCGCATGGCCCCTTATTTAGAAGTTTTAATAAATGAGACACGCGTGTATGTGTGTGTTTTGAAATCTTCATCTCTCTCTCTCTCTCTTGCGCGCGCGCGCGAATATGTGTGTTTGTAGGACCCCTCGAGGCTAGCTCGCTTCGCTTCTTAATGATTTTATGTAACGCGAACGATTTTAGCATTGTTTATGCCGGGTAATGATTGCAAGCGCGCTGTTGTGTACTTTCGAATGCTACTGCGAGGGGCATTCTTTTTTTCCTTACTGCAAAGCTTCGTGTGGGATATTCTCGTGTGTGTAATTGACGTTTCGAGGGTGAGCCGATTTCGTCGACTGCGAGAGCTACGGTTAGGTAGTTTTTTCGCTGTAACGATAACCGCATGTGGAAGTGCACCGAGACAGGTTATTATGGAAATAATAATTTTTTTTAAATCGGTACTATAAGCTTCTCGAAGGAAGAAAAAAGTGATCGTGATTCGAATCGCACCAGGCAACTATAATGCACTCGCGCGAAATTCATAAAACACGAGCGCACACATGCGCGGCATTAGCAAAACATCAGTAGCGAGCATAAACCTCATTCGAGCTAATTCCTCATTTCCAAGACACATTCAATCCCATAAAGTTCCGGTCGCCCATATAAAATCAATCCACGTCCTTACCATTTCTTTCGAAACCCGATACCCTTCCTCGCAATAACGTCCCCATAACTTGGCTCATTCCGCGCTCTTTTCTCTCTCGCTCTCGCTCTTTCTCTCTACGTCAAAAAATCGAAAAACGAGCGGCAACCGGTTCGGCGATAAATCGCTATCGTTAACTCCTGTCACTGCTCGCGATGTCGTCCCTAAGGGGGATTCCCTTTCTGTTCGCGCCACGTTGCGCGCATGTGTGTTCGTACGTACGTGCGATTGGTAGCGGGCAATTTGCAGTAAAATTAATTGAAATTTTTATCGCCGCCGCTCTGTGTTCATGCAAATTGAAATCAATCTCGAGCCGTTGTTGCATCGCAGGCTTCGGCGCAGCGGTTGGCGGACCAGATCTTTTTGCTCTCGGCGTCAGCGCCAAGCAGCTATTGTTTTCGAGCTTCCCCGGCTCTCCGTTGGTAATTCGTTTTAATGTAATGATTAAACGCCGGGAATCATTCTGTTTGTTCGACGCAGAATGACTTAGAGCTTTTTTGATTTGTCTGTTTGCTTAGTTTCGAGCCTCGTTCTGCAGCTTTTGTACAAGTTCAAGCCCGTCGACGTTTGGTCTTCGTCACTTGTCTTCTCCAATGATTCGTTCTCGGAAGAGCTCTATTGAGCACGCGCTCCGTGTAAATTGTTTCAATCGATGAAACGTCTTAAATTTCAAAGAAAAAAAGATCATTGCGATATAATAAATAAAGAATAAAGTTGTTCTCGAATACGGTATCCGAATTCATTAAGTACCTTTCCTTCTCTGAGATCGCGAGCGGTACTCGCGAGCGCGCGCGCGTACACACACACAGGTCCGCGTAAACTCAATTCAATTAAGCCGGCAAACGAAGCCGCCGGGCCTTTCGCCGCTTCTACTCGTCGCGGCTGTCTCTCGTGTCGGACAAGTGTGAGAGAGATTATCGCGCTCGCGCGCTCATCTTTCTCCCCGCTTCACGCCGCGTCTGAGCGTGAAAATGAGTGCATCCTCCGTTAGGTCGGATGTTTGCCGAGCGAGAGAGAGAGAGAGAGAGAGAGAGAGAGAGAGAGAGAGAGAGAGCCGGAGAGCCGGAGAGCGAATTTTTTTGCCGCCGCGCACCGAGACGATCGTTTCCTTGAACCTTTGAGGCATCGATTGACCGACGGCGGTGGCGGCGGTGCAGTAGCGATTTTTTTGCCCGGGACACAGAGCGAGAGAGAGAGAAGGATTTCAAGGCGAGACGCGATGACGTCGGATTCGCTAAGTGAGTTTTTGCCGGGTGAAAAATCTTTCTTCACGCTACGATGGAAGGGAGAGAGAAAGAGAGAATAAATAGTATGTGTGTGAGCAAGAGGGGATGGGAGGGATCGTGGAAGTGTTTTTGGCAGAGATGTGTCGATTCACGAGGAATCTGAATTTTTGTCTCTTCATCCGGGATAATGATGCGGCTGTACGTTTTAGCTTTTTCTGGTGGTACTGCGGCGTCTTGCCGTGGGTTCTTCTTGCCCTTGGGTGCGGATGTAGGATTTTTTTGGTTTATTGATTTTTAGCTTAATTTCGTGTCTCGATATTTTTACGTTGATTCATACTTTTGTAATCATGACACAAAATCACTACAATCAAATTCTTAATCGTTCATTGCAGAGCCCGAAAAGTTACACGTGATCCAGCAGTATCTGCGCTCGAGCGCGCGGAACTCGACGTCAGGTCGCAACGGTAGCCTAATCGGCCCGGACTTCGAGGAGCCGGTCTTCCCGACGTCCTTGCCGACCTCATCCTTTCTCGATGCAATTCTCAACGCGTCCGTCTCGTCGTTGAATAATAACAACGTCCCGGGTTTCGTCAACGACGGTGACCTGGACGACACGCCGATATTCGTCACCGCCTGGACGTCGCCTCCGTCGAGTAGCACGTTGTGGACTACTGCGGCCAAATCTTCGACGACGAGAACGAGGTGCATGATTTTTAATGAAAAAGTATTAGCTCATAAAACTGTATGTAATATTTTTTAAACAAATTTTATACCCATTTACAGTCTGAATATGACCTCGACAACGCAATCGACGGCGACGACGTCAACGACAACAACGGCGAGAAGCTTCCTGGAGGCGACGGCGAGGCGACGGAGGCCTTGCCACGAGTGCTACCCCAACGAGGTCTGCGTGGCGAGGAACGCGGACGAAGTGCCTTATTGCAGAACGGCTGTGAATCCGCAGGACGCGAGCGGTTGCGCTGGATACTGCGACGACCAAACCCAAAAGTGCCATAAAATTGAGGGCGGTGCGTTCAGGTGCGTGTCGATTTTTGGTCCACAGTTTATTTGAATAATTTACAGATTACTTCATTGAATTGATAAGTTCATACCGTTATTCTGCATAATGGTGCAGGTCATATTGCATAATGCTGTTTTAATTATTTATAACGCGTTCCCGCCGATCTCCAGAACATGCAGCTCGTTTCAATTTATAATCGTTTCGGAAGAAAGGGTCGCAATTAATTTTCATGTAAAACGTCAAAAGAATGATGGATTAATCTCATTTCAATTTTATTTAATCCGAAATAATTGCGCATATAAGCGTCGGAGTAGAGAGCGCGTCTGAATAAGTTTTTATATCCTCTTTCTCTCGAGGCTCTCACATGGGTATACCGAAAGAATCTACAACGGGCCGCGCACACGTGTTCGCAATATGTGTGCGCTGCAGCGAATGCATCGGATCGCGACAATGGGAGAAGGGCGAAGGCGTAATCTGTCATTTGTATGCTCGCAAGAAGCCGATGAATAATGGAGTTTATCAAAATGCTAATTTTTCGGAGGAGCGAAAAAGCCCGAGAGAGAGAGAGAAAGAGAGCCGATCGATTGTTGTTCGACTGGGGAGTAGCTGTATAGGTATACATATGGACAGGACAATGAACTCGCTTTCGCATGAAAACTTTATTCGAGCAGTAATATGATTAGTTTTTGCCACTCGGCATCCTTTATTATCGCGGAATCCGTTTAAGGATCGGTTCTTCTCTAATTATGCGCCGTTTTGATGCGCAGCCTTTTGTGATACGCTTGAAAACGAAGCTTGCCCGACTAATTAAAATTTAAATGTCTGGTCGCTTGCGGAATTAAGCGCACGTTTGATGAGATCGAAATAATTGGATCGAGCGGTTTTAATTCCTACACTGAATGCTACTGTGTTTTAAGTTTGAAGATGTATTTTATCAACAAAAATATTGCCTACAATATAAATCAAATAAAGGAACGATGTGTAATGTAAGAATCGTCATGTTAAAGATGCATGGAAATCGAGCACCATTGCCTGGACGACGAGTGGACGTGCAAGACCATATTCTGCATCCCGCTGGTCAAGCGCTGCGACGGCCAGATGAATTGTTACGACCACTCCGACGAGTATAACTGCGGTAAGTCGAGAAGCTTCTCCCCTAATTCTTCGCAATAACAAACAAGCGCCGTAAAAGCAAATTGAATTTTTGACGAATTGAGTACAGTGGCGCGAAGACAAAGCCCCAGCTCGTCCGCCCTTCGGCGTTTATAATTTATCGCTATACTCAACGTCGACTCGTTGGTTTTCGGAATGTTTATTGCGGGCATTTTTTTGAAAAGCATTCGTCATATGTGTAACGAGATTTTCTTCACCACAAATCGAATCAATTTACGCTTGCGCGAAAGGTGGCAACGACGACCTGCACCTGACATTAACCCAAATTATCGTCGCATGCACCAGTGGCTTATTGGCTTTTCTTACCTTGTATACAGAGTTACTTTGCGAATACCCTGTGCAACGGCTTCGCCATGTATTTTGTTTCATAAGTATGCACTGCAATTACGTTGCATACAGTTGCTATCTTGGTGTACGATTTATAATATATGCATCCGATGCTTATTTTTTAACCAACCTACTATGGTTATAAGCCTACAATTTTAATAATAAATTTGTTGCTTTCTTCTTCAAGACTGTAATCTAGAGACGCATTTCCACTGCGGCAATCAAACTTCGTGCCTTCCACTGTCGAAGAAGTGCGACGGACACGTGGACTGCTTCGACGCCTCGGACGAGGAGAACTGCACAACAAGTAAGTTGACGCTTTCTTTTTTTCAAGTTGATTATACTGTTTTAAATCGGCGTCCAAAACGAAGATTGAGTAATGCATTTATAAGATATTTTGTAGCGAAATTTCGTTCACGTTATCGAACAGTGTTATTTTATTTTGGAATGAAATATTGCTGCAAAACATTTTAAAAGTGTATAGGATATAAGAGGCAATAGTAAAATACCTTCCAAAAAATCACGTGAATCATTACAGTAATTCATAAATCAAAAAATATTCTATTATGAATATTCATGCTTCATCTTCATTTACGACCCCGTCCTCTATAAAATGAAAATTTGTCACCATAATTTATTGCGTTTATATTATCGTCTTTCTTTTCTTTCTTTATAGGTCATGATCTTGGTAGGCGTGAGTACCCTTAAAAAAGAATTCTGCTCCATTTTCTTTTTCTTTTTTTTATCTTTCATTTTACAATCACGGCATCGCTGAACAATTGTGTTTTTTCTCACATTTTCGCGAAAACACGTAGTTTGTTATTGACGATTACAAAAATATTAATTGTAAAGTTGAATTTTAATTCCGGGATAAGAATTTAAAGAAATGAACACACTTTTTCAACCGTGCACGTGTGCCACGTAAATAAAGCCTGGCCCTGTATAAAACAACTAAAATCCACTGCCTTTCATTACGTGCACCAAGTAAACGCTAGAGTGTTGAGCGTATTAACCCATCTCTTGCCTACTATATATAATATACCCTAAATCATTTCCGTAGATAATAAAGAGTGAAAGACTTTTGAAGGTGTATAATGGGACTGTACAAACTTTTGCGCATGGCACTGTCCGCTTCTACAAGTCCTTAATAAATTGTAATAAAGTAATGTGAATGCCAGTGGTCACAGGAATCAAACTTTTTAAGATCTCGAAAAAAAAAATCTAAATTGAAACTTCCTGGGTCCATTTGTGCAAACACTCGCATATAATAACACAAAAATATCCTGCAAACAAGGTCTCGAGTCTCAAGTTTCTAATGAAAAAATTATTTTCTTGTGCAGTCTGCCCTTCGACGGACGAGTTCACGTGCAGGAACAAGCAGCAGTGCATCAGGAAATCTCGTTTCTGCGACGGCTACCGCGACTGCAAGGACGGCTCCGACGAGCCGGTCGGCTGTAATGGTCGATGCAACAAACACGAGTTTACCTGCCAGTAAGTTACTTCGATGCTAGGTTATACAATGAAACTTTTCACGATTGTAAAGCAAGTTCCTTCAGAAAGTATACAACAAGCTTGACATACATCACTTGATTATACTCGCACCCGACTTTTTGCGCAACACAAATATATAGTTTTCTCTGAAAGACTCATTTATCGTCGCTGTGCGCATATAATCAGTCCCTCTGTGCTACTAACGAGATGATGAATTATTATCGTACGAGACTTTTTTAACTCAAGAAAGCTCTCGCGCTCATAATGCAAGAAAAACTTTTAATTGCTTTTTCGAGACGCGTGCACACTACCGTACGCTAATTTCTCGCAAGTGCGGAAAGGCGCATGGACGCGCATTAATCATCCCGCGCTCAGCAGAAAACGGGATATTTCCCTGTGCAGCTCCTGTTGGACGTACGTTACATTCATTATTTCCAACGAAAGCCCGTAAAGTCATGCTTCCGAGTGAATAACTCAAGAGTTTAACTCTCTCCGCGCACACGTCGCGGCGGTACATATATTCTAAATTAAAATTACACAGCGCAGTGTCTCCTTCCCTTCCGCGATCGCTCACATACATATTCCTAAGCGTTTATCAATCACCAGTCGCTAAATAATTCCCTAACTAATTAAATAAGCTGCGAGGAGAAATTGACCGAATTTATTGAATCTAATGGAATAATGATGGATGCTTAGAGCAAGAGAGAGACGAGCGAGTAAATTGCGTAATTTACGAACTGTCGCCCGCGGTGTCGGCGCGCCCGTAAATCCTATCTCTCTGCTCTCCCTCTCTTGCAGATACGTATTTATATGTATTATTTACAAGTATAATTATGCAAATAACGCGAGAGACACATCGCGTGCGCGCGGCATCTTTGTTTTGGAATATTTGACTAATTGTTCGAGTCGTTGAAAGGGTTGTGTGCGCAGGCTTTGATGGATACTGGGCGTGTGTCCATATAGATACATGTAAGTGCGTACGTATGCAAAGCAGCGACGAATTTTTTTGACGGTTTTAATAGACGAAACGATTATGTGCAGTCTAGGATTCGCGTAAACTAGGCTTGTATCGTCGTTATATTCAATCTGGGGTGGAGGCTAAATTATACGCTTTACGCCGGCAATTATATGCATAATGACGCAAGCCGCGAATGACCATCTTGAGATTTGCGTGCGGCTCGTGGTTATACTGTCCTGAGGAAATGCCCTTAATTGCGTATAATGATTTGTTTATTAAATCGGACTCTTTCGTGAGCTGATGTGGCAATTGGACTCGATTGTCTGCTCCCGTCTCTTTTTGGATTTTTATATAGTGATATAATGTATATTATTATATGCTTGAAACTGGCTATTCATTTCTCAGTTTGATTGTAAATTCGATGCTTAAGTATGTACTTAGCAGAAAAATTGTTTTTAATTGATGCAATACGGATCTGATATTTCGAATCGGTAAAAGAAAAAGCAAAGAAGACACTAAACAGAAGCCTCTCGACTTTGATTCGTAAGTAAATTCAGACATCCTGTAGAACCGCGCATTACTCTCGAATTTCAGTTCGAAGATCACAGACTGCGCACAGAAGCCGGCATTCACTTCCATCTTCGACTGCTCCGCATATCTCGTATCATCCGCACACAGTATTTCCGTTTCTCCAGCGCACCACCTCAATCAATCGCACAGAGCCAAACCTCTCCTCGGATTAATTCGTATACACATATATACCGATACACATAACCGGTGATCTCGCGCTCTCGAAGCCTTACCTCTTTTCTGATATCTTTCATCGCATCTCTCTTTCTCCGCAGCGGCATTTGCATAATTGGCCGGTATAAAACAGCCACTAACTCGGCTTATCTCCCGCTATACCTTATGCACCTTATCTATACACAGACACACTCACATACTCGTGCTGGTATAGGCTCTCAAGATACATTTGGACGTGTATATCGATCGCGAGACGACTAATTCCGCTATTCGGATAACCTATAAATAAGCTCCTTCTCACACCAGAGCGAGTAATATCGAAATTCGCGTCTATCTGTACTTGTGTATATGGTACATGTAGTTACATTCCAGAGGCTGAGTTATTTATGCGAAAAAGTTGCTTATAGTGGCGTAACACGCGGTTCGCGCCCACGCGTCTCTTATATACACGCCGAATGATCGCCTGAAACCTCTTACGCCAATCGCGTAACTTCTTTGGCCGGCTTAGTGTCGCGATGCTGGTTCCGGAGGCTGATGTATTGGTCGCCGTACGCGTAAACTGATTTGGGGTTTGATTTGCTGAGAGATTGGTGACCCTTGTTTTTAGATGGATGTGTTAACAAATGCATCATTGATACGCTTTAAATCGCGCATTTCTCATTAATTTTTGTAAGTGCGATGAGTGATAAAATTTCTCACCAGCACTTTTTATAGTATTATTATTTTACGTTCACAAATATGTAAGCGCAGATATAAAGGAAATCAATTTCGTACGTTTCTGAGCAATGATGGTACTTTATTATTTTATATGATTACGAAGATTTTCGTAATTTATTTTATAAGTGGATTGGAAAGTGTCAACAATATTCTCGTAACGCGGCAGTAAACTATAAAACTCTTGATTGGCGCGAAAATCTGTCTTTAATTTTATTAATATATATATCCGGTGTACGGGTGAATTAATAAAACTTTATGGAGCGTGCAAACTCATATAACTTGCCTTTATATGAGTTTTAAAGATTGCGCAACGTTTACGTCCAATCGAGTACAAAAACGCAATAAATCGATTATGAAGAACAACTTTCAATAAAGAAGATTAATAAAATCTTAGATAACAAATTATTGTTAATATAGTTGCTATAAAATCTTGCAATTTAACAATCGTTTAAGTTTTTACACATTACAAATTCAAATATATATATATTTTTTAAATTGGATATCTTCTTACAGCAATGGCAGATGCATTGACAAGGGCGACAAGTGCAATGGAATCGACGACTGCGGTGACCGCAGCGACGAGCAACACTGTCGAGAGCGATTGTAAAAAAGAATGGAAATAAGAAGAATAAAATAAAAAATAAAGAAAATCTATCGCGTTTCCTCGCTTACGAAGCATTTACGGCACACAGACACGCTGTTGAACGAACATTATTTTTTACGTGTTAAATATTAAATATATAATGACGCTGAGCGCAAATTTGTACTATAAACAGAATTTAAGAGAGCCGGCAAGTCAAAAAGTCGTGACTTTTTACATCGCGTTGTTAGGATAATGTCGCAGTATTTCAAATTATGAGAAAAAAAAGTCGCGAATAATATATGCGTGTTCTATTGTATAGGTAGGAATAGCAAATTTTATTATTACTATTATTATTTCTATTATTCTAACTATTATTATTATTATTATTATTATTATTATTATTTGTATTGCTATTATACATTATTATTCGCAAAAAATATATTAATGCTATAAAGAAGGAAAATGACTAAGCCAGTGTGATTTTTTGTTCTTATTATTGTGTATTTGTTTCTTAGTGACTTTTCTCATTCTTACACATATACATGAATACGTGATTCGATTGTAATGTCTTATATAAAGAATCGATTTTTTGTATATTATACTGGATTGTACATAATATAGTCGAAAAAATGGAAAAATAAACACAAATGACAAAACAATATTGCGTTATACATCATACCATAGAACTTCATTTCCTTTGAAGACAGTGTAAAAAAAGGAACGCCGAGAAAGCTTTATATTCTTTTCGTACTCTAGAGTTATTAGGCTCATTATCTTCTTTGACATATTTACATTGTACGAATGAATCGATCTATATATATATATATATATATATATATATATATATATATATATATATATATATATATATATATTCGCAAGCTTTTCCCCAGTCAGTATTGATTAAATAAAAAAAATATTAAACAGGGCTGGACTACAATCACTTGATTTAAACCAACTTTCTAAATAATATAGATCTAATGATTTTTCCAAAATAAATCTTTCGAATTCAGTATACAATAATAACAAGGATTATTTACTTAAATTGTAAAAGGTCAAGAAGTCATTTAGTTATATTTACGTTTAATCACGATTATATGTACGATTTGGGTTAACCATCAATGAACAACTGTTTACTTTAATGGACAGTCACAGCTGCTCACGTTAAAGCTCAAATTATAAGTGATTTAAATTCTACCATTAATAATATTTTAGAATAGCGTATCTGAAAAGATCCTTATAAGACTTACTTTAGCTTAAAAATATAATATATTACAAAATATATTCATTATTTTATAATTTTGTAATGTAATCCGAGAAAAATAAATTGACTGTTCTACGCTTTTCCAGCCCTGAATAAGTTTTGCCCTTTAGCAAGAGTCATTTTTTCGTACGTGTATATTCAATGAGCCTAATAAACTGTCGTTTTTATAAAAATTCATCGGGTTCTCTTGGAGCATCAAGATCTCGATAATGGATAACGGGCCTGAATTCGCCTCCACCACTGTAATAGTTCGTCAAAAAGACAAAAAAAAAAGATTAGTTCATAGTATCGAAACACAGACTTTTTATTTTCCAGACCAACTGGACAAGACATATATGTGTAAAACCGCAAGTGGAATAGGGATGAAAATAAAAGAAGTTTAACAGAATCACTTTAACAAATAAGTTTATTTTTGACCAACAATAAGTTTGTTTTTGCATTCATGTAGAATGTCCCGTTATATGTATGTTCAAGATCATTATTTAGTAAAATAAAATTGATCTATGAAAACGATATTATAAAAAGTTCTTCTAAAATTTTTTACAGAATAAAGTTCACAGCAAGCTTGACTTATTTATAAGGAATAAGTTACTGTTTTATCAAGCAGTCATTTTATAAAATTTAATGTGCCGATTTCGTAACACTATCTAAAATATTGATTTTCGTCCCTTTACCTACTGCCTCAAATACACTGTACACGTCATTTGCTTTCACTAATTACTTTGCCAACGTATTACAAAATGTTACAGAATCAAGATTTTAATCTGTTAGAACACAGAGTGCTTTTTAATTGAATGGCAACAATTCAAAACAAATCCGTATCTAGCTGGTCCAGGTCATTATAACTAATTATTGGTCTTGACGTCGAATCCGGAGCAGCCCTGGAAAGACATCATTGATTGTTTTTGGATGATAATTTTTTGTCTACGTAAAAAGTTGTGCAAATACTTTTGTACTTTTGAATTCAAACTAGAGCTCCTCTGAATATTACGTCGGTGACAGAAATGAGCACTTTTCATATAAAAAATTCAAATACAAACCTTTATACATTATCTTGCAAAAAACTCAAAAGAAGTCATCTTCATGGAATTTCAAATTAAAATTAATATTAATAATTTAAAATTAGTATTGTTTGAAAAAATGAATTTTTAAGGGTGAAAAGTGCTCAGATCTCGTAAGCAATGAATAGAGTAAACGTTGTACCAATAGTAAGTTTCATTAATTATAGAGATTTCATTGTAAACCTTTCAAATATTGCGACTAACTTTAAAAATAAAGTACGGATTGGCAATACATGAACATAACATAACATCCTGTTAATTACACACAGTAAATTTGGGAATTGATTGTATTGATAACGAATTCACTCCGTCGTTAATGAAACGTGCAATGAATATAAAGCATGAAAATATCTTACCGTCCTCTGTTGAATCCACCGCGGTTGCCTCTTGGTGCGCCAAAGCCACCACCAAATCCAGCGCCGTAGCCGCCGCCAAAACCACCGCGATTGCCTCCAAAATTACCTCCATAGTTTCCTGCGAATCTACCAGGAGGCCGAGAGCTTAAATGAATGTAAAAACAAAAAGGCACTTTTTATGATGTCAGGGACCGAAGCGTCACAGAAATGGTTTTCAACACTATTTTTGGTGCAAAAAATATTAAGATATAAAGATATTATGGACAACCATATGATGTCTATTTTTTATTTTAAACAGGGAATTGCTTTCAATTACTGTAGTTTATTGATAGCAATCCAATTTCAAAATAAAAAATATCGAGATAAATGTGGTTTCCACTTTATCTTACATAAAGATTATTTTCGTGCAAAAATAAAAATAAAGAAAAAAGCCGATAATACTACATTTAACAAATTGCTAACTACAACTGAATTTCCTACTTAAAGCAGACACTCTGATGCACTTATTCAGTCCCCGTAAAAGGAATGAAAATACCGAGTCATGGGCATAAACTACTTATAGTTAGTTACTAAAAATGTAATTATTCAAACTAATTTAGATCCATTAAGTTATTAAAATTTAAGGATAGTAATCAAATAATAGATGAGAATTTATACCAATAGAATCCAAGTAACCAATTTACGAAAATAAAATTAATTTTTTGTGACTAAGCTCATAATTATAAAACTATTTTTAAAAGACCAAATTTTTGTTAACCAAAATATCTAAAGCTGCTCATGACTTTCAATCAAACAAAGATTCAGATTCACGAAAAATAATCATACCCTCCGGAGTTAAAAGGTGTGTATCCTTCTCTGGCGCTGTCTCTAGGTGGTGCTTTGTTACCGGGATGTTCGGGTAACTGCGGTCTTTTTGGGTCCTTCAGGTAGTTGTTGAAATATTCGGCCTCGGCCTTTACCTCGGCGACCTTTTCCGCGTGCTTGTTGAAGATATGCTTGCGTATAAAATCTGGACCCTTGAACTTTTTGCCACTAAGTGGACACAACCACTTATCTTTTGACAATTCCTGCGTGTTTGCCTGGACGAACTTCTCTACCTCACTATTAAAAAATTAAAGCAATACAGTAAGTTCAATTTTCCTTTAAAAATTATTAAGAAATAGGGAGTTGCTTACTTTTCGGCGTTCTTAGATCCAAGTTTTTCGAATTCGGAAGAAGAAACTGTGGCCACGGGGGCAAGGAATGCAGCCATTTTGCTTTCAAAGTTCCTGCAGTATTCCGTCAATTCACTGCTAGGGACTTTGCCAGCTGGTGGTGATCCTCTAACGTGCATTATTCCACATCGGTTTGGCATCTCATCTTCATTTGGGTATTCACAATGATTGTAATAGTCAACAGAATGTACTATCCTCAAATATAAAATCAATTTATCTAAAACCTAAAAAAAAACATTGTTTATATAAATTATACAATCAAATGATAATGAAAAATCTGAGAATTTGGAACATACTTTAACAAGAGCAGGATCCTTCTCAACTTTCTCCTCTCCTTCACCGGATAGTTGTCCCTCTTCATGATCTCCAGAAACTCCAAGTAATTCTTCTTCCTCTGCGGACGCTTCTTCTATAAGGTAATCGGTTATATTTTTCAAAATTGGATTTTTTGACGACAGTCCAAATGCCTAAAACAGTTCATTATTATGTAAAAATATGTTTGTTTTTTAGAAAAATTAGAATTTTATGACGTGTACACATTTTTTTTTTCACTCACTGCTTGTTCAATGTCATTAGCGGATTGCTCTTTTTTGGCTTCTTCTTCTGCTAAAGCTGCTTTTTTATCCTCGACCCATAATCCAGATCGATTATCTAAATTATGCACGATTTTTGCACTTAACTTAATGTCATTTCTTACTATTTGCTTGTGGCATGTAATACCATTGACGGTACGTACACGCCGAGACAAATCACGATTTACAATTGCTCCAAGCTCGCAGTCTCTTAGCTAGAATTTACAGAAACATTACATGAGTACCAAATATCATATAAGTTAAAGTATTTATATTTATAGAAATGAATTTACCCTAATGTTGTTTAAACTCCAACATATTTCTTTGATATTAACAGCTCTTTCGAACGAGACCCATCCCCTACGGAACCATCTTCTTTCTGGTTGAGGATCAGCAATGGCTACACGCAAAAAGCCAGGGAAACGTTTGCACATCTAAAATAAAACGATTTTAGTAATTATGTAAATAGTTATATATCATATACCATATATTAAAGATAATTACAGCTTCCACTTCTGCTTTCGTGATTGTCGGCGCCAAATTTCTAAGGAAAATACTGCTAGTTTTGTGTAAAGCTCGTGGTTCCTTCTCACTAGCTAAGTCTATCACTGCATCTGAATCAACTGACTTCTTTTTCTTTGGCTTCTCAACCTCGGGTTCAGGAGACTTTTCTTTTTTGGACTTTTCGCTCTTTTTTTCTTCACTGGACTTTTCACTGTTCTCTTCCTTATCTTCTTTCTCTTCATCTTTATCTTCAGTAGCTAAATAAATAATCATAGATTGTAATATTTAATAATATGTATGGCAATATGACAAATTTATTGCCGATATTATAGAAAATAAAAAGTGAAAACTTACGAGGTGGGCCAGGGGGTGTAGCAGGTTTATTGCTATCGGCGCTGTCAGAGGAGCTGCTGCTACTGCTACTACTTGTACTACTATTACTATTGGCCCTTTTTCGCTTTTTCGTCGTAGGCTCTTCAAGTTTGTCCACTGCCTCTTTTGTCTCTTCTTCTTTCTTTTCTTGCTCTTCTTCCATCTTTTCTTCTTCTTTTTCTTCTTTTTCTATACTAGTCTCATTTTCCTCATCTTCTTTCTTTTCTGGAGCCTCATCTATTTCTTCCTTCGACTCCTTTATCTCTATGTCACCATTGTGCTTCTCTTCCTCCGCTTCTTCCTTTGCTTCTTCTTTTGGCTTCTCGCTGTCCTCCGATTTTTTCTCATTTTCAACTTTTACTTTGACTAAAAATTGAAGAAGCTTATTTATTTACCAAAGGTACGCAGATATAGACTGATTAAGTTTATTTTAAGTGGATTTTCACTCTACCTGATTCTTTCGATTCCTTATCTTCTTCTTTCTTAATAACAGGTTCTTTGGTCGAGCTTTCCTTGACGGGCTGACTTGGAGGCTTGATGTCCAAGACTTTCAAATCTTCCTCAGTGCCACCTTCTAGCTTGATGACTACTGCATCGAGCAGATGCAACAAACTGTCAGTTTGGTCAGCGTCGACTGATACCTTATCGATCTCATTGTTATTTAACATTTCCAAGAACACTTCAACGCGTTTCTGTAATAAATTAGACAGTATAAGTAAGTAGTAAGGCATCACTTTTCTTTTATTGTAATAGTATGTGCATTGATTTATTTACCTTTAAAGCCGCAAACTGCTCTTCTTTCCTTTTTACTGATTCTTCTGGATGATACTTTATTTTGAACCTGACAGATGTAAGAAAAATCAATTAGTTTTTATATACCTACATAAATGTTTGACAATAATAAATACAAATAATAAAAAATTAGTTCAATAGCTCGAAGAAATTTGATTGATTTGAGACTATCCTGTAGGGAATTGGATCGCAAGCAAAATGTATACGATTTTTCTGATGCAAGAATTATGATTATCTTATTTTAACTGTTTGAGCATATGCGTACTGCGTGATGCCACATTGTTAGTAATGCTTTTAAAATGTTGCTAAAAAAAAAAATATTGAATTCAAATATAGAAACGGATATTTATTTGCAAAAGAAAAAGTTAATTTATATTCATGTTTTATTAATTTTTTTATTCTTTTATTGAAAACAAATTACTTTTAACACTAGAAAAATAAAAAGAATAATGAAAAATAAATCAGAGTACAACAGCAATACAATATCATGTTTATGACATGTAGAGGTGTGATTTTCTTTTAGTATCTGATAGATAACACATCTGAGAATCAACTTTTTTAATTAACAGAAAAAGAGATTCTGATTTTGCATGGTGAAATTGATAAAGTAAAAACTTAATGACAACGTAGTTTTCTCTTGCTGTTGTGTACTGACAAAATCAAAAATAAATAAAAATATAACCTAATAATAATCAAATAGTAGCATAACTATCATAATGTATATAATATATGTATATTGACAATGTACGGTCAATATGATCCGTTTTCATAATGGATCCTCACCTGTGGCACCTTGTGCTTTCATCATTGCTCGATGGCTTTATCATTTTTATGTTTAATTAACCATCATCAAACAAAAAGTTCTCATCGCGATTTTAAGTTTTCCCTAAACATATGTGCGGGTTAAGAACGCGACCTAACGCGCGAGCGTCGAGTGGGCTTTGCGCGCCCAGGACGCTTTTATAATATGTCATTCCATTTTTGCAAAACATGGTATTGAGAAAATTTTCGCCATTCTCAGGTGGCATATGAACGAGAGCTAAGCTAAGATCGGTATGATTTTTGGTTCAATTTCGGTTATTTCGAGTCTCTTCAACGACGCGTGTGTTGGTTCGCTATCTCGCAAGAATAATTTTATTATTCGTGCGCAAATTAATATTTGGACGAGGCCAGACCAGTGCGATGGCTGTTTGCTGTAGGGATAGACAGACATCTGTTCACAATTTTTGTTAAATGATCAACTATTTTTTAATGGGATAGTACTTATTAACTTTATGGCTATATTATCAATCATCCGTTTGTGCACGACGATATATGTTTTTTCAATTAGTCATCCACATAAACTCCTACATATTTTTTTCTTCCTCGGTGTTTATTAATGTCTATGATTCTGTGTGTTTCATACAATACATTGGTTGCTTATTGCCGCAATGTTGCAATACAAAGATTCATTCATATGTCAAGAGATGTCATGTATATATTTAAAGCTACTTTAATTAAACAGTTAAAAAAATGTAATAATTTGAATACTATCTAGTTTAAGATACTCGAATAACCATCTATACAAACTCAAAATATTGTATTAAAATATTTTTTCAATGGAATGCAACCAACACATTGATTGAATTGTAACCAAAAGTATTTCTTCTCAAATCATATTTTGAAAGTAAAATAATGTCTAAGTCAAAGATTAAATAATTAAAATTAACAGACACTGAGGAAAATTTGGATGTGCATGTGAAAGTCATGCATAGTATATATCGAAGAAACAAAATAAAAAAAAAATGTTTATGTACAAAGTAAAGACAATGCAGCTGCATGAATTTTTATATTTAGAAAACCAATGCTTACCATTCCTCATCCTTATGTGCAATAAAGAACTCGTTCAGTTGCTGCCTTCTGAACTCCAGTTTGTACTCATTGTAGCGTTTGATGGCCTCTTCATCAGTAATCGAATCTTCTTGTGTGCCTAAGAATGCCTTGAATGTCATCATTGGTGGCTGTGTCTCCACATTGGAATTGCTGAAATTTCCAGCAACCTCTCGACTGTAAAAAAGAAGAATCGATCAACACGTGTAAGAATTCTAGGCACATATTTTTCAAAATAGAGAATATTCATAAAATGTATGCAGATATCTCTTTTCTGAAATATTGATATGCATTTTTTTATTAGAATAGAATCAGAATACAAATATTAATAACAAAGTTTAATTTCTGCTTTTTACTGGTAAAGAAAAGTAAGATGAGCAAGATATACAATCACTTATAACCACAAATTAAAAAAATCCATCATCACTAGAATACCTCAACCGAGCTAGTAACTTGGGAGTCAACCGACTTTTCTTCATAGGTCTTCGGTAATTCATGTTCAAATCATAAACTTATAAAGTATTATGACTAATCTTTCTCGTATCTCTCGCGCAACTCTGGACGAAAACAAAAGTATGTCTCGCTTCAAACTCACCTGCTGCTGTTGTTGCTATGGTTACCATAGTGGTGGTTGCCGTGATGCGAGCCGCCGTAATGTTCCTGAGACCAGCCACTGCCGCCACGACCTCCACCGCCTCCGCCTCCGCCTTCGCTACCTTCGCGACCGTAGTACTCGCCGTAACCTGAGTGACCACGACCAGGTCGCTCGTCCCACTCGCCGCGTATACGTTTCATCGGGGGAGCCATTTCCTGAGAACGCGCTGGACTGTACCGTTCACGGCCGCCGCCACCTCCTCCTCGGTAATCCCGGTAGTCTGGTCGGGTACGAGGTCTGCTTGACCATTCCCTAGAAGATGGAGAGCACATGAAGGTCAGCATCGTTTATATAAGCTAATAATTGTTATAAAAACGTTATATTCAACTCTTTTAACTCTATACAAATAAGTTTTTCTTTAGATAATACTTGCACATATTTAAAGAGTAACATACATAAATTCCCTATTTTAACTAGCTTTTTGTATATTTAATATATATATCATATATATAGATAAAAATATTAAAATAAATTAGATAAAAATATCTAAATAATATCTCAAATCAACACTAGAAAAATTAAAGATTATATTACCGCTCAGGCCAATCATCTCCTCCTCTTCGACGATCTTCCCTTCCTCGTCCTTCTCTGTAAGATTCTGTACGTTCACCTCTGAACTTGTCCCTTCGCTTCCGATCATACTCGTCATCTGAGTCTGCCATGATTATTTACAAAATTACAAAAGTCCTAATAAAAAATACAAATACAAAATTAGAAAATAAGGCTCAAACAATACAGTAATGGAACATGAAATATAAATGAACAAATGAAAAAGTAATTTTGATAGACGAGCAAAACTAATCCAAAACTATACCAGTCATATGGCCATATTCCAGAAGCTATTGACATAAACGTATATCCGCCTGTTGAATAAAGATCAAAATCGAAAATCGAATTTTTAAACAGAACTCATTGCGCTGAAAATTTATGGAGCACCATTTTAGAGTATGCTCCAAAATCGAAATAGCTACTCATCTCCGAAAAGTCTACATTCAAAAAAGAAGGTATCGTTAAACGAAAGTAAACAATCTACCTTGATCCGAAAAAGCCGTCCCAGCCCACCGAGACAACTAATGGCTACAACGAGCCTTGACCTCTGTTGGAAGCTTCCCAGAAGTCGGAAGCGCGTCAGATGCCAATACTTAACTTCAACCACTCCAACACCCCAAAGACAATTCTGACACCCCCGAAATCTGCGTCTCTCACACGAAATTCCGCTAACTTACGCGTATAAAAGGCCAAATTGCAAAAAGCCGCTAAACACGCGGTAGCCGCCAAAGCGGCGTTGCAGCTTTCATTCGAGAACCATCTTCTCGGCGTTCGATTTTTTCAAAGAAACGATGAGAATGTTTGCACTTACTTTTTTGGGAAACGAGAGCCACCGGAGTCGGTAGTTGTGAAATCGGAGTCAGCAGCGAAGCTCCGTCCGCACCCACGACAAACACACGGGGACGTCAACGAGGATCACGATGACGATTATGTGAGTGTGATGGCGCCGCCGTGTGAGAAACCTTATCGGGCGGCTGGCTGGGAAACGGGCAAGACTGAAGACGCGCGCGTGTGGCTGGCGCTGCGATCGGTGAAAGAGAACATGGTCGTTGCGTGGGAAATTTTGAATTTCAGAAGTTCGATAAAAATGAAATGAGCGATAAAAATATCATTGCATTATTTAACGGTTATTCAAATTTAATTAGGATTGTATGATAAAAATAATGTAAAATAACAAATTTTCTTTCTTTTATTTACTTTAAATTAGATTTCAATAAGCAAATTAGAGTTACAACATTTTTGTAAAGAAATAAATGAAATTAAGAATTCGATTATTTTTTTATGAGGCATAGCGTTTATTGTGCGCCCTATAGTCATAAAATTGTTTATTGGGATTTCCCACCTTTCCTATACTTCATTAGTCAGATGTTAAATTACGCATCTTATTCAGCTAGGAAAAATGTAAACAAAGTATGACATAATTGCAGATTCACCCGTCCAGATAACCCTGAAAATTGCTTGGAAAATGAATTGCGCGATATTTTATGAAATATAAAAAATTAAAAAATCCGTAAGAATATCTGTAATAAACATACTGTCTGGTTAATTTTGTCGATTACTGTTTTCTCCGTCAGGCTAGTATTCTAAGAATGGTTTGGCTTTATCTTTGGCGATTTCAATAGACATTGTTTGAATGTAACCTTGTGTCTTTTACACTGTAAAAAAGTTTTTCGTAATATTACTAACCCAGTAGTAAACCAAACGGTCCTACGCCCAGCACAGTAAATTTACAACGGTATAAGTAAATTCACAACGGTATATAGTAATTTTACTATTTTGCGCGCTGTAATTTTATAGCGGAAATAGTATTTTCACACTGAACGCGAGAATCTGACCCCTGTAAAATTACTACGCTATAAGAGTAGTAAACTAATCCGACCTACGCTGGGCGAAGCAATTTTACAACAAGGATAGTAAAATTGCTAGATTTTTGTAATTTTACGTAGCTGATCGTAGTAAAATTGCTATACGAAGGGTTGGAACCTCATGTAATTTTACTACATTTTAGTGATTTTAAAAAATCATTTTTACAGTGTAGGAAAAATGGATTTTAAATGCTTTTCAATTACTCACTTTTCAATTACTCATAGGACGATCAATGCGATTGATAATCATCGACAATTACTTTCAATCTTACATTATTTTATTCGTGCAATATATAATTGTATTTATCTAAAATCTGCAAAATTAAAATATTGTAGATTAAAAAATAAAAAAAATAATATTTCCTTGAAAACCGTCGTCTGCATTGCAAAACAATCAGCAAACTGATAATCGCTGGAAAATAGATGCTTGCAGCACGCAACGTTTGCATCGAGTACATAATAAATAAAAGAAAACAGCAGATTACGTTTGAGTCGAAATTGAAAAATTTTTTCGAAATCATAGAAACGTAACTACTGCCTCAACGAGAAGATGTCTTCAATTGCGCTGGAATTCCTCGCAATCGCGTATGCTAATTCAAGATTACGCGCGATTTCTCTACTTTTCTCCCTCGCGGAAACGAATCGCGCTCATTTCGAATGCTACAATTAAGTGGAAACAACTGCACTTGCAAATCGGCCGTACGATTTTCTCCCTGCCAATTTCAGCGCCGGGACTTCTGCGTAAACAGCAAAATTTCCCGGCATCGACGCGCAGTATATCGTCACGGTATTATTTAACGCCGCGGCATAATCGTTCGCTTTTATCACGCCTATGAACGCAAAACTTAATCACCCGCGGTATCTTCAAAATGATCTATCTCCGCAGCGAGAGAAGAATCACGATGTTGAGAAACCGACTAATGCGCGATTCTTATCGAGCTCCTCTCGAGAGACGGATACACACAGACTACTATTTTTTTTCTCTCCTCTGCGATCTTCTTCATCCTTTTAGCTCAGCCTCCGGGATGGCCGGCGGATATTTTTTGCCGCTGGCGGGGCGACGGCTATAAAAGCCACCACGTTTGCCACTTTGCTCAACACTCGATCGATGATTGCTGTTGTAGCTTGACTTTGTATTGTCGGGTATAACAGGTTTCAAGCTGCCAACAGTTGGGAGAATTACGTGCCGGCGATGCTTCCTTCTATCGGGGCCACCCTGGCCCTGATTGCCTTTTCGACTGTCTGTGCTCGGGCATTTCCTGCAGGTGATTTTTTTTTGCTTTAGTTTGGATATGATATGGTAAAAGTGATTACAGTGTCGATGAAAAGCGACTACTTAAAGTGCGTTTAAAAATATAAGTATAGAGAACCAGATCGCTACGGGTCATGTTATATTTGTTGTTTATCACAAAACTATTAAAAATATCTTGTTATCGTTGTAGGGGATTCCAAGGACGGGCCGCAAGCTGCTATTGGTAATTAATAACATTACTTATGATGTTTAATCAACATCTTGAATATTACACTTAATTTAATATTATACTAGAGGAATTCAAAATTAAGTTCAAAATTATAATGTATAATTGAAAAAAAATTATTTCAAATATTACACGAGAAGTTAAAATTAAGCATAGCTCGATGAAAATACTTTCTAGGAAATAATGTCATAAATACGCAATATGATTCATTGTTAATAAAAAAATTTGATTACAGCTAACGCGATAGCCGGAGCTGGAGGAATCGCTGCTGCGACTGCAACTAATACGAACGGAATTGCTAGTGCTAATGCCATTTCACTCGGCAATGGAGGATCCTCTGATGCCACCAAGGGACTTGCAGATCTTGCTCGTTTACTTAGTTTGAATTTAAATAATCCTCCAAGCGATAAAAAGGATCCAGACTCAGAAATAATACCAGAGGATTTGATGCCTGATAAAAAACGAGATGTAAGTGCCCTACCTCCAAGTGAAAATGAAACAAAAAATCCAAAAGCAGAAAGCCTTGAAGATTCTACCACGCCGGATAGCGATAATGCAGATCAGTTGAAAGATGATGAAGACAATCAATCTTCAGAAAAACCTTACGTAGGTTCCAGGAATGCAGAACCAGACAAAAACAACAATAAGCCGAGTGAAGAAAATACAGAACCACCTAAAGATTCAGAAGATTTTACGAAGGAAACCCCAACCAGTGATAGTCCATCAACAACTGTAGAACCACAAAGCGATCAATCAGAAGAACACAAAATCACTACAAGATCTCCTGGAAACCCTGATCCCAAACTAGGTTCTGATACTTCGAACGAGGAACCACAGAATGACCAAGCACAGCCACCCAAACCACAACAGAAGAATAAGCCGTCTAATAAAAACAAAGCAACGACTCCAGGACCAGAGGATGATGATAATGCCGAAGAAGAACCAAAAGATGAAAAACCGGAGGACAGCGATGATGAGTCGCCTGATGAGCCAGAGGATCCTCCTAAGCCCAAATCAGCTCCCAGTGAATCGGAAAAGCGGCCACCAAATAAACCTAAGAAAAGTAAACCAACTACTCCAGCACCAGAGAATGATGATAATGCGGAGGAAGAACCAGAAGATGTGAAACAAGAGGACGGCGATGATGAGTCGCCTGATGAGCCAGAGGATCCTCCTAAGCCCAAACCAGCTCCCAGTAAACCGGCAAAGCGGCCACAAAATAAAACTAAGAAAAGTAAACCGACCACCCCAGCACCAGAGGATTATGATAATGCGGAGGAAGAACCAGAAGATGAAAAACAAGAGGACGGCGATGATGAGTCGCCTGATGAGCCAGAGGATCCTCCTAAGCCCAAACCAGCTCCCAGTAAACCGGCAAAGCGGCCATCAAATAAATCGAAGAAAAGTAAAACGACTACTCCAGCACCAAAGGATGATGATGCCGAGGAAAAACCAGAGGATGAAAAACCGGAGGACGGCGATGATGAGTCGCCTGATGAGCCAGAGGAAACTCCTAAGCCCAAACCAGCTCCCAGTAAACCAGCAAAGCGGCCACCAAATAAACCTAAGAAAAGTAAACCGACCACTCCAGCACCAAAAGATGATGATGTCGAGGAAGAACCAGAAGATGAAAAACCGGAGGACGGCGATGATGAGTCCCTTGATGAGCCAGAGGATCCTTCTACGCTCAAACCAGCTCTCAGTAAACCGGCAAATCGGCCACAAAATAAACCTAAGAAAAGTAAACCAACCACTCCAGCCCCAAAAGATGATGATGCCGAGGAAGAACCAGAAGATGAAAAGCCGGAGGACAGTGATGATGAGTCGCCTGATGAGCCAGAGGAAACTCCTAAGCCCAAACCAGCTCCCAGTAAACCAGCAAAGCGGCCACCAAATAAACCTAAGAAAAGTAAACCGACCACTCCAGCCCCAAAAGATGATGATGCCGAGGAAGAACCAGAAGATGAAAAACCGGAGGACGGCGATGATGAGTCCCTTGATGAGCCAGAGGATCCTTCTACGCTCAAACCAGCTCTCAGTAAACCGGCAAATCGGCCACAAAATAAACCTAAGAAAAGTAAACCGACCACCCCAGCACCAGAGGATTATGATAATGCGGAGGAAGAACCAGAAGATGAAAAACAAGAGGACGGCGATGATGAGTCGCCTGATAAATCAGAGGATCCACCTAAGCCTAAAGCAGCTCCCAGTAAACCGGCAAAGCGGCCACCAAATAAACCTAAGAAAAGTAAACCGACTACTCCAGCACCAAAAAATGATGATGTCGAGGAAGAACCAGAAGATGAAAAACCAGAGGATAGCGATGATGAGTCGCCTGATAAATCAGAGGATCCACCTAAGCCTAAAGCAGCTCCCAGTAAACCGGCAAAGCGGCCACCAAATAAACCTAAGAAAAGTAAACCGACTACTCCAGCACCAAAAGATGATGATGCCGAGGAAGAACCAGAAGATGAAAAACAAGAGGACGGCGATAATGAGTCGCCTGATGAGCCAGAGGATCCTCCTAAGTCCAAACCAGCTCCCAATAAGCCGGCAAAGCGGCCACCAAATAAACCTAAGAAAAGTAAACCAACCACTCCAGCCCCAAAAGATGATGATGCCGAGGAAGAACCAGAAGATGAAAAACCAGAGGATAGCGATAATGAGTCGCCTGATAAATCAAAGGATCCACCTAAGCCTAAAGCAACTCCCAGTAAACCGGCAAACCGGCCACCAAATAAAACTAAGAAAAGTAAACCGACTACTCCAGCACCAAAAGATGATGATGCCGAGGAAGAACCAAAAGATGAAAAACCAGAGGATAGCGATAATGAGTCGCCTGCTGAGCCAGAGGATCCTCCTAAGTCCAAACCAGCTCCCAATAAGCCGGCAAAGCGGCCACTAAATAAACCTAAGAAAAGTAAACCGACTACTCCAGCACCAAAGGATGATGATGCCGAGGAAGAACCAGAAGATGAAAAGCCGGAGGACAGTGATGATGAGTTGCCTGAAGATCCTCCGAAAAAATCACCTCCAAAAAAACCAGCAAAACAACGACCTCAGAACAAACCTTTAAATGAGAATAAGACGACACAGGCTCCTGAGAGTGATGAATCTAAGGAGCAAGACGACAGCAATGAATCTCCGGAAGACTCTGATTCTCCTCAAATTCAGCGACCCTCAAAGAAGCCCCAAGAAAATAAAAATCGCCCTAATGCACCGGGAAACCCGACAAATTCGAACAAAAATAAACCAACAACCGAAGCTCCTGAAATAGATTCATCAGAAGAATCTGAAGAAGTCGAAAATCCTGAACCAACGCCAAAGCCTAAAAATAAACCAAAATCGCCAAAACCTAAAAATAAGCCATCAAGTAAAAATAAACCAACCACTGAATCACCTAAAGATGATTCTGAGGAAAATACTGATGACGCAACGGAAGAACCACCTGTACCACCGAAGAGGCCAACTAAAAAACCACCGAAAGCCCCTTCAACTCCAAGGCCAAAACGACCACAAGAAAAAAAGAAACCTACAACAACTACTGAACCTCCACCAGAAGATGCGAATGATTACGATGAACCAGAAGAAGATGTGCTAGAACAAACGTCACCTCCCCAAACTCCGAAACCACCGAAAAAGAAACCATCCAACAAAAAACCAACTACACCTCAACCACCAGTCGACATCAATAGTCGTAATTTTCCAGATTATGACGAGGACAATAATGATACGAAAAATCCTAACGAGGATGGGCAGGACGAAAACACTAACCCTGATGATAAGGGAGATGATGGACAGTATCATCCAGAAGATCCAGATGATAACGGATGGCAAGGTGCTTACAATCCTGGTCCAAACGAAGGTGAACCGGAAGGCGATGCCAGTGAAACACCAAACGGTAAAAAACATAAGCCAAAGAAGCCCAAACCAACCCAGAAACCTTCGGATCCGTTTGCTCCAGAAGAATTTAATCCCGAAGATATTTTCAAAGGTGTTGGCGGTTTTAGAGATGATGTAGAGAAAGGTGGTCCAGAAAGTAAACCAAATCCTTTTTGGCCTTTACCCATGCATTCTGTAAGAATTCCCTCCATGGGATTCCCCTTTCATCCACCTCGGGGATACCCCCCTTTCCCTGGTATGCCTATGCCTATGAATCCTTTTTTCCCGCCACGCATGAATCCAGGAAACCCACCTTATCCCAACGATCCCGAAAATAAATCAGATGAAAATTCTGAAAAAAATGACGATGTTCCTAAAATTAAAATCAAATTTTCATCAAATCCTTTTCTTTCTGGTTTAATTAACCCACTTATAAAAAGTTTACCTTCGCCCCAAAGCTCTGGGCCTATGAAAGGCGATGAGCCTTCAACGGGCAATCCTTTTATCATTAAGAGAGCACCAGAGGATCATGATCATGAAAGTGAAGACGAACCTTGTGGATGTGAAGAAGGTCAATCTGGAGTGCCAGTTTTGAGAATACGATCGTCATGGCCCATGATGTCTCGAAGTATTTCAAGTGACTACTAAAATGTAAAATATTATATAAATTGTCAAATAAACTAGAAAAACTAATTTATTTTACATTTTACATTTTATAAATAATTATAATTGTCTTACTTTATAAAAATTCCTCCTATTTATAGCGTCAACAATGATATAACTTTACTAAACATGTTTGTACTATTTTTATTTATTCATCATGTAATGTAAGCTATTTAATATAGTTGTATAAATGTATATTTAAATTTATAATCAAAATATTTAAAAAATAAATAAATATTTATTTTACTCCATCATAAATTAAAATTTTGTGTTACTGCGTATAAAAAGCGAAAAGACTTATAATTACTATCTGCCTTCTTCGAAGTAATTAAATGACCACTGTATTATTGGATGATGCACAATGTAATGTCGAGGAGGTAAAAATAAACATGATGCATGTTCAAAGATACTGTATTTTACATTATTAGTACACTTATAAAAATATATTTTACATGTAAAAGAATCGTTATCATATGATGGTTTTGAATAAAAATAACGAAAACCGTTTCATATTTTCATATTTTGATAATAGTTAAATTATATGCTCTATTATCGACTAGATGTATATTTAAAAATAAAAGCACTCGTTAATATATCGAAAAACAAATTATAACAAAGTTGATATTTGTTCAAAAATATATCATTGATTTAAATTTTTGATAAATTTTAATTTTACAAAGACACAAGGTTGATATCGGTAATTTTTTAAAATTTCTTTTTGATACCAGTTTCTGTTTGGACGACATTTTAGGATAAACTAACAGCTATAATTTTTTTACTGTATATACGTTCGACCCTAGCCACAGATCGACTCATCGAAAATAATGTTCTTTTTAATAACTTTCTTCCCTTGACTTCTTGTGAAGCTGTTATTAACATGCAAATCGGTTGTTCAGATTTCTGGTATCAATAATCGGCGTTGAATAAACAATAAATGGGTTATTAAGATGCATTAAGTGGTTAGTGACAGTAATTACAAATTTTAATTGCAAGGTAGTCCTTTTGTTTTCGTGAACTAAACAAATCTATTCTTATGAATCTTTCTTTGAACCGTCAGTCATAGTGTTAATGATGAAACAGTGTACCAAGAAATCTGGAATTTCAATTAAGGAAAAGTGTAAGTTTTGCGAATAAGAATCAACCATTGAATATTTTGTCTCAGCCAGGTGTGTATAAAAGAGCCAACAAGACGAGCAGCTAAGTTAGTTGATCAACCGCTGCATTATAGGTTTTTAATCTGAGTTCAAGGAGAAAATAATATATTAAAATGAAGTTCCTTTGCTTCTTGCTTCTTATCTTAGTAGCTGTACTAAGCATTTGTAACGCTCAGTTTGGTAAGTTTTGAAATTAATCATTGGATTATTCTGAAAACCATCGAACAATAGTGTCATTGATTCCTTACAGGAATTCTCCTACAAGCAACTCTTTTTTTATATCTATCTAATAAAAAAAAAAACGATTAAAATGCGTTAATTTTAATATCAATAATATACTATAATGAATAGGTGGATATGGCCAAGGAGGATACGGTGGCGGCGGCCGTGGAGGTTTTGGAGGTAACATGGGTAGAGGAGGATACGGTAACGGTGGCCGTGGAGGTTTTGGAGGTAACATGGGTAGAGGAGGTCTTGGGGGTCCTGGAGGCTCCGGTGGTTTCAGAGGTGAGAATATTATGTAGTTAAAATAAAAAAATCTGATTGCTGTAGCCATTGGTTAAAATTGCAAAATACACATGATATAAATAACTCATCAATGTTTTTAAATTTCGACTTTTTAGGTTATGGAAAGTAAATTTGCAGCGCATGAGTTCCACAAAACCGAATTGAAATGTATAGAGTCCTATTTATGAATATTAATAAAATTCTATAGCATTATATTTTGACTTATCATTTTCCCTGTGTCACAGGGACAGTCACACTAGTGTGTATAGTAGATTTTCTATAATAACTGTAAAAGATAATTTATACGTTCAATAAATAAAAATCCAACATTGTATTCACCCTATACATTTAAGCATTGGTAATTATAAAGTTAAATTTTATTTACTAGAATCTATTACTTGTAAAAAAATATATACATGTACATTTTTTTTTAATATTCATAATAACTGAATTAAAACACTATAATAGTACTAGTTAAACACTCAAAAAAATATTTGTTGTTTTTTACATTACCACAATCAAGTTAAGCTATATACTGTTTAAAAAGAAATAGAAGTGATATTTTATTCTGATGCTGGAAGAAGTTAGGTACAGTTTAGTACAGGCTTGGCGAGTAGTAAATCATAAAGTACAGTATTCTTTATAAAATTGTTTGTACAGAATTCTAAAATTTTTAACATATTCTTGTAGGTATCCTTTTTGATAAGATATTTAAAAACCATTGACAATATTTATATACTTTTAGTGAGATTTATTGAATTTCAAGCTATTAGTAACAATATTGATAATTATAACTAAAAGAACATCTATCAATAGGTTGTTAAAGTGTAGCATTATCCTCTCATGGATCCGATAATTGAATACCCAGAACTTCTATAGACCAACGTTATAGAATGTATAACATGCGGGATAATATTCTCAACATTAAAGGAGTTCTTGCGAAAAAAAACTAAACTGATAAATGATTTACATTTTTATTATATTACAGTGCAGATAAATAATACAATGTGAACATAATTGTATAATTTAACGTGTAAAAAATGTGCCTTCATTTTATTCATTTTCCATATCCGTAACCTGTAAAAAAATTTTTTATTGAGCCTCGTTTACAAATTTTAACAAAATGTAAAAAGTAAATTAAAACGATTGTATAGACTAAAGTTAATACGAAAAAATGTTGAATGTAAACAGACCTCCATATCCTCTTCCTGGCGGGCCACGACCGTAACCACCACGACCATAACCTTGATTACCATAGCCTCCTCGTCCATAACCTTGGTTACCGTAGCCTCCAGGACCATAGCCCCCAATGTCTACTCCAATTGGTGGAATTCCTAAGCGTGTTTTAAAAATTTCTTACTTTCGAGATTTTACTTTTATTGAGATGATTAAAGGTATAATTATTAGTTAGAAGTAAAGAATTGGTAATAAATTAAGAGTAATAGGTACATGCATTATGCATTCTTATATAGGTTAGTATACATTATTTATACATCCAAAAAATAATATAGATTGGGCATCTATAGGTAGAATAAGTGGGTGTTTTATGAAATAGTGTGAAAACATGCGTTGAGAACACGCCACGCAGTTATTGTTGAACACACTGCTTTAAAACTTCTGCTTCTCATTCACTTATAGCCTTTGTTGGAGAATATGACTTTCCGTAATAAAATTAAAACTTACCGAATTGCGCTCGACTATTTTGAAATAATGCCACTACAACAATTAGCAGAATAGCAACGATTCGCGTAGTAATCATTGTAAATGTTTGACTTAATATAAAGTCGAAGATAGAACTTACACGAACGCATAACGTGTCCTACAATGAGTGCTGCTTTATATGAATCGCACGAGGACGAAATAATCGTAAGCTAATTATTATTAAGAAGAACTGAGAATCGTTTTTAATCATTTACTTCCTCGAAACAATTCAATGATTAACTTCTTGACATACCTTCATAAACTGATTTCTGTAGATGCATACAGTTTTCGATTTTTAGAGTGCATTATCTTTTAATATTTTTCTAATGTTTGAAAAGCTAAACTTTCAGAAACGATGAACGATTCTTTCATTCATCCCTGATTTGTATTTCGATAAGACAATAAAACACGGACATATAATATTACTTGAAAATTATTAATGGTTACAATCCTTTTGTAAACCTAATAATTCAACATTCAGGCAATATTGCGATAAAATTGAAGGCAGTTTGGGTTATAGAAATTTGCCAAAGAATTGTGAAAATGTATATTGTATGCCTTATTACATAGAATCTATTAACAATCCATCGAAAAGTTGATTATTAGACAAATTTTCGAGGAAGTTGTCGATTAAAAATGATTCTCAAGTCTTCTTAATAATAATTAGCTTCAATTATTTTTTCCTCGTGCCATTCGTATAAAGAAGCTAATTTTGTAAGACATGTTGCCAGTTGATACAAGTTCTCTCTACGTCTTGACATTGAACCGAACGTTGACAATGACTACTTTGAAAATCTTTGCTGTTCTTTTAATAGCTGTGATAACTTTATTTGAAACTAGTGTAGCTCAATTTGGTAAGTTCTAGATTTATTTTAATTTATAGAATTTGACATGTGTTGCTATGATATTTATACACCCTTGCGCGATTACGTTTATTTTTTATCTTTGAATCTGTTTAGGAATTCCACCAATCGGTGCGGGCATGGGTGGTTACGGCCCTGTTGGTGGTTACGGTGCTCAAGGAGGATACGGAATGGGTCGAGGCAACTACGGAGGTCGCGGGGAATATGGTATACCAGGAAGAGGATACGGTCAAGGAGGTTTGTATCCATAATATTTTCTATTTGTTTGGAATATAATCGGTATTTTGAAATCGGACATCGAGTCTCTAAATTAACGAAGAATTCGGTCTTCAACCAATATTTGTATCACATAATTAAATGTATACTGCTTTTTAATTTGTATAATTCAATATTTGAAAAGAATACATTTTTTATTTCAGGTTACGGATACTTATAGTAGATGCCGTGCACAGATATCTACTTGTAGTTATATTAATATACTTACATACAGTGTACACCTAGTGTGATTCTATTTATTCCTAATAAAAATCCAACAATTGTTCGTTGATTTATTTATTAAAAAATTTGTAATTTACACCCATTTTTTCCTCTACATAAAACGAAGGACTATTATTTACATCATCAGCTGTATACATAAATATACGTGTGACTAACAAGTTAGTTAAAAATTTAGTCTGATTAATGAGTACTGTGTGCCATTATATTATCATTGTTCTACTACTGTTTCTTGTAGTATTACTTCAAAATTTTTTCCAATAATTCATCAATGTATATTTATTTAAGTTTTAATCTATTCTACGTATAAGTTTTTTAGCTCTGTTTGCACTTTGATTTAAAAAAATACAGTAACTGTCTCTTTTGTACAGATGTAAAAAAATACAATATTTAAAAATATATAGTCATAGTAATTGATCACCTGCGAAAATTGCGAAAATTGATCCATAGAAATCTTTTATACACTGTCAGTCAACAAATTCATTATCGGATAGTATTACAAGGAAATCATTGATTAAACATGATGCGTGAATTTCCATAATAACAAAAGCTTTTTATTATTTTAGCCTTGCACGGTTTATATAAAACAGCAGATGCTGTAAAAACGTTAACAGTCAGTGCAGATACTTTTATCATCTCCACATCAACGAGTGTGAAAATCAGTATGACTGTCATAAGAACACTCTTCATCGTATTAATTGTTACGGTGGCATTATTTGAAATTAGTTTGGCTCAGCGATTGCGTAAGTTGCTTTTTTTGTCTTTTTAAACGATTCAATTCGAAAAGTAATAAGATTAAAATATCAACTAATCGTTTTATTTTCAATAGTTATGCCATCGATCGAACGCTGTGGTTCCGGAGTAAATTCAGGTGTAAAAGACGGCTTTGGCGCCAAAGGAGGTTGCAGAAGCAATCAAGGTAGTTAAGGATGTTTTATACATTTAAATCAAATTATCAAATAACCAAAATTTAAATCTGTCAGGCGATCTGCAACCTGGTATAAAGAGACCAATCGGAGGCTATGGAAATAGTCAAGGTATTTAAGAATTTATTTTAGCTATAAGAAAATTATGCTATTGAATCTCAAATTTGGTATTGGTTTAGGAAATCGAAAACCTGGCATAAAACAACCCATTGAAAACTATGAGAATGATCAAGGTATAATATACATTAAAACATTTTTTCCAACTAAAATAAAATTATTTAAATTAAAATAGTACATTACGATACGTGTGACTTAAATGGTTCTTTTTTACACGGCGCAGTTAGCACCCGAGCGTAGCAAGGGAGCTAAGCGCCGTGTAAAACTGAAGCATTTAAGTCACACGTATCGTAATGTACTATTATACATAGGAAATCGACAGCCTGGTATGAGGAGACCGGTCGAGGACTACGGAGATAATCAAGGTAGATAAAAAAATGTTGTTAACAAAAGTCTTTGAATAAAAAACTGTTATATGCGTTTTAGGAAATCGTCAACTAGGCATCAAGAGACCAATTGAAAACTATGGACATAACAATCAAGGTATAACATACATTAAAAAATTTTTGCCAACTAAAATAAAATTATTTAAATTAAAATGTTTTTTATTCTCAGGAAATCGACAACCTAGCATGAGGAGACCAGTCGAAGACTACGGAGATAATGAAGGTAGATAAAGATATTTCGTCAATAAAATTATTTGAATAAAAAATATTGAATGCGGTTTAGGAAATCGTCAACCAGGCATAAAGAGACCAATTGAAAACTACGGATATAACGATCAAGGTATAATAAATATTGAAAACTGCTTGTCAACTGAAATAAAATTATTAAAAATGTTTGATATTTAGGAAATCGACAACCGGGTATGAGGAGACCCATCAAGGACTACAGCGATAATGAAGGTAGCTAAAATAATGTTATTAACAAAAATATTTAAATAAAAAATATTGACTGCGGTTTAGGAAATCGTCAACCAGGTATAAAGAGACCAATTGAAAACTATGGAAATAATCCAGGTGACTAATCATTCAAAATTTTTCCAATGCAATGTGCATAACTTATAGGCATTTGGCAAGCTTTAAAAGTCATATATTACGCACCCTGAATCAAAAATAGTGTTTGATACACGTGCAATGGTTGATTCTGGGCTCGAATGGAAAACTATAATTTATTAACAAAATCAAAATTATTAATGTGAAAAATTATATAGGTTACAAAGCTCAACAACCTGGTGTAAGAAGACCAACTGGCGACTACGATGCTAGTGCTGGCTGTGGTGTTAAAGAGGGTTGCGGTGCTAAAGGAGATTACGGAAATGATCGAAGAACTTACCGAGGTCCCGAAGATTATGGTCGTGGAAATCAACAAAATAGAGAAGTTTATTCTTAATATTCAAGAATAATAATGAAGGCTTTGTTCACTATACGTGCCATCCTCACAAGTTTGTAATTTTTCTTAAATTTACAATAAAAAAGCTCTGATACAATCGAATGCACATTACTGAGACAACACTGAGAATCCTCAATTTCGTACCATTTTATACGGCGCTTCCAATACTGTATCTGCATAAAAATTACAAACAATCCGGTTCATCCCACACGTGCCAACGCACCCGGACAACCGTGGAGTCGAAAATGGGATCAGCTCAGTTCTCATTTAGTAACCGATCGCAATCGCCCATCAGGTCAAGGCAAGTCGTACTAGCGCACCTGATAATCCGCTCGCGCCGTCTCCTTCCGAGAATCCGCCTATATAAGTATACACAACTCATATACATTATCATCATCATCGAACGGCTCGGAAAACACAAAATGAATGAATGAACTCGAACGCGAGCGTCAGGGAATTCCAAGCCTCGCGGCCCCAGGCGAAAACCACAGCGAACTGTATCTCCCCCTCTCTCTCTTTCTCTTAGATTCTCTCGTGTGTCTTTAAAAAGTATATGTACCTAGCAAAGAAGAGGGAGGAGCAAGAGCCGGTTGCGTCAGTTTCGATAACCTCGCGTCGAAAAGAGCCGCAGCCTTGCCCGAAAATCTCCATTTGCATTTTCGGCACTCTCGGTTCGCGCACTCGCGACACTTTTGTCTCTGTGCACGCACTCGCGCGAGGAGAAAGGAGGAGCCGCGTATAAAGTTGGAGAGGAGTCGGGATGACCGGTCAGTCGAGCGTCGAACTTGTCGTAGTTCAGCCGTGTGACAGATTCCAGTGCGTCGGTATACAACACGCTTATACAAGCGTTACCTGCGCCATCTTTTCGACTGAGGAGATCGACGTTTAGAGTGCTGTCTTGTTCTCGTTATTTTTTTTTGTCTGGAGAAGAAGAGGATCGACCGTATATCAGCTAAGATGAATCTGAAGCTATCGATTTTTTGCTGCCTGCTCGGCGTGATGACTGGTAATTTTTAAGATTTGTTTTTGTCCGGATCGATTGGGTGGATCTTTCTTTTTTTTTTCTTTTAAAAGTAAAAGAGCTCTAATCGGTCAGGACGTTGTCGTAATTATAGATGATGAGTTGCCTTCAGGAATTTATAACAAAGAACTGCATACCTTTTGATCTTTTGACTTTCGCATGATAATGGATTTAGAATATGAAAAACAGACGATTTAATTGTAGTTGAGAGCCGTGAAGTCAACATATTTAAATGCTGTAATAGCTCGAAATTGGTTTAAAAATAACAATCGTGCCTAAATGGTCGTAAACAGTTCATACGCGCGGGTAATTATTCAAGCAATATTTCACGATTAATACTCGCGGCTTATAAAATTGTTCATGACTGAATCGATGCGGTAAAACGTTATCTTATATGAATAATAATAGTACGTCGTTTATATTTACATACAATATAATCATATACTGTGGTGTGAATCGAACACGCATTATTCTTCTCCGTAGTATAATCGATATTTTTACAAATTTATGTGTAATATAAAAAAAAACTTTTACTCAGTTTTTTCTAACGCCGATTGACGTTGTGCGTAGGAAAACCCAATCCTTATCTGAATAAGTTATCATTCAAAGAAGATCTGCGGTCTTTCCTTCTAAACCGCTGAGTTAAAATAAACATAGAGCAGTAAAATGCAAAGCAAACGTCAAACAGGCAAAGATCGCACTCGAGAAACCCCAGCATCCACTCAGCGACTCTTCAAATAATTCCTGAAAAATTTTCCTTTTTTTCAGTCTTCGCAAACCAGGGCGGCTTCTACTTCCCAGACCAGATCGACGCCAAGGCCGAGGCCAACAGTCAGGCCTGGTCAGACGGCTTCGGCAATTCACAGGCCAACGCTAACAGCAACGCCGTTTCTTCGTCCAACGGCGGCGGCGGCTCGGGTTATCCGAACTTTTACAAGCCCGACTACGCGCCGGGTCATGGCAGCTTTGGCGGTCATGGCGACTTTGGCGGAAGATATCCCAATCAAGGGTAAGTGTGCGAGATGAACTCGCAGATTTGGTGCTGAGAAGTTCGAGACTTGTTGGAGATTAGTTTCGCGATTTTCAATGTTATATAGGATTGTAAATTTTTATAGAGTGCGACAAGCATTGACGCGTGCTTCTGAAGATTGCTTATCATAAGAAGAAAGCTTCTTGCTCAACTGTATTTCGAACATAATTTCTCTTTAATATCTTTTTAATGAAAAAAAGAGCGATAATTAACGGGGACGCGTCTTCGTGTGTATACAGTTATTAACTCGCAACCTACTTTCAACTTTCGAGAAATTTACTCAAGGCATCTTTTATAAATGTGTTTATAACAAAAATTTACGAAACTTTTAACGAAAATCTTATTTAAAAAATATTTTCAACGCAAATTTGACAGATACGGTCCCGACTATGAAAACCTACCACCCTATGACCCTCGACCATCGGGCTACCCATCGTTCGGCGGCAATTCACAATCCAACGCCAATGCTCAGGCGAATTCTCAAGGCTTCGGTGGTAACAGCATATCTAACGCCGTAGCTGGTAGTCAGTCGCTTGGTCCCAATGGTGGAGCAAGTTCCTCTGCGGCTGCAGCTTCTGCGGGTACCAGCTTCGTCAATGGCATCCCCGTTGCTAGTGCTTCAGCCGCCGCTGCTGCTGCCGTCGCTAGCCCTCATGGTAAGAAATGTATTTTTTTTTGTATGACGAATAGTTTCTGAAATCAACTATTTTCAAAAGAAATGCTGTTCGCGTACAAGTAATCGAGTTAGTATAATCTAAATAAAATATGAGGCTTGAAAAAAGGTGAAGATAACGTTCGAGAAGTAATGTTTCCAGCACATGATGTTCGTGACACAAATATCAATATCACACTTGACACACTTTATTAACAAGCTTAGCATTACATGTTGAATGGAAATCAGTAGATATAGGCTGGATGTAGTAAAATACATTTTCAAAGCACTTCAATTTATAATGTCTCAATTCATGTGAATGTTCCACAGGTGCCTCGTCCTCAGCAGTATCCTCTTCAGCGACTGCAGGTGGTAACGGCGGTTTCCGAGGACAACAGTATCCCGGTGGTCCTTTTGGCTTCAACCGGCCAGCGCCTTACCAGCAACCTTGGCTCTACAGGAGTGGTTTCGATAAGGAAGAGTCCAATGACTCCGATGTCGTCGAATCTGCGGCTGCAAGGAGCCGTGACTCTACGGACTCAATCATTTTTAAGGACTGATAGATCACTTATATATGACTGTGTCGCGTAATTGATGATGGATGTCTGGCACACTTCACTGGGATGCGAGATGTGAGTGGTTGCGTATTGTGTGTCCCTAGAAATCGATGAATCAGTATTAAGTATTTATTTTGTTTTTTATACGATACGAATAAATAGAATTTATAAAAAAAGAAATATGTTTTGTATTTTACTTTGCATTTATTTTGCTTTCCGTGTATCAGAAGTTTACTTTCTGTTTAACTGTGTAGTATGGACAGTATTGATCAGTATTGATTAACAATTTTTATATGCATAAATATCCTACAAGTGACAGCAAGAAAAATCGTTAAAAGGTCATAGATTTTTGTTAGAGGTGAAATCATTTGCTTCAGTCAAACTGCTAAGTTTTCACTGATAAATACTATTTTATTGGAAAAATAGATGTTTTGAAATGAATACATTTCATTTTATAATATTTGATCAGACATTCACCAACAAAAATTATTGATGATATAAAGTAACCAGAAATTGCAATGATACTCAATGGGGTCGCAATATTAATAGGTTGATTATCAAATGTCTGATCAGCGTTTTCTCTTTTTAGTTTCGAAAACTTAAACCAATACTTTGTTCGGAATTTCCAAGATTCTAAAAAGCCGTGTTGAACAATCCTTTGCGTGATTTGATCAAATCTTTCAATGTACGGACTTGATTTTTCGTAAAGAAAAACCGTACTATCAGTAAATAACAGAAGTTTCGTAATCTTCATTTTAGCTGAATAACGAAGACTGTTGTATAGATTCACAAGATATTTAGAATATAAATATGGCATAATACAAATAATCTTCTGACCCTTTGCTAATTTTTGATTTGTTTCTGTTTACTGTCTCAATAAATTTGGCAAAGCTGTATATTGGCAATCCTGATTTCTCAATATCTTCCCACGAATCGAAAGTGATTTCATCGCATTGTATTTGGATATCTGTCATTTTCGCGAAATTGTCAGAAAAATACAACATTGAAAATATAATCAATAAATATAAAACTATTCTCCCAGAAAATTTTTGAGACACTTTATCATGTGTAACGCTTAACAGAATTTGGAATATGTCTAACACAGTAAATGATGATTCCGAAAATTGAAAACGTTCAAAGCTTTCCAAAAAAAGACGAGAGCAAAGATAGTAATCAACAAATTTACAAATATATCTGAATTCATTTTTATTTTTTCAATAGTCAAAGCAGGTACTATAACTACATAAAAACTGTTGGTATAAGACGTACCTAGTGTCATATTGGTGCTGTGTCCGACCGATGCTGTTAATGATTTAGATAAAATATTTGCTTTATTCTTTTGTGCCATATTGATCACCGAATTGATAGATTTGAATTCACTTCGAGACATCAAAGCATACACAAATTTGAAATTCATTATTTGAGAAAAAGTTTTTAAAAACGAATAATCTGCTCCATCGATTTTTTTTATTTCACCTCTATTATTTCTTTCAACTCTACAAAATGGCGGATCATGGTAAATGAGAATTGTAAGTGAATACTGATGCAGATTTATTAATTTATTAGGAACAACATCAGAATTATAATCAAGATGTTCGAAAATATACAAGTTTATAAAAGGATTATAATAGTAAACTATAAGATTACTCGAGTGAATATGTATTACTGAAAAATCGAGATACTTTAATGCACAAGCATTTACCAAAACTGCTTTCATTTCGTGCTCGTTGATTATTGAATTATCAAAAACTATTAATAAGCATTTAGGGCGGGTATACAAGGGCGAAAGTAGTGCAAAATATTCTAAGTATTCGTTTACTCGAAATGGATTAAGTTTTTCTACTAGAATTATGTATAATGTTGAGGATCTCGGATTTGTTAGTTAAGAGAAACTTTGTATTATGTCTGCATGAAAACTTTTAGAGTGTTCCACAGAAAATAGTATTGTCGATGTATTACTTCCAAGCTTTTGGATGAAATTTTGTTGAATTTGGGTCTTTGAATTATTATTGTTAGTAAATATTACTATTTGGTGAGCATTTTTAGTAATTTTATTGACTAGTATATTCAATGAGTTTTTCCAATCTGGTTTGATCGAATTAACATAATACACAACGTTTAGGACAATAGCCCAAGTATGGAGTTTCATATTTAGTAAATTGATACAAGCATTATTTATAGCACAAAATATATTTGAAAATTCAGGTTTCAACAATTCTTTTAAGAGTAAACCAACACACTAAACTTTTCTAGAAGACTTTCTCAGCCTTACAAGAAAACATTATTTTAAATCGATTTTGTATATATAAGTGCTTTTACGCAGTTAGGCCGCCATGAAAAATATAAATGCTTGAAAGAAAATCAGCTAGTATTTATCGATTCTTTTAGTACGTGCACAACAAATTTTTTCAACAAAATACTTTTCTTACTGAATTAGTTATACATGAAAAGAACGCTTTTCATTAATATAAAACAATATCTTAATACTTACATATTTAGTACATATACAGTTATATAACTACATAACAATTGGTCGTATAAAATCTCCCTACAGTCACATTTGAATTAGACAAGATCGTTTGCAAGTATGATTTCGCTATTAAATTTACAGTGCCATTTCGCAGATCACTAGTTAATAAATCGTAATTAATAGATTTATTAGGGAGTAATTTCACCAGTGCTAGTTTAAAATTCATTCTCTGAGAAAACATCTCTAGAAAAGAGTAATCGCTTCCATCTACATTCAATGTTTCTCCCTTCTCATTTATATGAAGTCTACAGAAAGGTGGCTGATGATAAACGAGTAATTTTAACGGGTATTCATAAAGATTGATCAATTTATCAGGGAAAATATCGGTAGCTGTATTAAAAGGTTCTGTACTGTAGATATTCTTGAAAGGATTATAATTGAAGATTAAGATCTTGTACAAATTAATTTGTACAATTGAAAAGTCAAGATACTTTAATACCCAAGCTCTGAATAGTATATCTTGCATTTCTACTATACTATGAATAGTGTCCATAAAAATCACTAGTAAGAATTTAGGACGCACCAATGTTGGTGCAAGTCGAGCGAACCATTCAAAATAATTGTGTATTTGTTTTACATCAAATCGTGCTAGCAAACATATAAATACAGTTATTGATCCCTCATTTTTTAGTTCCAACATACTTTGAATCGAATGTTCAAATGAACTTAGGATTTCACTTGTAGCTATTAACTTGATCGGGATTTGTAAATTCATACTTTCAATGAAGTATTGTTGTCGGGCACTAGCAAGAGAACTGTTGCCAGTAAGAAAAATTGCTGCTTGATTAACATGAGAATCTCTAGTTATTTTACTAGTAAGCAGATCGTACCTTTCTTTAAATTCTATCTTCATTAAATAAGCGTGATGTAGAATTTTGATTACCATCAAACAACTTTGAAATTTCATGCTTCTTAAAACCACTTGAATACAACGATAGAAGTTATTTATTCAAATGAGATTTTTGTTAAATTTATATTCTGTTGTACTTTGGAGGTTTATAAATGCTTTTATTGGTGTTACTGTTAAAGGTTGTATAGCTTAGAAAGTAGTACTGCTTTTCACCTCTATCCATAAGGGATCAAGAAAAACTTCTGAAATATTAAATGCTAAATAATTCTGAACGCGTAAAATTAAATTCTTTTTTTAGAAACCAGCACAAAGAGTTTAATGATTCCGCTTGAAACAGAAAAATTTTAAAACTATAATTACGTCCGCACATTGGTTTCTGTGCGAAAATGTTCTAAAGGTCACTCAAATGTGTTTGTTCTATGGACCTCCGTAATTAATACAATAGTTTACTAACTGTCCTTCCAACATATTAGCAATTACAATTCTCATATTTCTATAGATTAACCGCCACAATTCTCTTACTTCCACAAAATTCGTAAGAACTCGACCGCCCCGAATAGAAATCCCAAAGACGAACGTTACGCACGTCAACTCGAAAAGGTCAACGAACATATAAGAGTTACTTGCGTGGTTCCTAGTTCGCACAAAAGGAGGAAACATAATGAAATATTTTTCATTTTCAAATACACTAAAGAGCGGCGCGAAATATTTGCTATTCATTTTGTCGAAGAACCGCGCGAACTTCATGCATTATTCATCGACATCTAGCGCAAAATTAATTTTTAGCCTCGTCTCGGCGCCTTCATCTTCGCCTCTCTCTCTCTCTCTCTCTCTCTCTCTCTCTCTCTCTCTCTCTCTCTCTCTCTCTCTCTCTCTCTATTGCGCTGGTGCTATTTCGAACTTCCTCCTCTGCTGGTTATTTTTTATTGTTATCGCTTGCGATTTTCAACGGCGATTAGGAGATGTGCGTTGCGCTGCTAATGGGAGGTTTTATAGTTTTTCTCATTTTGCTGTGCATTAGACAGAGACACGTGTGTGGTTTTTAAAACAAAAAATGATTTTATAAATTTTTAATAATGAAAAACGCGTACATTCTTTTAAAATCAATTGATTATTAAAACCAAACCCAGTTTCCTCATTCTTCTGTCGATTGCATGATGTTACAATACATCAAACTACCGCCCAAACATTTTTCACGCTTTACATTTCTTTACAGCCTCGTCAATACAACTTTTTTTATGGATAAGACACTTTGTCATGTTTTTTTTATGGATAAGACACTTTGTCATGTTTTTTTTATGGATAAGACACTTTGTCATGAAACTGGGGAAAAGAGCCCCATCATTGGCATATTTTTCGTTGCGCAACAGTGCACTTGATAACTCGTGCGAGATTCGAGCTCTTATCCTTGACCTCCGGCTGACCCTTTCTAGTGCTTTCCTTTTGGTTTTTTATTTTTTCCACCACCCGTGAGTCTATGCTTCTTATTACGTCAGTCTATACAATAAAATTAATAGACTGAAGATAAAGTTCGGATTAGATGATATCATGTAGATGAATTATCCTGTTTATGTTTATTAAACTTTGCAAAATATTGACACGAATTTAATAGCCTCATAACTTTATATAGTTCTTCAGTTTTCGTGCTTTGATATTATTATATTTTAATTTTAGGTAGTCTTCAAACTCATTTTTAAATTTAGTACATATTATATAATATGCAGGTTTTACATGGATTCTGAGAAAGCATAAAAACTGTCTATACGTTAGGTGTTAATCATTCGTCGTTGGCGAACAAATGAAAACGTCAAATAGAAATACGATTGGCGATGACGCGGTGGGGAAGTACGAGCTCACCTTCATATTTTGTACGTTAAACCAATTAGCGATTCATTAGACGGCGCGCGGCTTAATGTTTCTTTAATGGTTGGGGATTTTCGCTATTACACTCGAAGTACGTGTATCTCAAACTAAACGATTACAAATCATAAGCATTTATTTATGAAATTGCGTTAATTTCTTTTCTTTTATATTTGATATATAATTAGAGAATAAATAGATAACAATCAAAGTGCACGATCATCTGATTTGAAAAAATATAAGAAAATGCGTAAATTCGTAAACAAAAACAGACGATTTTCCATCATTTGCATGAATAATCCAAAAGCGAAACAACAACGCCAACATCTACACGATCTTCAACAAGTGTGTGTACAGGATGAGGGGATTAGGTAACAATGACACAGAGACATGAGCACAACAAGAGATAAAACAGCATGATTTTCAAAGTCATCGACGTTTATTAATATCACAATGCGATTCACTTATAGACTTAAGTAATTACTCAGCGAGCGTGAGAGATTCGATTTGCAAATGCCATGAGCTCGGATCTTAATCGCTAGAGAGAGAGAGAGAGAGAGAGAGAGAGAGAGAGAGAGAGAGAGAGAGAGAGAGAGAGAGAGAGAGAGAGAGACCAGGGCCGACCTCGTTCTCTTTTTCCTCTCTCACGTCACGCATAACAAACGAAATGCGTTAATCGAGAGCCGCGATTCGCGCGGCGAGTATATAATAATTCAAGCGTATCATTTAAAGAAAGGAATGTTTATACATCCCACCCTGAAGATAGGGTAGTGTCGTCAATGATTTTTGACTCATCCTGATTTTTTTTTCGTAAAAAAAACGCGCGCGACGAAAGATATCGATTGCTTCTCTCGCCGTTGCTCAACAATTTTTTTTTCGAGTTTTCTTAGTAAAAAAAAGATGTTCGATGATGCGTTTACGCGGGGATCTTGCCAGCGGAGACTTCATAGGTTCCCTTGCCGGTCGAATCGACCTTGGAGCTGCTGCTGCTGAAGACACCCTTGGCGTCGGTGACGGTGCCCTTCTCCTTGACTTCGGCCTCGTCGTCGGCGTTGATACGAGAGAAGAGACTGAAATTTGAAAATTCGAGGAACATGAATAAATGGGTACGGTTTTGTGAAGCAAATGAAGGGGCTCGTTCTCGTATTCGGAGCAGCAAAGCTCATTTGAAGAAGCAGCTGGTAATAATTGGTTATGAGATACGCGCAGTCTAATTGAGATTTTAAAGCGGCTCATTACGAGAATAGCTGAATACACGGAGATTATACTCAAGGCGTTTAGGATAACGTACGCGCCGACTTGTTAACATAACAATAACACACTCCCAACGCTCGACGAGCCGGGCAGGCGTTTTTTTTCACAACGTTGCAATAAAAACGCAGAAAATAGAAGCGTCCGCCTGTCAGGCTAATCGCGCGTGCGCGCATTTGCGCTAAATTAACGATATATGATAAATAAAGCCTCTTCCCGGAAGTATCAAGGTCGGGAGTCTTAGAAAAAAATCACGCGCGGATTACGGGAGAGAGAAAAATTGACGACGAGGTCGACCTCGCATCGGTAATCAGTATTCCCATGTTGGAGTGAGCTTTTTTTTGCTGTGTTGCTAATTTCGTTATCGGAGTATAGACATCGATAAAAATATACGAGAGCCGAGTCACCGGGATGAACTTTCCTGATAGAAAGGATATCGCGCGGCGAAATATTCCAAGTTTTATACACCGGGCAGATAAAACGGGAGGAAAACGTTCGACTTACCCGACACCGTTGGCATTGGCGTTGGCGTTAGCATTCGCACTAGCGGTAGCACCGCTTCCACCGAAACCGCCGGCTCCACCGTACGGGGCGCCGTATGGGACAGCTCCACCGAATCCACCTGCGAAATAAATCGAAATTTGTTTACAAACGTATATTGTACTCGTCCGTTGTCTTATCAGTGCTATTTAACGATTAGTCACAGGTATTGAATCATATCGTGCAGACTGTACATAACTGTGCTATTAGAAAAATAACAAGATGTGCTCGAATAATGTCGATGATGATGGAAGAATATGCCGCGATAATAATTCCTCTAAATTAAAATATTCAAAACTTCTTGATACAACTCGTGATTTCCAATAATCCATATTATTATATTAAATTTGCAATTAAAAATACACACCTGGGAATCCACCTCCTGAACCACCGGCACCAGCGTTGGCGTTAGCCGCAGCGTTAGCACTGGCACCAGCGTTGCCACCGCCGAAACTGCCTCCGTATCCACCGACGGGTACACCGCCGCCGAAACCACCGGAGTGACCACCGCCGTAGTTGCCACCACCGAATCCTCCGTTTCCACCGCCGATTCCACCGGTATAGCCACCACCGCCGAGGGGAACACCACCTCCGTGACCACCGCCGAATCCACCGGCGCCAGCTGCGGCATTGGCGTTAGCGTTGGCGTTGGCGTTAGCTCCTCCGATGGCACCACCAACTGGGCCAACTCCACCGATGGCACCACCGACGGGACCACCGCCGAAACCGCCGCCGCCGTAGTGTCCTCCCTGCTGACCACCGAATCCACTGCCGCCGCCGTAGTGTCCACCTTGGCCGCCGAATCCACCGGCACCACCGTGTCCACCCTCGACGAAGCCACCGACTCCTTGGTGTCCACCTTCGACGAAACCTCCGGAGTGACCACCGCCGAAGCCGGGACCACCACCGATGGCACCACCAACTGAGCCGACAGGGACTACTCCGCCACCGTGACCGCCGCCGAATCCACCGGCACCGGCACCGGCACCGGCGTTGGCGTTAGCCGCAGCGTTGGCATTGGCGTTAGCGTTGGCACCTGCGCCGGATCCGCCGAAACCGCCTGCTCCACCGAAGCCTGGAACAGATGAGAAAAAGTTTGTTTAATGATTTATTCGTCATAGAATTGAGAGTTCCATTTATATGTAAGTTGTATCAAGAAACCACTTTTATAATCGAATCAGAAGAGTTCACAGTTGTGAACTTCATTATTGACATTTTTCATAGCCCGTAGTATTTCAAAAATGAACTTTTTTCGTAATAGTAGCGTGAATGTCGTGTGTGCGATTGGATGGTTGATCATTTCTAACATTAACGTGCATTTTCCTTGTATTCGGATTGCTTTTATATACATAAGCGAGTGCGTGATTACACAAAAGTCAATACTGTACCTTACTCGTCAAGGATAACAACAACTATAAACAGTAACAAAAGAGTAGATATACATATTAAAAAAAATGGAGAAAAAAAACATGTATTCACGCACGAATCAGCATAACGGCACTTATCTCTATTTTTACAAACACAAGTTTTCAAGATCGGTCCGAGTCACCCGTCGCTCATTTGAATTTCAAATTCCCCTCTAAAAAGAAAACAAACCCACAGCCAAGTACATGTAAATCAAAACATTCCCAGCAACCGAGCGAACTTCCTTCAAACTCATCCAATAATCTCATCACGACCATCCACTCGGCACCCAACTGGTACTCACCTCCTTGGTTGCCGCCGAAGCCTCCACCGTGTCCACCACCGTATTGACCACCGTACTGGCCACTACCGAAGCCACCGCCTCCGTGACCACCGCCGAAGTTACCACCGCCGTAGTGTCCACCGCCGTATTGACCGCCGCCGAAGCCGCCGTCCTGGAAGACGATTCCGTCATTGGCACCGAGAGCCGTTGCTTTGGCGTCGGCGGTCGCACCACCGGTTGCGTGAGAGTCGGTCTTGGTGTGGGTTCCGCTGCCGCCGAAAGCACTCGACGAGCTCGACGAGGAGCTCGAGGAGCTGGCTGCGGATGCTACACCGCCGTGACCGGCGTAGCGCCTGTCGCGTGGCTGGAAGGCTGTAAGTAAATTTTTTGTTATTAGTTGAATTATTTTTTATCTTAAATATTAAAAAAAACTCTATTTCGCCGAGTACAGACTGTCTGCTTCGATAAATTTCTAATGAAGCCACAAAACGCGCGAATTTCAAACACAACGATATCCCTCCACACGTATGTACATCAAGTCCAAATCGATAGTCGATCGATCACTAAATTTCCTCGTAAGAATAATTACCTTGCGCTAGAGCGAGGATGGCCAAAAGGCCGAAGACTATCCGAAACTGACGCATGTTTGCGAGACTGTGATGTCCGTCCAGTGATTCTCGGGTGCTCTTATACATCGCCTCCCACCCCAGCCGCTGGCCCGGCTATACACGCGCGTCTCTCCTTCTTCTTCGTCTTGCTCCGGCGCGAGAGACGCTGTCGTCGTCTCTCGATTCTCGAAAACGATCATCCGCGGAACAACAAAATCCCCCAAGGCCACGAGCGGCAGCATGTGTGTTAAGGCCCGGCTCTCGCTGCTGATAATCCTCTCTCGTTTACGCCACGGAGCTCGGAGTTCCGAAAACCAAAGTGCGGCTGCTGGAAGCTTATACTTGACCCGTGAAGAGCTTGAATCCCTTGGCGAGCTTTATTTTCAGTGGTGAGTCTAGCTGCTTTGCCCTGTTGGCATTTCGGAGTTATCGGCGCGGAAAACTTTTTGCACGATGTACAGTGTGGTGAGTCGCATTCGCATTAGAGCATGTATTACTCTATCATCAGCGGTTTTAGAAACAGAAGTGCTTTTGCTTTTGAATCTCGTTATCTACGAGCATTTTTTATTTCAACATAGAAATGCATTTTCTCGTGCATTATAAGTTTTGCACAATGCAGGTTTCAAATTTTGAACATTAATTTCGTTAATTATTTTTTAATTGAACAACATAGCAGGGCAACGCGTGGACGAACTCGTGTGGTCTACTGTTATGGCCACTTAAAAACATATCTAAAATGCCGGAAACGTAAATAATACTTTATAAAGATATTTGAATAGGGCTACAAAACTATCATAGTCCTCAATATTTATAAAGTACACACTATTACGGAAACTACATCGTACTTGATGTATTTTTTGTCCCGTCATGCATTGATTATTCACTTAATCTGCAAGGTACTATAAACAAAGTATCTATATAAGCGGATTCTATCAATTTCCTTGACTGACATCCGAGCTGCCAATCACATCAGTATCGCTTTATGCATAATCCTCACGAAAATACAATGTTCCATCATTCAAAAGCACTGCGACGACGTTCTTTCCTCAAACTATCTCGCGTCATAAAAAGAAGTTTAACGGCTATATTACGAAGTAACAATCATAAATCCCAGTGATATATTCATAGAAAAAAAGGAAGAAATTCAGCAACTTCGTCTCCCCATGCGATTCCTTTAACGTTCTTTTCTGGGAATCATTTTTTTACTCTTCTCTATATCAATCATTGATCTCTGAAACGCGAACATTTTCACTATCCAATTACACTAACATAAATTATTGCCCACAACGTGCAATAATACACGGAAACAATAACGTTCTCGCTCATCATAACAGCTTCTTCCTGCAAAGCGCAGAGATTTCCCAAATCGAAAAAAACTCCGCTATTTTCAAAAGGTAATTAATAAGCCTGGGAAAATCCGACGGCGTTCAGAAATCGAGCGCAGGATGACGTACAGAGTCGGATACGCTTAATACAAGATCGTTGAAAGTGTAAGAAGGTTAAAGCGATGATCGTGTAATATGTGTCGGTGTATATGGACGAGTTTCGAGAATCGTGGACTTTTGGCTTGCGTTATGGAATGGAATGGAAGAGCTCGAACGTTAAGCTAAAATTAGCAGTTTTTCTCGGCGCGATTGTGATCTTTTGGAATTGTAAATTTCTTTCGCGCATAAACGGTGTTTGGTTTTTCCTTTCGATTAATGTATTATAGTCTTTCATGTAAATTAACACGAGCATTGAATTTGAATTTGATTGTTGCTAAAGCACGCCGATTTGTAAACCTGAGATTAAACGTTATTTTCCTAATGCTACTTATGGTTATAGGCAAACAAAATAATCCCGAAATTTGAAATTATAATTCTCCTAATAGTGTAAAAATTCGTTATCTCTATTAAACAGTCTAGCCATATAAATTTACAATGAGATACTTGATACTGCAAAAAAATTCTTATATGTATAGAACGATGATTATTTTTTCTCGTTTTAATTTCCATAAACATTAACGCGGCATCTTCGCATCCGCAGAAGGAGATAAAAGAAGTCGACGTATTAAGGGGCCTTGAAAACCTTTGATCTAGATTTATGTATGTCGTGCTGGTAATTAATAATATTTTTTCAGTACCTCGTGTAAACAGATGATATCTGCTTTACGAAAAAAAAACGTTATTCGGAAAGTTTTATTGGATAATGGTTTGATTACTTTCTATTATGTCTATAGGAGTCGGAAGATGAGTTACTACGTTTCTGTAGTTATAAGAAAACTGGACCAGTAAAGATTTCGCGTTATCGCAGAGACAGTATCCACAATAACAGAAACGAACTTTTTTGTATCTCGTGTTATCGCTACACGTGCACTACCTACTGTAAACAAATCAATATAGAGGGGGAAATCATTATCATATGTAATGGTGCAGAAAGTGATAATATAAGTCACATTGGATTATCGTTTGGAATAGAAATTTAGGTCAAATCTTCAAAATTAAGCGACAAACAAACATACAAACATGTATAATTCGGTGACGAGCACACCATTTTAATAGTGATTTTTATAGTGAAAACTATGGACATGTTTCTACTGTATGCATTCAAATTTAAATACAATTTATTGTTGCATCGAGAAATCTAAAATTAAGATTTCGTACTATGAAAGTCATTGAAGTTAGTAGCAAAAATCTTTCATCGAACCAAGCCAAGAGCATTAATTATCATGTCTGTGGCAGTGACCTGATAACTCATATTTTCAAAGCATTATCACGTTTAACATATTTTTGAGTGATTTTTATTTGTTTATTGTTTTCAGTCGCTCAATATCAGACTCAGATAAATAGCAATAGGGATAAACTGATTGACAATCAGTGCTAGCGGTCCAGCAGTGAAAACATGATGAATAATCTTCGTATAAAAAATGTTTTTCAATATATATCAACGTTATTTGCAATTTTCATGTACTTCACACGTCTTGAACATTTTATTTTCAGTCGCATTTCAAATTATTTTTGTACATCGCATTTCCTGCTGGAAAACCCAAGCAAGAAGACTTCACTCCATAAGTAAAAAAATTAAGTATACTTATATTTGGCACAGGTATACTCAATAGTAACCGCAACTCTATTAGCAAAAATAGAAAAAAATTGGCCGTCCATTCAGAGAATCCCCCAAACTTTGCTCCGGCACGGCTATATGTATTACAAGGCCCATTCATATGAATTCAAGAGCAACTCTACGGTCACGCGTTGCGCGCTTTACGGCGAAAAACGCAGGCGTGCGCGTGAATCGCGAGACGTTGCGTATCGATATCCCACTCTTCGCGGTCGCCGATCTTGTTCTGGGGACTCCCCAGTGGTTTTGAAATCCCCCCAAGAACGAGCGCGTTCATCGCTGCATCGATTACACCGATTTCTCTATTGTCCTTTTCTATAGGTATCTTATAGCTTATTGATTTATTCGCGTATTTTTAAAGTTTGGGGAATAATTGAACTTTGATCTCATGTTCAACAGGTAAGCTATAATTAATCCGCGACTGTATTATTCATGTGCGAGAGGTGAGAGAGAGAGAGAGAGAGAGAGAGAGAGAGAGAGAGAGAGAGAGAGAGAGAGAGAGAGAGAGTGATTCGAAAATTGACTGTCTAATCGGAGTATTAAACTTGGCCTTTATAGCGAGAAAATTTAATCTACGAAGCGTGTACCGGAGTCAAAAGGATAAGCGCCGAACCGGTTCTCCGTTGAATCATTACGATTGTGTAAAAATCGTTTTATCGGGTTTTCCCTTGTAGAGGCTTGTTGAGAATCGGGGCAATAACTTTTCCAAGTACTCGTTCAAGGCTATGGAAGAGTGCAGTGATTTTTACGTGGCGTAATGGATTGTGCGTATAGACCTGCGTTATACACTTTTATTTGGTTTCACGATATACCATACCGGTCTTTCCGGACGTGAGGATCTGTAGCGCCGCTAATACCTATTTGCGTTAGCCGGGAGGTATCTCTGCGTTTGCTGTGTACCGTGTTTTCGAAAACTCCTCACTATGATTTGGGTTAATAATTATATTTTTATGGAAATGTAATCAATTTTAGTTTTGTTCCAATACCACTCATACTTCTATACGCTACAGTATTCTCTACAACAAAAACAATCCAAATAAGGCATCGGTGTGAATCAGCCAGGCGCATCGGTAAATTCATAAATTATTATACAATAAATTATGAAAACACATTGTCCCGTATCTCTTCATAATTACAATACCTAAACGCCGAGATCGAGGAAATTCCGAAATATCGCAATCACCTCATCGAAAATCCGAAACTTTCCAGCAGAGGTAATTTCGGTAAATCAACTGGATCCCCGCAAGCCCAGAACCGCAGTCACATATTTACACAGATCTAAGCGGAAACGACGCAAGGTCATCCTTAACGACGATCGTTGGCTTCGATCGACTTTTTGCCTCCTCCTTCTAGCAGTAGGTATAATTGCCGCTCGAGTCATCGCGATAGGAGCAGAGTTTCTCGGGTTTATACCAACGGCGGGATCGTCATATTTTCGAATCGAGCATTTTCTCACACACGGCTGGTCTAGTCGACGCCGGAGATATTTATGGCCGTTGCGAGTGGCGGCGATTAAACGGCCGCTAATGAGACGCTATTATTTAACATGTAATAAGCCTGCCTGATGTGCTGCAGATTATCTTGGATGGCTTTCTGTTTCTGATTTTTTTTCACCGAGTTTCATCGTTTGTCCTGGGACGGACGGGATAAGATCGAGCTTACTTTTTCTTGACCTGTAGGCAAGTGTTTGAAACTTCGATTCTTTAGATTCTTATTACTTTTTATTCTTTGTTTGAAAATATCTCGTTGATTGCGGCAAGAGTAGGTCTGATTGCCTTGGCTTACGACAAAAAAATGTTTAATCACGCAGAAACACTGAGGAGGCTTGTATTCAAGAAATAACTGTGCAGCGCAATAATTATTCTCGCCATGGAGTCAAGAATAAACGAAACATGCAAATTATAGATGATACGAAACTGGTTTGTTTTTTATTTACAGTTATATCATACACTGAACGAGCGTAGCCCAGCTCAATGTCTCCATAAGAAAAAAAAAACGATTTCGACAATTAAAATGATTACTTTGCAGAAAAAAATACAATGTAAAAAGCTCTGTGATACGGTCTCTTTGTGCAGGGTATCAAAATAATTCACTTTAGATTAACATATTGATAAAAAATTAGGTTCGAGTAATTTTGCCATTTGTCAAAAGACGTTTAACGAAGGCGATTCCGAGAAGCGCGTAGTTAGACTAGCTACACGAGTCTCTCGCGTATATGCTCTGACGTCATGGTTTTTTCAAACTTTTCTTCTTTTGCGGTTTCAGCTTGTTGGGTATTATATATTTTAGGAATTATGGATTGCGATAGTAGTTTACGACTGTAAAAGAAGCATCGATTGGAAATGAGGTAAGTTTTTATTCTGTATACATTCTATGAAATTTCTCGTAGCTTACAAAATTTTCTCATTCTCTCCACAAAGATCTGCACAGAAAAATTGTTTGATAATTCGAAAAATAGTTACAGCTTCCACAGATCAACGAAGACACTACGTATGAATTGATTGATTCGCTTATACATTTGTTTATTGGCAGCTGATCGATTCGTAAAAAATCGCAGCGCTCACATTGAACATTTGATTGGACTTTTGTTTAAATAACTTGTACTCTCTTAAGCTTACGTATATTATCGCTACTTTTTCATATGAATTAATTGTATACGCTAGCTCGGACATGCCTATACGTTAATTGTCTGCAGTCTTGATTATTGATTGCTTCAGAATCGAAAATGGATATGTTAAAAAGAGAAACGCCCGCAGGAAACATCGGATTTGAATACACACATATAAAAATGTAAATTTAAAAATCAACGATTTCTTCATAAATGTCCCAGGCAAAAGCGCGCACAAGCGAACATCAGCACCAGATCGATCATTAAAAAACAACAACGGCTTCTTTAAACGCTACTTTGACACATGGACTTGACTTAGCACTGGATATTTTGCATGGGACTTTAAAATCACGAAACGAACTTCATTATACAACCGAATATATTCCAGTATTCATTTAATACTGACTAATAAGTGCATTTAATTACAATAATAAAAAAAAACAATATAATAATAATAATCATATACCATCAAACAAAGGCGGTTACGCGCTTTAAAAAAAAATTTTTAAAACGAGACACATATTCGTTCTATATACATCTACGTTTTCCCTTCTCTTATCCTTCTGCACAATGCGACCGCAAGTACAAATGCATTCGCGGAATTTTCTCGTGAATTTCGCACTCTAGGTATTGATTTAGGCACGACGAGTATAATCGCGCTCATGCATTTGAGGAGCAAAGAATGAATAATACACAACGCGCTTTGTGGTCGCCTGCATTTTTAAAAGCTTCGAGCGTCTGGCTTTTATACTCCCGAGGTGGAGTTCTACCCTGTGTTTTATTTCTTCGACTGGAATTCGAGTCGGTCTTTCGTTATTAAAGTGGAAACGATGGTTTGTATAATTTAAGGCGCGAATGACATTTTTTAATGATTTTGACAAACAAGGATAGAACTTTACCGAAACGGTATAAACAATATGCTTATATAGCAGAGAATTGTTGGATACGATTATCTGGTGCTCTCGATTTTACGTTAAATAACAAAATACTATGTAGATATAGATTCTCTAGACTAACAATATACTTTAAAATGATAAAGTAAAAAAACGCATTTTAGTATTTTCAAGAATAACAGTGCGGAATTTTGTTTTCCTCTATGCAATAAATGCTAATTTTTAAGGCCATGATTTTGATGATTTTTATCTTATTTTCTTCTCTTGTTTTATTGCCTAATATCGAACGATCTTTTGATTACTCTCAATAAACTATTCCCAAAATCAATCTTCTTAGATTTTCGAAAAAGAAACACAATTTGTTAAATACCCTAAATAGTTCAACAAGGTTCTACTAAATTGTAATTATATTACAATTATTGCGCATTTAGAGAGATATTTGGGTGAGAGTACTGGAGCTCACTGTTACAGACGATTTTGGTTTTCTACTCGTTCTATGCGCTATTTAATAGTCCTCTTTGAGACTGTACTAGTCGTTACGTGACTCTGTTGCGTAGCACTCTTAATGACTTCCATCCACCTATAAAGACAATTCGACAATTATTATTTGTAGTTTGCATATGCACGAAAAATTTACTGAAAAAATTGGATACAGAAAATTTCATCGTCAAGATAATACCGCGCATTTTTTTCAACGCTTTTATTTTAATAAGATGCAGACACTAGTACATTTTTTAATAGTTCGCGATTATGCAATGCCAGTATAATAACAAAGATTTAGAAATTAAAACATGCAACGTACCTTCCATACGTGTAATCGCTTTCAGCTCTGAAGAAATAAACGTGATTCTTGAACTGGAGTTTGAAGACAAAGTCTTTGTTGATAGCATCTTTGTCCGCCGGCTGCGAAACGGCATAGCCCAACAGCGGCAGACTCGCCAGTGGGAAATCGTCTTGGTGGGATTTGTAGAAGAATAAACAAAAGTTTGTAAAGACGACCCAGAGCTTTTGCCAGCCGTTGCTATTCTTGAATTTTCTTAGGAGAAAACCGCTCAGCTGATTCTGCACGGAAACCATATCGTTTACATTTTCAACATTTTATGATGACTTATTTTAGATTTTGCAGTTCAAATTTTGAGTATTTACCTGAAAAGCTCGAAGTTGATCGCTATAACTGATACTGGTATTCCTGTGCCAGCAGACGTGCACCGTCGTGTTGCTTCGCTGAGACGCTTTGGCACCACCGCAGCTTGTGCGGTCACCTTCCATTCCAGTACCGTCTCCCACTTCGTCCACTGATCCTAAGACTGGAAAACATAATTTTACTTTCAATATACAGCCTTACAAAGCTAGAGTCGATTGTTATGATCATTTTTGGTTTAGTCTCTAACTTACTGCAAGTTTTCAGATTTAGATACGGCATCTTTCCTTCCACCGAGTCAGTCTGAGCGATGGCCATGTTGAGATCCTCCAACCATCGTTCCTTCTCTTCTTCGCTGCTGGCAGCAACTGTCAGGGATCTAGAAAAGTGTTACATTGCTTAGTTGGAAACAAGTTGACATGCGCTGAAATATCTATATTTTTGAAAAAACTTACTGGTTCCCGAGTCCGTGAATGACGAAGGCAAAGTCGCTGCCGGTCTTGTTGTCATTCTCCTGGATCTTCATACTCTTCAGGGGCAGTTGACCGTGAACCCTAAAGGACTGCGTGGGCTGCTGTGATCGGAATGTGTAGAGCAATACGTCGGAAAACTGTAAACAAGAATTCGTGAGTATACAGATTACAACATCATTTGCATCAAAGGATAGCTGTTGATTTAAAAGGTAATTACGTACCAAGAAGAACATCCTCTGTTGAAAGCCTTTGCGACTATATTTTTGCAGGCAGCCCTGCCTTATGAACCTTCGACCTTCTTGCACCAGATTATCGAAGCCACTGATGTCTCGCTGCAATTCGCATAACTGGACCAAATTCTCCTAATGACAAAACATCCACAGAAAACGATTCAGATCTATAACAAGATATAGTAAATATTCGAGGTACAAAGAAATATAATTACAGCTTGATTAAGAACTGTCAGGCCCTCGAGCAGCGTTTCGCCAAGTCTGTCCCTCGCAGCTAAACAGTCTTCAAAGTCCGTATGGTCCTTCGGATAATGGTCTAACAATCCTGCAATCGACAAAAAGGGCATTAGATTTCATGTTTCTTACTTATAACTTAAGAAAACAGTGGCGTTTAAAAAACTCACTATCAATAATACTGTTGTAATGCAGCAAGCGCTGCAGCGGCTTCAGCAAGAAGCTCGTAAGCGGCAGATAACAATGCTTCTGCGCCTCAAAGTCCCTACAGAGCTGATCGAAGTGTTTGGAGGTACGTATTGAGTACTCGAACTTCTCCAAAACTGGCAGAAGATTCTCGAGGTACTGGTCGTACAGCGGCAGGACGTTTAGCAGTGTGTTGTATAAAAAGTCGCCGATGTTGTGCCTGGCGTTGCTCTCCCAACGGGCCAGTCGTGACTCCATCTCGTGGAGACAGGGTCCGTGAGCATCGGCCAGAAGCTCGATCAAGGTGACCAGGTAGTCGCCCTCGCTTTCGTGTTCCTTGGACAGCTCTTCACGGAACCACTGATAAAGAGATTTCGTTTACGATTAAAAGATTATTTTTCAGATTTAAGGAACATTATTTAATCTATTGAACGATATTAGCGTAAACTTAAGGATGTGCAAGCGTATTCATAAGATTCTTACCGCCATGGAAAGTCCGGTTATAAAAAAATATCGATAAGATTTATAAAATTCAATTAGACGACAAACAATGTTAAGATAAGACCGAAGTGAAAGGAATACTCACAACATTGATGACTTCGAGGTCCTTCTTATAGGTCCGCTCAGTCATGAGTAGCTCCTTGGAAATGAAGTAAGCCTTGTCCGTTGGCCATCTCTTGATCTTTCTAATATCTCCATCGTCTCCCAGGTCACCGTTCCTCATCGGTTTCACCGGACTGAGCTCATTCGGCGACAGGTTACCGATTTCTTGACCACAGCTGCCATTGGCCAGACGACGTTCGGCCATCCCTCTCATGTACACCGAGTTATTGTTCTCGGATTTCCGAGTCGATTGCGGTGTATCGGGCTGTTGTTGCTGATGTTGCGGAGAACCTTTCGGGGATTCCTGCGGTTTTTCAGCCTCTGCATCTTCTGTAAGTATCGAGGCGTTATAAAATCGGTTTTTGAGCCTGGTAATACAAAACTGAAAGTATCCGAACTTGAATTATCTTTGGAATTTCGGTCGTTCAGATAACTCCAAAATTATATTGTAAATTATTATATTGCAACAGGGAAAAAAGTGGCAAAATATAAAAATTCAGCTATAATAAAATATATCTCCTATCTATAATAACGGATAAAAAAACAGTGATCGAAAAATCTGAACGCTCGCAACGGAAATAAAAATTTGGCAAAAACATGCTCTGCTCTATTTATAACAATAAGATTCTTCTCAATGCGAAGGTTTCTTTTTAATGATTAGCACTTATTATAAAAAGCGATCGTTGCGAATAAGTGAAAGATCTTGAAGTAGTTATATTCGTTGACCTTAGCGTTCACGAAATTGAATAAAATCTCAACTGGAGCGTGATATCAGTGGCCGATATTTTGAGGGTCTAGTAGTTCATGACTATCTACAGTACAATGCAACGCAAGCCTGATATTACGCTTCGATCGTCATGACTGATTTACTCTACATATAGGCTTGCCTATATTTAAATACTAGTATTACGCATTTCACTAAAAATTCGAATAAACACCAAATTTAAAAATAATTTATATAACATACTAAACTGTACAAAAGTATAATTGCTTTAATTAAAACAACATTTTAAGTTTGGAGCTACATAAAATAATAATACTACGGTTCACGAACATCAAAGGATAATAATCTCATTAAATTTTAGCAGCTTCATGAAACTCAAAGCGAATACGAATCTTGCATTTATTGAGGTTCACGCTATAGCATTGCTCTAATTAAATGAGAAATATACACGTAGCATTACTCGTAACACATATTGATAGCGAAGCAAAAAATCGTACAATTTCAAAATTAAAAAAAAAAATAGTCAAAAGAGGAATTAATAACTGTGCAGATAATGTTTAATGATGCAACTAAACATCGGCTAATACGATAAGTACGCACTACACGACAGACTTACTAAGAAAGAAGATTTACAAAGAAAAAATCTTAATAAAAGAAAGTAAACACCTAACCAGACACAAGAAAATAATTCACAGCTAATAAAAGGTTTTGTTCCACTGGGATTTACTCACACATGGTATTGTCATCCAGTCGACCAACAATTCCAGGAGTGCGATAAAAGATATCGAAATAATAACGGCAAAGAAAACCGCAATAATGAGAAATAAAGAGGATTACAAAGAAAAACTCTTAAGCTAGGACAGGACAACATCGATTATTGTCGTCAAGAAGAAAGACAAGTCTACGTGGACATCCTAATTGAGATTATCATCCCTCAGTGCTTCTATTGTCGTCAAACACGCAAGTAAAAATAAACGTTCTCGCGGCGATTTCGAATCAAAACGCGTTTAATTTTTTAAAATCGGGTTTAAAATCATAAGATAACAACGGGAAACAAAAGTTCAAGCTTCAAATTATTTAGAACGAAACGAAAATCAGTAAAACAAATCATCGTAATCATCAGTACGCCTGTGAAAGTGACTTTGTATATATAATTTATTATCATATCATATGTATATTAAGTAAATGTATCAATAATCAATGTACAATAGACTTCCTACGACTGGAATTGGCTTTTTTTTCATCTCATTATCTCCATCGAATTGTATACCCTTGCTTCCCCGAGTCAATCTTTTTAACGTTCGCTCGGGGAAACCGCGCGTGTTTTTCACTTTTAAATAACGGATATAATATAGAGTTGTAACAAGTATTACGTTATTAATTCATTCCTCCGACAATAATAATCGTATCTGCTTAATTCACTTTATCTTTTTTTTCGCCTTTTGTTTCATCGTCCTTCAAAAATGACACGAATACAAACGAAGAGATTCATGGCAACGAATATATAATATACCTTTACATATACTGTATATTCATGAGCTATATGCATATACCTTATTTCCTTCTTCCGCCTCTGCTGCAGAAGTTCTTTTTTTTTTGCTTGGTAAAGAACTCCTTTTTCCTTTATTTTCGACATACAAACTATCACTGTTATAATACTCAACACTCTCGTCACAGTCTCGGCATTTACGAACAGGATTATTCTAACGTAAAAGATCACTCCGAACGCGTGTGTATTGGCCTCAAATTAGACTCTACTTTTCACTTTTGAATGCACATTTTTTTCAAATGAATTCTCATATATATATATATATATATATATATATATATATATATATATAAACGTACTTTTATCTCGTTAGCTGTGTATACACAGACGAGAAAAAAGAATCGAGCCTTCGCAGTATCGAAGCCAAAATTGTCGAGTACTCGAGGGCTCGACGGTCTCTAGTCGTGGAAACGTCGTTACAAATTATTTACAATAAATTTTCGAGGCGAGGCAAAACAACGATCAATTATTGCTAGTCACATATTGTGTGTAATACATAATCAACATTACATTCGTGTACTGAGAAAAACCGAAAAACGTACAATAACGTCCTGCTCTTCGAGCCACTTCGAGGTCTTTTATCGTTTGGAAGACGCGAGGTACAGCAAGATTACTCATTATACTTTGTTATTCATAGCCTTAAAGAGATATACAATTTCAACTTTTATATATAAATAACATAATAAGTTGGTGCGTCAGTCAAGTCTCAACGAAATTGGCTAGATTCACTCGTCGCCTCGTCGCTGTGGGACATCACCCCCTTATGCAATGAGATCGAAATTTTGGCAAACAATTTTTCGAGCAATCGTTTAAAAGCGGATCCCGCTCGAGGGAGTCTCGAGCGACGAGGCGGCGAGCTTTGAAGAGTAAGTCTTCATTTATATAACTGGACCATGCCTATAACATGCAGTGAATTACATAGTCACTCACATAAATTTCTGGGGGGTATACAGGGGGTATAGGGTATATAGATAAGAGTATTGTATAAAGATTCGGTACACCAGGGGGGCGGATATTCTATCGAATTCGCGGTAAAAAATCTAAATCACACACGTTTCTCTTTGGCGAAAAAGTAACTATATAAAAGGAGTATCACAAACTAAAGCATAGTTTTATATATAAAAAACATGTGCGTGGAAATATCCGTGTTTTGTAGCCTCGGACGTTGTCTACTGTGTGTATGTATACGTCTCACAGGCTCGAATCATAACACGCGACATTTTTGCATGCGACGACTTTTTGGAAGAACGGAACTCGATGTATATATAGTAATATCTATAGTATGTATATTTATAGTAGGTATATAGTAAATAAACAGAGGTTTGGCGGGCACAGTAAAAATACCAAGCGCAATCGGCATGTGGAGATGCAACTGAACTAGTCGGGTTGTCTTACACGTTGATATAGTATATATAAATATGTATTATATAAACAAACGAATAATACAAAAGATGTACACGACTTGCCAATGATCCGGTCCGTAGATAGAGAGAGCAGGCGAACTCAAAGGCGAAGAGGAGAAAAATTGTGACGAGTGGCAGTGATCGGTGATTACTATGTATATATGTATATATAAATATTTGACCGTCAAAAGCGGAAACCCCTGAGTACACTTCGTCAACGTCGCGGCTTGTTAAATCGTACAGTTTTTTGTCAAAATTTCATCGAACAGTGTGCGATACTCATTTTTATTTTCTAACGACTAAGCGTTCAGGAGTTTGCACTTTTAAGGCTCATGTATAATTGAAAAGGGTCGCTACGTAATGGTTCACAGGTCTATATATAGATATTTATATTATTAAGTATACAAATTTGGGTATACAAATTGTAAATAGATGCGGGAAGGTCAATATACCACACAACACGTCAGTCATTAGAAAGGATTGCGAAGCGGTTACTTCAGTAAATATTATATAAGTCAAAGGTTTTACCTTACACATTAATAATATACGTCGGGGGGGGGGGGGGGGATTATAGCGGTGTCTGTTCGATAGAAAACATTGAGATAGCCGATGATAAAAATGAGTTGGATCATACAGATGAATAACTTTTTATCGAAATTTAAAATTTTCAAAAAGTATAGTCGGATGCAACATCGTACAACATTAACATGGTAACTTGAAAATCACAGTTTGTAGTAAAATTCACGTTAGAAGATTTAAAATTGCTTCAACAACTCTCAAAGGGCGTCTCGTAGAAGATCTAAGATACATTATACAGTGAGTTTTTAAAAGGCTGCTCAATGTCGCACTTTGTACAAATGATCGGTGATAGTAGATGACGATGACAATGGGATATGAATCTATATACCTAATGTGTGCAGTTATATGAACGGGATGTTATACTTTGATCAAATGGAAATTCTACGACAGCAAGATGAGCATTAATGAGGAAAATTAAGCTACCTAGATTAGTATGTAACAGATTTTGTATAAACGATTATCTACTGCGAGTTTTTTAGTTTCATTGGGTGTAGCCTACGACACTAATGCAGCGAAGCCATAGAAGAGACGAGTTTCATGATAACTAATGCTCGAACAATGACAGGATCAGAGATTGACATATCAGTTAAACATAATTTGTTCGTTACATCGTTCGAAACTGTCAATCCCTGCGTATTTGTGAGTGAAAATGTAAATAATGGGAGGATGTATATTAGCGAGGTAAAATATAGTATTGACAGCTACGTTAAGTGTGAAATGACTTTGCGTGATCTACAACAGATATATCTTTCTATATTGGTGATAACTGAAGTGTGATTATGTATATACGGAGTGCAAAACGTTATAGTCTTTCGCTAACGAAATACTGCATTATTTGTGCATATAATATACTTAATATCATCGTATAATAATGCGTGTTGTCAGTGAAGGTGCTTGGACACAAGCAAATTAATCGGTGTTTTGCGTTGTGTGTAATCATCTCGGTGACGGAGATAGAGAGAAAGAGTGAGTTATAAGTATATGCAACAAAAATAAAAATAAAAGATTTCAAAGAAAAAATAAAACAGTATTTGCTGAACAAGTCGCGAGCATATACAGCTGACTCGCGCGCACTACAGATCTGAGAAGTAGAGAGTAAGATGATAAGATGATGATTCGTCGGTGTGTTGCGCACAGCATAAGCTGACGACACATGTGGCATGTGGCTCTCGTGTGTTTAGTTAGTAACGTTTATCCCCATTACTCTTTCAATCGCTTCATCGTGGATAGATGGGTGTGGTGACCGGTAAGAAGCGATTGGTCAGGTTGCGGGGCGTCGCGTGAACCATTACGTTACGCACCTGGTTCACCCGGTAAGGCACGTGCCAAGCCGGCGAGTTCACGTACCCGTTCTGGTAGTTCCAGCGGTTGTAATCACCATCACCACCACCTGTCAAGAAGCACTTCGTCTTTAACTGAGCTTTCCTTGCCGTGATTCCTCGGAATTTTTTATGGTCTGTCTATATCGCGCTGTGTCAGTAGGGTGTCTGTTTCGCTTTTATCAAATGAGAGGGAAATCAAAGTGCCTCTGTTGGACGTGTAAATACGGAAAATTATTTTGTGCCAGTGGGCGTTTTGGTTTCTGTAACGTGTGTGTGTATGTGTGCAAATATAAATCCGCGGAAAAGCCTCGACCGCTAGGAGCGATCATTTGAGAAAGGATCGTATCAAGTGTGTTGTCATCAAGAAGCCCTGAATCGTTTGCGGTTAAATTTTCCCTCGACTTTGGCTACTAATACCTTGTTTTCCTAATGCAAGTGTTATTATGACCTTTACATTACGTTATATCCCTATTGTATGTGACAAGATATCATCGTTAATTGATAATAATGAGTATACAATGTCAGTCATTCGCTAATACTGAAACAGCCAAATGAATCCATTGGACGCCTCGTTCAATGCTTTCTTTTCTTCCATCAGCGCCTCGGACGGATCTTGCAAGAGGATTTACACGTCGTTTATCTTTTTACAAAAAGAATGGCGCGATCGTACCGAGGCGCGTATAAGATAGAGTACACATCATCCCCGAACTCGGCGAATCAAGTTATGCTAATATTCTTAGATTATTATTATTATTATTATTATTATTATTATTACGCTATCGATAACAATCTCGCAATGTTCGAATGTCGTTGAAATAAAAATGACGATGAAAAGAGGTGAGTATGATGAGAAGTATGAATGCCGAAACGAAAGAAAACAAAAAGGATCACGCGTGTGAAATTGTGCGACCAGAAGTGATATACATGATTACGAAGATGCATCAGATGCAGTTCCAATAGCACAGCACTGCCAATTCAAGGAGATATCATAATATTTGTATCTATATCATGTATAATTAGCATATTATTTACGATCTAAGTTTTAAATAGTTAAATTCGTTCACATGTACCAAAATGAGGTTTACACATCATTCGTTTATTTTTTCATAGACATCAAAATATCCTTAGTACTTTAGAAAATCTTTTATCAAAATTGTCCATTTATCCGCAAATTGACAGCACTGTCTATACTGTGAATAGAGTACCATCGCAAAGAGGCATACGCAGCCGCGACAAAGTATCAGAAGTATTGCATATGGACAGCGGATGCCTCGTTGCGACTCACGTCACGACAAATTCAAGAGTCGATATTATCTAGAACAACTGAGTGCATGATGGGGTAATCGAACAGAATGGATATACCTATGTGATGAAACAAAAAAATTAGATGAAAAACAAAGAAAGGTAAGAAGATGATCGGTTATAATTCAATGATGTGTACACGTAAGTTGGCCCAATCGCATGCTCTTTTCATTATGTACGTATATATGCCGAGATATATAACTTAAAATGAAAAATCTGGTTATACACCACACATTATCTAACAGGAGTAGTTGGGTTTCCGGACCCTAAAACAGTCTTAACGACACATTAACAATGTAGTAACAACCAAATCTCTCGCTCGAGGTCGTAGCAATGAATTCGCATCTTGCACGCGCGCATTTCTGGCTGAGCGATTTGCCGTTTGATGTTCGTTATGTATATATGTATACGCGACACACGAATGGACAGCGTAATCGGTCGATCGGTACTCGACAGCAGCAGTTCCGTTAAATTTTCATGTCTGCTCGGGCGTACAACAGCTCAGCAGCAGCAGGTTCAATCTCGACGATGATCGAAAAACACATTCTATTAATTCCAATTCGATAAAAAAACATTTACACTTATATTGGAAAATTTGTCTATTTTTCGTTCTATCTATATCCTACGAGTTATCGATTCAAATACAAGTTTACCGCCGTTGAGTTTTCTTCAATTATCTTCGTTTCTTTTTCTCTTATCTATAGGTACCACTCGAGGGCAAATGAAAAACGACGCTTCGTGTATAAGGTGATTATCGTTTATCTTCCGCTCAAAATCGACTGCGTGGGAAGAGGAAGGAAAGAAGGGAGTGGGATAATCGAGAGCCGCTTTGCTCCGATGCCCGTCTCTCTATATAAAAATGTGCACGATGAAAATGGTATAAAAACTAGGCACGCAATTCAAAACGAAAGTTGTTGGGCTTTGGCCTCGTAGAAAGTTTAATCGATTTTCGTATGCCGTGTGTGTTTAACGAGGACAAACAATGAAATCCGTCGTGAACCTTTTTTGTAAAAAGGCTCTCAGTGACAATCTATTGCCTCTTCATATATACTTCGTCTTGATGAGGATTTTCTTGTTTGGCGTCTCTTAATCTTTTATCTTTTATAATCGGTCGGGTATCTATTATCACGAATTAGTTTCTGTCTTAAAAACAAACTTTCTAAACTACGCATTGCAACTCTACCATTTACGATAGGACGAGGATATATTATATATGTATTAATGTTAAAAATCTACTTTGAGCAACTCGCTTTCCGCCCGCAGCTTCGACGTTCAACGATAGCGCATCACATATTCATCTTGATTCTTCTTCGCTTGCTTATTAAACTTCAGCGATGATTGTCGTTCTCGTAAACACATTATTCTTGCAAAAACTCATTTTCCTCTCGCCATCCCCTTCTTCTGAACTCGTGGTATAATTGCTCATTCATCAAAAGGGATTTTCTGTGCAAAGTAAGGTGTGTCGTATGGTTATCGGTTTATTTTGATCTTCACAATGTGGACACGTATAAGAAATAATCTTTTCGTTGGAGGTGTGTATATGTATAATTATTTATAATTATCTCTTGTGTGGAACATTTTGATCGTTAGCACATATTTTTATCATAATAAATTTAAACTATGCACCATAATTACATTATCATTGAATTATTTTCTCACTCCTTCACTCGCAATATATTTGGTGTAGCATCGTCCACTTTTTACGCGTATTCGAAGCTACTTGTTCAATTCCACGCGACTGAAATTCAATTCCATTGTCCGGAGATGCGTAAGTACTTTTTAACTCGACGATTCGATTGACTTTCTTCGCTTTTTCAAAGCAGGTGAGAATTTATTACTGTGTTTTGAGATGTTTCGCAAAACCTATTGGAATTCTTCGCTGTTGTCTCAAGCGAAAAGTTTCTTTCTAACATACACTGAACATTCGTATTAAGTATCGTTATTCTTCCTCAGTACTTCCAGTACCGTCGTATTTTAGCACTGTCTTTTCTTATTCTGTTCGGACAATTCATCATTTTCGTCATCCTCGATATCAATACTCGGTTCTACAAGTAACGGCGGAGGAATAGTAGCGACATCGAAGCTGGAATCCGTACTGGATACGATGTGGCCATCTTTTATTTCCATGTCCACCACAACCCTATGTCTTCTCTGCTGTTTCTTCCTTCTGAAAGCCCGTTGACCTCTGTCCGGTGTGTGACCTGGACTGTCCATACTCGAGGAAGTGTCACCTTCGCTCTGTGGACTTCTACCCGACGAATAAGGAAGCGTTTTTGTTCGTATTTGTGCTTTTATCTGCATTGGTGGACTAGACGTGGTCGACTCTCCGCTTAAGCTCGTTGTTGAGTAGTAAGGCGTTGACTTTGCTCTAATCGGAACGACGACTGGTCTCTCAGTCGATCTAGTACCAGTGCGTCTTGGATCCTGAGCTGGATCGGAACGAGCTCGGCCGAATTTACGTTTGCTGTGTGGATCTTCTGGTAGAGGACGTTGTTCTTCGAAAGACCAATCGTCTTCGTTTGATCTTGATATCGACGAGAATCCTGTATAGCCTTCATGCATGTCTTCGGAACTGTCGCCTCGATTGACTTCCATTCGAACTTGGTCACCGCTAGTGTAACGCATGGCCGGTACATTATCGTACAGTTGATCTTCGTCCTCCTCCGGTATTGGACCAGGTAGATCGACAAGGTCTGGTAAAATGTCAAAGTTTTCTTCGATTGCTTCGTCATACTCGTTTCTTAAAAATATTCTTGGTGGTGAGATTTCTGGAGCTTGAGCCATCATGATAGCGTTTTCTTCCTCAAATTGATTCCTCTGCATTTCGTCGAACTGGCTCTCGACAAATCTTCTCGCCTCATCGAACTCGTCTTTCGTTTCTTCGATTTCCTCGTCATGTAATTCACCGTGCTCTTCGCTGTACTCTTCAGTAGCACCTGGAAGACTTGGACTCTCTTTCATTTGGCACTTGGAATTTGGTCGCATACTCGTCCCACTTTTTTCCGAAGTGGTCGTATCACTCTGACTCTTATCCCCGCCCACAGCTGAATAATATTGTTGAGGGATAACAGTCGTACTACCGGACCAGTCGGAAATGGAAGCACCTAATTCCGCAAGAGAGTTATCATCGGATTTCGTACCAGAGTACTGACAGAACTGTCTGACAGTATTATTCGAGCTGGACCATTCGGACATCGACAAGCCCATAGAGGTATCTTCACTGTGTGAAGAACCAGTGATGTGAGAATTGGAACACGGCCTGACAACAACTCTGACCGTTCCATCGATAGTAGCGGAAGAACTTTGATTATCTTCGAGTATGGTTGATTGTAAATCATCGTGAAGCGTTCGATTTTCATCGCTAGAATCGCTATTTTGCGTATTCCGGCCTAATGTTTCCGTACTGTCCGTAACAGTCACCTTTACTGCCTCTTCAGGCTTTATCTCCATGTAGAAGGTCTCCACGTGACTGACTACAGGTGTCTCAAACATTGGCGAACTAGGTGGAGAGGGCCAATCTTCCGAAGTTTGCAACTGCAGTCTCGATCTTCTACTTTTTGGAGATTTACCTTCATCGTCACGAGCACAGACGTCTATCGGAATGTCAGGCAGTTCAGAAGAAGTTCTTCGATCCTCCGAAACTGAAAGTACTGCGGCTGCTGACGGCGGATCAGAAGACAAAGATGGTTGATGATCACTGGATATCAAGGATTCATCATCCAGACTAGGTGATCTAGAACTAGGTTTGAAAGAATCTTCCATATCGCTCTTGTCCTGTTCTGAGGTCGTCGATCTTTCGGATATCCTAGAGAGCGTTCTCGACAAAGAAAACGCGCCGTAAGATGCCATAATCTCTGGACCAATAGGATAAGCGAAGCCACCTGGCATGTCTACGAGATCATCTTGATAGCTGTCTTCATTATGGCCGTTGCTGTCTTCCGAATGCGACTGGTGCATATTATCATCGTGTGGAATCCAACCTTCCTCTAGGCTCGAACTGCCTGAACTTTCAAGAGGAAAAGGCCTCCAGGTTGAACTCATTTCATGTCTGAGAGGTCCTGGATAAACTGAACTACTGCTGCTCTCATCCTCAAGCGAAGCTTCTTTGCGTTGTTCTCTTATTAATGCGATTTCGCGTCGATCAACGATAGGTTGAACTGCTCCAATACCGAGAGGACGAGCTATCGAACACGAACTAGAATCAGGATCTTCGCGATCAGCCGTCCACGTACTCGTTTCTTCGCTCCTTGAGCGCTCCTGGCTAAGTCTGCCTTTTTTATCAACGCTAAGTCTATTGTCATCCGAATCAACGGATTTTCCTGCAGGCTCATCTTCTGGGAGTTCCTCAGTGCCATCTTCATCCTTGTGCATATCCAAGTACTCCGCAGTTAATTCGACTTCTACCAAAGTTTTTTCGTCCATCTTATCGACTCCATAATCTGGAGAACTCATCTCACTGTCTATTGCTTGCATTTGTATTTGGGTGTCTAGAGCATCCAGTGTATCTTCACTCGTATCACCCGAGTCCAATCGTTTCTTCTCTCGTGGTTCGATTTCGTAAGTTTCTTGATCGATTCCGTCGTCATGCTGATCGTCACTGTGATCGATATCATCGTCAGAACATTCTTCTATAGAAATTTGAATGGGTGATTTCGCCATGTCTGGTCCATCCGGAGGAAAATCGCTAAAATCTGGAGTCAGTGTTCCTTCTCTGCTTTTGCTAGGTCCTTGTACTGGATCTTTACTAGGACTTATCGTAACGTTTGGCAAATCTTCGCCAAAATCTTTGAGTCTCGTCTCAACTATCTTGACTTTCTCCTTTTCGGGTTCTTTCTTAACATCTTTTTCTTTAGCCTTCTCTCTTTCTTTCTCTCTCTCCTTCTCTTTTTCCATCTCCAACTCTATTTCTTTCTCCTTCAACTTTTCAGCTTCGACTATTTTCTTCACTACTTGGCTCATTCTTTTATCGGATTGAATCTTTTTGAGAGAAAACTTTGGTTTCTCGACAGGGGCTTTACTTTCCGTATTCGAATCAGAACTTTGATCGATGAATTTTGTTTGCGATCCATCTTTAATCTCAAATGGCTTCGCATCTTTCATAGCCATGCTGAGAAGTTTCTGTCGGGCTTTTGGATCGTCCAGAATTAGATCTGGACATGGAACTATATCGTTGTTCTCTGTCAATGGCGATTCCAAATACTGAGCTGATGCCTCTGTACTCGAATGTGAGTCGGTGAATATTTCTGGGACCGTCGTGTGGTCTGTGCTGTCAGATCTATTATTGAGTGAATATTCGATCATAATAGACTGCTGCTTCAGAAGTGGACTTTTCTCGTGTGTTTCGACTTCGCTCGATCTTGCTTGATCTTCAGCTTCCTCGCTTACGTCAACGGTATCATCCTTGCTTGAGAAGGCATTTGCCGGAGGTAATTTATTAACAGATATAACAGCTGCGTCTAAGGATTTAGCTCTTCTTTGGGAAGTTGGAGATTGATTTGCTGCTCCTTGACGCTGTAAGGCACCGATGCCACTTCCCTCCGACAGTCCGAGACGAGCACGCGCGAACAGCACCGGACTTTGTCCCGGTTTACGGAGTACTACCGGTGATTTCTTCGCTTCCTTCTTTAAATCACTGATCGTTTTCTTCGTTTCAGCTGCCGATTCTTGCTTGGAGCCAGAAACTTGCGACGATTTCTTCGTTTCAGGTTTTTTGGCTCGATGGGATTCAGCATTTTTTGCAACAACCGCTTCTTGCTTATTGATGATAATTATGTCCTCGTGTTTCGTGTCATAGTGTTCGACTACTATTTCCGAAACTCGCTTTTTCGGCGAAGCCTTCGGCGATACCATAGGGGATGATTTTGGCGTTACTTTCGGTGAAGATTTCGGCGATACTTTCGGAGAAACTTTCGGTGAGACTTTTGGCGAAACTTTGGGCGAGACTTTTGGCGATACTTTCGGTGAGACTTTGGGTGAAACTTTAGGAGAAACTCTCGGGGATACTTTCGATAAATCAGACTTGCTGGCCTTAACACTAACAGATCGCTTAGGAGATACCTTATCTACTGAGTCTTTTCTTTCGGTGCTTCCTAAACTTTTAGAAATGCCTAGAGACTTAGGTCTGCCCTTTTCTCTCTGCTGCAATGTAGTAACGATTTTAATAAGTTCGTCATCAACGGAGGCGGATTTCGCTCGAGGTTTCTTCAGGTCGTCGTCTCTCGAGGAGGAAAACGATCTATCTGATAATCTGCTCACTGATTTTGATCTTCCTTTTTGTATTATACTGACCTCAGGCACTATATCTGTTGAATCAATAATAATGATTTCTTGAGGCATTTCACCTAGTTTTAATTTTGATTTATCTATGCGCGAACTCGAAGGTGAATTCTTAATTTCCTTGGAGCCGCTCTTTTTAAGAGGCGGCTTATCACCTTCAAGCGATTTAGACTGCTTTTTAAAGTCCTTCTTGACGGGGTCAGATTTCACCTTCTTAATTCGTTTGGGCGATAAATCTTGCGCAAAGCTCTTGTTCTCCATTTCAGGAGACAGAAGCGTATCTATGGGCGCTTTTTCTTCCGCCAAAGACAACGACTTGGAGCGCAAGGGTTCTCCGTGAGGTCTAAACATAAACGGAGTGAATTCAGGAACTTTAAGGCTATCCAACTCTAAAGTTGGCTTCACGGGCACCTCGTCCAAAGGCAGATCCGCGACGGGCTCGACAAAGTCATCGTAGCCAGTGTCGATGATCTTAGGTCTCGATACTTTCGAAGCTACGTTTTTACTCGCCTCGCAAAACTTCGATTCGATGATGTCGAGAATCTGCTTGGTCTTCTCGGGTATGCTAGGCTTATCGTAACCTTTAGGTTTGGTTTTTTTCGGTGATGGGGGAGGCTTCGGAGACGTCGGTACCGACAAGCGACCGTCGCTCTCGTACGCGTCATCTTTCGAATGATCCGTGACGATAAGACGGCTAGGCTTGGGACGAGTCGTCAGTGGTTTGTCCGGAATCGGTGGTTTCTTGGTGAACGCAGGTTTCGATTTATCCGGATCGGGAATTTCGGGAAGAGGCATATTCTCTATGCTATCCTGTCCTTCCCAGCCGTCGTCGGGAACTTGAGACATTCTCCTCTCCCTTTCACGGCGTTCCAGCTCTTGTTTGATCTCCATCCCAACGACCTCTGCGAAATTGAACTTCGACCTCTCGGAAAGACTCGGACTCCTGGAGCTAGAGTCAGGAGATCGTCTTTTCTCGAGCGCCGATACGATGGTCACCGTAGGATCGGTGGGAGACAGATACTTCGGCGATCTGGACTCCAGACTAGAAATAATCGTGACGTTCGGCTCAGTCGGCGAGAGTTTTGTGTGTTTCTTATCTAGGCTGAACGATTTAGGCCCAATTATTCCAGCAATAGAAGGCTCCATTCTGACTTTGTCCAACGAGCTCGACTTCTTGTCCTTCGCCTGTCTCGTCGGGCTGACTTTCGGGCTTGGATTGGGCGATGGACTCGGCGAGAGCTTCGAAGTCAAGATGCTCTTCGGTTTATCGGATGGACTTAACACTACTTTCGGCTTATCCGAGCTAACGAGAATGCTACGAGGCTTTTCCGGTGATAACGCGAGTGTACAGGGTTTATCGGGTGAGGTGAGTTTCGTCAGGTCGACGAAGGAAGCATCGGTGACTGGCTTTAGCGGTAACTTTGGCAAATCTTTGGCAAGCAGTCTCGCGGCAATTTTCCCGAGTTTCGAGCCGTCGGAGTCCGATTTATCCTCGGACGCCGTGCCGTTCATCACGTGACGCTTGTGGAGAGTGTAAGGTATGTCGGTGTTGGATTTTCGGGGTTGCGTGCTGTCGGCGAACGCGTCTTCGTCGCCGGAATCGGCGGGCGTGAGATCGATCGACTTCTGATGCATGAGCACGTGGCGTTTGCTGTTGGAGCCGAATCTCTGCCTCGCCGGATTGGGATCGCTCTTCGTTCTCTCCACGGGTATGTGACAGGTCGCACTCGGTTCGTCCGGGAAGCCTACCACGACGCCGCCGACTACCTTCGGATCGTATTCGGTAAAGACAGTCTTGGACTTGTCGTTGTCCCACTCGCTGGGGACGCCGAGGACAGTTTCGGTGCGCCACTCCGTGGACAGTCTTCCCTGTCGTTCCTTCTCCAGTCGCTCGGCTTCTTTTCTGGCTTTCTCCAAGCTCCTCCAGTCGTCCCGTTCCCTTGGCTTGGACTCCCTCATCTTCTCGATCTGCTCGCTGTGTCTCCTGATATCCTGGTACTCCGCGCTGACATAACTGTCGTAGTCCAGATTCTTCATTCCCGAAAAGTCCACGCTCTTCCGGCCGTCGCGCGAATCCGTCTTCTCGAAAGTCTTCCGGTCGCTGCCTCTCCTCTTGTCCTTCTTGTCCTTCTCGTATCGCTCGAAGGAGCTGAGCTTCTCGATGGCTTTCGGATCGAAGTCGAAGATGGATCTCTCCTTGTCGATTCGGTCCGCGCTTAGGTTGTTCCTAGGCTTACCGAAGGGGCTGCGCATGTTGTCCGAGTCCCTTCTGCTATCGTAGTATCGGTACTCCTGTTCAGACAGAGGACTTCGACCAGGACTGCGTCTCGCGTCCAGCCGCTCCATGCTTCTCTCCCTTCGGTCGCGCAGCTCGCGACGGTGGTTCCGGTAGTAGCTCCTGCTGTCGAGGTTCTCCAAGCTCTTTCTGAACTCGCGCGAGTCGAGGTGTTCGTTGCTTCGGTTCCGGTAATCGCGGAAGTCGTTCTTGCAGCTGGAGCGTCTCTCCCGACCGAAGTCGAGACGCTCCAGGCTGCGTTCCCGCGCGTCGAGCCTCTCCATGCTGCGCCGTAGCTCCGCGTTGCGCCTCGTCTCCCCTCTCTCGGATCTTCGCGAGTCGGTCTTCTCGAGCTTGCGGATCTCCCGCGAGTTCTCGCGCTCGATGCGCTTCCGCTCCTTCTCTTGCATCTTCGACAGGATCTTGTCGACCTTCATCTCGGCCTCACGGGCCTTCTTCTCCCGTGCCCTCTGCGACCTACCCAAGCTACCCGTCTCCACGTACGGACGCGGAGGCTGACTTTCCTCGAGACTGGCTATGCTCCTGGCCCTGGTCTGCCTACCCACGATCGCGGCCCTGCTCAGATCGACCGGGCTGAGATCGTCGTCTATCCGCGACTTGGGCCGCATAATGCCCTCGTCCCTGAGAACCTCCGAGTCGACGTGGGTGATCTTGTGCTTCGGCCTGAGACTCTTGAGCTCGTTGAGCACCGTGACCTTTTGCTTCTGGGCCTGTAGCACCATGGGGTCCAGCTTGTTCGAGCTGTCCTGGAGGGCCAGCTTGCTGCTCGCGCCTAGCTGCTGCTGCTGTTGCTGCTCAACCGAGTTGGCGTGACGCGTCTCGAACTTGCGCTCGATCTGGGTGTTGGAGCGCTGTATACGCGACTCCATAACGACGATCTCGCTGTCGCGCTTGATCGAGGTCGTGGTGGTGGTGCTGGTCGTGGTGCTGGTCGCCGAGTACCGATCGACCGACTTGGAGCCCTTGGAGCTCTTGATGTCCGCGAGAACGTGCTTGAATAGCTGCTTGTCCGTCGAACGAATCGATCTCTGCTTGACGAAGGACTCGGTCTCGGAGTCCATCTGGAACATCTCCGGCTCGATTCCCTCGTCACTCTGGTCAGAGAGCGCCTCGTTCTCGGCCCCGTCGCGCAGACCGGGCCGCGGACTCGAGTAGGACTCGGACTCGTCCTCGGCCTCGCGTTCCAGCAGCTCGTACGAGTCGTGGGAAAGATCATCGTGGGAGAGGTCACCCGCGTGAGCGGATCCCTCGTGCCCCGACTCGGTGGACAGCGACGACGTGCCCGGGTAAGAGCTGCTGTAGATCTTGTCGGGCACGGAGTCGCGGTCCAGCGAGGGGAGCTTCGAGCTCGCCGCGCTGTACGAGCGGTGAGTCAGCTCGTCGCAGCGCGTCACCGGTCGGTCGAGCTCGCCCTGGGACGGTAGCTGCTGCTGGAAGCCGTCGAGGCCCGACGAGGCCGTTTCCCCTCCCTGCTGGCGCGGCGAGCGAGCTTTTCCCGACTCGTCGAAGCTCGTCGCGTAGAGCTCGCGGCAGCTCGCCGAGCGCTGCCACGAGTACCTCGGCAAAGGTCGGGGCACTGTGCTGAATTCAGGGGGACTGCTGTTAGAGGGGCTGATACGACCTGTTGATGAAATCCTGGTTTGCTGCTGCTGCTGGTACTGCGACTGCTGCTGATGATGACTGGTAGCATGCGAGGCTACTTGGCCCTGGCCGTATGGCGTGGCCGTCGAATGTACGTCGATAGAGGTGAGCGTCCGATAGGACATAGCTGTGTCGTCGCGACGGTGATTCGTCCCGCCCATCGAGACACTCGTCACAGTCGTCGGAGAATCCAGTGTCATCGAACCGCATGACAGAGACAGAGCCGGTGTTTCCAGTGCTGCAAGAACGGAGAAAAAAATCATCTCAGTAATCATGCTCGACCTTCTCAATGCTCGATGCATCTTAACATCACGTATGTGTACTCTCATCTCGTGCTTTTGCGCTGTTTTTTTTACTCTATTCGATTTAGCTCGTTTGCATACCTGCAACAGAAGTCCCGGTCGACTCCGAGAAAGATTGATTACACTCTCTCGTTGTCGGAGAACTGATTCGGTTTCTCAAATAAGTATTCAAAAAGCCGATCGATTTCTACGTTACACTACTTAAGCTACACTACCAAAAGGCAACTCATATATATATATATTTACAGTGAAATCCAATGATATCGGCAAATGACATTTTGCACCAAATCACTATGATTAAACAGAACAGAAATTTTGAAAAAAATAAAATAAAATAACGAAACAGATGACAGGTGATATTAGACGCAAATCAACGAAAGAAATAATAATAATAATAATAATAATAAAGAGTCACTTGACAACAGAACATAAAGTAAAATCAATATGATAGACATGGAGTTGAAGCGTTTTTTTTTCATTTAAATGCTTTCTTTTGCGTTTCTTTGAAAATTCGTGTACGGTGGTTGTTCGGTCTGTTGGTGTTCGCTCGTGGTACATACCAGGATCGCCGAGGGGCAGGAGGGGGTGGGCAGAGATGCTGGAGCTGCCCAAAAGGGAGCTGCTTGATGTGGCCCCACGATAGCCTCCCCCCTCCGAGCCCTGCAATGCCCTACCACTGCTAGTCTGCCGGAACGAATTGGACCTGCGAGCAAGAGAGAGTCAAGTTCAGCATCAGACCTAACGCTACCAATTCCTTTTATTTATTCATTTATTTTTTTGTTTAACAATTTTTTTTCTTTTCATGATTCTAAGCCATTCGTCTCGAGCAAAAAAGTGACATCGAATTTTACCCTCCTCAAAATGTTTATGACTTAACCTTTCTTCGAGACAAGCACAGTTTGTGTATGTATTTTATAGCTTTACTTTCATGATTATATCGGGTAGACTTTGCTCGGCGATGGGCATCACTGAACAAAGTTCCACATATACGGTTTATTGTTGTTAGTGAATATCCTCATGCTCCTGTCTCGAGTTCACCGCGTGAGTTAGTAGACTATAATATATGTATATAAAGGACAGTGCGAATAGATGTGGTACGTCAACTTTAATCGATGAATCGTTCTTCCGTTTCACACTATCCTCGTAATATTAATACAAGTATATCATACAGAAATATATAAACGGTGTACAAGATATAGAGAAGAGTTGTTTTATAAATACGGGTTGTGACGGAAATATATATTTATCATATGTTATGTACGAGTGAGATAACAAAGATCGAATCTAAAGATCGAGCTACTGCTAAATAATCGAAATACGTCCCAAATCACATTGAGATTGATTGTGTGTAGTATACTAAAATCATTAATCTCGAGAGGGCTATATAATAACGTGTAGTCGAATTTACATTTACTCTCTATGATAGTGTGTGTAACAATAGGAAAGGTCACTTCGACAGAGTGAATCATATATATCAGACAGCGTAATTATTGGTAATATAAGTGAGTATATGTATGAGTATACAATATAATATAGTAAGAAAATATTGACGGAGGGTATATATTATTATATAAAAACATTGATAATGGTCATTCGGGTATAAATAAATCGTGCCTGATGGTGAGCCTGACTCCCCGCCACCCCTGTCCGAGCAGGCAACATTGCACACGCACACCTTCTCTCGCGGAGAAAAATACCTCTCGTTTCTTTCTAAATCAACCGAAGTCGACAGCGCGAAACTATTTTTACGTCATACGCATCGATCGGACTGTATGTACACTGCAGCGGTATTTTTCTACCTTATTGCGAAATGAATCGAAACTCGACGTCTTTGCGCGAACAGAAATAAAGAGGAAAGAACACAGAGAGATAGAGATAGAGAGAGAGAGAGAGAGAGAGAGAGAGAGAGAGAGAGAGAGAGAGAGAGAGAGAGAGAGAGAGAGTGAGTGACAGAAAGAAGGAGAAATATAAATACATAATACAGGAGAGGCGCCGAGCTTCGACTTGCGGCTGTCTCGAAGGTGTGTATGTGTGAGAGATGTACTCGGTGATATCGACGACGAGTGAAATCGACAATAAAAGACATTGGCCACCTGCTGTGTGTGTGCGTGTGTCGGGATTCCCTCGATATTTTCCGTTACTTCGTTTTTTTTAATATGTACATTGAATTTTGGCTTGCTGCTGGGTTTACTTTTTGGTTCGTGAAACTTTTTATCTGAGCGGGGACATACTCAACGATACTCATGCACTAGCTACGTATATATATATATATATATATATATATATATATATATAAAATAAACGGCAAATCAGTCAGGTGTCATAAGAAACCCGTTGGTATACAAAATACAACGTGGACAGATATAATGATATGGCTTTTTCTCTAAACAGTACGACAGTCTGAATGGGCTCACCTCTGGAACGTTTGCCGCTTCACGTAGTTGTCGCGCACGAACTCCACTATCTGCTTCTGCGTTTTGCCGCTGTACCTGTGGTCGTACGTAAAAGTTGCGACTCGTTAATAAGAAAATTCTTCAGTTGCGTTTGATTGTACGAACGAAGTCGAATAACTTTACCTGAACGAAGATCCTCGACTGAGAACTCGAGTCTTTTGCCGCGTCACTCGCTTGACGACAGAACAGCGGAAGAAGCCGTGATTCTCGACGCACTTTTTCCAAAAGTTCTTGCACTCGTTGCGACCCTCGAAGAAAAACTCGACTGTGTCCTTATAGTAACCCTGTGTGAGAGGTGAGAAAACGTTGTTATTGTCAATGAATCAGTTACAGATATAATACAATGATAAGCTTATAGCGCGAAACTCACATAGCCTTCCGGGTGAAGTTTTATCAAGAATTTCTTTCGCTTAAAACTAATTTTTCTTATCTTCGCCCAACTAAAGGTGTTAATTTTAGTGTAATGTTGAAAGACTATGATTCCCATATGTGCCACAGCCAAGTTTAACGGCACGTTTTCGTGATCCTGCGCAGACGGAAACGGTCGTGTGTTATTACGATACTGGTATAGATAAAAAATCAATGTCAAAAAATATTCATACTTTCGCAGGGTGCATCTTCATGCCGTAGAGTTCGCAGCGTCGAGCGGTTTCCAAGAGGTTCAAGTCCGCCTCCGCAGGCGATTGGCCCCTGTTCGTCAAAAAAATAATAACCCATTGTCAGTGAGACTTAAACAGACACCGATTTTTCCTGCGCTTATTTCCACGACAACGACTTCCTCGTGTCAATCGTATCAAGCAATGCGAGGCCGTAACAAAGTTGTAAATACGCGCAGAGATAGAGATTTCGCGTCTTCGCATAATCGCTCCTCGTCAACCGAATCATTATGCAGCTGCTGCGTACAGCATAATAGTAGAGAGACTATATATATAAATATATATATATTTATATACACACTTACGCGTGCTTCTTGTGATTCTCCATTATCCGCCGTTCGAGCTCGTTGTCTTGATGCGGCACGAATTTGTACGTCGACAAGTACGTGTGATCCGGGTAGTCCTCGATAACGTAGTCGCCGCACTCAGCTGTCGACAGAGACAAATTCGAATTGTAGCGCGTTTGATATTACAATTATCCAAAAAACCGCTCGGCTGTCTATACATACGGAAAACCGCAGCGAATTCGATTTCACCTTTTATTTTCTACGACAACGACGTATGTGAAGTATACCACGCTGCACATACATCCGATTCCTCGAGTCGCTTTTCAAGCCGCGCGCGCGTCAGCCGCGGAGATCGGAGATGGAAGAGGAAAGAGCGCGGAGCCATTTAGAATTCACGTATCGTATAGACAGTTCTCGCGCCGCGGTATTGTGCGAGTTATGAAAGCCAATGCTTCCACAATGGCCTTGCGACAATGAGCCAATTGTGCCCTGGGATTGAAGTAATCAAGACATCCGCGGGCCCGAGCCACTTGCTCGTCGTCGCATCCTATATACACCTCGTCCCATGTGTATTGTATGTTATATGTTAAACAGAAGCTGGGTTTTATTTTGAAAATTTTACGCTTCGCTGAGTTATAGCCGGATTTTTTGTGGCCGCGCGTTTTCATCCAGCTGTTATAGATCATTTGCATCGGTTGAATAGCCTTAACGCGGATTCTTTTTGTCTATTCGTCGAGTTATCGCGCGCACTGAGCAATTGGGCCAATGCGCCTCCGTTTTCTCCTTTTCCGTACAAGTTTTCGCTATATCGACTCGATGTCGTATTAACAAATAACCGCGCGTTATCACCACAATCACCCAATACCAAAAATCTCCAATGCAGATTCCTTCCGAAGCATCGATTTCCGAAATCTCAATGTCAAATTCCGCGCCAAAAAACAAGCTCGGCAAAATCAATATAAAGAGAATATCCGCGGTATTCGCTTTGGAACCGACCTTGAACTATATAACTGGCCATGAGCGCGGCAGTGTTGTCGTTGCACTGCAGCAGTCCCTGGGCCAGGTCACGTTTGATCTGCAGACAGAATAGGTAGCGCGTGAACTCCTCCTCGAGCTGCGCCGGATCGGGCGTGTAGAACTTGACGCAGAACCTGAGGAGCGGATCGACCAGCGACAGCCCCACTTGCCTGCAAACTGGTTTCTCCAGATCCAGCCAGTACTGCGAATGAAACAGAGGGAGAATGCGCCGTGAGAGATTTTTTTCAATGCTATGCCAGACGCTGCTACTGCAAACTCGCTATTTCCATAGTTTTCGTGCGATCACGCGTGCTTACTTGGAAAAAGAAAACGATCTGCACAGTGCATAACAATATTTCCGCGCGGGAAATTTCACGTATATACTCGCGATTCGCGCAGCGAAATATAAAGTCCGTTTAATTTATCCGTTATAACACAGCGCGGAAATCCTTCCTCTCGACCGATTAAAAAGAAAAAGCGAGGGAGGGGAGAGACGGCGCTTTGTCCGCGCGCGCGCGCGAGGAAAAAAGCGTTTGACCTTTTTGCATGAATTGATAAAGAGGCGCGTGCATAGTCTCGCTACTGCACAGTCGGGAAATATTGAAACCCCTATGTTCTTCATCGTCTTTTTTACTCTACTCGTTTTACCTTCGTTCCATTAGGCTCCTGGTACTCGAGACCGAAATAGTCCGCCTCCAAGAGGTGCAGTTGTTTGCATACTTGATCGAACAACACCCTGCCCAAAGCCTTTGCCTGGAACAGAAAATCGAATTTGAATATTAGATTATCCAAGCCCAATAATGTCGTGGTTATTATCTATATGCATTATACTCTCAACGATAGCCACTACAACCGCAACGTTATTCCATTTCTCTGCGAATCATAAATCCTTCACTGTTCGCCCTCTCTCGCATATCCGACGTTATACGGTTAACGCCTGCGGTGTGTGTCTTATAATGCACAAATCGTCGTGTCGGCCTGAGGCCAGCCTATTATAACGCTACAGCTCTCTCTCTCTCTCTCTCTCTCTCTCTCTCTCTCTCTCTCTCTCTCTCTCTCTCTCTCTCTCTCTTGCTCTCGCTCGCGACAAAGACTATTTACAGCCCCGGCTGATCAATAGTGCAGGGCTGTAGGCGCGTCTTCGAGCATTATTACACGCGCCATGTGAACTTGCTTGAAAAGCGATGTGCAGTGTGCAGCCATTACGTGCTCTAATAGTTCACCCTTGCATGAGCTGCTGCTGCTGATGCTGTGGTCTTTTCACGCTGCGGTGTAGAGTTTCTGTTTATACCAGAGAGAGAGAGAGAGAGAGAGAGAGAGAGAGAGAGAGAGAGAGAGAAAGCGAGAATATGAGAAATATTCCACACACGTGTTTCCGAGCAATCCATCCGGCCGATATCAAGGTGATGCAGCGTATGTTTTACCTAGATGCGTCGATTATCGAATTTCGTTGGAATCGCGTAAGTTTGAATTATATAGTTTCGAATAAGGAGTTACGTAAAAAGTGCACTTTGCAAAAGGCGCAGGTTATTATTACGTTGTCAGCTCTCGTGAGGCGTGCGAAAAATATCGAAAACACAAATGAATCAGCGCTGCAGTCCTTTGCGGCGCGATTATTAGACCGCGACGTCACGTTTCTCTCTTTTAATGTACACACTGTACTCTCTATAATACAGCTCACGTGATTCGCGCTCGCCAACAACGATTGCCGTCACCCAATAATTACACCTCTCTCTCTCTCTCTCTCTCTCTCTCTCTCTCTCTCTCTCTCTCTCTCTCTCTCTCTCACTCTCGAAACAAACAGCTCTCCAAGCCTCATGCATAATTCATCGGAACGTATACAATTCCTGCACCCGCCATCAGACCTATTAGAAAAAACCTCCTGCGGCTTTGTGCGGTGCAGCGGAGAAAAAAGCGCGTGAAATTTGAAGAAAAAAGAATGTTTGCGCGCTCGAGCGATGTAAATCGGCGGTGAAAGCTCGTCCGCGGCGAAAGAACAACGAGAAAAGAAGTAGCATCAGCGGAGAAAGGTATATAATCGACGCCGCACAAAAGGGCCGGGAGAGAGAGAGAGAGAGAGAGAGAGAGAGACAGAGAGAGTAGCTTTTGGTGGACCGAAAAAAAGCGAGCGACGACTTTTCCGGGCCGCATAGACATCAGAGCGCGCGGAGTTCCCGACGTTAAGCCGTTCGATGTGAAAAGACTTTTATGCTGCGCGCGCGACAGAGAAAGAGCTGCTTGCTCTGCTGCAGAGAGTCTCACCGGCCCACGCCCCTTGACCCCGATGGACGTCGAGGTGCATGTCTATGTATATACTTATGCGTGTGTATGTGCGAGGAAAGTATCGCGTATGGGATATGTCAGCAGGGAGAGTGAGAGAGAGAGAGAGAGAGAGAGAGAGAGAAAAAAAATTGCTGCGATTGCGCCGGAGGACTTCCTCAATTTTTAAATCGATCCAATTTGGACCGACGCTCGAGGCTCGGAATTGTACGAAGGGCCGTTTAGCGACAATGAGTGCCTGCTATCCCGACGCTTGTTTCACGATTCTCGGTGCGACGGGATTCGTCAATTTTTGTATTATTAATGCTTAACCATCGGTAAATTCCGTAACTGCGTGCAATGCGGAATTGAAATAACGATGCTGTTATAGGAGATATTATTGCGCGATACGTCACATAGATTTTTGCACTGATATTCAAGCTTGGACCACCCTGTAGATGCGCGCATATGTGCATATAGCCGATGACGCATAGAATGGAGCGCGCTTGCTTGCAGCCAAGTGCCCACACAGCAAATTGGACGTAAATCAATTCCCTATATGTATGTATGTATATGGATATTATATAGACACACGTTCGCGGTTTTGTACTCGTCATTTCAAGTGGATCGATCAAGCGAATTTTATTATATGCTCGTGTTTACGTAACCAGGAAGTGCGATTATTTCGGTTATCGCAATTATATTTTTGTTATGTCTAGACTTATCAATATCAAAGCGTTCTGTTGGCTCATTTTAATATTATAATGTACGCTTCATCGACGTATACCGGCGGAAGCGGCCGATCGGAGCTACAGAAGCCTGCTTACAGCAGTAGATATTCAGATATCATGCGATACCCGATACTCACGCCGCACCTCGTAAAAAAGTCCAAATGTGCAGCCTTATTTTCCGCGAGTCCATCTCTCTATCTTGCGTTCGCAGGAAGCGAGCGAAGATGAAACGTTATCTCTCGTCATATACGCTAAAGTGAGATACAGCCGAGTATGTAGCAGGAGCCTGATGTTATATACCGGCAGCGCTCCTACATGGCAAATTTTGAGCATAAATCAATTCCCTATGCGGTTTACTCATTACGGCGTGACTGTGTAAGCGACGAGGCTCGTAATTGTTGTTTACACTCGTAATTTTCGTATAGCCTTTAATTATCGTCTGTTCAATAAGCTACATCGGTTTATAAAAGCTTGTCTTTCGAAAAGTAAATACGTTTCCTTATTCTATAGCAAAAAAATTCCGCCTCGTGCTGCCAAAACTCAGACCGCCTATGCGTCTATGCGCTATACATCTAAAATAAATCGATATACATCGATTGCAAATACCGCAACTTGTGCACTTCGCAAATTCTATTTCGGTAACCCGACAACGACGACAGCAGCGAGTCTTTGAAAAAAGACTCTCCTCTCTTTCGTAACCCGATTTATGCGCGGCGATAAAGAGACAAACACCTTCGAGCGAAAGTTCAAGTTTATACTCGGCGCTGCATCGGATTATCTCTTATCCGCGAAGCGGAATTGACAAGCCAGAGACTCTTGTGTTCGTATAATGAACTTAATTCGCGCGACGACTATAGAGACGACGATAAAAGCGATGTCCCATCAATTTAGCCAATAATTCGCTGCAGTAGCGAAAAAAGAGCAGATTTCTCCGACGATCGTGTTATTCAGCTAAGACGAAATTCAATTCGGTGTGAAACGCGGCCTTGACTCCTCGAGCTCGTCGCCTCGTAAATTCCGAGCGTAGTGTGCAATTTAAGAAATTAATCCGGGACTGGTTTGTTTTGCTCGAGGAGAAAGGGATATATGCAGCGAACGTGTGTGTGTATGGGGGTGTGTGTGTGTGTGTGTTTACGAATTTACGAAAACGCATTTCCATGTCGGCGTCGGGACGTGAGGTATTACGCGAAAGGACGCGACATTGGGCTTTTTTCTGATTGCCTTTGAATGCCGGAGCGTTGGATTCTCTCTCATTTTTTGTGTTGAGCTGGTATGGTGTAATAACAGGGGCAGATTGAGGTTTGAAAATTCATGGCGTGATGGTGCTGTTCTTCTTTTCTCGACAGCGAGTTGATTACGAAGCAGCCCGAGCAGTGAGAAAAGAAATGAAATTTTCAACCGATTAGTATAGTATGCTATACAGAATTCTCGCAGTATTTTAACAAATCGGTGCTGTACATCAAGAGTAATAATCTTCAGGACTTTTACATCGCTTTTTTAAGGGTCGTTCGCGCAGTGGAGCGTAAACTCAGTGAATCACAAAAAAGTAAGAATATAAATGCACCGTTTATTTTAGAACGCGGCGGAGAATAATAATACACGCAGGCATTGGATAATGGAAAGCAAAATTCGAAAATTTCCAAAAGCGCTCTGCCGTAAATATCTCGGGTATATTGCAATATCGTCAACGAGCGACTGTCGATGCATTGATTCGTCCAGATACAGCATCATTTGCAAATTAAATTGGGAAGCTCGCGATATAATTGGAAAAGAGATGAAAACCGTTGCTGCACGAGTTTAGCAAGCGCGATGGCACTCACTGGAAATTAAATCGAAACAGTTTACCATCGCGCGATGTATATTTCTATACACAGTGTTTTTGCGGGTATACACGTTCATTGCAGTGTTCCAAAATTAATTTTGCAAAAAAATCGCTACGCTCCACCAACGTTCGCCAAATTAAATTCAGGTATATAATACTTCAAATAAATGATGAAATCACGAATACGCACATAAAGCAATAAATCGATAAAAGCTCACCTGCACTTGAAACATGGTGATGGAATCGTCGAGCATCTGGACGCGGAAGGCGAGCATTTTGCCGGCCTTGCGAGGCGTCGTCGGGGGTGTGCGACTACCCCCTCCGTCCACGCCCGCCGGCGTCGAGTGGCTGTGTGGCATTTTGCCCCCGATACCACCGCTCATGCCGTACCTGCCCTCGTGGTCGCTGCTCATCTTGCCCCTTGCTCCAGCCCGGACATCATCATTTCATGCCTCGACTCTCTCTCTCTCTCTCTCTCTCTCTCTCTCTCTCTCTCTCTCTCTCTCTCTCGATCTTTTCCTCTTTCTCCCTTCGTTACGTTGTCATCTGGAAAAAATGAAAAAATTCGCTCGGTTAATACACACTTCGTCGCATCCACAATAATCGTTTGTTTTTATTATGCGAGCGTGCGCTTTTTCTTCGCGCGATCGCATTTATCGAGAAAACCAGAGAGCGCGTTGAATAACGTTATCAAACGACACTTATTGTCCGCGCGAGATAGCAGCGATGATAGCCTGACACACATTCGGCCCGTCACTCGTTCGAAGTGTATAAGTGTGCGGTTGAAGTGCATACCGCGCGCAGAACGTGTGTTAAACACTTTTCCCGCCGGAATAGCTTGAATTTTTCATGCCGGAGTATAAGGCGAGCGCGCGAGATGACATAAATAATCAAACTCTTCAATAATGCAGCTATCTATATAGCGTCAATCCGTTGTTTTGGCATTCTTTCGTCGGACAAGGTGTATACTGTATAGATTGCGCGTTACATAATCGAAGCGCTTATCGCCCGGATTAAGCTTGTCTTCAGGAAGTTATAACATCGACTCGTTCGAAACATTCTTTCATGCGCATTTTCAAATTCATAAGTCAGCTCTGTAAAAAAGCCTGCATAACCAAATGCGAAGGGAAAAAAGCGCGAGCCGCAAACGCATCATTCACGCGCAGCCCTTTAACTCGATTAAACCTGCAGCCCCGGCGCATTTCAAGCTAATTGAAGGGAATCTCTCTCTCTCTCTCTCTCTCTCTCTCTCTCTCTCTCTCTCGCAGCGGGATAAGTATACATATAGGTATACAGCTAGGCGGAAACTCGCGGATCGATTTTCCTCCCGTTAGGAAGGTATGGTACGCGCCAAGGAGCGGCTTGCGTGTGTGTAGGGCGGGGGCGGCAGCGCGAAAAAATCGATGCGCGCTGCCGGCTACTGCTGCACTGCTCTCTCTCTCTCTCTCTCTCTCTCTCTCTCTCTCTCTCTCTCTCTCTCTCTCTCTCTCTCTCGCGCGCGCTCCGTACTTACGTCTGTGAATTTTTCAGCGACGACGCGACGTCTGGGGATGTGCCGGCGAGTATAGCGCAGTCTGCGATGCGGATATTTCGAGGGCAAAGGGTGAGCGAGCTTTCCGATTGAATTTTTGACGGCTTCTTCTCGCGACTGTGCTGGAGATGTATTAGCGTTCAATTCTTCGAACATTTATTATTTATGACCGTTACGAGCATTACGTATAGAAGATAATTGTTAGCAGAAAAAAACATTGTTTTCACGAGTGGAAAAAATACACGATACATCGCTTGAGACCTCAGTAAACCGACGAAGTCGTCGCCGACGACTTTTCCATTTTCAGCGCTGCTGCCGCCGCTGCAGAGGTAGGAAGGTATAGGTAGGTAGGCAAAGAGCTGCGAATCATATGAGAGCCGGACACGCACGAGCGCATATGCACGCCCACGCGAGACGAGCACACGAGCTTTTTCGCAACGCTAAGGTGTGTTTGTATGTGTGTGTGTGTGTGTGTGTATTCGCTCTCGCCTATACCGGGTGTGTCTCGAGAAAATCGTGACAGTACAACGTGTATTATATAGAGCATCGCTGCGAGAAACAAATTTAGACGTGATTCAAACATACCGGTAAATGAGGAAATGCGACACTGATTAGGAAAAACTGCGAATCATATGCGATGCTAGAAGTAATTTGAATATATGCTTTAATTAACATTGTAATTATAGCGTGCTGGATTTACACGATTTTAAAATAAAGTCAGAGATAAAGTCAAAGCTTCGGCGTGGATATATTTGTCTGATATAAAACTGACACATACACGCACTGCAGCTTATGGAGAACAAAAAGTAACGTTTTTTACACCCTCTCGTGTTCACGTAACAAGCCTATCCCTGCAAAGCTTATTTTTCCTCTACCCGAGCGATAAATCCACTCGGCGCCTGAAGGGAACTTCGACTTCGTTACACACTAACGCAGTCAGATCTCAGGCTCAGCCCGCACAAACACGTGAGAGAATCCCTCGCGCGACCCCTGAGCGAACTTTCTCACCGGGTAGAATATACCCAGGGAATGAAGAGAGAGAGAGAGAGAGAGAGAGAGAGAGAGAGAGAGAGAGAGAGAGAGAGAGAGAGAGAGAGAGAGCGAGACATCATTACAAAACATCCCTTTTTTCCATTTATTCTCTATACAGCCGGTTATATTCCCTTCGTTATCTATACCGAGTGCACAGGTATCATATGCGGTTTTGGATAATATACCGCATTAATGAAGCGAAACTCGGCCAATTAGACTATACCTACGCCGAAAGTTCTCGCGGTACTGACCCGGTTTTCGAGAGAAATATTTCCATCGGCCCTACTGTACAGGAGAAATCCCGCCGGCTCGAGCGGTGAAAAGCGTGAGTAAACACAAGCCGCGCGCGCATCTATCTAAGCGGCTATATGGCTTTCACTTATCTTATCGCATAGTCGTCGTGAACGTCCGGATTCCTACGAACCTCGAACGAAGTTTCACGTCAATCCCGACTGATGTGTTCCGATGAATGTGTAAGCGTCTACACACATAGACCGCAGTGGTGACACGTTTTTTTCATTCATAACTCTGTCGACAGTCGCGTGTGTTTTTTTTCGGGCGGAAAAGTTTCGACGGATTGAGAAAAATCAGGTCGTGAGGGAGTGAGAGCGGTATTCGGTGGTTTCAATTAAACGGAGTGCGTTGGATATTTGTCTTGCGCTCGCGGCGGGCTGCAGTTTACTAAAACATCAGCGCGTGGCGGGATGAGCTGTTGAATCGCTCCTTTGAGACGTAACCTTAATTATGTAAGTAATCAAGGTAATATACTCTCCGCGCGTTGCTAAAAGTAAGAATTGATTAACCTTTTGACCCGCATTGCTCTGGCGTTGGATGGGTATCAACGGAGTTACTTTTTGCATTAGCTTTTATTGGATGTACCTTCCGACAGTGTATGGCTATGATGGATTTCAGATTTTAACGAGCTCATTCGCTTTTTTCCTTGATATGGAATAAAAATGTTTATACGTATAAAGGATAACTTTGAATTTCCCGGGAAATGTATCTCTCTCTCTCTCTCTCTCTCTCTCAGCGGGTTTCGTATTGTTGGACGGTTGATACGCAAACTTTGCAAGCTCTCGAGTGAACCCACACAGATTTCTCGTATAATTTAAACTAGCCACGAGCGAACTCGCGTATAAACGATCCCTGAAAGCTTCGAATTCAAATTTCATACTAAGCTCATCCTACCACGTGCCAAATCAGCCTTAAAAAAATTAATATCATACACACTTTCAAAAGCAGCGCTTATCGTCCAAACGAACCTCTCAATCCACGTCAGCGAGAGAGAATCCCCGGCCATTACGTAATCCGAGGTCTAGTCCAGCATCGCATTCCCCATGCGAAATGCATCGCCAGCACTTTTTCTCGCTCTCTCTCTCTCTCTCTCTCTTTCTCTCTCTCTTTCTCTCTCTCTCTTCCTCTCTTATACTTCGCAGACAGCCGCTCCGGACACTATCGCATTGCGCACGTGTATAAATTCGCCTCTCGTCTTCTCCGCATTTTCGCAGCTACACACAAACACACTCGTGAAAAAAGAGAACCCAGAGAGAGAGAGAGAGAGAGAGAGAGAGAGAGAGAGAGAGAGAGATTATACGCGTCGCCGAAGTCTTCTACGCGCTCGCCATTCTTAATTGGACTCTCGAGCGGCCCAGAGAGTCAGCAAGCACACAGAGTAAATATATCTGTATATACACGCAGAGTGTATCCGGGCAATGCCTTTTCGCCGGCGTTTTTCTACTTACCTCTCATTTTCCGCAGGATTTCTATGCTCTATCTGTCTCGCAGCAGTGTTCTCTCTCCTTTTCTTTTTCGAGCTGCTGCTGCTCCGTAATCAAGGCGGAAACGCACGCGCGCGCGGATGGATGGAGGAAGGAAGAAAGGAAGAAAGAAAGCGAGCTGCATGCAGTTCGATGAGAGCGAATTTCACGGATTCTCTGGATTTTTCGAATCGCTGAATACCTACGCGTGTAAAGCCACCCGCCAACTGTTGTACTCTCTCTCTCTCTCTCTCTCTCTCTCTCTCTCTCTCTCTCTCTCTCTCTCTCTCTGCGCGCTGCCGCGGCAATAAGCGCTGCGCGTCGATTTTCCGCTTTTAATTCGAAGAGCTGCTTTTAAGCTTGATTGTTCGAGAAACACGTATAGCTGGAAACGACTTTATTTAACTCGGTTCAGTCTGGTATGTTGACGAATTTCGCAGGTGTGGAAAACATCCTCTCTGCAGCCGAGACTGAAAAAGAAAGGATTAACCTAATTCTCCCGAACGAAAACAAAAAGCCAAAAGCTCAAATTCGCTATCGCCTCACATTCAGCGTCTCTCTTTCTCTCTCCCTACATACCGAATCGGAAACTGAATTCCCTCCGCGTCGCTGATGTGTTAATAATCCCCCCTCTTCTATAACGATATCGAATCGTATGGAATTTTCGTCGGAGCAAAGGCTGTACTCGTGAACGACCTCCTCTCTCTCTCTCTCTCTCTCTCTCTCTCTCTCTCTCTCTCTCTCTCTCCTGTCTCTGGAATTGACGCGCGAGTTCAATTTTATCTCGTGTAGTTACTATATACCGCCGAGCCGATAACTGACCTCCGCTGCTGCGCGCCGATAGGAAATGCAATAAGAGCTCGCGGACGTCGTCGTCGCGCTTTATGCATGTGACTCGCCGCGGCGTGATTTTGTTTCTCTTTCGCACGGGTATTACGTCCTTTTTGGCGTGTCTTTTATATCGGAAAAATGTACTCGTTCGATTAGAAAGTATCGATTGTGCTATATACTCTGGCGGTTTTTCAATTTCGAGGAAAAATTCATTAGATGTATAAATATTTTTCCACGTAAGCACATAATTGCGCTCGCACGAGTCATTACGGAAACTTTATTTAAACTTCAACGCCGCGACGAAGGTTACGCGATTACGCAAGAAACTTTTCAGTACAATCGAAAAGCGCGCGTGATCCGTTAATAAATCATAACAACGTACGTATCGCGATTCCCTTGTTCCGCGCGCGAGGATTGCTCGAACTAAATGCCTCGCGCGGTAAAACGTTACAGCACGAGAGACCATCCGGATATATAATTACCCCTGATGTATATACCTGTATATAACGTCGGGTAATTCAATGTTAATTTTATGGAGGATATACTACGGGAGCATAGCCGCCGTAAAAAGTTACGCCGCCGTTATACACGCTCTTTGTGTCTACAACGACGTTATAACACGAAAACCCTTCGATCACACCACACCGCAGCGTTGCGTACTATTTACCAGGACTTTATCGATAAATGCTGCGAATATTCGCGCGGCGCGTGTTATAGAACAAAAGGTTAAAAATAGCACAGAGCGAGACCGCACCTCTCTCTATAATATGTGACACACTTTTTCGCTGCTGCCCCGCAGGTCGATTCGCGAGGAGGAGGAGGGGAAATTTCCAGGAAGCCTATTTTTCCCCCCTAAACCGAATCAATTTCGGTGGGCGCACGCGGAAGTTCTTCGCCGCCGACGGCCGAAATCCCGAGGCAAACAGAAATAAAACCTCTGCTGTGTGTGTGTGTGTGTGTGTGTGTGTGTGTGTGTGTGTATGTGCGCGCGCGAATGCGAGTAGAAGGGACGCGTGCGTATCGAGCTGGATAGATAGTCTTTTTTTAGGAGATTGCACCGCTGATTTATGAAAATAAGCTTTTTTGTAATTTAGATGGAACTGCTTTTGTTTTTTATCCGGAACATGATCTATACCAAACAACATAGTAGCACATCGAAATGGAAAATTTCGTTTGCTTTTGTAGTACACAACGGTATACTGTTGCATTCGCGAAAGAAAGCTTTTAGGCATTTTCCGAATGGTCGAATAAAGTATGCAAACGCAGGGGAAAAACGCCGACGAAAAGAAGTAACATTCCGCTGGTATGCGCGAGCTCGCCACCGCGGCACAGATTATTCAAAAGCATCAACAAGTGAATTTTTGTCCACATCGTGCAGATTCGAAACTCGCCGGCGTGAAAAGTTGCCTGAATAATGGATTTATTTAACCGGCACAGTGCTGCGCTCGAGAGACTCTAATTTGTTATTGCTTTGTTTATTGCTTGCGAGACATACGCGTGCAGTGAAATTGTTGCTCGCCGGCTGCAGTTACAACTCATCCTTATATAGGACGACAATTCGCGACAACTAAGAAGATTACAATTGCCGCTCTCTCTCTCTCTCTCTCTCTCTCTCTCTCTCTCTCTCTCTCTCTCTCTCTCTCTCTCTCTCTCTCTCTCTCAGCCATGGGAACAATTGGGAGAGGACGTTATCGTATTTCTCTTGCAGCCGAACGTCAATTTACCCCTCTTTTGACGGATCCGAATCGAGTTTGTCGCTGTGTTTTTTTTTCCACGGGTAAACTACGCCGTTATTTTACACTAATTTCTCTGTCTAATTTCGAGTGAAAAGTTTGACAATTCGAAAACTTTCGTCAACTTACATTCCGTCTTTCCCCGAAAATCCAGCTAATTGTCTCTCTCTCTCTCTCTCTCTCTCTCTCTCTCTCTGTTTCTCTCGCGAGTATACCGTAGTTTCAAAATTACACGACTGCATCAACTCTCCGCTATACACTGCTTCGAAACGCGCGTCATTGTTTCCTAAAGCTCGGCTTCACGGATTTCATTGAAAACAAGTCGCTCTCTCTCTCTCTCTCTCTCTGCACATCCACAAGAAGATGCAGTTTACCGAGAGCCATCTCTTTTGACAGGCTTTTACGCATCGATTTTTCCCAGACGCGCGCGAGTTTCAAAACTTCTGGCCGACGTCGCTTTAAATTTCGAACTTCGAGAAACAAGACAATAAGAACGACATAGTTCGCGCTCGCGACTCTTTTATTTCTTTTATTAAAAATTTGAAATGAAATACACTGTCACGTAGTGTTTTGCATCGGAGATAAAAGATGAGATGGATATAAGTGACGCTTGCGTACACAGATAATACGAATTTCGTCTGTTTACACTTGGAAGTGAATGACCGCTCTCGAGAGTGTGTCACTCGTCTGTGTATTTTCATACCCGTCAAAATATTGACCCGAGTCATTCATAAATAAAGTTTCGAATGCGGGAAGCCGTAAAGTCTCGTCTCTATATACTTACATATCGCTGCGTAGCGTTTACGCAATATCCGCGAAAGCGTCTCGCTCTAAATAAAATCACGCGTTATGCAGTCTCTAGTCTATAATGTGCGAACGTATAAATAAACACACGCGCGGCGAGGAGCATAATTAGCGAGCATAATGCTCACATCGAGCTTCGACTGTTTTCAAACGGATGCTCCTCCTCGCGTTGCGACTGAAAATAGTCGTTGTCGCGAAAGATAAGCTGCGAAACCCTTCGACGTCACGATCAAAATAACACGTCGCTCCACCCTTTCGGAGCAGTGTGGATTACACTACTACCCTCCGTTCGATATTTCGATCGTGACTCGAGGAGATCAGCGTCGATCGCGAAAGCCTCTCGATACAAGCGATTACTTTTTCCTTAATTTCACACGCAGTCCGAGAGGCTGTATCGATTGCCGACACACCCCCTGCAAAGCACACTCGTTGTATTATCGTAAATACAGCAGCGTCTTCTCACCGCACGAAGCTTCGCACTATCTTCGGTGCAGTATACACTCGGGTGAAAAGAAAGGAAAAACAACAGTGAATCTCGCTCCGGCGACTACTCCCCGAGCAAGAGAGAGAGAGAGAGAGAGAGAGAGAGAGAGAGAGAGAGAGAACGCGAGAATGTCTGCGCGCGCGTTTGTGTGTGTGAGAGCGAGCGGCGCTGTGTATGCGCGCAGCGCCGCCGCCAGAGTTCATTGATCAGGTTCTCGCTCGTCGTCGTCGTCGTCGTCGGGAGGACGCGAATACCCACTCCGCACGCGGGCTGCACAGCTTATACAGGTAAAAGTATCGTCCTCGCGATTACCCGCGCACTTCGACCGGGAAACTCACGTACGTATCTGTGTGTGACTTACTTTGTAAACGAAGCACCGCCGCTACTACTTCCGCAGCTCGTAGTCGACGGCAGATCTACACTGCAGCGGCAACGGCTCCGAGTGGGGTCGTCGTGTCCCGATGATGATCCTTGGCACTGTACTCGCGGGGGGGAGACGAGGTTCACGCGTGTTTTTCAGACGTGGGCGTCGGTGCGTCGTCGTCGCCGGGGAGTCAACGCAGAGGAGAGAGACGCGCACGAGCAGCGGCACTGCACACAGACTACTACTGTACACGACGGAACGAATGGGAGATCCGGCGAGAGGCACAGCAGCGACTCGCTCGCTCGCTTGATCCCCCTCTCTCGCTCGCTCTCTATTGTGCCGGAGAGAGCGCGAGAGCCGATGTGCGGAAGAGAGACGGAGAGAGAGACTGACTCCAGTGGAGCTCAAACGAGCTGGGCTGGTGTCGCGAGCTGCTGGGAGAGGGAGCCCGGTGTTATGCCGCTTTTACGATGCTGTGTACCGAGCGGAGGTAGACGGGATTTTTTTTTTTTTTTTTGCTGAGCAGTCTTTGTTTTTAGGGGTGTATTTGGTGGTGGTTTTGAAATTTGGACCTTGTGCTCGCTTTAATTCTGAAATCAGTTTTTGTCGCCCGTCGTATTTCATTTCGGAGCCGTTGACATTTTCGGAGCAGTTTTCATTTTGGAGTGATTTATATACCAAAGCGGTTTGCATTTCAAAGGTTGTATGTATAGCGGCAGCGTTTTGAAGTCTTTTACTGGATTTTCATACTCTGGGGTCAGATTTTGCGCGTGGTGGTGTTTTGCAGAATTTATACTTTGAAAGCGAATTTCATGAATTTAATCGCAGATTGATCGTCACATTGAAACGTAATTAAGTACACTGTTTCGCGAGAATTTCTCGATCATATTCGAATTTGAATTCTTGAACAATACTGATTTTATATTACAGTTATCAAACTAGAGAGTAAAAGAATTAGAACTTTTTTCATTTAAAAACGTAAAGCAGGATTCCTCTACTGTAACCAGCCCCCTCGAAATCCAAAAGCGCACTTCATCTCCGATAACATCCAAAATTAACCAACGATCCCCGGCAAACTTCAAATCGGCCAAAGCTCGCTCATGTACTATACCAGCAGCTTCATCTTTCTCTCTCTCTCTCTCTCTCTCTCTCTCTCTCTCTCTCTCTCTCTCTCTCTCTCTCATTTCAAAAAGCCACTCCATTATTTACCCTCGAGCCAGTAGCAGCGTATGCACACACACACATGCACACCCTCGCGGGCAAACGCTGATCGCCGGGGCACTGGTGGAAGCGGCATAATAATTAATGCGCCTGCGCGTGTCCAGTGGCGCGCATCCTCAGTGCCGGGAACGACGAGTCCGGTGCCCCAGGTATATTACGGGCTTTTTTCGCTTCGGTTAATTAGCGTAATGAGCGGTGTGTGTAGAGACGAGACCAGTAAGGAGGTGGAGCCGCTGCGGAGGTAATGCTGACAGGGCAAGTCTTGCGATGCATGTTTTATGCGAGGGCGAAAAAGTAATTGCGGAAACGCCTGCGTGTCGCTGCGAGTTTGCTAATTGCTTGTTTGTCGAATAATTTCGATGAGATTTGAGGTTTTTCGGTTTTTGGCTTTGCTGGCGATTCGTGTATCAGGGGGTGGAAAATCTCGTTGCTTAATCAATCGATCGATGTGTCTTTGAAGTAACTCAGATGATTCTGATTGATATCGAAAGGGAATAGTTTCTAGTTTGATGTATAATCGAACGACGTAATGTCCATTACGAAATGCAGCTACATCGTCGCTCTAATATGGATTCGTCATTTCACCTCAGGAACAGAGCATATAACAGCAAACTCTCTGATGCTCGAATAACAACGAGGATCTCGGAACGACTTCGGTAAAAAACGCGAGCAACTGCGAAAATACCCAGATCAATGTATACGCGTTTCCATTCAATAACAGCCGCGTATCGAAGGAAATTTACAACAAAATTGCAACTGAATTATTCAATCCTGAGAAAAAAAATGAATCGTAATCAGGGGAGAAATCCCATCACAGCTCGACGTAAACTGAATCTTCGACATCTTCGCGGTGGCAGAAGATTGTCTTCGCGGATTACCGAAAAAGAAATCCGACTGCAACTCCAGTGCAAAAGAAGCGTTGTCACACTTTCCAAGGCTAAGGACGACTTATATAAATATTGCCGTCTAATTATAAAACGCGTCAAGCTCACTTATAGCAGCGAAAGTTTCGCTCTCTTTTTATTTTTACACGCTCTCCGCGTTGTTTCTAAACACACGCGGCAATTGGAAATAAATCGAAGGCCGTGCCGGCATTATATGATAAATAATCGCTGTATTTTTGCATTTTCGCGCGCGGGCACTATGTACTTTCGTCCAGCTCCTGATCTACGACCACATCGCTATTCATTCAGTTAACTTACTTCCTCCGCCGCGAGAGTAAGTCGGTATAGTTGCAAAACAGCGACAAATTCTCATCGAGATGACAAATATTCACACGTGCGGGATTAGACGATAATATATTCTCAGGTATCTCAGGTACAAGTTCAGGGACCCAATAAAATGCCCGCATAATACGTGTATCGCAAACTGTGCCAAAAGTGTAATCCTTTCTAGCGTGCGTCTTGGGAATTGGCAATTTTAAGCATAATATACTCGTTTTGGAAAAGTTCCAGCGAGATTGGCGGAAAAAAGGAGGAGCCTGTATACGTCGCTGTGAATCTCTCGTGCCTAATAAAGTAAATACGTCTGTGGCCTTCCAATATCAATTAGTTTGTCGCGATTCGTTAGTTTTTTTTTTTTTTTTTTGAAGTAGCCGCCGGCGTGTCTACGGATATTACGGAAATAAAGCTCACGGCGGTAATGCGAAAGCTCGTAAAGCTTTATAATTAGACGTCGACGCTTCGACTTGTTCCCGTGGTGCGATTCCGACGAGGGGTTATAAATTTGAGTGTGTTTATAGTTTAAACATCATATCGAGAGTAGCGTTCCGTAAAATTGGAGCTCGTTTTATTAGTCACGACGAGTTTATCATAATAAAGCTTCCTGTATCTGCATCGCAGTCTCCAATATTATGATGGTAATTATAAATTTGCGATTTGAAACATATTCCAGCAATAATTGGTTACGATTTTGCACCCGGTAATATGGCATTATAATAGGTGCATTAATTAATTGTTTTACATAGTAAAAAGTATTCGATTTCATTCTCTTAAAAAAAATATGATGTTCTCAAAAAAACCGTACCAGACATTTTGCGAACCCTCCCATCGTTCATAATTCAAAATGGCTTTCGAAGAGCCATGTAAAATGAAAAATGCCACTTACGCTAAAAGCTTTCTTCAATTTTCATACGTCTCATTATATTCATAATTTTTATGCATAAACCTTTATTACCTTGCAAAACAGACTCTTGTACCACAGGGCGTTTAAAGTACAATTTTTTATAACGTAGATTAAAAAATGTAAGCATATCATCGCTTGAAAATTCTCAGTCGTCGAGCTGACAGAGGAGGGCGACTCCCCTTTTGATCCAGTGACTAACGGGCCTGTCGGTATCGAGCATCACCGAGAGGACGTAGTTGGTGGAATGTCCGGTGGTCTTGAGGGTACCAAAACGCTCGGAAGTGATGTAGAGTGGACAGAGGTATCGGCCTCGCGGTTCGATTTCAGCTCGAGGTCGCGGCTTCAACCAGACCAACGGTACCGGCTCGTGAAGGAGCTTGGGTCGAGCCTCGGCAAGTCGGCGGCTGGCCAAGTCCCAACGAGCTCCGCTCAGGTACATGCCGCGCACGTACACCCCGTCCTCCGGAGGTGAGCTCGTTTCGTAAACCGAGAGAACCTGGTAGCGTGAATAAGGGAGGATTTCGATTATAGATGGGCGAAGGACGTGGGATTCAAAATGTTTGGGGTATGGCGCGTGTTTGCGTGACCTCGTTTTTTTTTGGAATATTACGCGTTGTTGCTGACGCGTAAGTTTTGAAAAAGAAAACATTTACGCAAAAAATGCATGAAATAATCAGTCAGTTCGAAGTTTTATTAATATTAAACAATACATAATACTTCAACATTCTTGCTGCTTAATATTTCGTCATACAGAGAATATCTATAAATTTAAAATGTAAAGAGCTCGCTACAGGGAAAAGAATTCCTATGGCAAATGAAAAATTTTCGAAAAAGAAAGCACAGAGACAAAGAGAAATATGGCTCAGTGCGCGGAAAGAAACATGCAGGCTTTTCCATTCCAGTAGATATTCAGCAACATCGAACGATAAAGTTTCAAAAGTAACATGATTCAAAATATAATACAAATCATTCGCTGCGAAGCACAAGACTCGCTAACTTATTTTAATAAAATAAAAACCACGAATCAACCCACCTCAAAGTCAAAGTCGATCAAATCAATGGATATCTTGTATTTCCTCGCGTAATTCTGCGCAGCACCGGTGAGGAACGCGTGAACGAAGGAAAATCCGGAGATCCAGAACGTCGGAGGTTTTCCGTTGTACAGCCAGTCGCTGAAAAAGGCAAGCCTCTCGAGGAAGTCGTTGACGAAACTGGCCAACGGTTTGAGGCTAGGATAGGCACTTGCCCAACGCCACGAAGGTGGAATATTGCCGCTGAGCATGTGAGCGGATAGTGTCTACGAAATTGGGATTACAATTATTTTTGGTACAATTTTAAATCGTTATTATACTGGATAATCGTGCTCTGAACGATTTTAATCAAGAGATGGATCGGGAGCTTGTGCTTCCGCTAAATATTTGAAAGTTTTTTCAACTGGGTCGTTCTTTCATTATTTCCATGTCGTATAGGTGGGCGCATGTTTCAAACATTCTGCAAAATTAATTTGTGCGGGCTTTGAAATGAAGCCAATTAAAAGTTACGCAAATACATTTCCGCTCAAATTGAAAAAAGATACAGTTCGCGGAAACTGCTGCGATGAAACGAGAGAGGAAAATTTCCGATACGAAACTACACTCGTTTGGCGAACTAATTGCACAACTTTAAAGTTGCAAAATTGTACGTGATTACAGGACTTAGTGGATCCAAACGTTTATCGGTATAGGCTGGATAGAGTTTCTTTTAAAGCGCTTATTTTTAATAAATTAGTCTAAACGCTCACCTCAAGATCGGGTGTCATGACGATCAGACCCTTGACAGCTTTCTCCAGCATCGTCATCGATACCCTCATCTCCCTGAGCAGTACGTTGTAGCGCTCCATCTCCTGTATGAGCACCGTGTTCATGGATTCGGCGTAGGAAGCTGGATGCAACTTTTGCGCTTCCTCGATGTCGAACAGCTCGGGAAGACGATCGTAGATGTCACGCTTCATGGCCAGAAGAAGCTCGTCCTGACGACTGGCGTCGCCTATGCTTGCGCCACCCTGATTGTTTTAAAAGATAAAAACAAAATTTTGGATTATTTTTTTATTGTGATTGTTATGATTATATAGCTATAATCTTCTTTGATATTTACAATATTACACTACACCAGAAAAAGACTGTTGATAAGCTGTCTTTTTGCAACGGGCGTGTAATTAGAATAGGAGTAAAAGAGCTTTTTGCTTTAGTTACGTTTAGTAACGGGTTAGTTAAAAGTGACTTTTGCTTAGATCAAAGCCCTTTGCTCCTTCCATAATTCAATTTAATTTAATGCGTTAGATGAAACGTCGTATAACCGCTTATTAATACACGTAAAGCCAACCAGTACACTTTCCTAACTAAACTTAACTCAATCTAACAAACTTCAAGCCTATACCAAAGCCTCTGAAATATTTGCAATCGTAATTGCCAAACACCTTCCCAGATATTAATCAATGCTTCAAAGCACTGTACATACACACATCGCAGACTGTAAAGCTTCATTTGTCACAAGCCCACACGTCATAAAAGCAATAATACCGACGAATCCGAGGCTCGACTTCTACCTCGCTCATCATTAATTCTCACACTCTGTACACGCGTGCCATTGACAAGTTCGCTACTTCTATTTGCACTCTCTGATACACAGGCGCTTGAATATGCTACACATACACACACGCATATACTTGTATGTATACCTGCATGCGAGCCAGCGAATCGAAGAAGGTCTTGGAGATGTCGAGGTCGCGCGTGATGCCAGCGTTCACGTTCAGGCCCAGCACCTCGGGCGACGGCTGCGCCGAGATCGAATCTATCTGCTTTATGTAATCACGGTACTCGCATCTGCAAGCCGAGCGTTTTTATTCTGCGTTATCTCGCTTCGCTAGAGATTCCTAAACACTGATCGATATTCCGCGAGCTTTTTGAGGGTGAGTTTTAAATTCTGAAGGTTCGCTTTTAGCAGGCTCGAAGCTTGCGAGAGAGAGAGAGAGAGAGAGAGAGAGAGAGAGAGAGAGAGAGTGGAGGGGAGGGGCAGTGGTATTGATTTTTGATGATCGGGGCTTGGAGCTTTTTTCACTATACTGATTTAATCGGTGAATTATCGGGAGAGCCCCTCTTTGATTCCGCGTTTGATTTCAACCAAACAAAAGCGAACCTTTAGGAGTGAGCGAAATATTTAACCGATGGTAGAACACGGATGAAACTTCGCTTTAACAGTCATTTCTTCAAGACGAATACGAACCATGCATAAAAATTCCGCCGATAAAATCCTTCGAAAACTTCGACAATAAACCGTAATAAAACTCTTCAATGGTCAAAACTTACAGCCTCAAATTAGCCCTGCACCGCAGGTCAAAAGCTCCGAGATAGGAGCTCCTCAACTCGCACACACACACGCGCACACTCACTTTTTCGGCAGAGTATACTCGAGCGCCTCTCCGGCGAAGCTGTAATCCTGGCTTCTAATAACCTCGGCGTTGTAAAAGTCGCGCAGGATCGTGTTCAGGCAGCGACGGTCGCGGTCGTCGGTCACTCGACCTCCGTAATTACACTCGCCGGTCAGGTAGAGGATGGCCTTGAACGGGACATCCTCGTACTCGTTCACGAAGATCTGCAGCTGCTGCGCTGAGATCTGGAAATCCGACTCGTTGAAGCCTGGAGAGAAGAAGTTGTTTCTTTTTTGTTACAAGCCGAACGAGCTTTTTTTATCGGGTATTAGGATGGATAGAATCGAGCTTTAAAGCGTCTCTCGAAGTGAGCTAGATTCTGGAGACGGTTTCGCCCTCGCGGTATAAAGCGAGAGAAAGCTTTTTCGAGTCGGGAGAGTAATGGCAGTCGAAATCGATTTCGAGTTGTTCCGAGGACTCTGTTTTCGCTGTTTTCGAGCGATTTATCCGGGCTGAATAATAAACCGAGGGCGTTGAAGCGCTCTTCGTGTCCTCATATCGCTCCGCTTGGGAATACATTGTATGATATTATAGGGCATTTTTTTCATGCTGCGACAATAAAGCATTGTTATTAACCGTATTGTATATTCCATCCCTGCGAGCCGTAATTTCGTCTTTCTTGGACGACGGCGTGGAAGAAGCAAAGTCCATAAAGCAGCCTCGTAAAAGTTCGCTCCTTGCCGGGGCAGCCGCTGAAGAAGTCCGGATCCTTGACCGGCTCCGAAGTGTACGATCTCATGAGGTTCTGCCTGAGTCCACTCGGTGGCTCGTTTGTCATCTTAAGACGTGGGATTTGTCATTTTTCTTTAGCTTCTACTCGAACGAGTTTCACAATTCTTCATAGTAACTAAAGTAGCAATTTTGAAACGAAAAATAAAAAAATAATGAAACATCTATTCCTCGCACCTTGACCCCTTTCTGCAGAACAGCGATAGGGAACTTGTCGGACGGATAGCTCGTCAGCCAGAGTCGGAAATTGATGGATGTATTGGTCAGATCCAGACCCTCGCAGATCTTCTCCAGCTCCGGCATCCAAGAAACTGCCAGATGGCAATTCTGCAGGCAGACCCAGCAACCATCCTCCTGAGCTTTTCTGATGAGACCTTGCGCTATGGGTCCTTGACCCTGACCCAGAGATATTGAGAAAAATCGGGACGAGTAGTCCGACTGCTCGGCGAACTTGGCCAGAGCTGCCATCGGATCGGAACCCGGCGACAGGATGAAGATCAGAGGAACGAGACAGTTGGAGTCGGCGTAGGAGCGCGAGATGTCGAAAGACGGTGGCGACACGAAGCGGGCGTCCATCGATTTGCGCACGTACTGGAGGACCTGACCGGAAATAACGCGGTTGATTGTTATTAGTTGTCGCTCGATTATTCAAGGTTTGTATTGGAATGGTGATTGCGGAAGTTATTTGCATTTGGAAGCGTTAATTGATTGTTTGTATCGGTGTTGACAATTTACTGATTTGTACATAAAATATACTTTCACGACTATTGAGGGCATAATAGTTAATCACAGGCTAATACTTAATTAACGACCCAATTTCCAGGCAACTTTAGCCTAGTCATCCCCACACACACACACACACACACACACAAGCCATTCATATACGCGATCGTTTGAAGAAGGAATAAAAGCAATTACCTTGGGAATGACTTTATCAGGTCTAATCATCCTCATAACAATGAGCTTCTGAAAATCCGTGAGCTCACGCTCCCACGGTTGCGGCAAGCTCGCCTCCTCGGGATTAACGTGGTCGTAGAAGGTCTTCCATCTAGCCGCATCAAAGTCCTGGGCAAGTCTGGCGAAGGGGCGCAAATTAGCCGAGCGCTTTATCTCTTCCCAAGACTTCTCGGCAAGCCAGTCGGGCGCCGGATTCGGAGCCGAGGAGGACTGCAGGACCAGGCCACCAGACAGGAAGAAGCTCATCGCGTCCCGAGAAAGATCCCCACTCGCTTGCTGAATCGTCGTGCACAGGATGAACGAGTAGAGGACCTGGAGGGAGGACCAGAGAATTGAATTTTGGAATGACGGAAGGTTTTTAAAATTTGATAAAGAAAGTTATTGAGTTAGGGAAGCAGATTATCGGTTTTGTTTTTGAAAATTAAATCTGCCTCCGACATTCACACACGATACGAATATTGACTTATGGCCTGCTAATAATCAATGAATCGATATAGTTATACAGGGTGGGCCATTTTAATCAAACCAGTCTAATAACTCCTAAATTAAGCCATGAACAGAAAAATTGTTCAGATGAAAGTTGTCCAGGATCAAGGGGGACATCTTTTTGTGCAATTAGTTTTGACCTTGAACTCAAATTTCAAGGTCATTTGAAGGTCAATTTTTTTTTAAATAGGAACCCCTATTTTTGATAGCAGATTCGGGAAGAACAGGAAATTTTACGTTCGAAACGGTATTTCAAAATTTTTTTCATGACCTTCACAAGGTCATTTCAAGCTCAAATGTTAAGAAATACTGTAATTGCTATTTAATCGCATTTTCTGATAGAATAATCGTAGTTAATGTACTTTTATGATGAATATTCAAACCCAATGTGACAATGACCATGAAAATATTTACCTTGAAAACAAAATAATTCCCTAATTTCAGCGCTACCTAGGAACAACGACGTAGACGTATTAGGATTATGTTCCCTTTGGGGTACTTGTTTATCGTGAGTCCCCTTGCCTCTCACTGGGGTGCTTGTTTATCGTGAGTCCCCTTGCCTCTCACTAGGAAGGTCAAAACTAATTGCACAAAAAGATGTCCCCCTTGATCCTGGACAACTTTCATCTGAACAATTTTTCTGTTCATGGCTTAAGTTAGGAGTTATTAGACTGGTTTGATTAAAATGGCCCACCCTGTATACTTCATAGTAGTAGAATTGGTAGAGAGATGTATAAATAATTAACCCTGTAATAATTACGAACTAATCAAACGCTTCCCGTATTCTCCCCCCAAAATAATCAACATCGCGCAACCGCGTGTTCAGAGAAAATCCATAAATCTTTATGCATAGATAAATTTCACGACAGCGAAGATAACGACTACAGCCTCCCCGCATCAACGCAATCACTTCTCCCTTCCCTATACATAAACCTCCTCCGATAAAAGCACAAGAGCCAAGCCCTCGATAAAACCTTCACCTTGCGCGCATCGATAAATAATCCAAGCCTTTAACCTTATCCTTCTCGAAAAGCGATCGACAGACGTTCTGATAGAGATTGTAAGTGAAGGTCTCGCGAAGGAAGCCAAGCCGGCGCTCGAGTACGTTGCTCTTATTCGCCGCCTCGATCGACAGGACGTAGAGATTGATGAACCAGCCGAGCGAGTACTGATACATCGGGTCGATGTTGGGCAGGTCCGTCACTGTGTAGTACAGGCAAGAGCTGTGCTTCGCTAAGGGACGGTAGCTCTGACGGAAAGCCTCGATTTTCGACTCGGTTTCTTTGGCCGACTCTTGCTTGCGCATTATATCGGTCGAGAGGAGCTTCGAGGAGTCCAATATTTCAATGGCCTCCTCGTCCTCGAGGATGCTCGCGCCGGAGACGGACAGGGTTCGGAGGATGTCGTCTTCTACCTGGGATCGTTTTTACGTGTATTTTTTTGTATGTGTCCGATAGCCATGGACTCGGTGATTTTTTTTTATTACAATATATCGGGTAGTGTAGTGTGCAAAACGTCGATACTCGGAAAGCAATATTCGATTCAATAAAAACTCAATTACTGATGTCTTTTCGTGATATTTCACGCATTTCAATGGAACTCAATCAAGGGATTGTTAATTGAGCATCGAATTTCCTTTCCCGGAGCGATATTTCAATCAACTCCATGAATGCGGCGAAAATTAGAAATAAAAAAATTTCAAACCTGCTTAAGCGCCTTTTTATTGGCAGCCCCTTGAACGATCAAATACTCGCGTTTCTCCTGCAGATCCGGTCTCTCCTTCGCGACGACGATACCCAACAGCTGATCCTCGAGGCCATCGATTGTCAGGGCGAAATTTATCAAGGTAACCTTGTTGAAGACCTCCGGCAAGTAGTGAGGATTGCGTAGCTTCGTGGTGATGTAGAGCCGGAAGCGCAGACTGTACTCCACGGACTTTTCACCCAACGTTATGTACCAAGCCCCCGCCACCTTGTAGATGTTCTTCGCCAGTATCGGATCCAATGGCGCGTCCAGGTCTTCGCCTACGTTCTCAATCAGCACCGGCTTACCTGCGAAGCGCGATTCCATCGTGAAGTTTCAGTCGTGATGAAAATGAACCACAGCTTCTCACCAAATTCGATGCACTGCTCGACGATCCCCATGTAATTGGCGTCGGTGAGTTTGACGATCTCGAGTTCGTTGAGCTTCTCCATGCTTCGGATCCACTTGTTGGCCTGACTCTGCGGATCGATAAACAGACTCCAGCGCTTGGTGTTGTCCATGATGATGGCGTTCTCGGTCGAGAAGGAGTCTCTCGGCAGACCGTAGATGTTCCAGGAGTTGATCTTTATCTCGGAGCCAAGGACCCCAACGAAGCTGTAGTCCGAAGACAAGGGGATTTTGAGGCTGGCGACGTAGGACGTCCACTTGGAGAGACTCTCGAGGCGGTAGGAACTCGTGTAGGGACCTAGGTAGGCGATCATCCCGCAAGAGATGAGAACGTCGCCAGGGAGTGAGTCGTAGGAACGTTGAAGGTTCTCGGCGCACTGCGTCCAGCGCGTCTTTTCGCCACCCAAACCGCTGAAATAATTTGAATTTTACTCTTGGTCTAATTCTCCCAAACAGGCCTTATTCAAACTCGTAAATAGTAAAGCTGCCGGAAAATAGAAAATTCGCACCGCACGTAATGCATAATGCAGCTTAAAACCGACCCCGAAACTCGGGCAAAGTAGGCTACAAGATACAGTCATATTCGTTTCATGCTAATATAACGAGTGAATCCATTAGAGCCTCTCTGAATAATAAACACGATAATTAAAAATTCTAAGCGAGCTCCTCGCTGACGATGTCTGGAAAAGACGCGCCTCTATATAATGAAAGAGGAACGCGCGACGGTCGCACCGACCTTTACCTTATCAGCTTCTCAGCTCGAATTAGCTTGTTCCTGCAGAGTGTCACCTGGCTCTCGAGATCGATTTTTCTCTCGAGAGTCTCGGCTAGTTGCTCGTTCAGCGCCGCCAGTCTTTCGTTCAGCTCGGCGAGCATCTCGCGCTTTTCCTTCAGGAAATTCATCGTCGCCTCGTAGCTCAGCTCGGCCTCGGCGAGCTTCGCCTTCTTCGGCGCCACTATCTTGATCACCCGGTCGTACAGCACCATTGCGCGAACCCATTTGCATAGACCTTCCGCTGCTTGCGAGGCCTTCGCTACTTTTGATGGCTCGAAGTTTTTGTCAGTTAGGTAGACCTTCTTTATCGTCTGAAAATTAACAGATCGATAATGCAAGCTTGATTATGGAGATTAGGGCTCAAACTCGTCACAAGAGTACTTTGAATGTAAGATTTCATCGAAAAAAAGCGTAGTTTACTTTGAATAAAGTTTTCTGAAAATTTCGCTTCATTTTTATAGAATTGCGTTTTAATAATAAAGCAGAAAGAGATGGGTATCGGGAAACTGGAGTAAGTAATTGGAGTAGTTAATTGGAGCGCGCTGGCTGTGCCACTCTACCTGCATTATATTAACGGGGATATTATCCTTATCATAATCCCTGAGGTAATCAAGAAACTTCATATCGCTGAGGATGCGCTTGCTCGGGCCCCAGTAATCCAAAATCTTTCTGCCCGTCGTCGGGTCGTTGACGCGATCGGGCGGAACATTCATCATGACACAAACGGCAGCCATAACGAGCTTTACGCCTTCCGGTGGATTCTTCATAGATTTTACCATAGTTATGTCTGCCGGCTTCAGCGTATTTAGAGCAGCTACAATTTTTATTCGTGAGAACATTTTTTTATAAAAAAAAGAGTGAACTGTTCCTTTTTTTTAATTACCGAGAGCCTCTTCGAGGACTGGCAGAGCTTCGGCCAAGTCAGCTTCGCATTCGGCTTTCAATGCCCCGGCAACCTCTGCCTGTTTGTTCGCGGCGTCTTCTTCCTTCTTTACTATTTTCGTAGCTTTCTCGACGGATATATTCTCGCTTTCGATCTTTTTCATCGTCTCAGCCGTGAGTTTGGCTGATTTCTCCAGCTGAGGTTGAAGTGACGTGAGAGTCGCCTTCATCTTCGTGACCTCCTGAGCAGCGAACTCGAGCTTATCGAGCCCACCGATGTAACGCTCTCTATCAACGAAAAATCATTGTTATCACTTGCGATCGTGATGAATTAAGAACAAAAGATGTATGTACCTAGCCAGTGTCACTTCCTCCTGCTTCTCCTTCATGAGTTCTCCAAAAGCTCTTATCAGATCCAAAAACGCGGCAGAAGTTACGTAAGTCTTCCTGCCGACGGTCTCATAGAACCTCTCGCTTATCTCCTTGGCGCAGGTGTGGAAATACTTGCAAGTTACCACAGCGTTCACCTTGACATCTTCATCGACGTCGATGTTCGTCGTGCTACGTAACGCCACCTGCTCCAGTGCATCTTCTGGCCAGACTTGGAACCAGTCTATGGTACAGCAGTTCACCAAACTGGGATACATTCTTAGACGTGTCCTAAAGGACTCGCCTATGGGACTGAAGCACATCATCACGTGCAATTTTTCTTTACAGCGATTGACGAAGAATCTCAGAATGGAAAGCACAGAGATGTCCAGATTTCTGTTGCCACCTTGAGCGGCAAGTCTTGTCAGTTCGATTACCTCCTGTCTCTCCTCGACGTTGAACAGGTTAGGAACCTCGCCAGAATTGAGGAGACCGTCTATATCTCCCAGAAAAGCCTCTTCCTTGATTTGACCTTCAGTCAGAAGGAACACCGTATCTTTTCCACCTCCTCCAGCGATCTTCAAAACCTTCTTAATATCGTCTCTCCACTCGTTGATACCGTAAGCGCTGCCGATTTCCGGTTGGAATAATCCACATCCGGTCATCTCAGCAGCCAGTTTGGTGAGCGACTGCCTTCCAGATCCTCCAACTCCAACCATCAGAAGACTTCCACAAGGAATAGCTAGAATCCTGCAAATCCTGGCGAGATGCTCGAGGGCATAACGGAAGAGGACGATGTCCATTTTATTCTTGTGAGTAGTGTTGTACTCTTCTAAGCAAAGACTCGCGACTTCGTGGTACTGCTCCATAGAAGCGATTTCCTCGTACTTTCTATCATCCCCGAGGGCGTCCGTGTCCATAAATTTACCGAAAATCAAATGCTGAAGGCTGTCTTCCGTAATTTTACCGTCATACTTTGGCAAATCTCCGAAAATTCCATCGAAAGATTCCTTCAATACTTTGTCAACGGTGTCTTTTATCTTGACAAACAACCACTTGGAATCGTCTGAGTCGATCAAACGATCACCAAACACACGCAAGATCTCGTGAGTCCAGAGACGGACGAACTTGTCACGAGTTTCAGCTGACTCTTTCCTAATCATAGCGCATCCGGTTATAACGCGGGCAAAGTCGCGAAGGTTGAACAGATAGTGTGACTTGGCTGGTGTAGGCCGAAGTTCGGCTCTAGCTCCTTCAAATACCGACATAGTCGCGTTCACGATACTATTTACCGTGGTGCTGACATCCGAAGCAAATCCCCTTCTCTTTAGTCCAACCAGCGCTACATTGGTGAAGATCCGAAAGATACTATCGTTGGAGAATTCACTGATTTCGTAGAGGTTGAAATGTCTCAGGAAACGCGGATAGATATCCTGTCTGCTACCCCCAGGAGGTGCCATCGCACATATGAACATCGTGTTGTATACCTTGACCATCTCTGGTTCCTTCAGATCGTACCATAGCTCGTGATCGAAGAACTGACGCAGAAGCTCGATCGGTGGTTGAGCTCCGTACACCTCTTTCGCCGGCATATTGACGTCATCGATGAAACACACGCACTGAGCACTTCCTACTGGACCGTAGTGACCTTTCCTTCTCTTGAAGAGCTTGGATATCACGAGCTCTTGAGTCTGAGCGGCAGTCGTTCTGGCCGTGAACGTTATGAAATTGGGTAAATAGGCTTCGTCGCCCAGTTTGTTCATCATCATATCCTGAATGTAAAAGCTCTTGCCAGTTCCAGTCTTGCCGAAGAGAAGGAACCGCTTTTTGTGCTTGATGTGACGTAGAAATATGTGTTGATACTTGACTGTATCAATGGTTGGCACCAGCATCTGCCCTATACTCTGAGTCTCGACAATAGCCTCAGCCCGGACTACCTCACCAAAGAACTTCCACGTGCCTTTGCCTTTGAATACGTAAAAATTGTCATGAATGAGACCATCGCTGGGCAGAGATATCGTATCATTCAGTTCAGCTGGAACAGGGTAATCTGGGTTTTCATTTCTCCATAAGGTAGTGATGAACTCATTGAAATTTGTCCGTGAATTCGCATCCAAAGTCCCTCCCACACCCCAAACAAGAGCAGTTAAAAACGAAGCCTGCAGCCAGTAATCTATGTATTGGCCAATGTCTTCTGGGTCGTTCTCTTCAACAGCATCGTTCATGAACATCTCGATCAAATTCAGCGTCGAAGTGATTTGATTAATTTGACCAGCGTGCAGAGTCATATTGCACTTTCTCTTGGTGAACTCCAAACAAATCTCGAAAAACCAATCTATCATAGCATTTATAACCGCTTCGTGGTTCTCTCTCCAAACGGGATTAGCGCTGATCACCCAAGATGTGACAGTTGGTATCCAACCGAGAACGTGAGGTTCGATGTAGATCATGCCGCATCGAGAGACAGTAGCAGGTGACGCTTGCTGTAGATCCATCACCTCGAAGATCATTGACATGACATTGGACATCTGCATGACTTCGCCAGAAGTGAGACACAACTTTTTGTTGTCATCCAGAACCGTATTTAAATTTTCGATCCAGACTGCGTCTACTGGACCGTCGAATATCAGCCACTTCCTGTCAGCTGATTCTTCGCTGCAGAACTTTCTGAAGAAAACAGCGCACACTCCATCCGTCCACTCGGATGAAACTGGATCGAACTGTCCGTACAATTGTCCCATGGTAATTGACTTGGGATTGATAGTTATGTAGCGAGTTATCGCCCCGTTCTCATCGTTCCACTCGTGCATCAAAGTCAGAGCATCGGCCAACGTGTGAAGAACTGTCGTTTTACCTGATCAACGCGCGTAAACTTTCAAACTAAAATCCTATTGAATCAAATGATCAAGAAATTACCTCCACACGGTTCACCAACGAGCATGAAACCATGTCTAACGATCATCATCTCGTAAGTCTGTATGATCTTCAGAATGAATCCGTCAGTACACTGAAGATTCCTCTTTTTTGCCACTTCGCTCACAGCTCTCAACAGAACTTCGTAACTGGGCGACGGCAGATTCACTCCAGGGAACAGATCAGAAATAATACCCTGAAACAGCGGTACATCGTGCGCCAAAAACTTGGGCAAATTGACGTCAACGATCGACCGCAAAAGAAGAATCGTTTCGTCTTCGTCGGGCAATCTCAGCTTGATATTTTGCGCAGCTGTCAAGACCGTCTTGACAGCTCGCATACCGTAGTCGTAGTGGAATTGGGACGACAGCTGCTCCGAGCAGAGTTTGTACGTCGTGACGATCTTGACGGACAAAGCTCTGGCATCAGCGAATCCCGAAGAGTAGAGGAAGATCTCGCCTATCATCGCATAGTCCGGTACCATCATGGCCACTGTACGGAATAGGACTTTCAAGTTGTCTGGAAGCTCCGAACGACCAGCATAGCCTGGATTCATGGTGATGCAGACGTAGACTGCTGGATTGAGCCTCAACTCTGTGCCCTACAAATACACTGGCGCATTACATCTGTCAATGACGAAATTAATTCGAAACCGACCTCGAATATGAAGGTCTCCACGTTAGCTCGCACAGCTTGAACAATGCAGAGTATCTGCTGGGCCACGACGGACAGTACTTCGAGCTCGATTCGATTGAACTCGTCGAAGCAAGCCCAGGCTCCGCAAGAAGCGAGACCCTTGAAAAACTTGCCCATATTTTTGTAGTCCAGTCCTTCAGAACAGTTGAAGACGACACACTGTACGGCTAGAGCGCGGGCTAAGTCTTTCGTGGTCTCGGTCTTTCCGGTACCGGCTGGACCTTCCGGGGCTCCGTTGAGATGCAGCGAGTAGGCACCGATCAGCGTTCGATAGCATCTACGGAGTAGTATTTATTGAACTTCCCGATAAAACGTAAGTTATGACGGCTAATCATGAATTTCTTCGAACGCTTCGTAAATACAGTAATTTTAATATTTTAAAACGGTTACGAATACGAGGAACTATAGACTTATACGTATCAGTAAAAATGTAACATTGATCCTACAAACACGATGTGTTTCTCAAATGGATCCCAGGCTATTAAACATTTTTCAGCGAGCAAACACGTTTTATCGCTCGTAAACTAATTCCAACTTTACGATCGTCGTGAAACGTTATTTCTTGTATATACAAATATGAGATTTAAAAAAAAGGAAGCGTAAAAAGATATTCTCGCGATTGCAAAATAATAATCCCTGAAAATACGAACCTGTCGGTTAACGGAGTTATAACGAGCCGAGGACAATTTCCCAAGTATTCGTAGGCGTATGCAACGCTGGCGTTTATTATTCTGACGATAACGTCATCCTCCCAGTAATACCGCAGCTGCGCGAGCCACTCGAAGTCCGTTTCGTTTACGATCCTCTTGTCGATGAGCGACTTGACGACGTCTTGCGCGTGAACGTCTATCGTGATTAGCGCGTTTAAAGTCGTTCGGTTCTGCCTCGACAGTTGACCTATTCAAGCGAAGCGCAGAGACGGAGAAACGTATCAACTTTTTGCGATCTTTTAACTGTGTAAACATGTGTCGTCCATTGCTTCAGTGCGCCATTCAATCTCGCGAGCATCGCAATGATTATTTCGAAACGAGAGCGTTTCTCAATAGATAAAAATTAGTTTACACATGAATCATTGCCTCGAACATAACAACATTCGAGGCGAAAATAAAATTTCGGTGCAATCTCCCAGTCGATCGAATTCGAATCGCTGTACCTTTAACGAGGTTAACGACGTCGATAATCTGCCTCCTGAGCTTCCGGTAGAGCGTCTCCATCGCCGACTCCATGTGCGTCATGAGGGCGCTCTGCACTTGGATGCTCCAGTAGATCTGGGAGACGCAAAGCACGACCATTCCCGGCCACGTTCTCACCCAGTCGACGCGCTCGTTGACTTCGTAATCGCGATAGCTCATGAGAATCTCATGGCGGATCGAAGCTACCATCTCCTCCTCGACCTGGACTTCGCGCAAAGAGATTCGCGCTCGATTAGCTGCAGTCGTACGTTTTCGAGCGAATAATGACTCGCCCGCGCTCCGTTATTTGCTCTGATTGGGAATTCTAGGAATTTTTGGGGCAGCGCAGGAGATGAATGGGACGATGAATTAAGCGGATCGCTATATCGCGGAAATATTATCGTCTGCTTTATAAAGATCGCAGCAGCTTTTGAATTTCACGTAAAAAGGCCTTATGCGTCGCTGAAGTACCTCGGGCTTCCGTGCGTTAATATTCCATCAAAGCAAGTGTAGCGCAAAGGAAAAAGACATCAGCAGTACTTCAGAAGCTCGTGGATAAAGTACGATCCGTCTTTGGAAAAATGGGATATTTTTATGTATTTCTCAAAGTATCATATTTTCCTCGGAATATAGCACTCGTGTTTTTGTTTTATGCTGTAGTTCGCGCTGAGGCTTTTGCAAGCTATACACTGGCTGCGCTTTTACGTTCAATTTCGCCGTGTAATATTAGGATTTTTATGAAGAAAATCTTACTTGAACAAGCCACTTCTCGACGCAACCCCGAGCCGCCTCGGTAGATATCACCTCTTGCATCATGATTTCCTCCTTGTCGTCGCTGATTATCGAGTATATTTCGAGCTTCTCGTTAAATCTGCGAAGAGAATTATTTCGATGAAGAGCAAAGCGCGATAACGGTTATAACGATGCTATTTTAGCCGCAAAGAGATTAAATCACTCTCTGGAACGTCTAATTATTCTCGTACACGGCTTTTTGAATGGACGCGAATAAAGCCGCGGACGCAGATAAAAATCCGAATAATTGCGGTGAAGATTTAAAGGGGCGAGTTTTTTTATCGTTCCAAGCGAAGACAAAATAATACCCGAGTTTCGCGATGCCCTCGAAGCACTTCTTCAAATGAGGCTGAACCCGCAGCGGGTCCTTTGTTTCGGACAGTATCTCCAGCATGTCGTCGTTGCTCAGAAAGAAGAATCGCGGGAAGCACAGCCTCTTCTTCTCCAGATAATTCGCCACGCCTTCGTTCACCCGCTCCATCAATTCGTTCGCGTCGCGCATCGCTTCGTACAGACCTAACTGAAAACATTCGATTTATATTTTCTATTATTTTGTATCGTATAAATTTGAAAAATGTAAAGTGTCGTTCGAAACTCTCAAAAAACAAATCACGAAACCCACTGCACTGTACAATATAATCGAAACAAACGCGAAGCCGAGTTTGCAAACTCGTAAAGCCGAACAGCCAAAACTTTTATGATCCACTCGAATTCGAATTTACGGTCGTCGGGAGGGAACGAGGGGGGCGAGCGCGAACTATAAACGTTTGCATCACTGAGAGAGAGAGAGAGAGAGAGAGAGAGAGAGAGACGTGTGTGAAGCGTCTTACGGAACCAGCGGTCTCGCGAACTCGCGGCTCCCTGGTGACACCCTGCATAGCCTTGCGGAAAGTTCCGTCGACCTCGACGAAGAGAATGCCCTCCTCGGGGAGCTGGGCGACGATGTCTTTGCTTGAGAATATTGGCAGGAGATACATCCATTGTACCTGCACCTGTTGATAACAATCATTCGCGTATATATGAGGATATGTATGGATTAGATTATCTGTATAACAATACGTTATTTCATTTTGCAGAAATCACCGTAAGGGATACTAAAATGAAATCGGAGGACTGTAAAAATAAACGATCTCAAGACCAGCATAATCCGACCCACGTAAAATTATTTAAGCATAACTCTGTGCTCGCGTAAAAATTCCGTCTTAATCACCCTATAAAGGGAAGTCCTTCGAGGGAAAAAAAGCGCCAGACTTTACGAACCTTAGCCCATTCATCGAGAGTCTTTTGAATCCTCAGCAGAAGATCGTAAAAAACTTTGACTTCGTCGGCGATGGGCTTGACGAAGGCGGAGCCTCGCATTGCCTGGACCTTCACAATGTGCTCCTCGAGCAGAGCTTGAATGTCGTCCAGCTGCGTGAGAATATTCACTCGGCTGTCTTTGAAAGCCATCGTCGTGAAATGCACGTCGTCCCACTCGCTCGTCATCTTCTGGAGAAGCTGTTGCAGCCCCAGTTCCTTAGTTGCTCCGACGCTGATCTGCTCGTATCTTATCTCCGACGTAAAGTTTCGAGTGGTATTATATGGACGAAAGTTTGCGACACTCAGCTATAGAGAAATAAGAATGAAATGCGCGTACAGGTCCAAGTGCTCCGTCAGATTCATCTGGATGATCTTTCGCAGAGTCGTTCCGGCGTTCGGGGTCAGGTCGAAACCGGCTATAGCGCTCATCTCGTCCCAGTGGCGCTGGCGAAGTGCTGGGTTGCAGAAGCACAGGACCAGTGGGACGCAGTGCTGGAAAGACTCTATTTTAGCGTTGTTTCGTTATGTTTGACGCTTTATTCAAGAGTAACGTGGGGGCTGTCTACTTTGAACCATTTGACGTTCTCGAGCAGCTGGTAGCACAGTTTCATCGGCGCTGGTTGCTGATAGGGATCAGGGTCGTCTACAGAACCGCCGAAACTGAAGTAATCGAACTGGTGTTATAAAATCAGTAGTGAACAATAACGACAGTTCACCACATAAAAATGCTGATCATACCTATAGGGATAATTCATAGCGGCCTGCATCTTGATCTTCGTCTTGAAAGCCTTGCTAGTCTTGGAAAAGTCCTGAAAGTACTCGGTGGTCTTGCTATCCACGACGTTCGAGTCCAAGTACTCGAAAGGTCCATCCATCCAGACACCGAGATCCCTTTGCCACTGGTGAGCTCTGTATATCAATCCGTAAAACGGCATGATCGCGACGTCTCTCAATTCAGCGATTCGCGGGTAGGTCGTCTCGGGGAATTCAAAGAGCCGTTCCTCTCTGTTGATCCACTCGACTTGTTCAGCCATTCGATCTAGATCACGAGCGAACTTCCGCATGTACTCGATGTACTCGGCTATGCGACCAGCGTCGTCCATGTCGTCCATTAGCACGAGTCTGCGGTTAGAAATTCGATGTCATTTCGTTTGAGATGCAGGAGAGAGTTATTCGATTTACTGCGTTGGTCTGATTGGTAAATGGATAGTCTGATCGAGTTTCAGCGTATATCGCTTGACGCCTTTTTAATTCAATTTAGATAACGAATAAAACCACTCATTTAGACAAAACGTTTAGTGACCTTGGAAATGCATCCTCGACCTGCTTGTTCAAAGCAGCTACTCGAGCTTGCAGCCTCTCCTCCAGCTCGAACTTCTTCTGCTCGTACATCACGCTGTTTTTCTCCAAAATCGGTTTGATGCGCTGCTGCAGCCAATTGACGGTCTCGTTGTTCAGCTCTATGTGTTCGCGACTCAGCGATGTCATCTCGAAAAGGGACGCCATCATGCTCAGTGACTGGCTGATCTTTGTCCGCAGAGTTTCCAGTATCGTCGCCGACGCGTGAAGCATGTAACGACCTTTTGTTACCGTGGAATTTTAAGTGCCGCGTTTTAACCAGTCGTTCGTTTATCATATTGTAGTTTAATAATATTTAAAATTAAACTGCGTGTCAACCACTCTCTGTGAGTAAATTAGAAGCTAATTTACGCAAGGAATGAAATTCGATAAATACCGAGCTCAAGCAATTCCTCAGTTTCCTCGGGAATGCGAAGTGCTTTTTCTCGGATGACTTCGAATTCAGCGCAGATGCCGAGATTGAAATTCCTGTGTCTAACGACGAGTTCGCTTATTATGAGCTTTCCGACTTCATCCGTGTAGCGCTTCAGGCCTTTTTTCGCCTCCTCTTGGTATAATTTACAGTTGGGAAAGTACTCGTTCGCGGTCTGCAAAAATGTTTCGTCAAAATCAACGTCTCTTCTATACCATGCGAATAGGAAATTTGATAAAGAGAATATTTGCACTGTAATAATATTGATTCACAAAGCGCTGTATAATGTTGCGCAAAAGCGAGTTTGTAGATCCTGTACACGATGACTAAATCGAAACTGATATGTATACGTGTATACATTAATTGCCAATGTAAGCAGAATTGCTGGCAAAGCGAGTAAATTGCGGCAGAGCTACTCGGTTAGAAATCCGCGCGAGCTAATTGACTAGCCGCAGGGGGTTTCGTATTGTATTTATTTTCTCTACCGGCGCGTAACTGCATCCGAAGGATAAACGTAAACACGGATAACAGGATTTTATGCGTTGACTACGTTTGTTTAGGAAATTTATGATAATCGTTTCTCTATCCTTTTTAAATCAAGGAATGATGCAATCAGTACGAAAAAATACCATTCCATGCACGGCAGCGACGTTCTGACCAAACTCCTCGAGTTTTTTCAAACACACGTTAAAGTCTTCATTTTCCACGACACTCGCGACCTGTTTCTTCTGCGACTGGACATCGTAAACCGGCCGAAACCTCTCCCTGACCTCGTCGACGTGTCGCACCAGCGGTTCGAACGCGTCGTCCAGGATACGAGTGAGCCGCTGATGACACTCGTCGAGGTACCAGTCGGGCAGTTTCGCCGCACCGACGTCCTCCTTGTCGGCTTGAATTTTTGTGAGGGACTCGAGGGAGGGAAGTTGACGAGCCGATTGAGCCACTCGGTCTATGAATGTGTGGAACGTCGCCTGGATCTCGCGCATCAACGGACTGACGAAGAGATCGTTGTTTTCACATTTTAAGGTCAGCTGAAAGGTAATATTCTTGTTATTTTTCGGATACACTGTGGCAAATATTTGGCGATGTGGGAAATGTTTATACGAGAATGTCAATTATACTTTTACTGGAGAAATGGCCGATAATGCGATGAAACGAAAAACAAAATTTGAAATTTATGAGAAATTGTAAGCGGCGGTTGGGGTTATTATTGTAAATACCGCAGCGAATCCAATTATTTCGCTCTGACAATGAGGATTGTTTATATTTCATTTTGTAAATAAAAAGCTCTCCGCGTATTATGTTTGTAACAGCAGACGTTGAAACTATAATTATACGATAGTCGACTTGTCATCGCTGCGAAAGGCAGGTACAAAAATATAACCACACAATAGAATCCGTTATCTCGTATACCCACCACAACGCGATGTACAGTCCGTTTCGAATTTTCTTACTCTACAACATCGTCATCCCCAAAACTTTCTCAGTATACACCCGTCAACCGATAAATCACACCGGGACAGCCGGTGGTCCACAACAATAAAACACCCATAACTCAGTATACTCCAGCGGCTGAAACTTCTCCCCCTATGCCCACACTCCACAGCTTCACCCCCTCTTTAAAACCGATTATATTCACAATCGGCCATGCCCATACACATACTCACCCCGAGCATCGGTGATCTGAGCGGATCCGAAAGCAGCTCGAGCAGATGCTCGACGGTTTCGCGCATGCGATCGATGATCTGCAGCGAGAGGAGGCCTCCGGCGCAGCGGAAAAAGCCTGGGGGCGGTCGGCGAGAAGCGCAGCGAGACTCGCGCGAGATCAGCTTCGCGATCTCCGAGTGGTACGAGGCGCCGATGCGCAGCGTACCGCGTTTCATGTCCGATTCGGCTAACTCGAGGAATCTGATGGGTAAGAGTTTTGTTAGAAGATTCACCGTCGATTTTTTCACGTTTCTTTTCAATCCAAATCTTACTGCAAAAAGTCCAGGTATCCCTTCTCCCTGTACTTCCCGAAGTCGCAAATCAGCCTGGGAAGCTTCGTCGCAGCCCTGGCGACGATGGTCCTCATGAGTTTATGCGCCAGGTAGTACTTCCTCGCCACAGAGCAACGATTCTTCAAAAACTTTTCGTAGTTTTCCGTTCGTCCGGGAAGCTTGTACGGTGGATCGTCCAGCCAATCGCTGGCACCGTCGAGCTTTACGAGGCAGCGCAAGCTCGTCTGGCGTATCTGCTCGAGATAGCGCTGCTTCACCTCGTCCATTTGAGCCTCGAATATGGCCGAGAACTTGTCGCGTAACCATCGGGGGATGAACTCGCGCATCGCCTGCTCCCATTCCTACTGATTAGGAGAAACAGTGTTTGGCGAGCTTAGCGAAAAATATCAGAAACCTTTGAACGAAACGGTATTATACTCGTAGAATATTTTTATTAGACGAAACAACACACGTTCATCCTCCGAATACAATAAAACGCTTCCGTTCGCTCAACTATATTCAATCCGAATCCACTACTGCTAAATCCATAAAACCCCACTAGCTATTGCGCGAAAACAAAAAAAAGCTCTCTACTCGACGTTTCATCGCGGCCTTTATCACCGCGCTATAAAAAAACGCGAAAAACCGAATTTAAATCAGCGCAGTTGTCGAGTATACGTATTGCGTATGTTTGTATACGTATAAATCTAGCTCTCACTGGAAGGAGTCCGTGAATTGGCAGGCTCTCGGCGAACCGCCTCATTTTATCGACGCAGGCCTTCTCAGCCGGATGCAGCAGCAGGCCGCACTCGCTCTGCTGTCTTTGAGGATATTGAATGCGCTTAGCTCGATGCCGCTGCTGCTGCTGCGCCGCCGCGCGTTCCAATATTTCTGCAGCCTCTTGTTTGCGGATCTTTGGTGCGCAGAGGTGCAGGTTTTGCGTGGAAATAAGTCGGTCGTACGTTTTTCTCATAGTTGGCATGTATTGGTTGGTAAGGAAATTTATTACGGATTGGAATGTAGGTTAATTTTCTACGAGTTGTAGGAGATCGATTACTCGGAAATATTTCAGCTGATTATTTTTAATTATTAGCATATAACCCAACAAAAGTAGATTAATATGAATCACGATAAGCATCAGGTATAATGGATTCAACAACAACAAACCGAATTTTCTAACCTTTTCAACGCGATAGTGGAGCAGAGGGTTATCCGGCATTTTTAGCCCGACAGGCGGGACACCGGGAATCAGCGTCGGTTTGCGAGCGGCCGTGTCCGCGCGCGATAAGTCGGGCAATTCCCGAGTTTCTGACATTATTATTTTTATCCGCGGCCGACCCCTGCGTGAGCCGCATATACACAGCGGCCTTCTATCTGCGAGAGAAAGAGAGAAAAAAGCTTGACACTGCACGTGACGTCTAATCGATTTCGACGCGAGAGCGGTTTGAATGTTCGCGCGGGTCGGGTCACGGGCCGAAGGTCGGCCGGTGCTGACATCTGGCCGTTGATGAGGGAAGCTCGTTGATGGAACGTTGAGCGCGGATAGTTTCAAATGGTAAGTGCTGCGGTGTAAGTTTTAAAATAAATTTCATTTGGTTTAGAATTGCCTGTTATTATCTTTTTCGATTAAAATTCAAAGCGATTAATAGAAAAATAATTAAATTCACCAAGAAGCTTTTAATAAATTTATATTTTTACATAACTTTCATGCAATACAAAAAGGTATCTAATGAACTCGATCAATCGAAAATTTTCAATTCCAAAATCATCGCAACGATTCACACGACTTCACCCGACCAACTAAAAACTTTGCACACCCCATACACCTCTTGAAAGCCTCGCATAATTCCCAACAGAAAAGCAAAGAAAGCCGCAGACAGTTTCGCATCCCCTTAATCAATCGACTCCACCTTCATCCTCGATATACATCCCGCAGCGGCCGCAGCAGCACAATTGCTCGGGTCGCTCTGCTTAGCACAGAAGGCAAACACTCGTCCTCCATAATGCCACCTACTACACATTCGCAAAATGAAGTCAGCGAGCATAGGAAAGCATGTCAGAGGCCTGATTTACAAAGCGTCGTATACGGACTGCTGGGCAGATGCTTGAGTACAGGTTCAATGGCTAATGCTCGACAATAAGCAGTGATTATCGACAATGCGCCGCTTTGATGCAAACAGCGAGTTCTGATGTGCTCGATCGAAGATGATGTCGTTGTTATAGTGTCCCGATAAGCTCGAAATTCACTCGACGGTAGAGAAGAAAGCTTACGCGAGGGTCTGTCATTATTTGATGGGTGGATGGTTTTCTTCGTTTTGTCCAAGATTCCACTGATACACTTTTGTTGCAAAGTTATGATATTGATGACAGGTTTATTGTTGGTGTTTTTCATCTCGTTTTGAAAAAATGATAATTTGTGATAAATTGATGACGGATCGAATTCGGATCGTATTATGGTAGATTATGTAAATGCACGAAGTAACTGTCGAGGTATGTCGTTGGTTCTTGGATGTGTGAGCCGAATAACGTTACAGGTGGAGGTATACGGTTTAAAAACTCGTTAGACGCATATTTTTGAAAATATGCCTAATTTCCGTGACCAGCTCGTGTCGTACGTTTTCTACCCGAAGACTCCAAACGGTTCTCAGTAAATAAATAATGCGCAGATTGTATAAATATTGCCATTAGTGTCCGCTTAAACAATTTTTGCAACGAACTCCAAAAATATCAAAGACATCTATCATAGTTCTAAGACCCAAAATATATTCTCCACCAGAAAAAATGAAACTCCGCTAGTATACAATTCCACAATCTTACGACATCCAAAACCCGATTCAAACGAGCATTCCACACCAGGCCCCATTCAGACAAGCCTTTAACACGCGAGCGCCCAACACGACACCTGCTACGATCTCCCCACATGGAGCTCTGTACTTACAAGCCACTTGCGGCCACGTACAAGCTCTATCCTCCTCGAGAGTCCAGGGAGCCGGCGACAAATAGATAAACTCCAGAAGCGGACTCGCGCGCGGTCCGTCGTCGGCGCGAGTTACAGCTATTCGACACAGAAAGGCCCGCACTGCGCGTGTGCTGCTATAGCGGGACTCGCACGTTCGATTTACATAATATATATCGCGTGTGTGTATGTATACCTATATGTGTGACCGGTATGGACACACCGATGGGCTATACGGTGATGCTGCGACCTTGCGATCCTCGATCGCCGGTTCGTGGATTCCGTGAGCAGGTTTTTCTCGACGAGGTGAATGGCTCGTGGGCTTTGATGATAGTTGGCTTGAAAAATTCAAATTTTTCATCACGATTCTTTCCCCCGGTATACAGCAGAGTTATGTTTTGGAAATTTCGAGTGATGCAAGCTTTGCCCGGTGTCATCACAGTGTCAAGAGTAGAAAAACGAGTTCCGATGTAGATCAACGCGCGCTTAGGCGTCATCGCACTCGTGTAACCGAATGGAGTACGGTAACTATATAATTCGAGTGCGTCGATGTTTACACGTACGTACAGTCGATATTTGTATAACGTTACTTCGTGCTAATAGGTGTTAAAAAAATTGCTTGCGCGCTGCGATCGAGGTGCAAAATTGCGAGTGTGTAAGCGCCGATAACTGCTTTATAAACTTGAATTTATTGAGAGGAATGTTGTTGATTCATGTTAATTCAGAAAAGGCGTGAATAGACTATCGATGCTTTCTCCGGCGATGAGTTTGTTACGATAATTGTTGAATTCGCACTTTCTTATATAATCGTTTAGTCACCGCGGGGCTTTTCAAAAATCAACGTTTCCGGCTCATCGATACTTTCTACTGTTTGCCATGCGTCATAGAAGCTCGATTTACATATTAAGTATATGCATTATTTGCTGCGTACAAATCTTTAGATTTTGTTTTAGAAGATACTTTGCTTTCATGGATTATAGAGACTACTAAGACTACTTAAAAACTGAAGGATAAAAACGGTAACGCTTTTAGATATAGAGCATCTCTAAGGTGGACTCGTGACAAAGAGGATTAAAAACTTTTTCGAACACAACTTTCACCTCTGACGCACGCGTCACAACAACCTCCGTAAATCATCGCATAATCCGATTCGCGTTGATATTGTCTATGTATTGATATCTCGTTATTTTATTGTTTTAAATCATAAATCATAACTACAATGCAAGATTGTCATTAATCGTAAAAAATAGTAGCGCAACGTTAAGTCATAGCTTAACGAATTCAAATCTCTTCATCCCCAGGATCTCGTGAATCTCGGAAGCCCGAGCAATAAATTTGCAGTCGTTCCTTCAAATCAAAATTACCATATATACCAGCGAGCGTCTGCCCGCACCAAGTATAATATTTTTTCGATATTATCGATCTGCACTTATTGCTGTGATTACAGTTACGACTTTCTATGTCAAAAATAAAAAAGCTAGAAATTCATAATCCCCAATAAAAATCCTAATATCAAAGCTTCACAGTCGAACAATCCTGCACACAGCTCCAAATCAGCGAAACGAAACACGCTAATAGCGAACGCGGCCCATCCAATCATCGCAGCCGCCGCAAAAGCCGCATCGGAAACTCCCTCCATCCCTCCTCGGCCAGGCAGTGTACGGTCGCAAGAATGCGGATAAGGCGATTAGAGAGCTCTCCTCTATATCTCAGTTTCGCATCCTCCATCCTTCCTCTTCGCTGCTCTACACAGCAGCTCTATGGCAAGCAGTGATACCCATACTCACAGCAGCAGCATCAGCAGCAGCAGCGGCTGACCTGCATCGGAATGTCGAGTCGCCTCGCGATTTTACTCCTATGAAGGACGCGGCGCAACGGTACCACGCATCGACGAGCAAATAAAAGCGAGAGAGTATAATATTAATAGGCTGCGCCGCGAGCGCGTGTTCTTCTGCTTTTTTGGGCGGAATTGTTTGCGTATAATTACGCATACACGTGCATTACACGCCGCGGCACACGGGTGTATAACTGTGAACGGAGAGGGCGATTCTTTATGCCGATGCTCCAGAAATCGTTATTGCTGTTATGGTCATTATTCCATTGCCGAGTGCATTGGTATGGGTATACGCGCATTCTGCGCGGTTTTTCGGAAGCGCCGCGGACGATTCTTATACTTGGAAGCGAGCGGCAGAGATTTAAAGGTTCGTTGTGCGCGGTGAGAGGGATTCGCGTGCTTTTTTAAGGATCGTTATTATTATGGCGTTACTTTTCGAGGCGTAAAAGGCACGCTTTTATTGCGCCTCTGCGTTGTACTGTGAATGCGAGGAGAGGCTCGAAAATGATACCGTTTTGTGTGACACAGTTTCCGATATGGAGGATATTTTTCGTGACGCGCGACTGATAAATTAAAAATTACAATAAAATTATTCACCGTGAAAAATTAATTGGAGAAGTAAAAGGTAGCAGCTTTGAACTGGCCTTTCCTCCAGCGACAATAGGTGCACGATCTATGCCAAATACCTCGTTGAACCTATAATGCGCTTAAGCCGTTCATCGCTCGAGCGCATAAAGTATACAAATAATTGAATTTTAATATCATCTCGCCACACGCCTCATATTCGTCCCGTCGTCAAACGCGTATGTGTGTCCCTCTCTTAGCTCGAAAACTTTCACGCTTCTTGCGGCCAAAAAACTCGAACGCGCCGCGCTCGCGGAAGAAAAAAAGCGAAAGGAAAAGGAAGGTGAATACCACAAAGGATCCGGGATATGCGTTCGCGAGACTCCTTTTCGAGATCAGCGCCACCTCCGCTCGCGTGAATTAGATTCCGCGCGGGGGACTTTCTTACCTTCACCTCTCCGCGGCGCGCATCGGTACAAAACCTCCCGCGTGTGCGTCATCCGACGTTTCCGGTTTCATTCTCATGAGATATATACCAACGTTTTACTTTCGTATGATGGCACGCTGCTCTTGAAACACTTTTCTTTGTTTCGCCGGCGAGTCTGCAGAAGATTCTTGGAGAGAGAGAGAGAGAGAGAGAGAGAGAGAGAGAGAGAGAGAGAGAGAGAGAGAGAGAGAGAGAAATATGGATATGTTCATCGTTTCAAAGGAATTAAGAGTTTTTGAATAAAATAAATAATTCTATTATTTTCTTGGGTATCAAACCTTTGCAGCCGACGGAGTTATGTGCGTATAGAAAGTGGCACTACTGCAAATAAATGTATGATTTCGCATTCATTCATAAAGCGCTTCGAGGTAAGAGTGCGCAAATAGGTAATTTAGTCAGTCTCGCGATTTCTCGAAGCGTCTCAAAACCATAAGAAAGTATCTCGAAATCGACATTATACTTGAACAATGAAAGCCGATTTGATAGGTGACATACTTCTCTTCTCAAATTCCTTCAACCAGCTGATCTTGAATAAGTGCTAATTATCTTTTTTCAAACTACAAACTCCCAGATCACTTAAACAAGTTATACTTTTCTCCAGATTTACGAGATCGCGTAAAGCTCGCATCCAACATTTATCCCAGCCCTTCCTGCATAGATAACCACCTTAGCGAGTACACTACTGCCGGTGTCGTAAAGAGTATCCGCGAAGGTCGTTTGCGAGTTGCCGCAGCCACGATGAAGAGGGGAATAAACGAGGGAAGGTACCGTTAACTGCGCTCGGCTGCAGCTGTAATCGTGCAGCCGCATCGCGAGAAGAGGAGACGAAATAAATCTGCGACGATCGTTTGATCGATGTTTGCGGTCGTATACAGCGATCGGGGGCTTCTTTCGAGCCTTGAGAGATCGCATTGCAATGTGCGCTAGACATGCGTCTGATGGATAGTGAGACATGTTTTTTTAATGTTGAATATTGCCTCGAATAAAATTAAAATTCAATATCGACTTTTTAGCACAGTCCATACCGATCGATCGATCGAAAAACCGAAGCTCCGTACGGATTCTCGAACCGATTCCAACCGCGGGCAAAAAGCTGCGCGCACAACCGATATAATCACAGCCTGCAAACTCTCCCTAGAAGCCAGAACTATTCGAGATTCCCGACTACATTATAATCACAGGAAGCGCAGCCGTACACGCTAGAACCTCACCTAGAGGCATCAACAGCGAAGAAAAGCGCCATCGTCCCATGCAAAAGCGCATTTCTCGTTAGGCGTGTACACGCTCGCACGTACGAAGCTCTCGATTAGCGAGATCCTTCTAATAAGACGAGCACATGCATGCAGCATCCCGCTACCGAAACAGTTATGATGTATCTCTCTGTCTCTCTCCCTCTTTCTCTTTTGCAAGAGCAGCTCTCACGAATAAGATCGGAAATTACCGCGCGCGAGCGGGAACTGGGTCGACGTCTAGTGCCCTTTTTCACGGACGAAAAAGAATTTTCGATTAGGCGCGCGTAAGAAAAAAAGGCGTTTGACGGACGCGAGAGAGAGAGAGAGAGAGAGAGAGAGAGAGAGAGAGAGACGAGGGAAACGAGAGCGACCGCAGCGGCATATCGGTGGGATCGAAATCGATCGCGTATACAGATGCAGTTATGGTTAGATTAGAGATTGCGAAATTTGTTTTAAAAATTCATATACAGTATTATTACGGGCGAGGGGGAAAAGGGTATGTTAAAAGTTTGTAAAGTGTATGGGAACATCTCGATATGATCGCTGGTAACTGGATGAAACTGGTTGAAACTTTGTAAAGTAAACGCATGCATCTGCTTCAGTGAATAATCATACAACGATCACACGAGTCATCGCTCTAACCTGCAAACCGGTCTTTGCAATATTTTTCCCAAAGCTGCGCATTTATTTACTCTAATAACCATCTAATCGTTGCATCATATTCATCCTGCTCAACGATCTCGATAGTTCCGAACTACGACTCCGCGAACATCGAAACGAAAAAGCGGAGAAAAACGAGATCAAGTGCAATAATAATACACCTAACGAACTTTTTCTCCATCAACGCCGCAGCATAATCCTCGACTTCCTTCTTCCTTCTTTTCGCCGTTTAAGGGACTCACCGCTAATCCTGCTAACATATCCACATCGTTACGAAAACTCGTGAGCTCGGCGCGTGCACTAATGAGACGCCGCATTACATTATACGCGCGTTAGGCTTATTGCGCGCGGTGGAGGCGTCATGCTCGACAACCGAGCGAGAAAAGTACCGCGAGGAAGAGGCGAAAAAGTCGGAGCAATTATCGCTGCGCGAAAGTCGCTTCTTCGACAAATAGATGTATACACGAAATTACGAGTCGTGCTTGCTGAGCACGTGTCACGGGGCGATGGTGATGTGTTTCCCAGAAGCCGCAATTGCTCTAAAGACTCGAGGTGATTTTGTTTACTTGTTCCTCTTCTTTTTCTTCTTTTATTTTTGTTTTACGAGAGTTGTAAAATTTTTGGGGCGAGGTCGTCGATTGTTTGGACATTGTTAGGAAATTCTTGCGGTGGATTTAAGTGCGGCTGTGGAGTTCACCAAGACGAAGCTTTTTTGAGATGATTGATTATAAGTCGACGTAAAAAAGTTGTTCTAAAAATGAGAACTAGATTATACACTTCGAAGTAGGAAATTGAAAAATTCAACTGTAATCAACATTTCGAAATTTTTCTCCGGAATTGCTTGCTGCGACGAAGTAGAAATTCGAAACCGATTTTTATGACCCTTTTAGCGAATTTCACATCCAAGTTTCGCTAAAAAAAGTTAAAAAATCTAAACCAGACCCCGATACTCAGCGGCAATAAAAGGCGTCTGGCCGAGCCAGAAACAAGAACGAAAATCATATTACCAGAAAGGGGATTACCAGAAAACGATGTTCCTTCCAGAAAGAACGAAAGAAAACGCGTACGTGCCGAACACGAGAGAAACGCCTGATGGCAACGTAGCTGCGTACAAACATTGTTTACAGTCTTTCTCGTCGGCTCGGGGGAAGAAGAAAGTAATGCGACGTCGGCACGCGCGCATCGAACACCTTTCGGATCACTGACATCTCTCGGCTCTCTTCTCGGCCACCGGAGAGATGCTTTTATTTTTCATTCGCCGATGGGCCTCCCTTCTCAGATTTTCGAAGAGAAATCTGGAAGTTTCCGATTCCGTCATCTCTCGGGTGTTCCGTGTGCAAGGGATGCGCGTTCTTTCTTGAGATGACGTTGCGTTGGTATTTTTGCTGTTTGTTTGCGAATCGTTGACCTTCAACTGGATAATATCCTAACGTTAGTTTGGTACCGTGGGTGAAATTTTACGGATACATTTTTTTTCGTTTCTAAGAAAATAGTAATCCATCAATGAAAGATTTTTGTTTCGAAAGTCTAAAAGCTGCGCAGAAACTTTAACCGTTTTAGCCTGTTTTGAAGGATGACTAGATGATGGATATCAGTGTCGAACTCGTGTCTAAGAGATGCATCTTCTCGAGACGGAAATTCTCAAGAAAATGCCAAATCTTTGCCTACCTGAAAGATGCTTTTTACCTGCTTATCAATCCTAACGGCATTTCCTGGTCTTTACAGAATCTTTTACAGAAAATAAGCAACTTAAGTTTCTCAATTTACAACGTATAGTAAAATTTCCCGCGCATGAATTCTATCCATCTATCATAATGACATATTTCAAAAGGCCGATGCAAAAAATTCACCCGAAACAAAAAAAAGTCTGCATCTGTGCAACGATTCATCCATAAAAAGCCAATTATCTCTCCGAAAAGCGAAAACGACACGAGAACCTCATTTTCCGGGCCCAAAATTATCGAGGCCTCGCTTCACGAAAAAAACGCCCCAAACCGTGTCGGAAAAGCTTTCCCGCTGAGAGGACATCTCAGCCGATGCGTATCGCTTGCGCAAAATCGAAAAGTGCCCGGTCGTCCCTCCGTCGCTCGTTCGAGCAGCGGAATTCCTTCGATGTGTATAAGGCCCAAGAGCTGCGCGGCGTCTCATTGGCCGAACGGTTTCCTCCCCACCACGAGTAGCCGCGCAGCTATACGGCCCAGGAGCGCAAGCTATAAGAAGACCCGCGCGGAATTTTCATCTTTCAGAACCCAAGTGTCTTTGCATGCCAAGAGTTCGTTGAGTATTTTCGACTGGATTAATTAATTGAGAAAAAAGTGAGTTTTTAGTTTGTTTATCGTAGTTTCGTAGATTTGTGTGTGGTTATTTCTTCTGGTGACGCTTCTTCTTCGGGCGAGAGCGGGAGAGAGAGAGAGAGAGAGAGAAAGAGAGAGAGAGAGAGAGAGAGAGAGAGAGAGAGAGAGCGAGAGAAAGAGAGAGAGCGAGAGAGAGAGAGAGAGAGAGAGAGCGAGAGAGAGAGAGAGAGAGAGAGAGAGAGATGTTTACCGGTTCGTAGTGTACTATTCGAGCGGCTGATTTTTCTTTTCGAATTTTTGCTAGCTGTTCGATCAGGTGACGTAGTAATTTTTACGAGAACTTGGTAGTTAAATTTTATTAGTACTCGCCATTGTACGTTTTCTTTCGTTACCTGCTGCTCTGTCGCTCTAATCACCTGCTTATGTATAGTGTAATCAACATTTTTATTAATAAAATGAAAACGTGGCATAATTACACAGCTCTGTATGGTTGTGATGATGTTTTAGATAATAACGTAACGACGACACAGCTTCGTATAGTTGTGACAATGTTTTAGAAAGTCGCAAAAATCAGCTGCGTTTCACGAATTTTCCGCTCTGCGAACAGGTAAAAAAAAGTGTCGTCAGATATGTACAAGTGATTTCATCAATTGCGATTCACGCGTGTTCGGGCGTCGAGACGAAATCTGCATATGCATGAGTAAAAGTTATCGGCTTTATTATAAATCGGCATGAGTAAACAACTTTCTTTGGCAACGACACTCCATCAATAAAACATTGATTAAAAAATGAAAATATCATACCGATCGATCGATTACTCGGAAAAAAATTCTCCCTCACCGATGCACCTCTGCTGCAGAGCGCTACGATCTCAGGCTCGTTCGGTCGCGCTCGCCAGTAGGTCGCGACCGCCTTTTCGGAGTAACGGTGCGCGCGGGTCAAGAAACTCGCTCGATCGGAAGTGGGCTAACGAGCCCGCCTCCTTCGGCGTCGTTGCCGCTTGCGCGCGACCCACTTTCATGGTCAAGGCTCCTTCGCGGCGACGCATACCTTTCGAGACGTCGTGGCAAGTGCATGTGGTTGTGGGATTTTTTTTTTCAGAATTTCTGATGTTACATAGATCGATGAGTTTTTTTTCGTACGAGTGTGTTTAGTAGGATTTTTGATAGTATCTTTGATATTTGCTCGGCAATTTGTGCGTAGCAATTTAGCAAGTCAAATACAGTCTAATGAAACATGCAGCCCAATATAAAAGTTTAAAAAAGTCCATCCAGACACTTTTTTCCCAGCAAAATCAGTCAAACTTTTCGAAAGCTCATTATGCCAAGCTGTACTTCTTTTCCCCCGCCAGGCCTCGCCCTCGCCCCTATTTGTCTTTCCTTTACACTCCCTCCCTGTCCTCTTATCGGATTAGGCTCCGAGAACAAAGTAGCTTCCATCCGTGCTCCCATGTATATATTATCAAAGGTTCTTGAACTTCTTCACAGAGTTTCGAGCGGGATCGTTTATATTAAATTTTTTACCGCGCCCTTAGAAACTTTTGAAATGAACTTACTCATCAACGATAGTTATTGTTGCAGATCATCCTCAAAAAAAAATTTCATTCGTTTCTTATTAGCCCTTTCAATAATAATTGCATCGAGGTATCATATGCAGGTACACTGCATCGCAATGACTTGCCACTTGTCTTTTAAGTATTCATACACCGACCGTGACATTGCACTACAGAGTCGGGAGGAAAACAATTTTGAACGTCTCGACCCACTTTCATGATCAAGGTTCCTTTCGACTCTCGGCGCCTCCCGGGACATTCCTGCGGTATTCGAGCGTACGATCGAGAAAATGATGGGCGATTCTCTTTATGACTTTTAATATAGAGAGAACGCGAAAGAGTTGGACTCCTTTGTTAACGACGGGATGTGGAAAATCAAAATACTAATTACCTTTTTTCCCGTCGAATCTCACTTTCTTGAGTCTTGCATTATTATAGGTGTATTAGGATATGATTATGATTGTGTACTATTTCGTAAAGCATATTATAATAGCCGATATTTATCAACGCATCGTTTAACATCGTTTACGTTATACTTGCCAAGCCATTAGTAAACATTTGAAAGATTTGCAAAAGCCATTAACTCAGGAAACCAAACGGCCCATAATCGGAAGTGCTTTATACGTGACTATAATTAAGAGTTTTCTCCGCAACATTATACGTCGCCGCGCAAGCATTTCCCCGGCACTAACGGTTCCGATTGACGTCACAGCGAAAACATCCGAAACACTGCAGCAGACGAGTAAAGCTCGTCATAGAAATACGCGTAACACTTTCGGCGCAAGAGCCTCTCGGTCTAGTTGCCAACTAAAGGGGCAAAGATTCATGTGTGCATTATAGGCGGGGAAAGTCGGAGACATATTTTTCTGTAAAGTGTGCGGCGTCACGCGAGGACAACAGGAAATAACGTGCGAGAACACGCGCGAGCCAAGTGTATGGATGAGAGAGCGAGAAGCACGGAAAAGAGTTTCTAAAAATTGCGAGGCGATCTCTTACGCCGGTTTTTTGACGCTTATTCGAGATAATGGATCGCCGGAAGAAGATTTTTTTAGGGATAGGAAGATGATTATTTTTCATAAGAGAAACTCGATTAATTTAGTATAAGGAGTACGATTACGATGTCATTCGAGCTTTTAGATCATTACAAAACAATAAATCCAGATAATTTTGAACGTAACCTCAAAATATTATCGTTTTAGAGTTACCGTCTATCGGTAATAGAAGCTTCACCGATTGAAATACACAGCAAAGACGTTGTTGAACATTCCTAAAAAAATAGCTCCAACTTACAAAAATCATTATTTTTCCAGCACAAACATGCAGAGCAAACAGTATTTCGCATTGTGCCTAGTGGCACTAGTGATGGGCCAGAGCTTCGCGCTCCCCCAGCAGCTGACTCCCCGTCAGATCGAAGAGAGCCGAAAGTTCGCTGAAAAGCCCAATGCCTCGAAGAAAGTTGGTCTCGACGACCTCGACGACATCAGCACAAACTCGATCCAGGTAAACAAAAGTTCCGCGAAAGAAATTTAATTTAGAAAATGGATATGTCGTTCGAAACGAAAAGCAAACGTGCGGACGTATAGAAAGTCGTTCTCATGCGCGCGCGGAGATCAAAACGTGAATCAACGACATTTATTCTCGACAAAAAAGTGAAAATTAGTTCTTTTGGCACTTACTTGGCTTTCTTAAAGAGAAAGCTTCCTGAAAGTGAGAACGAGTTTTTGTCCGAGATGCTTTTACTGGTAATTGACGTATTTGCTTTTTAAACGCTTTTAAGCCGTTTTGAAACATACGTGCGGTTTATGACCCCGTTAATGTTCTGAACATCTTGATTATTACTGAGATTCAAAATTCGCGCTCAAGCTGTCAACCAACTTAACAAAAGAACATTTTTCAACGTTTCTTTCACAAGGATGGAGGCGGCAACGGCTTCTCCTGGTCGAGCATGATAGGCATGGTTATGCAGATGCTTCTCGGCCAAACCGCCGGAATCACCAGCCCCAGCAAGAACGACATCGACGAGGGTGTACCAGCCAGTCCTTGGGCCAACCTACTATCCGTCGGTCTCAGAGTTCTCACTGCCATTCTTGGTGGACCTCAGCAGCAGGTCGACGGTATCGACAAGGTCGACAACCAGAGCAGCAGCCCCATGCAGGTACAAATGCTTCCGCGATGGTTTCGCAACTTTTTTAGAATAGCCTTTTCTTTGAGTTAGAGCTTGCCATAGATATAACTATACACTTTTACGGGTGATGTTCTCTGAGTTGAGCTTTTCGGCTGGCTAATGCTCGCAGCGGTTTCTCTGAATTTTTTTACACTAAAAATATTCGCTGTTTTGTTTATTGGATTTTTATTTTTATAATTGTATCAGTGCCGTAAAAGAATTCAAAAGAGTCAGCGTGTGTATTATACGTTGCTGATGTGTCTGATTAGATTTTGAATTTTGTCGAAGAAAAAAGCTTCTATCATACATTTTGAGTTATGACCAAAACCGTTCAAAAATATAGAATCAATAATTATTACTTTTAAATTTAAAAAACTCCAATAACTGCATGCCAGAGGCTTTTTCTTCTACTTTTTTCGGACACCAGCTGCCAGCAGCTTATGCACGCAATTATACGATTCCAGAATTATTTAAAATTTCTAAATACAATAAAACTATTTCCCTTCCAATCTTTTTATACCTAAACTAGTTATTAGATTTTTAATAAATTACTGCAGATAGAGTAAATTAGTATAACTCATAGTCTCTCGTTTGAACGAAATTACTAAATATAAATGAATAAAAAAATTACGATTACAACATTGTACAACTCACATTCATATTAAAAATCCATAGTAGATAAATTCTCCCCATATGCATACCATCAGCATTTTGACAAATACAAATCCCCATAAAATACACGTAGAAACTATATCCATAACCAAATGAGCTTTAAACCAGAAAGCATAATATATAGAGAAGCAATATAAACAACGCCCATTTATATTGTATATATAATATATATGATATCTAGGTAAAAATTGTAAATATACATGAATACATTAGAATGGATGATTTTGCGCACACATTAGGGAATATTGACAGCGGTGCTGGGCGCGTTTCTGGGACAGGGCAGAAACCCGGATCAGGTGGCTGTGATAGCCGGCCAGGCGAGTGAGGTCAGTAGTCGTCGTGTACATACAAACAACAAAAAATACACATTCTATACATACACCACAATCGTGATACTCCAACATCGCTGGCTCTGCACCCGGTGCAGGGCAGCCGCACACGATACACACATCACGCTTTTGTAATATATTTTCTAAATGCTAGAGTTTGGTTTTGTTGCCGCTGAAGTTTGGGAGAGGATGAGAAAATTGAGATTTTTATTTTAAATATAAAAAAGCATTTTGTCATCCTCTCATCAAGTTTTGGATGCATTTAGCAAAAGCTTTTATCTATAATTTTAATGTACAGTAAAATAATTTTTGATGATATGTTTAATCTATAAGTTTTATAACATTATAAAATACATGTGACGTTACAGTACATTACGAATCTTGGCACTGTGATGACAGTTTTCTAAAATTCGAATTTTGAAAATAATAATAAACGCGCGCAAATTCTTGAAAATTGACTGACAATCATACTCGACAAGCCTATTGCAGCATCGAGAGAGAGAGAGAGAGAGAGAGAGAGAGAGAGAGAGAGAGAGCGCAAACTCCACGACAGACACAAATTTTCAATTCTCCCAATATATCGAATGTCGATATCGCCGTCAGGGGCAGCTCTCGATCTTGCAAAGGTCCATTAACAAACTGACAAAGACTCACGACACGAACGCGTACGAGACCGAGAAAAGACAAACGCGACAACAAAAAAAGTGAACAAAGAAACGACAGCTATACATAACACTACAGACTCGACTGTTACGAAATGACAATCGCGCCATAAGATATTGTTCCTAAGTGCCTGTATCTTGCCCCAAGCAGTTCATCAATATCGTCATCAATCTCCTGGACGCCCTGAAGACGTCCTTCTCGCATCGCTCGCTCCAGGCTCGCTCGCTCGGAAGGAAGGACACCGTTTCCGAGGCAGCCGTCGCCTCTATTTCCATGCTCAAGGTGATTAATTATATCCGCGGCGAGAGAAGTTCGATTCAATTTGGCTCTCTTGATTGTTTTTCTTTCAAAAGGGTGCGCCTATATAGTCAGCCAGCCGAGGCTTGGTTGAACTCTGTGGGCGGAAAATTGAGAAACAACGAGTGGGCCAAATATATTGATCGAAGTGGATGATAATGAATATATTTTGACCACAGGGATACATGAGGTCGATGAAAACCTTCAGCAACGTTGGCCGCGCTGAGGAAGAGGGTCAGAGAGGATGTGCCGAGCGCGCTCTTTGCGAGGCTAGCGCCGAGTGCGTCGCCGACACCCAGGGAACGACGTCGATCTTCTGCCAACTTGGATCGTAAGTGTCGCTTTGAAATACCTGTTTTTACAAGTACTTTATATAATGAGGCGTTTAGAATCTATTAAAACATACTCTCCATCAATTAGCCTAATTCGAACGCTTCATTAAAATCCAATAAACTTTCATTCAAATTACTTCCCTAATTAGACATTTAATCAATCTAAAACTCGACTTCCTTCCAGGTACGCGACAAGTTACTTGCTGCAGAGGCAGAGCGGAGTAGGCTTCGAAGCCTTATACGAAGCCGGCAGACGCGGTCGTTCCGGCGAGGACTGCAGGACGCTCTTCCTCGACTGCAACGCCGTTTGAACATCTCATCGACCCCGACCAGACGCCCACGAAGACACACACGCATTCCTCGTTAATTCGCATACTATACTCGCGCGGAAGGACGTCGAATCGAAATTCCGGCAGATATGTAAGAAAGACCCGTAACGATTTTCGAGAAATTCATCGAGCACGAGATAAACGTTTATATGGACATGAAGTTCGACGTCTTTTCATGTAAATCATATATAGGACACGAGACGACGATTATTTAACTTGTTAGACGATATATAATTGAATCGCCGCCGCGACGATAATGGCCGACGTGGAAAGCGCCGATGTTCTCTTTAGCGTGAGAGAACCCGCGCTTTCCGTAGAAGTAGACTGAACCGAGATACTTGGATTAACTTAAAGTGCACATCGCATATTTATTATACTGATAAGCCTTTCACCGAGCTTTAAGTTCAGCCAAGTGTCGAAGACACCGATGATAATGTGCTGAGGAAGATTATTATTATTATTATTATTACTACTATTATTATTATCGATACGAGCAGGAAAAACTATTTAATTATTTATTTATGATATTTACGAAGCGTAGGAAATTAGTATAAGCTTGTGGACCGCAGCAGCCGGTGCAACTACTGTATCTTTTTTCCTCGCGTACGTGCGTGCCTACTATTTGTTTTTTTCTGAGCCGAAAACTTTTTATTTATTCGCGCGTACAACCTGTCGCTATGGTTTTTCATGTATTTAATGCGTATACTGTTCGACTAGCAGCAACTTTTCTGTACTGACGATCTGATTGTTGTTTTATCTTTCGGGAGGAAGACCGGCTTCGAGCAGCTGGTTACGAGATGGCTCGGTATTTTTCGTTGGATCCGTCCAATCGCCGTTTGCAAATTTAATTGTTTTACTGATACCTCGATGTTTTGATAGACTCATTGTATTATTTCTTTTAAAAAAAAATCAGTGCAATTGGACGCGAGGAAAATCCCTCCCAAGTATCACCACACAGTTAATATCTCAGGATTATTTATTTTGTTTTTGTTTGTGCTCTTATATTAATATCCATTATACTTTTATATTTTTACCATCATCATTCCTCTCCGTTAATGTATATAGGCGTGATTCATGTATCAATGCATTGCGCACGGCTGGAGTTATATGCGAAGACGATTATACGATTCAGCTATATCACGATTATCATATATTAGGTGTAATTCTTTTTCTTAACACGTGCATGAAAAAGACCCGTTTCCATGCCTCTAAAGTGAATGGCAAGCTGCTCATTTCGAGCGTGCGGGAGGGAATCATTCCCTCCCGCTACTCATAAACACTCAAAAACACTCAAAAATAATCAAATTTTTGAAAATTTTTAAAAAATATTGATATTTTTTTATAGAGAGTGGTTTACGACTCAAAATGCGCAACTTACCATTCACTCTATATGCATGAAAACGGGTCTTTACAGGCACTTGTCAAAAAAAGTACAGTGTGCAACAAGGGGGGGGGGGAAGGACGATTTCTACCTCGGGTGAAATTTGAGCACTCGTGCTCAAATCTCACCCTCGTTAGAAATCGCCCTTTTCCTCCCCTAGTTGCACAATATACTATTGTATGTATGTACTGAGGTATGATTCTACTTTAATCGAGCATTCAATAAACGATACTCTTATTGAAAATATACACATCCGTCAACTGTAATTCTTTCCTGGTCTAATCCAGTGACACCCTTACCTGATTATTCACTGAGCAGAGAGTTAAATACTCCTTATTGCTATGAACTCAATTAATTAATTGTTAAGCTTTTCTCATTGTCCGCGCTAGATGTATCCAGGATAAACATTCCATTGTCTCGTGCCCGTGAAAATAATTCTTTCAAAAGCTGCATGACTCTCCGCTCGCATTCAAAGCAATCGTAGAAAATTTCGTAAATCCCACATTACGGTATTCGCCCCTTCTAATTGTCAAACTCGCGACGACGTGAGACAGCAGCTCTTCCCGAGGTTAAATTGGGCGCGAATCCGGCATCAGGCGAACCGTCAAACGTTCACGCGCTGTCGCCGTTAGCCCAAAAACGCGTCTCAGCCCGCGACATAGTCACGAGGCGTGATAATTGCTTCACGCTTGCGTCGTCGTCATCGTCGACATAGACGAAAAAACGAGAAGAACTGAAGATGTGGTGTGGTCAGTCTGGTATCGGGGCTCAAGGTGACGACATCGTCCTGGTGTATTGCGAGATTGGGTAGTCATTGTGACTCCAAGTGGTTTGAGATATAATTCGAGAGATGACCTTTAAGGCGTTGCTCAACTACGGAGGGTACCATCACGATGCGCCAACACCGCCTGCTATGGATAGGTACCACGGAGGTGGTGCACACTATGATCATGGACATGGCTGGCACAGGTAATGTACACGTAATACATTTTTACATCAGAGTTTAAGTAAATCTGAAAATTTAATTGTTTGATTTTGTAATTCAGCAAAGGGAAGGGTGGTGGAGGCAACGGCGCAGCACTCAGTGCGTTGACCCTCTTGGCTTTTCTCTTCCTCATGAATGTGATGCAGGTGAATTTTTAAAAAATAATTAATTTTCTACCCTTGACGATCAATTATCAAAGTTAAATGCCTCTCAACGTTATTTCTTTACTCGATCAGCAATCTCTGATGGAGAACAATGCCACCGAAACGACGACGGCTACCACGATATTCTTACGCGAAGACCAACAGCCAATTTCCTTAACAGCAAGACAAGACGGCGATAAAAGCGTCGAAAAGGACACTGCCGAGAGCTCCGTCGAGAAGGAAGTGAAGAAAGAAAAAACGTACATTAAGATAATTAAACCGAACTGAGAGTTTGAAAACACTTTATTACTATTGCTAGACTGCATAATATTTTAAATTATTTATTTATTCTTTGTACCTAATTCAATTTATTTATTTATTTATTTATTTATTTATTTATTTATTTTGAATAAAAGGATCATATGGTGAAGACAATAACGAGTCAGTGATTAAAACACATAAACATTTTATTTTTTCGAACATGAGGTCGTCGAACGATTCGCATAATGTATTAGCATTCGAAAATGTATTCTTTTCTCCTCTTTCTCGCAAATAGTCGTATGTACATAACATTAGAAACACTTAAATATCCTTTGTTTTATTTCTCATAGCATCTTATACGCCTTAAAAATCATGAACGCTCACGTATTGCTAAGGATTGTGTGTTTGGGGCGTCGTGTTCCGCGCGCCTTTTTCGCCTACGTTATACAGAGACATTTTTTGTTTGTTTGTTTGTTGCAGCTTTTGTTAATTTATTGTAACCTTTATTGTTAGCCTTTAGTTCTCACGGGAGGAAACGACTCTTTTCTCCGGATCTAGTGTGTCACATCGTTTTTATTTTCTCGCTACTTTTGTTATTGACTTCACGCGTCTCTTCGACAACAGAGTAAACTGATATCGATTGCAAAACGAATCGAACGTTCCTTGACTGACGCGTATATTTATCGTTTGTTCTCTTGTCGAATCGACGCGTCCATCATAATATAGTAATTTCTATTATCATCTCTTAATTGTCTAAAAAAATGTCTTCGCGAAACAGTCGAGGAACAACAGACATACTAGACGCTCTCTCGCGCCTCCAAGTATGTATAATATATATATATATATATATATATATATATATATATATATATATATATATATATATATATATATATATATATATATATATATATATATATATATATATATATATATATATATATATATATATATAATTTCTTTTAATTCGCCGCTAGAAAAGGTTAGAAAAGTCGTCGCTAAAATACGATGATAATGTTGGAATTATTTGTTTGTTTTTTCTCTTTATATTCCAGAGTCCAAATCTCGCCAGTATTACTTTTTTCCTTTCGTTATCTCGTGGAGGGGATGGGATAACACACTTCGAAGCAGAATTAGTTAAAAATTAGTCGATATATTTTTTCGTCTCGTCTTCATCACTGTTATACATCTCTTCTGCTCTTCCTCTTTCGCCCTACCTCTTTTGACTGTGATTTGCGAAATTTATAGACAGCATTTTCTATTTTTCGTTCTCAGCCAATTTCACGCCTTTCTTCCTATTCCTCACAAAAGCATCAACAATAAAATTCTTTTCCTTCGCTCACTCTCCTTTGTTTCTCAAGTGTTGCGAACGCTATTTACACTCACATTGTTCTTAACCGCGTTGATTGTAAGTAGAACAGCTCTTAGATAGAGATTTCATCAAAGTCCCCATGCTCTTCCTATGATTATATTCTGTCCAACAGTTATAATAAATGAACAAATCAATTGAATGACCGACAAACTTGCCTCTGATACTGATACTGTTCATCTGAGAATGACAAAACAACTTCGTGCTTCTTTGATGAAATCTTCCTTACTTAAGTAGCAACTGTACATACGTAGCCTTATTAATTGGGGCGTCAATTCTGGGCACGTTATATAAGAACGAGGGGAATAGATAAAAGCTATATTCCTAATATATTATTCCCTTTTTCTTCGTCAATGAATAAATATCTACGGGCTACGTTCTTTTACGCTCATCTCTCGAATGATTATGAGTTCATCATCTCTTGCTCTTAATGTACGAACGACTTAGACATTATTATTATTATTAATATTAATATTATACGAAAAATATTGCGAACAAATGGTTTTCTCGTTTGTTTGTCAATGCGGCGATAGAATGAATCCTTATACAACACAAAGTGTTTACAGCGTTTTCAATATATCTAGAATTATTTCAAGCTTAAGATGTAATATACAGAGCTACGAAAAATTCATCACTATTTTATTACTCTTGTCTCACACGTAGACAAGCAGAAATCCTTTCTTTGTTCTCCAAAAAGTAAAAAACACAAATATTTTTCTCTTTATAAATAATGTGACGCTATACTGCAAGTATATAAAATCAGACGACATAACTGCGACTAAAATTTTAATGCAACTTTACCTCATTTTAATTTTTTTGATCTTTCACTGAAAATTTCTTCATTAACGGACACACCTGTTTAGTTTATCAATTAAAATTGATACCGTCAATATCTTTTTCCTGTCTATCTTCGCCGTACCGTATTAAATCTATGACCAAATTGACTCTCTTGATATACTTTTGTCAAACGCGTATATGAGAAGTGATTATACAGATCTGGTGCTACTAACACGTCAAATCCGATACGTGCTCATTTCGGTACAATAAGTAATTTGTGGATGAAAGATATACAAGCGTGGACCTGCGATCCTTTGTAATTACGAAGTATATGTCTAACTTTTTTTTAGTAGTACTTTTTTCTGAACACAGTATAGTTTCTCGTTGATAGCCGCGACAGCGGCAGAGTCTCGAAAGAGGTCGAAATCGCGTTTTCGACAAATGCGTTTTTAGTGATGCGTCTCGTTTGTTTGTTTTTTGTTTGTGTCAACGCTTCGTCTCGAATTGAAGAAAGAGATAAGGTGTGTGGCGTTTTGAAAATATGCCGTTGAGTGAGCTGTGAAAGTGTTTTGATTTTTTTTGTATTTAGCGTAGTTTTTTTCGTACAAAATAATGCGACGAATTCGTTGATGAAATTTTTTTTTTTTATTTTATACAAAAGTTGATTTGGCCTTTGTAAAATTGTTGCACGCGACAACGATCAACGAAACAGTGAATAAAAAGTTTCGCTTTACGACATTGAATATACTTTTTTATATAAGATTAACAAACACTTACTAATACGAGAATCTTACTATTTTGTGCTTTTTCAATAACGATTTGCTTATGTCGATACTTATACAAGTTAAAAAAATCATTATCAACAAACACGCGATTTTCCAGTTATTACTCAACAGCATTTTTTCGTACAGAACATTCAATTTATCATCAGATCACCTCTAATATCCTTTGTGTGATTTTCGCTTTTCCAGTGACAAACGCCAATCAATTTGTGCTAATTAGCTCATAAGCAAATAAATTTGAGCTGACGCAAAATTTGGGTCGAAAATCCGAAAACTTTGACTCTCTATCCGCACATACTATAATCACACAGTAAGTATAAGAGTTTACGTTTTCAGCCAGTATAAAGAAATTCATCAGAAAAGTAACTCTTGTCAAAGGGGGGAAGAAGATAATGTTCATCACGATGCCTTGCTTCCCTCTCTATAATATGCTATTCTTTTATATTTACGCTATTTACAAACGACGAGGAAAATAAACGATCTGTGGGGGACAGAAGGCTCGTGATGGCTGAAAAGCACAAGCTTTAATGCTATCGCGTCGCATTTTTTTCTTTTTGTCCTCTTTTACCTTTTTATACGCCTCTGTGTGTATCCGTGTACATATCCTTCTGTCTTTTTGTGTTTGTTTCACGCGTTCGATAAAAGTAAAATATCAGTCGAGACTTAAGTTCAAAGTATATTTATAATAAATGTGTATATATATATATATATATATATATATATTTATTTATTTATTTATTTATCGCACGACAATGAAATTCTTAATAGCAAAAGAAGCAGTCGAAAACGACCCTTTCCCATTTTTTTTGTATTATCATTTATGTCTTTTTAATGTAATAAGGTTTGTTTTTTCATTGCAAGCTACTTATTTGTTCGAAAATTCTTAACGTTAGTGATGTGCGGTGAAATTTCGGATGAATTTTACGTTTTACATACATAGTTAATATCACTACGGTGCACTAGACGTACTCGCACAAAAGTCACTTTTCGATATAGATATAGTCCTTTAATCGTCTCGACGATTATAACAGTCATCTATAAATATCAATGAAAAATCGAACGAAAGGACAAAGTGAAGAAGTGGACTTTTTTGCATTCGAGATTTGTATCTATAAATAGTGCTTCATTACGTTTTTTCACTACGATACTTTTCGAAAAACTTTACCGAGTTTATTATACGTTTAGAGTTTCAACAATTCTTATAACAATGAACTTTCGAAATTTCACCGTACCGCACGTTATCTATGTCTAAAATGAAGGTATATCATTACACGCTCAACTTGAAAATTCCAATGTTTAGTCATCGTTTTTGTCTGCACTCGACGATAAAAAGTGTCTATTTTTGTGTGTCGTCGAATTTTACTAAAAAGGTTCAATAAGTCAAAGACATGACTCGAGAGAACGAGAAGCATTACAAATGCCGATAATACAGAATTTCGTCTGACGCTTTCACACGTTAATACTGATGAAGAGTAGACGCACTTCCGAAAAGTGTGACATGGAGTAACATTGTAAAAAACGTCTCTCAAAAAATTTTTTTATCCATTCTTTAATCGCTAGACCGCCAATCGCCCTCGATTATATGGCTAGAGCGAAATTCGTAAATTCGAGAAAGCTATATAATTGCTATTTTATTTTCTTTATAATCACATCGACGAACAAGTGAATTTGCATATGAACATTCCTTTATAACATCGGAAAAACATTCATTATGTACAATTTGAATATACTCGTTTGGTCGAATATTAGTCTGATGTCTATAGAATAGGCTATAACGTGCTTCGTGAATGTTTCACAAATCCTCGTCTAGACACACATCACCGTCCAAATATGGATAATATATAGTTCAAACGTTCTGCACTAAACATCAATGTCCTCTATTCTACCGAAATCTTTAAAATCCTTGACGCCTCTATATAGCTAAATCGATTTCCACGATTATACAAAGGGAGTGAAAAAATATATACTGATTAAAAGATGTACTGGAATAACAGGTCATTTCGTTTCTCGAATCTACGAATTCTCGCCTGCATGTACACGAGCTTTGCGCGCGCGTCTGCTTGTAAAAATGTGTGGAAGGTATAATATTTATCTCGACGTCGAATTTCGCGACGCGTATATTCGTGTGTCGATCGCAATAACAACAACAATGTATGTATGTGTACCTTTAAGAATTAGATAATAATAATAAGTCAAATTTAACACGAGAACGAAGAGTGAAAAAAATGAAAGATACAGTTCGATTTGATTTCTTACTAATATCGTCGTATGTGATATTATCGTCATTTATATGTAATATTTATCATCGTTATCATAATTACCATAATAATAAATGCAAAACCACTTTGCCTAATGTATATATTATATAATAATAATCTTTGTCTGTAAGCGTCCAAAGGTATGAACTTGCGATCAACAATTGCGAAAGTTTGATTAGATCAGATGATGCTCGTCCTCAGTCTCCTCCTGGGATATGATGCTAGACCGGTTGGAGCTCACGTCGAGATCCATGGCGAAAGGCCTGGCTCCACCATTGCTACCCGAGCGCTGGTGTCCAGGCGTGTAATCGGCGCTGAGGCTGCAGTCGAGTGAACTGTTGTCACTGGAAGTACAGAAACAAATTTCTACTGGATCACCGGCGATTCGTAATCGAGCCTTAAACCCCCCCCCCCCCCCCCCCCGAGCGATCTTTCTACGTGATACATTGGCAAGGGACCTTCTCCATTTTTCAGTTAGGAAGATTTGGTCTATCTTTTGATATGTTGATGTTGTTGTGGTTTTATCGAATATACAACGCATACTTTATGCATTTACATTGTATCTGGTGCGGCGTTGTCCGTTTATCGTTTATTCATGTTGGTTTTATACTGTAACATGTGTTATAGGCTGGCATCATATTATCTGAGATTCGTGATTCGACTTATCGTGATTGACGATGGTTTGTGATTTGTATTGCGCGGCGAGTCTTTGTTAATAATCAGTATTATCGAACCAAAATTTAAATAATTCACGTTTGCAACGACTCTTTACGACTTTACGACTCGGCAACATTTTAATTCAGGATCTTTCGAATACTATATACTTTATAGCACAGTGTGGCTAAAATCCGCTGTTAAGTCACGCCTATCTGTGACTAAAGTAGTTCTTTTTTGCACCGTGTCTATCGCACGAGCGTAGCGAGTACGTAACATATAACGCTAACCTCACGGTGCAAATAAGGACTACTATAGTTACGAATAGGCGAGACTTGCGGACTTTAGCAGTGTGCGCTATAAAATTTTATACGATACTCTTGACTTAAATGGTTCTTTTTTACACGGCGCAGTTAGAACCCGAGCGTAGCGAGGGCTCTAAGCGCCGTATAAAAAAGAACCATTCAAGTCACACACGTATCGTAATATACTATTGATTATTAATAAAGACTAAACTATGTTAATGAAAGTTACTATACTTGAATGCTCGCAAAAGCTATTAACATGCATGTATGGATGCAAGCTTATCGTTTATGTCTGATTTGTCTGAGCATGATCATGAATATTTGTTTTCTAATGGTTGAAAGATTACTTTATGAAATTACTTACAATAAGAAGATTATGTAGTTCTCCTTAGTAATATGCAACAGGAAAAAATGTTAATTTAAGTCACGTCGCTCTTATCTAAATTAAACTACTCCGTTATAATCATTCGCTGTTTTTTTTTCATTTAAACAACAGTCAAAAAGCTTCGATATTTAACGTAGAGATTCTCTGTCCAATTGTTTGAATGTGTCACGTCTTTAGAATTTTTCCAATCATATTAACCCTTTACTATAATATAACAATGTTATATTTGGAATATATACATTATCTTTACAATGGAATATATTGCATAAAAATATATAATAATTTGGAAAAAATAATTTACAATGCAGTGCATGCGGTATCATCGTTGATCTTTTATTCTTCGTTACTTCCACTAGATCTCATGCAACGCAACGTATATACCCATTGCTATAATATCTAGATACAATATCTTTAAAAATTACTATATATATAATAGACAAAACTATGATAAAAATTTAAGTCACAAAACTCGATTTGTATTAAATTCATTATTTCGTTAAATTCTCTTCCAAAGCTTTCATTTCCTACAAAATCTACTTTCGAATCTTCACAAATGCTGTTACTCGTGTAACAAAAGCCTTTCATTCCTTAAACGAGGAATCATCTAGATAACATTACGTATAAGTTTCCAGAGACCATTTTTAGAAAGAATAACGCTGTGATTTTCTCTCGAGTATTGACTCGATTGACTCTTATTTATTTTCAAACAGAAGTGTAATAATCATTATTCCATAGCTATCTTACTAAATCGATCATGTTGATTGGAGAAATGTATGAATATTGAAAAAAGTTATTTTATTTGTACAGCGATTCATTAGATAATGTACATTGGAGTACACCGATGATAAAAAATTTGAAATACACGACACATATATCATTGTAATATATTACAAAAGTCGAAAATATCTGATAACACCAAGATTCTTATTCACAAAAATTGGAATATTCACATTGTATTAATGAAGCTTGAATCGAATGAATTGAAGTTCAATGAAAAAAGGGTCTCGTGAAACTGAAATAAAATCGATTGATAATGAAAGAGAGGAAAATGCATAGATAAAATCAGATCGAAAAATGAGTGCATCGCTTGGAAAATCCTTGAAGCAACTCGATACTCAACGTACAGTAAGATAAAACAAAATACTTCGAGAAATTTTCCAGAGCAACATCATCCGCCACTACGTAATATAACGTTGAACGAAAAATCTTTTCCGCGAGTTATGCACATACAAAGTACAGAAAAAGATATATAGAGACACAATATAGATTATATTTCCTGGTGAAAAATGGCCAAGATCCGTGCGTGCGCATTACCTGACGATGCTGGCTCGGTCAGCGTTGGCGGACTGACCGCCACCATTGGTGGCGCAGTTCTCGCCGTTACAGACGCCGTTGGCCCCGCTAGTCTGGCCACCGGGTTGACAGCTCGACGAAGACTGTCGAGACGACTGGAGTGACGCTCGACGCGATTCCTCGTGGCACTCGCAACGACACTCCTCCGGTTGCACGTAGCTGTACTGGCCCTGGCGACGAAGAGAGTTTGTTTAGCGATTAAACTATAATTTTTTTTTTTCAATTTTATTGAATTTTATGATATGTAATTAATAATATATGCGGCACGCGAAAATCCGATACGTTATTATCTACTATTTCCGTCACTGAGAGATGCTTCAGGCGTCGAAGCGTTGTGGTTGGATCAGCGGAAAATTTTGCTGGTCTAGCGTCAAAGGATCCGATCCCTATCATTTATAGCTAAATACAGGTCGTCTCGCGACGATACTGCTGCTGTGGACTGACCCTGCATTATCGGGTCTTTTGAATCTAAGGATGCTGTACCTCAACTGCATTGTATCGGAAGTAATTTCCAACTCCGAAGCAAAATTAAACTGCACTTTCGTCTGATCGAAACTTACTAATAATAAAATTTACTCAAAAACTCCGTACCACGTTTCCAGCTCCAGGCTGTGACAGCTTAGCCTCATCCTCCAGCCTGGGTATGGTCTGTATCCTCTTGGGCGCTTTCCTCTTCTCCGGTATCTCCTCAAAATTAATCCAATTGGCTGGTCTCTGTTGCTGCTGCTGCTGCTGCTGCTGCTGCTGCTGCTGCTGCGTCGACTGAGTCGTCCTCGTGGTGAGAACCGTCGTCGGGGCTCGTGGTGGCAGTGGAGGTGGGCTCGGCGACTTGGTCAGACTCAGACCTCGAGGCACACCGACTCGACCGGCGAACTCGCTGAAGGTGTGACCGGTGGTGGGCCGGTGTGGTGACTTGAGTTTGAAGCTGTCCTCACGAGGCAAGGAGATCTTCATCTTGTCGGCGCTTCGGCGGTGCCGGTCTTGGTGGTCATCGTGCGTCGAGGTGTGCATAATGAACTCGTCCAGGAGCGTCGGGTTGATGGGTGTCGTCGAACGCGGCCTTTCTATCGGCGTCGTTCTGGAATTACGGAAAACGTGTTTGAGTGTGATATTATGTTCTTATTTGTGATAAGAACTGCGGGTTTAGACGCGACACTTGGACGGATTCCTTGTTACAACGAATCAACAGCTGTCCTGATAGTCTAAGGCTTCTCTTGATAGGAAAGAAGGCTTCTGATGATATTGACTCGGTCAAAATTCGTATCATTGAATAATTGTAAAAGATTTAATTCAATATAGCAAGTCTAACGACTAAAATTACTTTTTGACTTCTTGGAGCCTCTGCTTCACAGGCAAAATGGGCACAGCGACGCTCTTCTCCATCGGCAGCGTCGTCGGGACGTACGGCAGGTCCTCCTCGAAGCTCTCCTCGTAGCAAAGTCCCTTCCTCTCGTCGGGCAACTCCTCTATACCCTTCTCTGCCTTGTTCCTGATGAAGTCGATCTCTGAGTCACGCTCGGACTCGGAGCTGTTGTGGTCGAGGTCGGAAACGACACTCGGCGTCTTCGTGATCGGCGCCTGAAGCAGTATCAGCTCGTCCCGTTGTACCGGAGTCTCCGGCTCGGGAACTATTGGCTTCGCGACTTTGCCGTTGACCTCGACCTTCGGAGGTAGTCCCGGAGGTGCTTCGGTCGGTCGCTGGATCGTTTTGCTCTTGCGCTTGGGCTTGACCATCTCGGGCTTCTTGGTGATCGAGTCCTTCGATGAACTCGTGGACATGCGCTGAAGACGGGCGTCTTCCCGGTTCTCGGAGACCGGCTGCTGACTGTGGAGTGGGTAAGCTTGAGTTATTTTCATCGATAAATAAATTTGATGTGAAAAACAAAACAAAAATTATAATTATGTCCGAAGCTAGCACAAGGTAAACAGCTCTTACGACGGTATCCCGTAAGAAGGTAACGACATGATCGCGGACGCAATCGCGCGGAATTACGCGGTTAACAAGCTCAAACACGGCAAATGTGAAATTAGTCCTCGGAGCAAAGACACGAATAAACAAAGTGCATTATCATCTTCCACATTCGCGGACAAACAAGTGTCCTCTCCTCTCTCTCTCTCTCTCTCTCTCTCTCTCTCTCTCTCTCTCTCTCTCTCTCTCTCTCTCTCTCTTTCTCTATAGCGCGTCAGCTTAACGAAGTAGCGCACTCGCTCGCGTTTCATCAAGCCGTCTTGTCCGCCACGACGAAAGAAAACTAATTTTCCATTCACCTCCCGCTGCGTCGACAAAACTTTTCTTCTTCCTATATAGCTCCGCCTTAATAATATTCGGCCTGAAAACTACTTGCGCTGCGAAATTCCATCAATTTTCCCGCGGAAACTTTTTGTATTGAGTTTAGTATTTTTCACGCTGGAAAACTTTTGTTTACCACCGGACTACTTGCCAGCGGAGTTTTAACTAGCAGTTAGAGGCGTGGGCGATTTTAGGACACTTTTTTCAACAGCGAGTTGTTTAAGGTGCGGAATAGTTTCGGGTGCACACACTTACCTGACGCTCGTAACGTCCCGCCTGTCGTCGGTCGCGATTTTCGAGTCCCTCGACTCGCTTTTCGAGATCTGCGAGTCCCTCGAGTGGCTCTCCGGGAGCCTCGTGCTGTCACCCGACGACGAGGAGATTCTCGCGCCGTCTCTGCTTCTCCTTTCGCTTCTTCTCTGTAATTTTTCATGTAGACAAGGGAGGAGGAGTTAGTTTGGTGAGCACTTATGGGAATTTAGGGGATGTCTGACCGCATATAGTGCAATCTACTGATTTTTTTACCGATTTTCGATGGTGTTCGATGGTGACATCGGTGCAGACGATGTTCGCCGACGTCTGCTGTGGACTGGAAGCGTCGTAATCGTCGAGGTGCTTTGTCGGACTCTCGAGCGGTATCGCGACGCTTTCCGAGGACAGTACGGTCTCCTCCGGTTCATTTTCCTTCTCCGGCTTATTCCTGAACTCGTCGTTATCGCCGTAAAGACTGATGAATATCACGTCCTCCTTACGACTCGACGGTCGACTTGGCTGTGAATTGGACAGTTGACAAATTCAATGCATTAATCATAGCAACATTTTCGAAAATAAGAAAAGAAGCTCACCGTGTGCTGCTGGTTGAAGGTAAACTCGACGCAGCCAATACTGTCGAGATTCCCATGCGAGCCATCCAAGGTATCCGGCGTCCCTATGCTGCTCCCGCTCTTCTTCCTCTCCCTCTTCTTGAAAAGACTGAGCGTCGACGAGAAAACACCTCCACCACCGGAGGTCCTACTCCGCGAATCCGGCCTCCTGGTACTGCTACCCCCGGGCGACTTCTCGCCGGAACTCGGTCGCTCGCGACTCTTCGATCGGCTGCGCAGACTCTCCGCCGTGTCTTTCAGTCGACTCGCCAGACTCGTGCGACGCGAACTCGTCGTTGGGGAATCTTGACTCTGGATGCTCGCCGCGTCCGTTCGACCCTTTTCGGGATTTTTTATTAGTCAGAGGTTCTGGCATGAAACATTGATTTTTCGGGTCGACTGGAAAGTCGGTCGAAATCCTCGACTGGATTAACTTTTATCGATTTTACGATACTCGTTGGAAATCAACTACGATGTAAGCTTGCAAGGTTTACAGTGGAAGAACATTAACGTGCGCACGTGTACGATAAAGTTCGTTCTCATTTTAATGAAGATGTGTGCTCTGTGTTTCGTAATTCTGAAACAACTTCTAACGTGGACTACACGCGCGCTTCGGGTTTAAATTCAATAGAAGCCAAAGTGTTTACTATACACTCACACATAGATGTTCCTTCTAAATACAGAGTGAAATTATACGAGTGCACGCTATTACTTCGAAGCGCAAAAGTTGATTACGTGGGGAATGTTTGAATTAGTTATTGAGTTAACCCAGCTGATTGTAAATTTCGACGAACTTTCAGTTCGTATTCAAACGGACACAAACACCAGAGTCGTGTGTTTAAATTTTCACTCCATACAACTTTTGCATGACATTTGTGTAAAAATGTGAACTTTTATGTACAAGATGAGTGAGACTGAGGTTTTCGCAGTATTTTATAATACAATTTTCCGCAGCTGAAAATTTAAACGCACGTTTATGTATAACATCGTTACAGAAGCAGATATATTCACATGGACACTTTTACACAAATTGTACACAAAAATGTTGTGCATGATTAGGAGACATTAGTTTGTAATTAAACAATTAAGATAATCAATAAAATCGCCGTAAAGTTATTGGAATAAGAAATGATACTTTTTCGACTAACGCTACGATTTAACTCTCGTCTATTATTTTTCAAACACAGCCACTGTATATTCGACTGTATGTATCATTGTGTTAAGCACCACTCCAAATATCACATAATTTAAATCGTTTTCAATCAAATAGCAAACTAGATGGTCTTTTATCAGTTTTTCAACGTTATAGCGGTTGGTGTATTTCGTGAACTACGGTGTTTCCACAAAACTAATATGCAAATGACAAGTAATTCATATTGCTTGATAATATATAAACAAAAATGTACCGAATGAATATTCACATTCTTTTGGCGATGAACTTGTTTGAAACTCTGCGCTATTGTTTACTCGGATGTCTTTTCTTTTATGAGGAAAGTTTAAAAGGGGTTCGATGATTGAGCGTTTTACTTGGATATCTGATATGCGAGCGAATCTTTATGCTTACCTTATTCAACTTTTAGAAATTACGGGAAGTCAAATTTTTAGAAAATCTACTATAGTACTGATGTATCTTTGAGTTATTCAGATTTTATTGTAAATAATAAAATACATCGTCAACAAACTCTTTGTCTAACGGAAAATATAAACAATACACAATAAATAATCAAGTAACAATCGATGCGCCATAATCTGTACTTATTATATGTATATATCTATCTATGTACGTATTTTATCTATAACGCTTTCAGTCGCTGTGCATTTTTCATTTTTTACGTATTGTATTAATTGTATAGCTATATCCGACAGCAATAAAAAATTTAACTCTGATGTAACGACTATAACGCAGTATAAGTATAAGCGTAGAAACGATCATCATCACTAACTACTCGTTTATTTAACAGAAACTCTTTCATTATTAGGGGAGTTTGGGAAGGTATTGTAAACTTACATTTGGTAAGCTCGAGTTCGCATTCGCAAGAAAATAAATAAATAGTGTATGATAAGTTGACTATTAAAGACTTGTTGGATCAATTGGCAATATATAGCGACTCTATATTCGGATAACAACAGCACAATAACAATATATTCAACGAGTTGAAAATTTGTACAAAATGGATGCGTCAAGCTTCAACCTCCCCTGCATATAATAATGAAAAATCCGAAGCAAGTTTAGAGAGGTTCATTTAAATAACACGGAGTTGTTCACACGAGGAAAATAACATATCCGAGCCCGATAAATCATGCATGGATTCTACGTAAATCTGAATAGGAATTCCACGATGTATGCAAACGAAATCCTCCGATTGCCAGCATCAGCCGAGATATTTTGTTTCCATAATCGCCTAATCTACCTACAATCATGCATGACTATACAATTCCCTATAGTAAAAATTTCCTTTTGTAAACAAAAAATATCTGGTGTCCACCAAAATATAAACACTCTATTATTGTTTAAACTGATTCACCAGATAGTTTTCGCTACCTTGCGTCATTCTACAGTACACAGCATTGTCACTCCCCGGACCGTCCAAAAGCTCGCCAGGTGCATTTATATATAGTTATCATCGACATAATAACAGTATAGGTATATCCGCTCACTCGAAATATGTATAATAATATAACGCAATAATGAAGGTGAAGAGTCGGCTCAACTGGACATATCTACCTTGAAGATCGAAGCAAAGCTACTCTTCCTCGAGACGGAAGACGGACTGGGCGTCCTCGAGCCTTCGAGGTCGCGGATCTTCTGGTGCCTCTGGAGCTTCGGGGTGTCGAGGACCGATCTCTCAGCTGCGGCTGCTCGCGACGATGTCGAGGCTGTGCTGGGACTGCGTTTGCGCCTGTCGTTCTGGAGGTCGAGACTCGCTGGCTTCTGCAGATCCGACGACGACTTGGACGAGTCGTCGTCGGGATCCTTCGGCAGCTTTATTATTGGCACCTGGTGTCAAATGAAATTCATAAAATATACTCTTCTTGCCTATAAATCGTTGGAAAACTATCAATCGAGCAGTGATAACGAGCTCCATTGTTTATCGGACAATCCCTTTATCCGACGAACTGCGCGTGCGAGTAACGCTCCGTGGGTCATCATCATCAGCTCCACGAGAGTATAGCGTATGCAACACAGTAGCGATCTCGCGGTATAACTAAACGGCTAACGCCTATCAATTTCCAGTAGAAGCCGCGCGCCGGGCGGCCAACGTATCAAAATCACGAATCAGGCGTCAGCCCCAGCCCGGCAGAGCCGACCTACATCGTTCCGTACAGAGCCGCAATAGTGGCCGCGTGTCTACGAGTACACACTCGGCCCCCTTTCACAAACACTCGCTCTATACCAATACACAGAAGTCCCGTCCGTGAAATCAAGGCGGGGGTGCATATCTCACCTCGATGTTGACTCTCTTGAGGACCTTCTTGGTGATCTCGACCTCGCGCCTGAAGATTTCCTTGCGCTCCTCGCGACCCCGTCGTCTGATGGGCAAGTCCAGGGGATCGGGCTTGAGGTTGCCCCCCACGATGGGCACACGGATGCTCTCGGGTATCATGGCCCGGGTCGAGTCCTCCTCGCGCTGCAGCAGAATCTTGGCCAGGTCGTCGTTCTCCGGCTTCGAAGGTTCGATCAGGGTGTTGGCCAAGGTCGAGACGCTGCCGCAGAACGACGTCTCCAGCAGGCATTTGTGTGGACTCGGCGATCTGGAGAGTGCGTCGGAGGGGATTAGAGCGACGTAACGCGCGTTTGTCCGGGTTCGATTATCATCGTGCGTGACATTAGCGAAATGAGGTCTATAATCGGATCGTGTCAGATTGGGGATTGTTTAGTCGGGGCTAATCTGATGACAAAGTCGCGCGAACACTGTTGAGCCTGATGGCAGTGGGAATGCTGCAGTGTGCGGGTGCGGGTGGTAAAACTAATCTGGTTAGAGGCTCTATACGATCGATGAGTTAGAAGCGGACGAACAAACGTCTTCGCTCTCCGTTGGGTTTGACGTGTGAAGCAATAATGTCGTTTAGTGAATCGCTAAGATTGCATCTCTCTTGTTTTTTTCTAATGTTGTGATGAGTCGTTAGTGAGCCAATGCCGAATTATTATTGTTGTTGGTATTCTACAAGTGGACTATCAAAACACCGTAAAATAAACCTTGCTCACTTGAATTTCACTTTACTAGTCTTTGGACGGTTCTTCCTGCAACGATCATGAAGGTAAATAATTTAATACCCCTCGACTCCGGGGAGAAGGTATAACACTTGGTGCAGGTACGATATAAACTTTGTTAGATTTTTATGTTGAACTTTACCGAGGTTCATATAACGGAACTTTGCATTAATAGCGGTGTATAAACTTACAGAACTATTCGCGAACTTTTCATCGCGTCAGTGCGCGGTAAGTTAAATTTGACAGAGCGAATGTTGAAGAGAAAGCTTCTTAGCTGTTCTCGAGCGTGGATAAAAAAACGTTGTCTTTGCTTTCTTAATTTATCAGTATTTTTCGAAACTCTCTCTAGGAAAACGGTATTGGCAATATCCTGATTAATATTTTTGAACCGGTTCCAAATTCCGAACGAAATCGTGTATTGATTGAAGTAGCGAGCTTCACCTCGCAGGAATTTTCAGATTAGCTGTGTCATCGCGCTTTCATCGTGCAAGCACGCGAACGTAAAAATAGATCAATATTGGAAACATTGCAAAATTCTCTGTTTAAAAACAAATCAAATGATCTCACCTCGACGACGTGCCGGAGACAACGGACAGCGCACCGCCGGACACCCCGGATCCCTGGCTGCCGACGCTCGACAACCTGGACGTCCTCCCGCTGACGTTCAGCAGTATGATCTCGCTGCAATTGCTGTCCTTGCGCTCGCGCTCGCCGTGCACCTTTATGCTGACCCCGTGCTCCGACTGGGTGCCGTCGTGCAGTTCCTTGGCGCGTTTCCTCGCCCTCTTAGCCTCGCGCTTGAGGTCCTGCTCGTGTATCGGGTCCTGCAGGTCCAGCTCCTCGGTGGACGAGCGCAGGTCCTGCGCGTCTTCTTTGTAGCCCAACTGCAGTTTGCATCCTTCCGGCGGTGCTATGCCTGCGATGGATACATAGGATGTTATCGTATGAAATTTTAGGTATAGCTATTTTTTCATACTCGTAACAGTTATTCGTGTAACGTCGATAAGAATGTCTGTTAAGGTATGCACAGTCGAACGAAAGATTTTTCTCCGAGTTTTACACTTTGTTCTTTGAATTTGACTAAAATGTTTGTTCTTGCAAAAGGTTCGCGTGCACGAGGAAGCTATACCGTTCTGCTTGCACTGCGCAGAATATTTTTTTCAAAGAAAACGAGCAGCTTTAATTTTAATAGCAGCCCGGAAAAGAGCTTCATTATACTCCACGGCTCGAAAGCTGATGCTCTGCGTCGCATCTCCGCATAAAATTAAAAAAATAACGCCGCTCTCAATTTTCCATGAGAGCCTAATAAAATGGAAAAAACACGAGGAGCCAACCAAGTGGCTTGCGCTAACATAAAGAATCCGTCGTTGAAAACAAAGCATAAGAAAACTCGAGTATACCACCCCCGCTATAATAACTTAAAAGCAGCTCATCGGCGCATAAAAAGAGAGAAGGAAAAAATTTCGATCCTCACCAGCAAGCAGCTCCTTCTCAGGCGTCGACTCTCGCGAGTTGCTGTCCTCGTGCTGGGACGAGCTGCTCGCCCGACTAATGTCGATGCGCGGCGTGCTCGGGGTCTTGAGCGAGCTGGCCGGTGTCACCGGCGTCGTCACCTCCACTATCCCAGGCATCCGCGTCACCGGCTCCGCGCCACCCTGCCGATACCAATATGATTTTTCTTTTTTTCTCTCACGTCTATTTATACAAGCCCTCAATGACGCGGCTTTTTCTCCACACGTGCGGGGTTATTATTAATTATTGAGGATAGACATAACACACGGTGTGTATAGCAGTGATAGCGTCTTTTCGCGGAGTAGTGTTCAATGATTACTGTTGATACGCTCTTCTCGGTGTCGCAGGAGAATACATAGATTCTGTTGTTTTTCCACTCGCTAGATTGCTTCATAGTATTATATAGACACACATGTCTATACGGACTGACTAATAAAAATAAATAGCTCGAGAGCTAGAGAGGGTATACGTGTATCGATTATTTATGCAATTATACGTATGCGTGTTGTATTGTACCGATGAACGTAACGGAGAGCTCGACTAATGTGATTCATTCGCACGTGAGAGAGCGTCGGGTTGAATCGTTGAAAGATTGACGGGTGACCTCATTTGACTGAATTTCGGGGGTGAAAATAAAAGTTTGTGTTGTATCCAGCAGCTGGTGCAGGTACGATTAACCTTGTTTCTCGAGCTGCTGCGGATTTAATCTGATTTTCGAGATTGCCCCATTACTTCGAAATAGGGTTTTATCGAGTGGGCTAAAGTTGGCTGGCTAATATCGGCGCTGCTGTCATGAACGGATACGAGTAGCTGATTATTTTTGATACTGATGGCGAAGGGATGTAGGCGCGTGTACGAAATTATATATTATGTGCGATAATGAAGCATACGAGAGCGTAGTTAGAATGTCTGAAAGAAAAAAGCTTCGTCGACACACACACAGAGAAAGATAGAATGGGGTTATGGATTATTAAAGGTTGGCGTAAGCCTCGCTGAAAATAGACACTCGCGCGCTCGCGCGCTCGAAAGCTCGGTGATAATTTGAATGAGTATATATCGGCGGTATTAACTAGGACATTTCAATTAGCGCGCGATTTCATGGCGGACCATGTATAACTGAAAATTGGAACTTCTTATCCGATCGCTTTTCATTCTCGAACTTTCCCGCCCGCGCGCTGCGGCTATACTCGTTTCGTCGTCCTATCGCTCGAAACTTTTCCTCTCGGATACCGCAACTTTCGATGGCAGTTTTGCGAAATTTTCAAAATTACACCTCTTCCCGCACGTTCTGTACCAATTTTCGTCTCGAGCGTTGTTTCATTTTGTACACGTAATTTATTCAACGTCGGCATAATATACTTTATCCGATATTCGAATTTCGCGCTTAAATGAATAGCTCTACCATCAGGATAAAGAGGTCATTGCTGCAGATCATAGAAAAGAAGTTCCAATCTTCATATACCCGCAGAAAAATCGAACAGAGAGAGAGAGAGAGAGAGAGAGAGAAAGAGAGAGAGAGAGAGAGAGAGAGAGAGAGAGAGAGAGACATAAAATCGATCCGCACCATTTGCGTCTCGCGCGAGTCCGACAGATTGGCCCCGGCGGCTAAACTTACGTTCTCGACTTCGTCGGAGAGGTCCTCGAAAGATGCGATCGGCGCTGGTCCAAGCTTTCTCTGATGAGCGCTTGGGAAGCCCGAAGCCATTTTCCTCTCTATTGCTTCTTACCGCTGCTGCAACAGACCAGTGAAAAATTGCGGCCCTTTAGTATGCATGAGATGCGTACATGTGCGCTGGATGTGTGTGTATAATGTATATCATGTGGCTGCGCGAGAGTTTATGCTCTCGGCGCGTGTAACGTACAGCAATGTATGTGTGTGGGAGGAAAAATGGCGAATTGATCGAGAGGATGAACGTGTCGGATTTCGATAGGGGACGCTGTATTGACGATGGATTAGTGATTTTTTGTTCCTCTATTCTCTGCTGTGACCTATATATTTTGTAGAAAAATGACTGAGAATGACGGTCTGTGTATTTTTGATTGATCAGAATTTGAATGTGGCGTGTATGTATCTACGTGTTCTGTTGGCTGAAGTATGAAAGAGAAACATTAATGGAGCAAAAGATTGAAAACGTGTGTTTTAGGTCAGTATAAAATAGTATATTGTGTACCAAGGGCGTAAAGTGGGCTTTTTTAGGCCGAGTGTGGATTTTGCAGTACGAGCCGCAGACGAGTACTGCAAAATCCACGAGGCCAAAAAGCCCACTTAGCCCTTGGTGCACACCATATTTTATGTAACGCGCGGACGTATTTTCGCGTTTTTTCGTACGTGTTAAGAGGGACTGATGTGACTATTTTTTGACACGGCAACCGTGCTCTTGTCTTGTTCAAACATTATATAAAAGTCAAATTCATTTTTGTTTTTTTTTTTGTAAATAAATAATTGATTTTAACAGTACCGAATTTATAATGAGAAAATTGGAAAAAAATGAAATAAAGTATTATGTAAAGGGTTTTAATGAAAAAAATAAGAAATTTCGACAATGTTAATTATATTTAGTTATAAATTATATATTGTTCAAGAACATAACAGTTTGTACATTTTTTATTTAATAATAAATAATGCACATTTATCAAAATCAACTTTTTTTTTTAAATTACAAAAAAAAATTTTGCGGGCCATAAAGACTTTTTAGCGGGCAATAAAGGCCATTATTGCCCGCTAAAATAACTTTTTTGCCCGCCGGTCAAAAAAGAGTCACTTTAGTCCCTATTAATAGGTACGAAAAACGCGAAAGTCGTTCGCGTGTTACATAAACGGTTTTATACATCGAAAACAGCATGTTGTATGTAGGTACCTCTCATTGCATTGTATCGAATTTCACTGCGAGTATCGCATTGCAGATAGTCGGAGTCGAACTTTCGTACGAAGCAATGAGTTCATTCGAAAAGGTGAGCCATGATGATGACAACTAAATTCCACGAAGTAAATTTCGTTTTACTTTTGTTTTCTACATCGTCACTCAAGACTATGGTACTTTATTAACAAAATTACTATATCCTAATGTACAGATTACAATAACTATCACAACGATTTATGTACGTACAGGCTACGTTAACCCTATACGCCACATAAAACACTCTAATGTATAACATTAAATTTAAAACGCCTACTCTTACAAATAAGTTCTGAAAATCCACCTCGGGCAACGCTTTCCAAGAGCCCATTTTCCCATCCCATCCAGCCAATACATTACTTCCCCTCTCCCATTCTCAAAAAAAAGCTCACATCCTCTACTGTACCCCGGATGCTCTACTCGAAATCAATATGTACGCATTTCAGTAAGAATCTCTCTCTGGGACTAGGAGAGCCCGCACCGTTAGAAGTTGAACGAGCACGTGAAATTGAGAGCTTTTTCGTTAGTCTGCAAATTTTTACGCGTTTTTCGAGTGACGTTCTAAAAATGCGAAAAGACTGCCGGACGTTTTTTAGAAGAGAGCGAAAAAAAGTAGATTAAACCTCGCTTTCATTTCAGGGCGGCTTATTTGAAGAAGCGCGCGGCGGAAGTGACGGAAGTCCTTCGCGATGAAAAAGTCAATTATGTGACGCATTATATAGCTACTTTATCACTCTAAATGGAGTTTAAAACTCTCTTAAAGAATGAAGTTCGCACACCGCAAGGATCGCTTTTTACCTGTCTTATATCTATAAAAAGTAAAATTGATACTTCCAGATCTAAGGACGTTTTTTGTTTTTCGAGCGCGTGGAGTATAAGCTTGTTAACAGTGCGAATAAGTCGACGCGTGGAGAGTCGGATATAAAAGGGAACGAGCTATCTGGCGCGATTCATCAAAGGCGAGAAACTTTCTGTCGAGTGGAATTTCCTCCTTTGAAAAACGAATTTTTCCCTCGAGTTCGGAGACGTTTTTCCGAGAGGGAAAACTACGGGGTCGGGGGTTCGGTATCTTAATCTTGGCATTTTCTTACTGCTCGAAGAAGAAAAAGAATGTTCGCGCGCAGAGGTGTGAGAGACTCTAACACGCCAGAAAGACGTCGTATGTCTTGTAGTTGCCTCTGTAAAGCTTGGAAATCGATCAATCTGCGAAATTATCGGTCTCATTTTTCAGTTAATATAAATTCCGATTCGATGGATCCAATAAGGGTGGCTCGTTTTTTACAACGTTCGGGATACAAATCGAATTCATTATTAAGCTGCGAATAATCAGTACCTCCCACACGTACGTTCAATTTCCATATTCTCGAAAAAGTACAGCCTTTACGGTTAATTAACTCGCTCGCATTCGTTCGCACATGTATGCAATTCGAATGAAGTCTGAAATATGAATGAAGAGAAATTCGGAATATTAAACTACCAACGCATTCATATCCTACGTTTCCTCGGAAAAGCGTATATCCTTTTTAACGAATTTCCCAATTAAAAGCCAAAAGCCTCGTAAAAAATGTTTATACCCTCAATACACTCACATCGAGACCACCCCTCACTCGTGTCGGCCAATCAAATCGTTCCTTGACAAGAGAGAGTCAGAGGAAAAGTATAGACGAGCGAGCTAATCACCTGATGTATCTATAGCTCGTCTCGTTCATTAGAGCCTCGCCGGCGTCGAACACACGAAGGCCGAATCATTTAGAAACTTCTCTCTACCGTTTTAATTCGATTGGCCTCTAGGAGGAACGAGGATATTATAAATCGCGAGCGTTCGATCGTCGAGCTATAGGGATTTCCGAGGCGAGTCTCATTGCCGGGCATTAGTCAGTCCTGCGGAATCGATCACGAGGATTTGTTTTTCTTCGCTGCGGAAAAGACGAGGGAGAGAAAAGGCGTATATGGATAGAACGTCGGCTCGAGAAAAGAGATCCGATCTGTTGTGGCGCATGCGATCAGGGTGATTGGGAGGCTGCATAAAAGATTCGGAGCTTTAGCTTCTATCTTGTATAGTAGCTTTTGTGATCGAGCCTGTTTTCTTGGCTATTAGTTTTGGAATATTGGATTATTTTATTAACATTAAAAGGATCGCGATTAATTCATAGGTGAATCGAATAATTGAAAATCCTAAATGTTCACGTCAGATACTAGTTTCTAACCTCCTAACTAACTCCTCGTCTGTATATGAATAAACGAGACATTTACATCAATCAAACTTTTTGTATTCGCGCGACGTTTCGCTTCGCATTCCGGGCGAATAAACAAATGAGGGACTTTTCAATTATCGACTACGACTCGCCGCTGTAAGTGGCAACTCGCACGCGCGACCCCGAAATTGCTCGGTTCAAATTAAACGAGTTTATGTGTACACGTCGTAGTTTCCAAACTAAGTTGCAATGCGACGCGCCAACTTCCATCGATTCTCTACCTTTCGTTCAACACTTTCGCGGTATTATACTCTCTATACTTATATACTTCCGATTATTATTGCCGATAACGACGATAACAAGGCTTAGCAAGATAGCGAGAGAGGAAAAAAAGGAAGAAAGTACAAAGTCTCGAGCATTGTTTATACACCTGGTGTAAATCCTAGAGCCCGAGGGCTTTCCTAGTTAGTCCGTACTTGGAGTTTGTTCTTCGAACTAACAAGTCGAGCACGTCTCTGAGATTTTGATGGAAAGCATCCCTTTTCGCTCGGCTGCGCTCAGCGAGACGCGACGTCGAAACAAAAATAAAAGACTCGCACGTCGCGTTCAACTTGGGCTTAACAGGTCGGAAAAGTCTCGAGCTATAAACCGTGATCTCAAAGAGTCGTAAAGCTCATTGACGAATACATCTCTCTCACCGCATGCGCGCACGTCATCTTTTCATTCGCAAAAACTCCTCGAAAATCTTCTCGGGCGAATCGGGGGCCTCTGCTCCAGTCGTTCACCCAGTGACCCCCTGACCCCGTGAGTATATTCGATTTTTCGGGGTATGTACTATGTGCACGTGATGCATATCTATCTACGCGCCGCCGCGTCTTGACGTAGGCTACACCGGAGGGGATGAGTTATATTCGGCGAAATTCGCGGAGCTCCTGATTCGACGGGTTTAATTAAAACCTCGGGAATCCAAATATACGGAGCTAATTGGGAGACTTTCTAGTTTGCGATAATCGAAGGCGTTTTAACGTTTATGAGGAATTAAAAAGCTGTAAAAAATGATGAGTTCGCGATGAACACTTACGCGCATATCGGCCGATTATACGATATCGCGCGCGCGCTCAAGTCGAGGACAAAATAAGCGCGCAGCGAAAAGCTCGGGCTAATTAACGTCTAAGCGCCGCGTCGTCGACGTCGCGACTTTTACGTAAGTGCACCCAGTTTTCGCTTTGAGCCACACTCTATATATACAGTACAGTTGCGAGCTTTCAAGGGCGCAGAGAGAGAGAGAGAGAGAGAGAGAGAGAGAGAGAGAGAGAAGAGAGGGCCGTGCGTTAACCTAAATTTCATTTTACGCGCCGCGTTGCCCTGAAAAAGCTCGTCGGTTCGAATCTTTTGATGGGACTCGCGCGCGTGAAAAATTACATCGGTCGAGGCTTTCAATGGATGTTTTTGCCTGGAAACTACGGGCATGTGCTTTTTTTCCCCAGAGGTGCACTTCCATTGATATTTCTATGATGGAATTTGTTTCATTCGATCGGCTTTCTATAAGCGCAGACATTCGATTCGTTCAGCAACCATAACCGAGTCGATGAAATTTTCAACGCGTAATTAATTCTGACGCAGCTCTCGAGAGCGTAACTATAATTACACGGGGCGAGAGGCGAATCGATACAAGCCAGACTCGAACGATTCACTCACGGAATCGAAGTAATAAAACGCCAAGGCGGAATCTCCTGCAATCAATGAAATACCAGCGCAGCTGGACCAGCTCCGACGGATAATATCAGCACAGCAGCATAGCGTATAAGCCCCTCGACGACGCGGGGGCTATCAAAGTGTCATCGGCATGAGACGAGACGTGTCCCGACGAATTCCGAGAATGTGTGTGGGTGTATAAAGAGCGCGGACACGTCGCTTTTGAAAGGGCTCTCGAGACCGTCCGCGACCTTCTCTGCGAGCAGATATCGCGGGAAAAAGCGCGACGGTAATGCACGTGGGAGTGGCGCGCGTGGAATCGTGCCAATATCATCGGCGGCGCGAGACGAGAGGAAAAAAAGAAAGAGCTTCGTGTGCGATGAGTCCGCGCTTGAGCGTCTGGACGAGGAAACGGAACGTATGTATTGGTTATGAGCGAGAGAAGTGCTGCAGTGGTGTGTTTGTTTTCGCTTTGAGAGGAACGTGTCGTCGACTGGAGTGTCTTTGAGGGTGATGTGTGCGGGACCTGCAGTGGGTGGTGGATCGATTATTGAATCGAATTCGTGATGGTGCAATGGAGTGTTTGTTGAGGTGTAGGATCGATCGTTGCTAGAGATCGTTATTGAATTCGTGTTGTAACTTATTTGTATAATATGTTTGCTCAAAGTGAGCTTGCAAACCTAATTGATATCCGTACACAGTATAGTCTTCCATTTTTCTACGGCTGTTTCAACAAAGTTTAATTACTTTCACCGCGAGCTTTTCTTTATTTTCCGCAACGAAACTGCGCGCACAAGTTTTCCCCTCAGTTTCTAAAAAAGAATCATCAAGTTAATTATCGCGCTTATTTACGCACGGCAGTGCAAATTTTCAATTAAATGCTTCTACCCGAGAGAGAAGTGCAAAACAGCGAAGGAAAGCCCACACAATTACGCATCACACCCCCGGAAGCATCGAGAAATAAAAACTTTGCAAATGGAAATGATAGTTCATAACTTTTGCAACGAACCTACCTATATATACCAATCGAAATCGGGTTATCACCCTAAAAGGCGCAGACATTCATTATCGGGACTCTAATCCAATTCACGCTATAACCGCATCGTCGCCACTCTGTCTCTCGGCTACAATAATCGATTTTTCCCATAACTCGATTCTCCCCCATGGCTATACAGAAAAGAATTTCCACTGCGATAAATAATTTCGTTACATACCTATATATAAGTATTACACGCCACGAGAAAATCCAACGTTTCTCGTTTCAGAGAAAGAGACGGGTAGAGCCCGATTTGCATCTCAAACACGGCGCGAAATCCCGCGACAATGCGCTGTCCTATCCGCGTATACACACGTATATAGCTATATATGCGCAAGGGCTGATGTACACCTCGGATGTCGATAACCGACACGCGGTCCACTTGCGCAACTGGGACGCGAGCTGCAGCGGCGGCAAACGGCTCTTTGTGCAGTCGAGGCTTGGAGGTATTATGTGTATATGTACGTGAGTGTGTGTATATGTTGTGGAGAGAAGATGGACCAAAGAAATTTTCTCGGTCGCGAACCCGCGAGATCAACGGTGTATTCACATCGTGACGCGGTTATTTATAGGACAGAACGACGTCGTGGAAGAGAGATGGAATAGGGTGAAGGAATTTCAATTATTTTTGCGCGATGCGTAATCTTGGGTAATCTGCAGTTTGGATGCTTGCGAGGATCGTTGATGTTGTATATACATAGCTTTATAGATGGTAATGCCGAAGTTTGACCGAAGCTTTGACCGTGTATAATGAAGAGTCTTATTTCCAAAATTTCGAAACTCATCTCTGTGGAATCGCGTTATTCCGCGAACAAACTAAGCCGCAGTATATCTATGTATTTAGTTCAGTTCCGTCTGACTTTGAAGCAACTGTAATTGCAGAGCGAGTACGTGCTTGGAGTGGGATTCAATTACATCGTTATTGTAATTAATACGTAGGTGGCGTTGATGCAATTTACGATCGAACGCGTGTGCACTTAGAAACTTTAGGTATATATGATTCGCAAGTAAAAAGTTTCACGCGAAATTCAAATCCCCAGTTCAGCTCTCGGCACTGCCTTAAACAACTCCTACTCAAAGGCTGTACGCCTACTATACGAATCTGCGATCGTCAGAGCAAAGCGACGTCGACAAAATAAAAACTCGCAAAAAAGTGCATCTCTCTTGAATCGGCCCTCACAACCTAGAAACAGAAATAAATTCCCCGAAGCGCGCGCGCGCGAAGGGCGTACGGAGGCAGAAAAGGGTTGAAAACGGAAACACGTATACACAGAGAGAAAGAGAAAGAGAATCGTTGAGGCCGTATGTGCATGTATATATAGCACAGCAAAAGCAGCGACTCTCGCTTCCGACCGAATTTCCGCTCCGACACAGAGCAGCTATATAGTAGTAGAACGAATCGATTTATGCGCATTTTAAATATGCCTCCGGCTCGCGCCATTTTTCATCTAACTCGTTAACTCGGCCGTTCATTCGTTCGTTCATTTTTTCTGTTGTGGCACCTGCATATTGCCGAGAAACTTTTCCGAGCTGTATATGTGTATGCAGCGACGGTCATTAGCGCAGTTGCGAACGCAGTGCGGGTATACATATATAGCGGCGTATGAGAATATAATAAAGGTCGGGGTCGTTGGCGCGCGTTTCTGCAATTAGGCCTGTAGTGCAGATTCAAGCTATTTTTTCAGAAAATTTTTGATCGTACAAGATGTTCGTCCTCCGTTTCCTGATGGATCGATCTGTGCGTTTATATGAATTATTTCATACACGCGTTTTGCCTCCTATATATGACAGATCGGGCATTCGAGAAATTCCCCATGTGATTTAACTTCCGACTCACGGGATACGGCGTCGAATTTGATTAAACTGTCTCGATGTATATCTCACGCCCCTTCGCTCGGATATTTTCGCTGATTTCCCTTCATCGGGCGTCGATACACGCGCGTCGCGCCATTCATCACACGCCGGAGGCGAATTCGTCGACTCTTGTACTCCCTGTACACATTTGAACAGAATCGAGCCAAACGTGAAGAATAAGAGAGACTCGGGTGCGAGAAAGTCGCCGGGAGTAAACTGTGAGACTCGAATACATAAAAATGTGAAGAGCTGCCGAGCGTGTATATAGGCGGGACCGAAAGTCTCGGAGTCTTGTGCAGCCTAGCAACGGGAAAATCTCGCGCGCGTTATTTAGGAGCAGTACGCGCCGATATTTTTCTATTAAAATTGTAAGACACGCTCGCGCGAGCTTCTTTCACTTACATTACAGAGTCATTCGCTGCTTGAACGGACGTTTGTATTCTCTGCTATAAACGGAAGAAAAAATTAATCGCCTTCGAGGAATGAAATGACGAAGATTGTTTTTTCGTTAGATGAATAATCGCGCGCGGAAAAGGCAAAAGTCTTGTGTTATTGGCTCAAGGACGAGGATCAAAGATTTTAAAACTATATGCAACGTCGCGAGCGCGCAGGGATTGACTGAAAGTGGAAGTCTCTCTTGAGATCCGATTACGGAAACTTCCGCGGTAATTAACTCGAGAGAGAGAGAGAGAGAGAGAGAGAGAGAGAGAGAGAGAGAGAGAGAGAGAGCTGGTCTCGAGCGCGAAGAATAGCGAGAGCTCTTTCTTTTCAGCGTCTACCCTCCAAACGCGCTTAATGTCAATTACATCGAAGCGAGAATGCAGATTCTGAAGTTTTAGCGCGACGAGAGGACATTGCGCGTTCAATCTCCGAGACTCTGTATAATTGCATGCGGCGATTCTCGAGGGCTTAAAAATGCAATTAAGGGGGAGTGCTTTAATTTTATAGTTTGATAATTATAAGCGCTTATACGCGAAATCTTTATGCTAATGACTTTTCGAAGCCAGAAGATTCCCAACAGATGCACACGGTATTAATTTATGCATTTTATTAAAGCCATAATGAGATTTTTTCTGCGACTTTTTTTCAGCAATCGCGCAATCAAATATCTGTCCTTCGCCAAAGAATAATCACCCGGCGCTGCAACGCCCAACTAATTACAAAGCGGATTTAGCGCGCAAAAGCTCGCCGACGCGCTCTAAGCTCCCCGCGCTTTTGAACGGCCGAGCGTGCGAGCCCTCGTCGCGCATCGGCCATTAAATAACAATTTGTTGAGACGCGTGATTTTGCCTCTTTTTGCTATGCTTCGAAAAATGCATAATTTCAAGTTTCGCGCCCTACACGCTGTTATAGAAAGCAATTTTACTGGGGAAATAAGTTTTTGAAATTTTAAAACGTTCGCGTTGCCGGTTCTACCCTAGCAATTTTGCGTCGAGTTAATTCTAAGGATTAGTAACGTGTAAAAACTGAATTTATTAATAGAGGTTTGACGATTCGATGCTTCAATTCCGAGCTGAAGTCAGTTCCGCTCGATTACGTACCTCATGCATAAATATAACGTAAGCGCAGTAGCGACAATATAATAATACCGCGCGGTCGAGCCATTTTAGAATTTATCGCAAGCACTCGGTGCAATGGTTCATTTAAAATTATTCAGATTATTGTTGCAGAAATAAAGAAATTCTCTACACGGCCTGGAGAGAAGCAATTAAAAGTACAAAGCTTTTTCTCGCAGATAAAGAGTCCTTTTGTATATTACGAACAGCGAACAATGCTACCTTTTTATTCAGATGTACGGGCTGGAAAAAATCCTCCTGTGCACGCGATAAAAATGGAACCGCGTAATGATAGCAAACTATATATAGATTACACCCCTCGAGATTTTCCCCGAATTCTCAGTCGGAATACGGAAAAAGAGCAAACGATAACCGAATCGGGGGGAAATTGATAGCAATAACGAAAAGATGTTCAACCCTCGACCACTTAGTTGAGGGAACTTTCCGGACCAGAAGAGGATACACCTACGCGATGATACGCGAGAAATTGATGACAGTCGAGATATGCGTGCATTAGAAGCGCGTGAAAAATGTTCACCCCCATACGGCGATCGAAGTGTATAGACCCAGTTTCGAGCTCTGGATAATCGTCTTTGAGCTTTTTTACGTTCGATTTTTTAAACTTTGCGCGCGGGTCGGCTGATGCTGTTCAGGCACTGTTCGAATAATCCGATTTAGTTGTTTGCGCACGCGAAGTTTGGCTCGATTGATCGCGAGATTAGGTGCGGCCTTTTGCGGATCGTTCGCGGAACGGTAAAGATTTTCAGTCGAGATGAACTTGGACTGTTTTTTATATGGACGTATTTCAACCGTCCGCAGCAAAGCAAAGTTTTTCATCCCGCACACATACCGTTGTTCGCATAAGATTTGTTTACCCTTTATGCCCGGCACAGCTTTATCAGCCGAGCCAACCCCTCGTCCATTACGGAAACTCTTATTAAAAACACGAGTATATGTATATAGACCCTAGCAAAGATTTCGCCAACAATAGCAACGGTGCGATGATAAATCCATGCATCAGCTGAGAGCGCAGTGAAAAAGACTCTTTTGCATTAAAAACGTCTTTGCCTCTGCAGCACTCTGCACAATTCCTCTCCGACGGCGGCGGGATATTATAATTAGAAGGTCCCACTTTTGCCTTCAAAAAAGAAATACACACAACTGACGCGCGGCAAGATACAGTCGTTTCAAAATAATTTTTTTAAAAATTGTTTGTGCACAAGAGAGGAAGGGAACTCTGTATTTAAAAAAAAATCCTGACTAAGAGAAGCGAGCTTCTTTTCCCGAGGATATAAAGGCGGCTGGGTGTGTGTGTGGCACTTGTAGGTCGCGGAGAGAGGATTTATCGGGCTGCGAGAAATAAAAACGCCGTGATATGAGGGGACTTTATTTGACAGCTGTTCGCCGGGGCTAAATGCGCTACTCTCTCTTCGTTCTTCCGGGAAGTTCGAGGGATTTGATCGCCGCGAGCTTTCGAGAAAAATTGTATCTCGGTTTGTATAGCGCGTGTAACGACGGATGATCGATTATTTTTTCGGATTACATTATGCGCTCGCTAAAACGCTCGCCTCTCGCTTATCCGACGGAATATCTTTATGCATCAAATAGAGGTGACTGCTGATAAAGATAAACGCGATGTTTCCATTTTTTTCTTTTTTTTTATGAAAAAGGTTAATTCATCAAACCCGACCGACTACCACTAGCCATCAAGCATTTTTACAGCCGAATCAATCCTCATTCACGGAGTATAGAGCGCGAGCTTTAATTGCAAGCTCGACGTATGCTCCGCGTCCGTTTGTCCTCGAACGTAACCTTTTCATGACACCTATCACAATAGAGAGAAAAAAGCACATCGCAGTTCCCTGGCCACTACTTTTTCCACTTACAAACCAAACACGCACACGCACACATACTCTCGAGCACGACGCGTGTGGCTCGCTTCGACGAGCAATTTCTCTCTCTCTCTCTCTCTTTCTCTCTCTCTCTCTCTCTCTCTCTCTCTCTCTCTCTCTCTCTCTCTCTCTTTCTCTCTCTCTTGCTCACAAAGAAAAGCAGACCCGACAGGCCGCTTAACCAATTTTTCCCCTGCGCGCGCGAGAGAGAGGAACATTTTTATTTCGAGCGCGGCGAATTCTGCGAACGGAATATTATATGCATCGGACACACGTCGAGTGTATTTAAAAGAGGAGGGATTATATTTAGAAAGAGTCGGCACGTACATAATGCCTATACATCGTCGCGTATAATGATCGGATTATTTCGAGTGAATTTTGCGACTTATTTAGTCTAGTTCGCGCGGGAGTTGAACTTTGCCGAAACTTTTAATGGAGGAAAGTGGGTGTATGACTCACGGGACGCTGCAAGCTCTTAGCGCGGATAAACTCGGTTATTTATCAGCGACGACGAGAAACGTAGGGATCACGCGCGAAATGTAGAAATGGAAGTTAAATTTTTGAACGGCTTCCTTGGAAAAACGCGCGCGCGTGTGAGAGAGAGAGAGAGAGAGAGAGAGAGAGAGAGAGAGAGAGAGTGTGTGATAAGGGTCTGAATATTTCAGAGTATCGATAACTGCGTATAGGCGCGGATATATATGGAGCTTGAATGAATTCAAAAATATGTTTACAATTGGGTCGCAAACAAAGCGAGAAATCAGCTGGAGGATCAATACAGCGAGCCTGAGACTTTCCGAGCCTCGTTTCCGATAAAATATGCAAAATTTTTACACTTTAAGCCTCAGCTACACGGTCTGAATAAAAACAGGCACTCGAGTCAACGTACTTTCACCTTTTTTTTTTAAACTTTCCCAGCTCCCCAACTATACGACATACTATTATGCCAGTAATGTATCGATCTCGTTTGTGCATAATTCATGCGCCATACACACCGGAGTTTATCGCCCGTAAACGTTACACAACAATATGTACATATTCCATTGCTTTTCGACATCGACGCCAAGAGTTTGAAGGAAAAAGCGTTAGACGCGATCGTTCGTTAAAAATTGACACCGCAGAGACGCTTTCGTCAAGTCACTCGTTTTAAGAAGTAGTGCATCGCGCGCCTCTTCCCCGTCGTCGTCGCTCGCTCTCTTTTTTTTCGTAAAGAAAATATTGATTTTCCGCTCCTGCGAGATCTAAATATAGATATACCGACCGACGGGGCAGAAACTATCTCGCAAGGCTCTTCGATCTTGCGAAACGGGAGTAAAATCTCGCGCCTGTAATCGATGCTATGTAATAATGGAATTCCGTTACATTGATTTCGAGTCGACGAGATGGACCGTGAGATATCGAGATGTTTTCCATACAGGAGAAAATCATCGGAAATTATTCAAATTTATGCGCGAGAGCCTAATTGAAAATTACGCCAAAGCGAAATCACTGCTTCATATCAGAGCCTTCTCGCTCTTGATGATCATCGCACCGAAGCTGTGTTGTTAACCGATTGTTTATATTATTACGGGAAGCGATGTTCGTCGGCGGGCGGGAAATCACTCGATGCTCGATTTGGCTAATTGGGATGAACGATCATACAACGGCTCCATTTCTTTTGTCATCCCCGACGTTATCATTGCGCGGAACACACAGCAGCGTGACACTCGATTACGCGCGGTTCTCGATTCGCACTTTGTGCTTTAGGATCGGCGATCGAACTTCGATAATTATGACCCCCCGGAGTTTACAATAAGGGCCGTAATTATACTTTCACTCACACACGCACACGCGAAACTTCGCTCCGAAGCCTTTGATCAACCCGACGATTATAATGAGCAAGTCGATAAGAAAAAAGCGTATACCACCTCCAGTTGGACTTGTATGCATGCAGAGTAAATGCGACACATGGTGGTAGCGCGGGTACCGAATCTCTACACACGGAATCTAAATCGCACACCATGTGAGAAGAATCAATCAGAGCAGCGTCTCATTGAACAATTATACGATTATAACAGTACAACAGCAGATAGTAGTAGTAGTAGTAGTAGTAGTAGTAGTATTAGTAGTAGTAGTAGTAGTGGCACAATCCTCTATACATCTCTCTCTACAAACTACACACATGAAAGCTGTCGGTTCTCCTCACCAGTCGTCGTGTCTCGCCTCCATGCCAGGGGTGAGCCATCGAGCAGCCGATCGATCGACCCGTTGCTGCTGCTGCGCGCATACATGCACTGCTGTTAACGTGAACACGACTCGAGACCCGAGAAGATTTAAGAGAAGAAGAAGAAGATCGTGCGAGTGCGTGGGTGCGTGCGTCGATAGGTTGCGCGCGTGTGTGTATGTATAGAGGCACTGTCACATCGCGAAAGAGAGAGGAGAGCAGGACGACGAGGCCGAGGGCGGCGTGTGCAGCCTGCCTGGCACAGGAGCCCCCCGGACTGACTCGACTGTCTGCGCCCTCGCTTCACTGAGCCTCTCGCGGACTCGGGGGTGGCCTACAGGGTGGGGACTCTCTGTTCTCTGACCGTCAGCGAGACTCGAGACAGGGGTGGCTTTAGGGCGGGTTCACGGCGAGAGTGCTGTGTAAACTTATCGACGCTCGGTTGGTAAGGCTGAAGGGAGGTTCGCATTTCGACTAGTATAGTTTGGTTTTTAGTTGTTTTTTTTTACGGCACCTGTGCATCAGTTCGAGGTTGTTTCGCGAGACGGTTCGATAAATCACGGAAGATTATTTTCCGGCCGTTGGAGCGGAAATCCTGCAGGGGGCAATTAACGAATTTTGGAAAGTGGATTCGAACTTCATTTAATATGTAGCGAGAGTAAGCATCGGAACACGAAAGTTCATAGGATGAGGATTTCGAGTCGAGAAGTTAGACACTCGCTTTGTGCGCTATAGTATATACTTTATAGTCTCTCTCGACTTCTCCAAGTGTTCAACTCGAGGATGCATATTATAGAAGTGCAGGCATACGAGCAAAAGTTTTATTTATCACTCTACGCGGAGAGCTGTGTCTTTTGCGGAATCTTGTTTAAACTTTGAAGAAGAAAAAGTTTTCCCGCTTAGCCTCTAATTTGAAACTGGGATGCAGTGCGAGGTCTTGAGTTAAACTGTTATTACTGCTTGTATAACGCAGTTTTTCTATTTAAAAAAGCACGTCGTCGCGTGCATTGGCACACTTTTAGCTAAATCATTATTTTTTTCAGTCTTCGTAAAGATCGCATCGTTACCCAACACACTGACAAGAAACATCGAATCGAAGCCAGCTCAATACCCACATAACCCGTTCCGTCAGTCAAGCCCCTGTATCCGTCGTAAATTTAAAAAGCATCATCAATCTCCCGCCCAGAGCGTATAATATCGCGGCCTAAAAATAATCTCGTAAAGCGACCTTAACCTTCGCCGGTAATTCTGACGGTCCCCACGGCGGTCACAGCTTGCAAGCACACGCGCTTCGTATTCCCTCTTCCTATCCTACGCTACCGCTTCGTTCAAAACGGAGCTCGCAGTTGGCCGATGTGGATAATAAATAATCTTTTGCTCCATATAGTAAAAAAGCTCCACATCTCGAATTTTCCTCCTCATAACTTACGATACTTTCCGCTGTCAGCTACTACTCCGCTCTTCCATTCCTCGGCACACGAGCTTCACCTCGCTATAATCGTATAATCACAGACTGCATGACACATGCTTCACTAAACACACTGCTATAATATATATAATATATAGTATAACGTACGAACGATAGACAACGCGTGAAAGCACAGACACACATTCACACAGGCACCACGTGACGCCGCGAGCCGCTGATTATGTATAAATACGTGCGGGACGATCGACGGACGGGCGACGACTGCGGCCGCTTCGAGGGGAGTATTACCAGCGCGGCTTCGTCGGTGTATACTTGTGTGTGTGTGTGTGGGAGAGAGAGTTTGGGGGGGGGTATATCTGCCGCTCGAATGGCCAGCAGCGCTGTGTGTGCTGCAGGTGCTGCTATACTGGCGCACGTGTGTGCTTCTTGAGAGAAAAGAGTTGGAGAGCTTGAATTTGGTGCGGAGCTTTTGCATCGTAATGGTGCTCTTTTTTTAAGCCTTCGGAATATTCAGTGCATTATGCGTGAATGTCTAAAAAACTTCTTCGAGTAAGACGGAGTGGAGCGTGAATTTTAAACCGCATTACCGCGTCGCGCGCCGTCACAGCTAAATGAGCGTCTAATCCGTTTAGAGCTTTTTGCTGCTCGCTCTTTCGCGCTCTTCTTCCATTTCGCACGTGTCAATCACTCGGCGAGGAACCTTAAATAGCGCCTTCGCGCTGAAATTCTAAGTATACGCTGCGCACACAATATTATTATGAACAAAAAACCATCGACTCTTCAGAATTTTTTCGAAAGCTCCTCGAAATATCCTCAGCGTCGCAGCAAACAGCGAAACGAAATTCTCCTCTTACCCACTCAGTGAGAAAGGGAGAGAGAGAGAGAGAGAGAGAGAGAGAGAGAGAGAGAGAGAGAGAGAGAGAGAGAGAGAGAGAGAGAGAGAGTTCCCTCGACTCTCCCTCGGCCGCATCGATCGAGCCGCACGCGCGAGTCGTCCCCCTCGGGCATGTGTGCTCCGCGATAATCGGGGGAGCGAGACTCGAGTCGTGTCCCTAGGCTAGTGGCCTCTCTCGCATTTTAAATGAGTATAATATAGCCGGAACCAGAGGCTCTTTACCGTATGTGTGTATATGTTTGTTATTGTTCCTTTCGAGCGATCGCGGGCCAAATTTTTGTTTTCCGCCGAAAACACATACATTTTTCGCGGGGCCTCGCGCTCGACGGATGTAAACCGTTCGCGGGCTCTGATTACCGCGTATAAACTCGAATCGGAGTGTAAGCTTGCTCGAGTGGGTGTATGTGTATCCACGCGCGAGCTAATTTTGACGCTTATTTTTCTCTAGGCTTGTCGATGGTGTATGCTCCGATTTTGGCGCGTGACGGCCGCTGATTTTGATTGATTAAGCGTGTTTAGCGTAAATCGGAAAAAAAATCAGTAGATAAAGTGTACTTTAGTCAGACGCTCGAAGCATACTTGTTTTCGCAAGACTCTCGTGAATAATTTCGGCTAGTCTGGAAGTCCGTTTGTCGGTCCACTTGGCAGAACACAGAATCTTTCTGCCGGGGCTAGGAGAAATATTTAGCTTTTTGTGTACAGCTGATGGACGGGCAGCGCGCTTGCGTTTGTACACACAAAGGGGCTCGAGACTCGTTAATTCAATACTGCCGGCGTAACTACGAGAGAAGCTTGAGATTTCTCGAGCTTAGCTCGAGCTTCGAGCGTTTCCTCGAGTAAATCCCGAATTCGCTAAGGCGAATTTGTATATGTATTCGGGGAAGCATTAGTTATACGTTTTATATTCGCACTCTAAGATTTTTCAGCGCCTAATTAACATTCGACCTTCAAACTATGCATCGAAGCTTGCACTACTTATGTATCGCGCGGGATTAATTAAAATTCAATTAATCGGCTAAATTAGATAGGCGTCGGATCCAAATTAAAATCGCTGATATCGTATGCGCTGCCGTCAAGATAGGAGAAAAGCTTGTACGTGTATATAATATATATAACAGCTTGCGCGCGAAACTTGCAGCGTCGGTCTATATAGGACCGGGAGCTTGTTATGTGCAAGCTTGCGTCACGCGCGTGACGTAACGTTGATGGACTGATGCGAGAAAATTGAGATGGAAGTTTTGCGCGAGTCGACAATGAACGAGAGATTTTTTTTATGCAGTTGCACAAGGTATTTTTTTTTTTTTTTTAATCTTTCTGTACATTGCGTTTGAATTGGGAATTCGGTTTGATATACCTTTCACTGATAACGAGTGGTACAGAGGGCTGTTTTCTTTTTTTTCAAAATCAGTTGTAGAGGTGTATAAGTGTTTAAGCAACTTTATTTAATTTTTTTTATATCACTTAATAGGATCACACTTAACTTAATAAAATAATAATAATATGGAAGAGCTCAATAAATATATCCAAAGAAACATCTTCCAAATAAAGTGTAACTATAAAGAGAGCCTAGTCATGGCTCGAATCAAAGTATATAAATATTTTACAACATGTAAAAAGCATCACTGTTATATTTCGTCGTATCTATCATTTAATAAAAGTTTCAATAAAAAAAAAATCGCAACAAACTCGATAGAAATAGATTTGCATTTCTCTTGCGGCAGTTAATTTATAGTTTTTTTTCTTGCTTTTTTTGTTTGTTATTTCATTTTTTGTACACAGTTATTCGTCACTATTTTATTTAACATTTACGTATTCGATCACATAAATCAGTTCTTCTATTCGTTCTTATAGTGGCATTGTTATACGAAAAATAATGAAGAAATGCTTGCTTCCACATATCCGAGTAACACACGACAATAAACTCAAACGATTAAATTTGATTAAACAAAACTAGAGTCTACGATTTTGTCAGCAATAACGAAAAAATGTATCATACTCTATACATAAAAATTTTTATAACGTCAAGGAAATAAATTTATGATAACAATGTAATTAGTAAGTCGAAATGTATTTACATGGTACACTTATCGAAACAATATCATGGATTCGTCGAAATTAGTATTTGCTTATCCGACGGTTTGGACAGGAATACAAAGGCAACATGATTTTAAATCGAATCTTTTGCTGACGGCAAATTAGACTGCACAAACGAAAAACTATATTGACTTGAAAATCGAATTTCCACCAAAGATATCAGTGTTATAAGTGTACATAGTGTTTGCGAAAAAAATAAGAATCTACACAACGAGATCGGACATTTTTACGGTACAAACGAGTTTGTCATTTTTATTATGCTTTTCTCAGTTTTCTCTTTTTTAGTGTTCTCTATGCATTAGTTACGTACATACATCGTTCTCTTTTTTCCTTGCGCCAGGACAATGATCGCGGGGTCGTAGTCATAATTTTCGCTTTTCAGCCCATTCTCTTGTCGTTTTCCTATTTCTTTTTCAAATGTATACACTTTGCGTGTCCACAAAATGTGGAAAAATCGTGAATGAAGCAGAGGAAAAGCTCTTCTCTTTCTCTCGTGTATTGTTCGCCGAGACTAAAGACGCGTACAATGCTTGTGTGATCGTGTATTTCATATTTTGTTCGCCTTTTTTGTTCAAGAAAAAAAGATACGAATTTCGATTGCGCGTTGTTTACTTCGCATATATTTACATAGGGCAGTGTTATAAAAGAAGTTATACGTATCTTGAGATTTAAGAGGATTCCGGAAGGTTTTTCATCTGAAGCCCTAACTATCTTTTGACGAATACGCTCTACTTGTAATTTACGATAGTACGACCTGCTCTACAGTGATAGAATTTCAGAAAGAAAGAAAATTTGATCTTCGAGATTAGAGATGACGCTGAAATGTTGAGCTCCGAAATCCACTTAAAGCTACTACAGGCACTAGAAAATGACTCTTCAAGGCTATTTTGCCATTTGCTTCATCGGGTCCAAAAGGTAGGAAAAAAATACTCCCCGTCCAATACTTATAGTGTCATTTTCCCCTGTCTATCGAAATCCGCATTTTTCAACCAGAGTACAAGCGAGTATCGACTTTCTTAAGTTTCCTCTCGAAATGCCCGTAATTCGCTGCCCCGACGTTTCGTATACCAGAGACTGTTGACTCGTCTTATTTTTTTTCACGATTCGTGTCCGAAGTTAATGATTTTTTTAACAAAGAGAGACAAAGCATTGATTGACAGCAAAACTTGTGTCTAATTTTCCGCTTCAAGACTCACTCTCGCTAAAGTATACATATCATTGTCGTTGTTTTTGAACACTTCCTTCAGAAGATAATTGTCAGGTGTGACGCTTTATTGTGAGTTCGAAATAGGCGAAAATTCACTTAAGTACCGAACGAACCTTGAACTTATATCGAATATATCGAAAATCACCGACTGACACCATAGCTCTGACCCGCGCACAAACAGCCAAGGCTTTGCAGAAAAAATCACCGAAATCGATCGAATAGCGTCCTAAATCTGACCAGACAGGTATGGGATCGTTTATATTCCATCGAATGGAAATATTCGAGATGGATGCTGTTTGATCGAGTGCACCGAACGTTCACCTGTGTTTTTATTGCTTACCAAAATCACTCATGTTTCCACCCGTTAAGCTACAAAAATATTTCTCTTTCCTCCCATATTCTCATACATCAGTATATCTTACGCACAATTCAGCGAGTTTCATTTGTTCGGGGAAATGTGAAATTCAACATGAAAAAAGTTTTACCGACCCTCTGCTTTTGATTTCGTTCACTGTAGCCAGTTATTACAATAATTTTACAATTCTACTGCCCGTTCCACACTCGAAACGTGCCTGCACATTCACGCATCGTCGCATCCGTCGATCCTTCTTCTAATCATCATCAAAGAAAATCATTTCACAATTTTTATTTCGTTTTCAAATGGCTCTGATAAAACAGTTGATACATCAGGACAGGGAAATCAAAAGTTACAAAATAACCGTCGCTCGGTCGATAAATTATCTTTATCACAATCCCTGCGAACGTACGGAAAGTCCTGTTTTACCGACGGTAAAACCAGGACACAATTCAACATCGTATAATTTCAAGTCCGTGCATCGCTCGCTCGTCGGACGGCATGCATTAGTGTAAAAGCACTCGCCTATACACTTGCGCGATTAATCAGCCCTGAAGAATCGATAAAGACGGCCGCCATATATGAGGTTAATACTTAGAACGTAAGTAAATATCAAAATCACTTGTTTTCATGATCGTCCGTCGGGCACTGATTCCGCGACACTTCCACGGAAAAAATCATCGTCGGGAAAGAGTTGCCACTGCGTCGTTCTCGTCCTGGTCGCGCCGTCCTTAGCGCTGACACGACCGACCTCAGGAACGAATGGAAGACTGCTGCTGCTGTGATTGCTGCTGCTGTTGTTGAGTCGTCGAGGATGGCTGCGAGACGAAGCGGTTAAGCTTGCTGTCGATTATGATCTCGTCGCCGTTGCGGATGTTGTATCGGTAGAGCTGCTTGTTCGGGTAGAGCATTTCTTCCGGTCCGTACTGAGATCGCAACTCCTAGAGTCAACAGGGAAGTTACGGTTATTATCGACTATCGGCGCACTGTTTTACCGACCGCAGTATACGTACTTGATCGATGTAGAATAGCCTCATACGATTCGCAGGAATTTTCACCATAGACTCTAGTTTAGTTTTCAATTCGAACACTGTTCGATACACGTCCACTGACCTCACCTGAAAAGAATCATTATCGATCAGTACATGCCGCGACGGTCACTGTGAACTATATCGCTAAAATCGATAAAGTCCTTTTCTCTCCTTCGCAATTCCAAGAAGCCTCAGGCAAGAAAAACTTTACCTCGACCAGGTCGCCATAGGTAAATTTAACTTTCACCCTCTTCTCCGGCGTCAAATCTACGTGCACAAGTGGATCGAGTTTTCCGTGAATTCCAACCAACTCGGCGTACCTGAAATGTCGAGAGAATTAATGAGACGATTTTCTTTCGTTTTTCGTTAAGAAATTGGGACGAATTGTAGCCGAGATCTAACTCGAAGCTCTAATTCTCTTTTAAATCACTTAATATTCCATCTACTGGAACTGCATTAGCTGCTCTGGTGGAAAGCAAAAGGAAGAAAGAAAGTCGCGGCCTTCGGCGGAAAATATCCGAGTTACGCAAGACAACGCGAAAATAGTCCTTCCCATTATCGATTACCACGAGAAACAAAGATGTGTATACTCGCGTGAATTCAATCATTTGATAAAAAAGTTATAACCACTGCGAAAAAGGGAATAGGGCAGAACGAAGGTCGGTCAGCGTATGAGGAGAGCTTACCTCTCGGGTCGATCGGCTTCCGGCTTGTCCATATAGTAACGAATGAAGGCGCGCTCGGCGTCCTCGCGCTCCTGCGACGAGATGACGCCGCCGCCGTTCAAGGTCTCCACGTTCGGCAGACGGGCTATCAGCAGCTGCCGCCTCTCGTGCTCCGTGTACTCGCGAGGACTCTGGAGGTGAAAAATTTGCGGATTAAGAAAACAAGATCAATAGTACTCTGAGCTTTATACTCAATTTCTTTAAATTTATTTTCATCTACTCTTACTAATAACATTCTAAAAAAATCATTAACGTCTTTTTTCATTGCCAACCAAAACTCAGCGCAAGTGCACTCTTCCGTGTTAAATTACTTTCCAACATAAACCACAGCAAGCGCATTTAAATATCTCTCTCGAAGCCGTATCGCCGTAAATATCTCGGCAATGATTCACAAACTGGCCGATACCAAAACGAGAGCACTGCATCGCAGCGATTCGGCATAATAACAATGATAATGATGATGATTCGAGGCTTATAAGCATTATGTACCTCGAACAAAGGGCATCCTTGAATCCTGAGCGACTTGAGTGCAGGGAACCTGGCGATTTTCTCGATGTCGTCCCACGTGGCCAATAACGTGCCATTGACATTGAGAAACCTGAGCAGTCGGAAGGGATCGTGCGCCGATCGGGCGCCGCTCGATTTGCACTCCGACTCCGTCCTGCAGTAGTTCGGCATCATGTCGTCCTCCTCGAAGTTACGGTTGCCTGCAACACAGTTACGTCGTTAGCTTCTTATTTTGTTTTTTATGAAATTTTTTTATGAAATTTGCAGTTGAAATATTCAAGCGAAAATTCGTATAGAATATAGTGGCCGAGTCCGATGCGAGACGATCGATATTTCAAGCTTCAAATCGCAGCGGGCTATTGTAGAGCGATCCATAATTGCGAATCATGCTCCGATGAAAAGCTCTTTTTGCTACTTCCATTGAACTTCACGCAAGTCCTACTTTCGCCGTTGGCTTTTATCAAATTAGCAACGAGCTCGAAAAAGGAAAATAAAACAACGCCACTGCGCTTTCGTTAACCTACTTCGTGAACCAATCTATTCGCATCGTCTGTTTTCAAAAACTTCTTATACTATATCAATAACTCTGCATCGAGAGTTGTTGAGTAAACTCAAAATTCCGAAGCCTCCTCGCACCTTTACCGCCGCATCCGTTCTCCAGATGAATGCCTCCGTTCCTCTCGACGATGTGATTCATGTTCTCGGTGTCCTCGTTCTCGGTGTTCTCGGCCCTCTCCCTCTCTTCCATGTCCAACGACCTGATGGGACACTCGGCGAGTACCAAGCTCTCCAACGATGGAAAGGCGTAGCCGAGCTTGGCAATTTCGGACCAGAACTCGATAGGGTTGCCGGTAAAGTGGAGCTTCTTCAAGGTCGGGTTACGGTTCTCCGGCTTGTCGAAACCCAGCTCCACCATCTTGTATTCGTTCAGGGACAGGTGAAGCTCCTCGAGGTTACGCAGCAGCCGGATGAGGCCCTGGACCGTCGACCAGGAGACGCGCGTTCCGTTGAGCACGAGGTTGCGCAGGGCGTCGTATTTGCCATCTTTTACCTGTTGCGAGCATATTTTTAATCAGTATTGTCATTTTAAATTCGTTTAAAAGTTACAAAATAATGATAATATTACCGAGTGGTCTACTTTTACTACTTACTGGCCGCGTAACAGCTTTTTAAACAGAAATGTCAAGTGCAGAGTAATACGCTTCTACTTTAAGCCGTACAAGTTTCCTCAACTTCCTGCATTTCAAAAAAAAATATCTCAAGAGAGCCGTTACGGACTTCCCTGACTTATTAAATTTACGCCGCAGCTAAACCAACACCGAGTGATACGATACAATAATCCTCCGCGTGATAATTCCGGAACAGCTGCGTAATTAGATTTAAGAGCCGTTGACCAGGTTAAATAAATATCCGAATCGAGTTGCACGAGCGAAAAGCGCATCGATCTAACGCGGTATTCAAATAAGCAACGCGAAGTCTTACGAGCGTATAGTCTACTCTGTGTGTGTGTATGTGTGTACGCCGAGCGTCTTTATGTTTTACATAAGAGACACGTCTTCCTACTGCTCTCGAGCCTTTACGCGCGTCTTCGGACGACGTTACTTTGCATTCGTTACTCTACACAACCACAACGTCTTCCGAATGTTATAACTCGCTGCTTTCATTTCCCGAGCGTATACGCAGAGAATAAAGAAAGCTCGTTACAAAACACTCGACTTCCAGACAGCGTATACCATTGACGTATATAAAAAAATGTTTCATCTACGCGAAACCTCACCTCCAGCGCTTCCGGCAGACTGTTGAAGCTCAGATTGACGAACTTGATCTTGGGCATGTGTCGCAATATTCCAAAGACCTCGTCCCACTTGGACAGCTTGTTCTGGGCGAGATCGAGTTCCTCGACGTTGCGGCACTTGCTGCGCAGCTTCTCGTCATCGGCCCCGGCGCACTCGATGTCGCAGTCCTGGAGAACGAGTAGGGCCGGCACCGTGTGCCGCGGCGACTTCTTGGGGATGAAGATGCTGACCGAGAGGGCAGCGCTTCGCGGCGAGCCACTCAGCTGTGCACTGGCTGACGTCTCCTGCTCGTCGTCGGTGAGACAGCAGTCGGAGGCCGGCGCCGTGTCGCCGTACTTGAGCTCCAGCGCTTCCAGCAACGACGGCATCTTCACTGCATTCTGCAATTTGGGAAATGATTGCGTTAGAGCTTGATGTTTATATACATCGTTTGTGTGTACTGTGTATTCGTGATGTGTATATAGGAAGTTTACCGATTTCTCCGACAACCGAATGAGAAAGTATCCCGATTTTGAGATATTTTCTAATCCCGCTCTAAAAATGTTTGCAAAATAGCACGGTGGAAAAAAACGTTAAGTATACGGCTCGATTCTAAGGATGTTCATGAATACATGTATTTAAATTGGTAGCGCTGATTACCGATTCAAAAGTACACGAGACCGCAGTCACGACCGCAAACTTGGCTTCTAAAAAACGCTCGGCTATATATATGTGCCGCACTACGTACGTCATGCCGAAAGAATACTCGAATGATTACTAACAAAAAAGAAGAATCTTCAATGATAAACTATTTTATACGTCTTCGATGTTGGTTACTCGCGTTGCTCGAACGAATCGCGCTATTTGTATTCCAGGACGTAACGCTTTAAACCGCATCAGTTTTCTAGATGCACAAAATTCGAGACTCGGCAATAATGTTTACATAAGGCTGTCTGTGCGGAGTATTCAAGATCGCGATTGGATATGCGCTTCGCGTTGTAAGATAAAATCGAAGAGGCGGAACTAGCGCCTTCTATCGCAGAGATGCTTCGAGGAAAAGCTTCTCCTCGTATAAAGTTATATCAATAAGAGAGATGCATGATATTATACTCCTATGTTTGTGTATAGGATGCAATGCCTCGCATATGTACGATGATTTCACTCTCAGGAAGACTACTCTTTTGGAATCAGAAATAAAGTCTGATGTACTGGAGTCCATTCGTTCTAATCACCGCCGGATGTTTTTTCTAAGTACATAAGTATATCGCGATTCAAATCCAAGGAAAACAGTAAAAATCGTTATTCCGCAGCAACAGCTGTTCCAAACGAATCACCCATTAGCCTCCATCCGAGCAAACAATACACTCTCGAATAAGAAGCGCATTAGCATATTGCGAGAAGATCGATTAATCCATCAAATTGTGCGTACCGACGACCGATCCTCGTAATTCTTTTTGTCGTGATTCACGGCGGAGCTCTGAAGCGCTCCACGAAAATCATTCGAGCTATGCACGTCGAAACGTAAGACGGATTCGCGCGCGGAGGTGGAATTTTATTCCTCGACCTTGCGGCTCTCCGTTTTCTTCGGCGAATTGATAAGAGGATGCAGGGAATATTCGGCTACTGTGAAGATTGCATTGTTGAAGAACGACAAATCTGAAATTGAGATTTATCCTCTTAATTGCGCGCCGTGGTTTTTAATGCTCTCTCGATGAATTTTTATATAGGTCAATATTAAAACTCAAGTTCAGGCTGCATTCAAGACCAAAGCAATCATGAAGCATAGCCTCTCTATCTTACGCGTCAAGGTTGCCTACAATGTTTAACTTTCTATTATGGAAAATGATCGATCGCTATAATCGGCTAATAAGTCACCGCGCTTAGCATATATTCCTCGTTTTTTACACTTCGTACGATAGCCCGACGTCCAAACACACTCCTCTCTCGATAATATCCCATATCTCTAATAAAAAAAAAGAACGATGCGACAAACGAATTCCCCACCCTCGCGAAAAGTCTCGGGTCGGGAAAGAAACTTTGATAGGAGCTCGCGCAAACAGTATTACAAATTGCCTGCTAGAGCTCTCGTCGCTGTCCTCCGCCGCTCTCCTTTGGCTCTCCTTTGTCCCGCGTATTTTTGCGCTCTCTCTCTCTCTCTCTCTCTCTCTCTCTCTCTCTCTCTCTCTCTCTCTCTCGTGTACAGAGAGACTTTGCCCGCATGACGACTCGAGCATAGGGAACGTCTCTGCAGATATGCTTTTTGGAGACTGAGAGCTGCGCAGTTGCGTAACGTTCGCGATGTTTGAATCGAATGTACACAGATATGATTTATTTGTGGTGTAGAATTGCATGGGAAATCGATTTGGCAATAGTTGGATTGTGGAACGTTATGTAGAACGACAAATCAATCCGTTGCGGGAAGAAAGGACTGGGGGTCTGGTGAGACGAGAGGATTGCGAGAGATGAAGATCGGAAATAAAGGTCAGATGCTCATTTGGATGTGCTGCTTTGTGTTGATTCGTCGAAACAGAGGAAAGTTTAAAGGGGCAATTATTTTAACGCTCTTTGTCCTGGGCAACTGCTTCAAAGTTCAGAAGAGCAATAGACGATTCCACCTGATGTTCATCACAAAACTCTGTTTCTCTTTATTTTTCCTTCAAACGTATAACCACTCGATCTCTTTCATAAAAATGAAAATTCCCCGAGCCATCGTACGACAAAAGCCACTCGAAAAGCTCTCCATCTCTGTCCAACGCTACACACACACACATAGGTACATAGCTACATCTCCCCGCAATTGGCGACGGCAGAAAGCGCGTGGGCGAGGCGACTAGAGTCACGGCGCTATTGCAGCGAATGTAACGCGCGTACGTATATGTACGACGACGGGTTCCCAGCTGCGCGCCGCGCAAAAAGACAATGGCACGACCTTACGGCGAATATGGTCAGACCAGATTCTAGCGAGCCTCTCTCTCGCGCGCGCTCTCGTACATCTGTTATTCCTGGCGCACTTGATTTTTCTCGTTGTATATGAACACCGCGAGAGCGAGATTCCGCGAGACGAAGAATATAAGGCTGTGGAGTCGAGATAGTTTTTCGAGTTCTTTAAGGATAATTTGGTTATTTCATTAAAAACAATTGTTTTCTTGATAATTTTATCCAGACTTATAGTTTTCGAGTGATTAGCTCGATAGAAGAAAACATAATGCATTGGCCCACTTACTCTAGGCTGAATAACCCATAGTAAGCCTCGGGAAGCGAGAGGAAAGGGCTAGATAAACCGAGACACGGAAAAAGGCTGCGGTGGAAATATATCGCTCGGTGAGATAAGTCGCTCGCGCGACAGACAGCCACTACGCGGCCGGCTGATTAGGTTCACGAGAGAAGCAAGCTGCATAAGTGCTGCCGGCGAAGACCCAGATAGAAGCTACAACGTGTGTTGGTTAGGTACTTGGATGAACAAATGGGTGAGGGAATGCAAAGAGGAGAGATTTGGTTACCGACTAAGGGTTTCTGAATTGCCGACGATCGTTTATCGTGCACATTCGGACATGTTTTGGTGATTGTTTGATGGGTAGATTGGAGAATCGTAGTTATTACAATGGAATGGAAATCAGATAAGTTGATTTTCAGTTGTTGACTATTAGGAGAAGCGCAAGTTGAGAGCATTTTGAACATAACCTCAATTATTACCGATCACGTACTGATATCGATACCGTATACCATGAACTACCAATACAAAGTTACAAAATTCTTAGAAATACATAAATTACTCGTTGTACATGAAAAATGTAGCACCAGTAGAATAAATCAATATATCGAATACCACGACCTTAGAAATATAAAGACCAACACTCTCACGATTTATTTTCCACGTAAAAGCTTGCCTCCAGCGCAGTATATACGTTGCCGTTGAATTGGTCGCGGCGGCGGTCGGTATATCGACGCTGCTTATTTTCAGCGACCCAAAACTATTACTCAAACCGCTGTTATCATGTACGAGAGCCAGGATCTATCGTAAATCTGAAACGCGTCGCCGACACGCCACTTTTATGCTTTTGCGTATATGATTGAAGTCCAAAAGCGAGAGCAGATTTATCGTGGCGTAAAACGACTAATTTTAGAAGCTTCTTCGCGTCAAGGATGTTTCTCAAAGGTTCTCTGAAACATGGCATTTGGATCGTACATCTCTGTAACTCTTTCAACTAAGCACATATTCCCTTACACACCGAAACATTGTACATCCATTGTGAGCAAATTCTTCTTAAAATAAGTTTCCACGCGATACCGCCTTTTTTGCGCGCTTTCGCTCCAAATATTTCGATATCGGACTAAATAAATCAGCAGCGATACGAGCGCGAAGCGACGGCAGGAGAAAAAGAAACAACCCCTATAGACCGCAGTCCGGATATATACACACATTGTTTACACGAGATTCCAGTGGAAATCCTCCGCGCGCGTGCGGCAGAACGTCTGGACTTCGTTTGCAGAGAGACCCAGATAACTCGGTGATCTGCGTGTGCTCCGGTATAGCGCTGCAACTCTACATGTATATGTAGACACGGTAAGCACGAGAGCAAATCCGCTACCCGCTGGGCATATACGGAGTGTTCCAGCTCTAATTTGATCCTGCGGAGATCTATTTCTTTCGCTTCTCGTGAATTATCGATCTGTTAACCGTATTTGGCTCTAATGCATTGTTAAAACGTTTCTTTTCGGATAATTTTTGTTTGATATCATATGAAACTATTTCATGTCGTACTTTTCCGTTTTAATTGGTCAAAAATGCAATCAAATTAATAAACTATTAAGCTATAACGACAATAGATTATTTCAAACTCGCTTCAAACAAGCCAAACCCCTCATCATCGGATCTAAAGACACTCCTCATCAATTATTCAAACTAAATCCAGCCCACAAAACCTGGCGTACACGGCACGTATCTTCTCTCTCTCTCTCTCTCTCTCTCTCTCTCTCTCTCTCTCTCTCTCTCTCTTCCCCATCCTCACGATATCACGAAGCTGCACACACACACACACACAAGTCGTATATAGTTTGCAGCATTATACACATTGAAAGCGGGCTCAGCACGTCTTCTACACACACATACATTCACCGCGGCAGCTATATTGCGCTCATGTACATGTACGTGAGCGGGATGCATAGGTGCGCGAACGAGCGAGGGGCGTATTATACGCTGCGGCTGCTGCGGCTCCTACGTAATCGCGATCGGTTCAACGGCCATGCGAAATTAACTTTCTCTCTAGCCGAGCTGCTGCCGCTGCCGCGAAAGTCGCATCGTCCCTCGTGTATACACGCGCGTCTAGGAGAGCGTTTTGTGAAAAGGAGAATGGAGCCGCGTGTTCGGATTGTTGTCTTTTTTTTGGACTCTGATGTGGTGAGTTTGATATGGGAAAGGTGAGATTTGACTTTCTTGTTCGTGTTCAAGGGAAGTATGATCATGCATTGTGTTCCTATTTTTTGAACCGATATTCTGGGGACATTTAGCGAGAAATCGGTAAGTAGCAATGAAGATCTCGTCGCGGCTGTAGTCTCAGAGGTATACGAAGCAATAAAGTCGTTTCTTTCTTCGGTATTCCCATACGGGAAACGCCGAGAAAAAGAGTAATGACACAGAGGCTCGGGGTAAACGAACGAGTATAAACGGACGATTATAAGGATGACGATTTTTCTCGTCCGCTCCGAAGAAAGTACGCGCACGCGCGAGTGTATATTTGCTTTTGTTTTTATCGAAAGCAGACAGTTCGCTATAAATAATTGCGCTTCGGATCATTCTCATGTTAATGCACTGTGAGAAAGCGATACGCTGGCTGCAATTGCTCGTAATATCCTGTTTAATTAAAATGCACGCATATACTGGAAACCTTGAGCTACGGAACAATCGCTGAAATATCGGAAAATTAATCAAAAAGTAGTTTCATATACCATCAACTCGATCTAATTTACGAGTGAAGCGGATCGCATTCGTCGAGCTATTTAACTTTTGCGTAACTGCTCCTCGCGCGAGAGGGACCAGAAATAAAAGCAGCGACCCATCGAGCTCGGCACCGCCCGCATATCCGAAAATCCAATCGAGAGAGCCGGGCGTATCGAATCTCATCTCTCGAAACACTAGCAGAGAGCTGTGCGATACACGATGTCGGAACGGGGGCTTAATTAATGGGACCAGAGGTACGGCAGCAGCTAAATCCAGAAAATCGCGCGGCCTTGACCCTGCGCCAGAGACACACATATAGTACAGAGGGAGAGAGAGATGGAACCGGAGCCGAGATATGCTATATACCGGGGCTGACCTAGAATCCAATTGCGCGAGAAATATTTTGGAGCCAGCGAGCGAGCTGTGTGTTACGTCGTATTTTTTTTTTTCTAGCCAGAGAGAGATGGGATGGGTTAAGGGAAATGTACACAGGCTTGTTTATATATAGATGAAGAGGAGCTGCAGAGAGATTTGTAATAAGAGAGTTATGAGTTGGTTTGTTTACTTTAGTTGAAGAGGCCCTCGGTGACCCGATTGACGGCTGAGGTTATGTCGAGCGATTTTTAGGTCAGTGGTTCCGACTATTTTTATAATATACCCGCCGTTTTACAAAAATAATGAAAAATGTTCACGTCCCCGCTGCACAACTCGCCCCGAGCCGACAAGCAGAACCTGTCCGGAGCAATTCACTTCGATCGGACGCGGAAATGTCTCGCTCGGTATGGTAGATAATGTACGAGATTAGCAAGACACGTGTGCAATTTATTATACGCCAAAGGGTTCGAAGGTGTGCTCAATCTCTCTTTTAAATCCAGATGCGATACTGCCGAAGCGCCTCGTTAATCGGATTATTTCTGCCCAGCACTGCAAAGCTAAAGAGAATCAGTCCTCAATTGGGTTATAGACGCGTCATCAGAAGAGCTGACGATCGGCTTTTCGATTTCAGGAATCGCGGATGATTTCAACGACGCGTAGTTACACAACGATGAGCTTAAAAAAAGTTCGGATGCGACAGAGGAGAGTAGCTTTTCATTGCGCGATGTATTTCTCATTCGTTCTAAAAATCAGATTTAAGACTTTCGCCCATAAACATGATTGGATCTCTCGGTCATACCTCAACGGCTTCATTCGTCGGACGGACGAAATTGATTAGAGTCGTGAATTTGAAAGTGAATTCTAATGCGAACGCCGCTTTATGTATGAAAAATTTCACTATCATTTCGCAATAATTAAGCAAAATCTCTCGAAGCACACACGAGTTACCATTATTCATGTATAATGAAAAATGAATTGCGCAAAATTAAAATATCTAAATTATACATTCGATGAAAACTACTTGTGTATTTTTAATGTCCGTGTAAAATATAGCGTTTTCCAAAGCGAGGGAGAGAGAGACTATGAATATAGTAAAAGTGAACGTTTCAATGACTGAGCATGCGAGTGTATACATGTATATATTGTTCGTCTGCGTACACGGACGTAAAACCACCTTTACATCTCTCTTGCAGCCATTGAAATTCTCGTAATATCGCTGCTCTAAATCGAGTACATACACTTATATTTCTCGGTTTTATATACACTTATGTATTTATATTCTTGCTCGAGGTGCTTCAAAAAGCTTTGATAAAACTCGTTTAAAATCGACCCTCTCGCTTTCTTCCCACCCACCTCATCATACCATCGACGTTAACGTCTTAATTGGAATTTTTCCTGCATTTTGAACAGTATTAAGTCCATAGCCTCCACGAGATCTCCCAACAACGAGGCCAGCTCTAACGCGAGTGATAAAATGGGAAAAGTCCTTTCGAATTTCACGCTCGAGTTGCGTCACGCGCGCGCGCATTGCCACCGCGTTTTGTTGCTCTCGGCTCCTATACACTCACACACACACACACACACACACACACGCGCGCATACATTTGCCGCACTGGATCGGGTCTCGTTTGCGTCTAGTGCAGGTGCAGCGCGGATCACGTGTTTTTTGCACGAACAGATGGGACTTGTATACGCCGCGGCTCGTTCTCCTCTTTTGGACTGAGCTACAGCGGAAATAGGGTGATTTGTAGCGTAGCTCGCTATATACGCTGTGCCTTCTTTTTTTTCTACGCTGAATTTACATGGATTCAGCGGAGGTTATTTTTATTTATACGCTCGCATGCAGGTGAAATGGACTCGCGGCACAGGAAATTATCGGTTAGGCGAGACGGCAGACGCGATAATCGGCTGTAAATTAGGTGAAATATATTTTTGAAACAAAAGATAATGAGATTATACCCTCTGCGTGTATTTTCTAACGTACATTATCAATCGGAGAACTTCCGCAAAAACGGCTTCCTCCTATACCATCACAATCAGCCCATAAATCTACTCTTCTACAGCTAGTCTTGATTTGTACGGAGCAACAACAAAATTAATAACGTCGAGAGCTGCAGTACAGTATAGGCCTCCGGGCTTTGCATTATACGAGCGTTTTCCTCTCCACATCAGCCAGCGGAGCACCGGGGAAATTTCTCTCTCCTCGTCGGTGCAAAAAAGATCCTCGTAATAACGCGAAATAATGATCCTTTTTCCGCCGACGGAGGATTTTTAACGATCGTTTGCCTCGCTGCGCTCTCTCGATCTTTCATTGACGATATAATCGTAGAGACCCGAACAGTGCCTTTTGTCGAACGTAAAGTTTTGTATGGAGGATGTACCCGAGACTTTTTATTTTTCGAAGCGCGAAAAATTGTTCGTTCGCGAGTAATATTATATGTTCGTGATTCGAAAATTTGTTTCGCTTGTAATTTATTTTCGCTGATTCGAAATGTATTTCATGAATCACAGGTGCTATCGGTAAATAATCTTATCGGAGAGAGTCTGGCTTCGAATAACTGGCGAATTATGCTCGAAGACTGCTCGGATTTTTCACCGCCGCGAGCCTCATTAATATCACTTAGCGTAATCGCCAATTTCCGTGGAAACTTTACAATAAACGAATTTACTTTCACTGCGCACTACTTATCCTACATTCCCGACTATCCTTTTTACACAGCAGCTGAAATATCAACGGAGCGGAATATCCGAGCCGAGATACTTCCCATGATTGTCCGAGCTCGAATAATAAACAATTCAAACGGCAAATTAACGTTGAATCATCGCCATTCACTCCCGGCAAGAAGTCCATTGACAAAAAGGCGCAGCCGCACAAAGAAACAACGGCCGAGTTCAAAGTTGCTCAACGTCGAGCTTGTCGCGAGAGCTAACCGACAAAAAGATAAGATTTTTCCAAAGCCGTCGTCTTTCACTGCTCTACACCGCGTAGCTATATAGATCCCAGGGAGATTTCTCCTCTTTCTCATCTTTCTTTTGGCTCGACCGCAAGTACTTGAAATCATATCGCGGATCGTTTCTAAATCGTCAGCAGTGCGACTCGCCTCTGTCTCAGTCGACGATCGATATGAATGTATGCGTTTGAAGCCATAGTGTAATAATATCGAAGGTCAGTTTGACACGATGATTAAATATTTTTTGAAGAGCATAGAAAGCGAAAATACTTGATCTTTGATCCCCAGGTATCGATGCTTGTATTTTGCACTCTCGGCGCGTGATTGATCGATTGTACGTTGTGGTTGCTCAGCCGAGAGCGAATACGCGTGTGTGCATAAAAATCGATTGAATTTGACGTGTAATTTGTATTGATATTATATTAAATGAAATAATGCATCAAAGTTGTAATCACCAGGCACGAAGCTAATTTAGCCTGGCGAGTATTTATGTATGTTAAAAGCACAGTCGAGTCGAGGTGTTGACGGAATGTAAAAATAGCCTGAGAAGAAAGGCGCAGAACGTAACTGACTGCAAAACGATCTTTCATCGACGAGATATAGGTGAAGATTAAGTATATCCAAGATATGTTATTTAATCGTTTTACATTCGCAACAAACTTATCCTAGACTCGTCGCATACTCAGCTACACTGAGAAAACTAGATATTAAAATTTACTACATATGCAGGAAAAATTACTATATTATATAGTAACGGATGGTTATACTTGCTTTGTGTTAAAATTTACTATCTCAGATAGTAATTTCTATACTGAAATGAAATTTTTTTAAATTTAATTTTTTTGTTTGCTGGCCAATTTTACGCGCTTATTAGAATATTATTATTATTATTATTGATATTTAATGTTGTTAAGTGAAAGAAATTAATGAAAGAAAGAAATTTTTTGCGGAGATGGGAATCGAACCTGGACCTCTGGTATGGGAGTCGAGCGCGCTGACCACTTAACCAAACAGTACTGTTATGTACTTATTTCAAATCTGATATATTAATCACATTTACTCATTGTTAATATTAATAATAAATTGACCAAAACTAATAAATAATAGCAGCGAATGATATTTTATCACTTAATAATACCAGATAAACAAAAAATTATAGATGTTGGTCTCTGATTACTCCATAAATCAACTTTATAACCTCAAATTCTGGCACACGGAGAAATTCTTAAAATAATTGTTACTATATAATGTAGTAATTTCTAGTAAACACGTAACAAATTTTAATATAAGTCTAACAATTTTTACTATGAATATAGTAAAAATCGTCATGGAGCGAGTATGACCTGCCGTTACTATCTAATATAGTAATTTTTCCTACATATGTAGTAAATTTTAATATATAGTTCTCTCAGTGTAAGATAAAAGTCACCGTCTCTCGAGCTCATCACACTTTCGTCATTCGATCCCGGCACTTTCGTCGATCGCGTTATAAAAGTGGCTTTCGGAGGCCGAGCTCGTCGCGTCGCTCCACATCGCCGCTAAATATATAACGCGTGTGAGAGAGTTAGAAGAGCCGGTGGTCGGCTGTTGCGAAAGACGATGCTTATACCGATGCGCCTGCGAACACACGGGTGGAGTAGAATTGCACGTGCGTCGAGAATGCTTTTCACTCGAGCCCGTAATCTGTGCCACGCGCTTGTGTGTTTGCTTTTGATTTCTGGGATTCCGCTACTGGTGCGGCGCAGCTCGGTGATCTAGATTTCGGGAGCGGGTGTCTGTATGTCCAGAACTTTTTTCTTCCGATCGGATTTGCGGAATTAGCTTTTAAAAGCGTATAAAGTAAAAATTAACGCGTGGTACTCTTCCTTTTTCCTCGTCATTGTCATTTATACAAGCCAGTTTCTATTTCTGCGCGCACTCGGTACCCATTATACTAATTTCCGCAGCTGTATATTATATTCTTTTGTGTTGTGCATAAAAATGTTCCTTTTTTATTAGAAAGCACCGCGTCCTCTTGTGGCGTACAACGTATTTATTTTTCATTTCAACTCTTACTCTCGAGACTTGAAAAGAAAAAGAAGTCGCGACGCTGCAAAAGGAAGTATAAGTCATTCATTCAACAATACTTTGTATAACGCGATTCCAGAGATCATAATCTGCATCTCGTTAATTCGCGCGTATTTTAACAGTAACCTTTATTCCGACAGTCGAGTTACACCGCGCATAACGATCACACGTTCTCGTTCTCGTTCGCTAAGCCGCATCGAAGCAAAAGCGCAACCGGTATACACATTATACCTATACGCGTATAGCTACAGGGTCTGCATTTAGATTTTCGTACATCTGTTTCGCATATTCGTTCGAGGAAGATTAACTCGCTGCCGAGCGTGAATATAGTTCTACGAATAGAGACAAACGCGAATTGTTTGCGTCCGCCTATAACGCCAAGAAATTTCGCGCACGCGCAACCGAAAATTAATAATTGCGTCATTTCGATTTCCCAATATCGAGCGTTCTATATGTACACCTCATTAATATATACCTCGTATAATGGGCTTATGAAATCGTTACCACCAAAACGATCCCTGACGCAGTAGATACATTCTATATAATAGCCGTTAAAATATCATCTCACGCGAAATTAGGACACGCGGTTTATAATCGTCCGTCTCATTAAAAAGCAATTATCGAAAAATTTCTCCGGCACGCAAGAATCAATCAAATCTTTCCAAACTTTAATCTAGACCCTCTATCTCTCTACGTCGGAATTTTCAGAATAATAAGCCGCGGCGAGTATATACAGCAGCGTCGGAGTGAACGGCTTACAGTCGCGTCGCGAGGTCGAAGGACGAGGAAACCAAGCCGCTCTCGGACCCTCCGCTATAGCTGCACATGTTCGTGTATATCACGTAGTACACTGCTGCTGCTTGCAACGGCACGCGAGCACAGGGTCAGCGCTTCACCTTTGTGCGCAACGGCGGCCGCTGGTGTGTAATCTATGGGTAGCTCGAGACTCTATGTATACGGGAGATTGTAGCTCTGTGCACGGGACGTGATATGATTTTGCGATTGCTCGTGTTGTTTAGGTTTGCACGTGGCTTTGTTTTCGGATTGTTAGGTGGAAAAGATCGAGTGTATTGGATGAAAGTCGCTTGTACGTGTTTTTAAGATGGACTTACTGTGGTATCTGGGAGGTTTTTGACAATTGCAAGAAGGTTTGAAACTTACCTGAAACATAGAGAAAAATAATTCGTTATAATCATTTTATACATTGAAAATATTATAGTTTAGTTCAAAACGATTAACGTAAGCTATTTGCGCCTCATCATACCCACAAAATGAAATTAATTAACGACGTAATGCAGCTATACCCCCAATCATGATATCAATAACGTCTTCCAAGCATCGTACAATAAATACCCATAAATAACCCATAACACTCTTAAAACAGAGCCATTCCCCAGCAAAGCCTCATTATTCCTCTTTTTCAATTTCATCGTGGAAAACAATGCCGCACAAGCAGCGGCGACGACGCAACGTCGTCGACGCACCGGCCGATTATTCGAGTGGGCGCGACGGCCTTGGCCGGTGCAACTGGCGGCGGCGAAAGAGAGAAAACGATGTATATACGCCTCGGGATTTTCTGACAGAGTGAAATGGAAAATTTTGCACAGTCTGTACGTTGTACACGTATAGGTGCGGTCTGCGTCGATTGATACGAAGCATATCCCTGGTAGAAACGTTAACGGTTAATAAGCTAAGTTTTGGGCTACTTAGCTAAGTTGTGGTTAACAAATTAAATAAATAAGAGTTTAAACATTATAAATGCATAGATATACACATTAACTCAAGATAAAACAGAACATTTGCTTGAAATTTGTCCAATGACTGTTACAATCCAGAAATTATAGAAAAATATCTTGCAATCGTGAAAAATCCAAATATTTGTAATAAAACATGCAAACGTTTTTATGCAAGAAAAAAGGAAAAACAATTTTTAACTTAAAAATAATACTGTGTTGGTATAATAGACACGCACCACTAAAATATTAGCAATATTTTGCTTTATTTTTTTACATTCAAATTTGATAATAATGGTCAACTAAACTTAACTTTTTAACGGTTTTCACTCGTTAATTTTCTACCAGGGATACGTTCTTTTTTCAGCTTCGCGCACGATGATGTACTTATATTGGTATAGGTGCAATGAACTGTTTTACATCGCTGCGATTGATTCGGATTGTTTGGGAGAAATTCAAGCGGACTGAATTGTTTTTGTTTTTGAATTCATCCTAGCACAGAATATTATATGGGTGAAGCGTTTGTTTCTTAAATTTATAAAAGAATCATGCGCAGATCCTTCTCGAATTTTTACGAGCCAAGAAGCATATCCATATTCAAATTTTCCACAAAAGACGCAAACGCATCGCCGGGAATTCATGCAAATCAGCCACATTTATCCTCCTCCTTTTCTGCGCTCAACCCACTTGCCAAACTGCACCTGGATGATTCATCCCATTATACCCATGAAGCCTCGTATACTCCTTCCCCAATCGACATATCCATATAATCGCGCGTAGCCCATATAAAACAATCTTATCTCCTCGCTCGCGATTCGTCAAAAAATGTGAAGGAAGAAAAACGCGTTTACAAGCCCCGCGCAAACGCACCTCTTTCCCGTGTGCGTCACGCTAAGCCACTCTCGTTCTCTTTGTTCGCGCGAGAGATCGTTTTACTTGGCGTGCGTGTAAGTGCAGTGTTCGGTCTCGCATCGGCGGCGATCATCGACATGTGAGAAAGCCGTGACGCCGTCTCTCTCTCTCTCTCTCTCTCTCTCTCTCTCTCTCTCTCTCTCTCTCTCTCTCTCTCTCTCTCTTCTCTCTCTCTCTCTCTCTCCTCTCTCTCTCTCTCTCTCTTCTCTCTCTCTCTCTCTCTCTCTCTCTCTCTCTCTCTCTCTCTCTCTCTCTCTCTCTCTCTCTCTCTCTCTCTCTCTCTCTCTCTCTCTCTCTCTCTCTCTCTCTCTCTCTCTCTCTCTCTCTCTCTCTCTCTCTCTTCTCTCTCTCTCTCTCTCTCTCTCTCTCTTCTCTCTCTCTCTCTCTCTCTCTTCTCTCTCTCTCTCTCTCTCTCTCTTCTCTCTCTTCTCTCTCTCTCTCTCTCTCTCTCTCTCTCTCTCTCTCTCTCTCTCTCTCTCTCTCTCTCTCCTCTCTCTCTCTCTCTCTCTTCTCTCTCTCTCTCTCTCTCTCTCTCTCTCTCTCTCTCTCTCTCTCTTCTCTCTCTCTCTCTCTCTCTCTCTCTCTCTCTCTCTTCTCTCTCTCTCTCTCTCTCTCTCTCTCTCTCTCTCTCTCTCTCTCTCTCTCTCTCTCTCTCTCTCTCTCTCTCTCTCTCTCTCTCTCTCTCTCTCTCTCTCTCTCTCTCTCTCTCTCTCTCTCTCTCTCTCTAGCTGTCGCGCCTTTTTACGCACTTTTTTCCACGAGTCGATTGTCATCTGCTCTTATAAATAGCGGGTACCGCTTTTTGACCCTAGTTTGATTCTACGCACGCTTGTTTCTTGCATAGAAATGAATGACAAGCGAATTATGAATGGGCTAATTGTCGAGTTGTAGTGAGTAATCAATTGAATTCTCAACGTCCCTTGTGTCTTTTAGTTTTGTTTCAATAACTGATTCATTGCGTCGTAATGGAATCGATGTAGATTCGTTTTAATACACTTCATTGATAACCATTGAAAATCCATTTTTACGAATTTATCTCATATAGTCACTATACCGAAAAAAAGATATTCATAAACGTATAATTTTCAATCTAACGCCCGATAGACCGTGTGCACACACACGACTCTTTCCTTCCGACATATATGTCCGTCTCTTTCTCTTCCATCGGCTCACCGCACGATATAGTATACACATAGATCGCGTTCACCTCTCCCTTTCGAATTCGTTGCGCTACTGCTGCACGCCGCGTTTATTTGAAATTCTATACCATCTAGACGCACTATAAACCACTGAATTTCCATGTTCTCTAAATGCACGGATTAGCCGAATTTTAAAGCGCCGCTAGCGCGGACGATTCCATTTTTCATTATTGTGTAATAAGATTAATCGAAGCGTACACACGAGCGCGTTGAATAATCAGTTATAAGTGCGCAATTAAAATTACGAATTGCTTCTCGTCATTGTTTTATTGCGGAGATGATTGCGAACCAATTTCTTTCACGCGTCATCGGCTTTTATCCCTTGTTGTATTCACACATTGAGCTATTCATTATATACGTATCTGTCTCTATGTGCGTGTGCGTGAGCTTTCATAATTTATTGATAAACGTATTATAACTCTTCGGCGACGCTTGTGTAGGAAACAACAAACAATACGTGCACTTATCGAGTGCAAAACTGCAGCTTTCTGTGCCATTGTCATCGCACTGCATTACGCCGCGAATGAATGAGCCGGTATGGCTTCGATTATTTATGGGAAGTGAAATCTCCATTAAACATTCTGCTCGTAAAATAGTGAGTGAGTGAAATCTTAGTCTCTATTGGAACAATATAGTGTACAGAGCCTCGTTTTTTTCTTTGTCGGTATCCAGTCTACGATTCTATTTTCAATATTATTTTTTTTTTACTGAGAGAACACGTTCAATAATAATATCGCTTCGAAGATTCTATGGGTAATATAATCCACTGGTATTGGAGAATAGTTTTCGTTTTAGTGCGAGATTGTAAAATGAAAACCTATATATACGCTGTATATAAATTACAAATTCGTCGTGAGAAATGGGGATATTATATAAAAAATTGCAATTGCGGAAAATGTATTCTGAAGTAACTTTAACAATCGTTACGTTCTCTTCTTCCACAGCTATATTAATATTTTTTATGAATCGGAAAAAATTTTCCGTCGTCAATGGAAGAAAAACGAACCGATGCATCATTTAATATGCCAATTCCCCGTTGACGCAGCCGATTAAATTGTTGCTATACCCTAGAGCGTCATAATACAGTTTACATATACCTGTACAGCTATAGTTCAAGGACAGCTGATTCAAAGCTATGAGTGCACTTCTCGAATTAAACACTTACTAACGACGTATTACGTGCTGAGCCTACAAATATAGCTTTTGTAAATAATTTCTCAACTTCATCTACTTCAATCCGAACCCTCGAATCGAAATTTTCATATCACCAAGAGAATTACGGTACAATAAGACTCTTTCTCTTTTTCTATTATATACGTCTCGTACAGCCAATGCGTTTTCCGTACTCACAATTTTATGTTATTCAGTCGCGACGTCGAACCCAATTAGCGGCCAGAGGCACGTGTGCGTATGCGCTTCGTCTCTCTTTTCTATCTGGTGTACGCAGTACGTGTTATATATAGATAGATCGTTTTATCTGCTGAAAGCAGTTCGAAGAGATTCCGAGGATGGGATTTCGGGATTATGCGGAGCTCGTGAATTTTAGTTTTGGGGTTAATCGGTTGAGAAATGAAATGTAGCAGGATATATGGTTTTTATCGGGCAGATGGTTATCGTTTGGCGTGGGATTGACGCGTTTGAGGGCATGAATTCGGAAACAAATCAATATTGCTGTTATTGATTTTTTATTTTGTTTGTGTGTATTTATGTTTACCGGGATTGAAGCATAAATTAATATTTAATTAACTTCATAAATATATGATTAAATTTTATAGCTTGATCCCCCTTGACCTGTGTTCTTTTAACGACGTACATTAAACAATACCGAAAGTGATTTATTAATCAGTTTACGATGTACCTGCACACTAAAAACTTACCTATACTTTGTTTTCATTTTGAGATAAGCAGCCGACATAAATCTCGCTTTATTACAGTTTTCCAATAAAATTCGTGCACTACAGGTATAATCTTTAGCAGCTTTCTATTATATGTATGTAATCAGTTTTAAAGAATCTTTCCGCGTTAAAAAACAAAACACCAAAAGCGCACATTCATCAAGCAAAACTATTTGCCAATACGTCACTGTACACACAAGCTGCGCAGATATCCCCGCGAAACATATCGAAACAACGCGCAAGAAATGTCGTTTGTACATTTCACTCAACGTCGAAACTCTTCCAGCTACTGAACTTTTCAATCTCTTTCCAGAAGAAGAAAGTCCAAGACAGCAACAAATTGACTTTAATTTCGCGCCGCGCCGTCATTACTTTCAACCTACATGCGACGCATCGCGTGCGCGACTCCTAAGGCGTTGAATCGAGCACTTTTTACCCGGACGAATGTTGAACAATATACGGGTGTTTGGCGAAAGGTTGAAAAAAAGTGCGAGTCAGGACGCAAAAAAGGTGTAGAGAGGCTGTCACGGTCGACGATTTTATGCGCTCTAAGCACGTGATGTTGTTGTGATGTGGTCTGGCGATTGTTTATGGTGAAGAGGAATATATTTGTCTTATATTTTTTTAGCGAAATGGGTTCTTTGTTTTAGTTGGAGTGGAAAAGTTAGCTTGTCAAGATAAAGGTGCTTATTTTATGATTGCGAGTGTAGTGATAAGATTGTGCACTTTTGTTGACTGCAACTATTAACTACGAGATGCAATTGCAGTCTTCAAGGTGTAACTTAATTTGGAATTATTTCAAAATAAAGTAAAATGGCATTGAAAAATAAAGGTTTATCCTCATTTTTTTTTTCTCAGAATTAGTAATTACTCAGGTAGTAATCTCAAGACATAAATAGATTGATTGGGCAACCAGTGGAGGCCTATCCATTCATGAACATCTATAATTAGATTTGAGGATTACGACATTAACAATAGTTCTAATGATAGTCCTGGATAATGAGGGTCTTGGTCGTCTGTGTTGTGCCAATAAATGCTATCTGCAGTATTATATTGAACGTGCAGTGGTTACGGGAAATCGTGGTTCGTTAGCACGACATTAACAACTTCTTAATAACAATTTATCCAACCTACATCGGTAACTGCATTTCCCCTAACTACGTATCAATTTCTAGTATATCAGTTATATCTCGATTTCGTTAAAAAAGTCACGTTTTTAAAAGTTTGATTTTAAAATACAGGAAAAAAATCCTACAAAAAATGTTCTCGAAAAAAAGGCAGCCGCATCACCGACCTACCCAACTAATACAGAAGAAAGGCTAAGCCGATCTGATACGTATAATGCCATTCCCACCTGTGCGTGCGGGTATCAAGTATAGGAGCCATACGGTAGTGAACAACAGTATAGTCAAGAGGGGGAATCTTTCGAAAGTCTCGTAAAATCAGAGACGGCGACGAAAAAATGACGCGCCGGGTTTAACGAACCCAAACAAGAGACTTTGTCGCGTGCGTAAACATTGTGAGAGTACACGAAAAGCCCTGGCGATGGTGTTTTGTCCCTCTTTGTCACTAGCGCTAATGGGATGTGACATTTTTTTCTCGATCGGTGATTTGTTTGAGCGATCTTTTTCGGAGGAATTTACTTTGCACGACCACTTAGAAGTAGCGTTGCGCGATCGAAAAACTAATTCCGATGCGAAGATACGCAGTTACTTGAAGTTTACAAACATGATTTCCACAAGAATGCTCATGAATATTGAGAATCCATACGCGACGTTAAAGCTGAAGATTTTAAAAGACTTGTACAAAAAAAAAACACATTGTGATACTTTTTTGCAAGTGACATGTACAAACTCACGATAGTAATAACATTAAAATATCCTTCTCGGAATAATGCATTATTATGCTGGCGCACACTCCGTAATCCAAAGTAAATATTTTCTTCTTGCATAAGTATACATTGCGTAATTCATAATAGCAGAATCGCTACATAACGAAATACGGTGTATTACTTTTTTTCGCCATTCGTGATTATTTGGCTTTTTTCTGGTCGCAACGAAGCCGCCGACCATTAATTAATTTTCGAAACTGACTTTTCACCCAGTCATGGCGAGCTCTAATTAATAATTTAACTTTCGCTTTTTAAAAACATCCTTCTATTCTATAAGTAACCAATTTAAAAATACCCGATAATAATATTCACGAAAACCAAAAATTATGCTCTTGAACAAAATCAATGCACAAGCAAGAGATATACGTATCCCAACACACAAAAGAGCACACAGCATAATGCCTTTTCAAGTCTCTCCAGCACACATTTTAAAATGCAGCCGCGTGCACACATACATCCAGCTGTTTGCTCGGCAAGCCGGAAAGACGAATTAAAAAACGGCGCGCATTATTCGAGCGACAATGCGAGAGCGTTCTAACGGTGCTAAGTACGCTTACGTAACGACGAAAAATCAGCTGCTGTGTCTATACACGGACTCGCGATCGTTTTTTCGACAAATCGTTAAACTTTCGCGACGCTCCCATGTTTGCACCGAATCGTAAATAATTAGTATTTTCCATCGTGAAAGGTGCGAAAAAATCGCGTAAGTTAAATTTGAAAAATAAAAGGATTAGACGAAGCTTTGCGTCACCGACTATCGCAAGACAACTTTCTTTTCTTCGCTTCTGGCATCGGCGCGACTAGTCGAGCCGCAATGAAATGCGGCGGCTGTTCATTATCGCTCATTACGTAAAATCGGGAGTAACCTCAAAGCGACCGAGCCAAGATCACCTAACTTGAAACTTCCGAGAGGGAGAGAGAGACACGGGCTTCGCACTTTTGTACGTTCGCGCGCGATGCGTCTCGTGTTCGCTGCGGCTAAAAAATTCGGGGATTGAATAATTGAGTCGTTAGTAGTGTGTGTGCTAAATTCAAGCCTAGATTGGGTTTTTTTGTTGTTCGAATAGTTGGCTTTGTCACCGGTATAGTAATATACTTCTTATAAATAAACTCGTAAATATCAAGACTTTTAAAACGTGCAAAGGACTATAAACCCCCAAATATAAACAAAACAATAAAATTCAAAGGCTTCAAACAAGTTTCTCTAATCTGGCCTAAAAGAACGCTTGCTTTATCGTCCAAGAGCTTCAATTTCTTCTATCCACCACACCAAAGATCAAAAAGCTATAAAATTGAATTATATGCCATAATAAAAGCAAAAAAAGCTTCCTAACCCAATGATCTACAAAGCTCAGGCACTTTAACCCTGATCCACATCCCAAAACCCCATCGCTCGCTGCGCGCGCGCACGTGCCTCCAAAATTAAACTCTCCTGCGCGTTATCTGCCTCTAGTACCTAATATACCTAGTCGCACATCGCATCTATATAGGTATTTATACTCATCGCGGAGGGCAAAATGGAGCACAGAGAGAGAGAGAGAGAGAGAGAGAGAGAGAGAGAGAGAGAGAGAGAAAGAGCGCGAGAGTTTCTCAACGAGAGAATCGGGTCAGGGCCTCGGGATATCGCGAGAACGTCCGCTGCTGCTGCCGCGAGCCCTATATTTCCATCACCGGCCGCGAGAGAGAGAGAGAGAGAGAGAGAGAGAGAGAGAGACAGAGAGAGAGAGAGAGAGAGAGAGACAGAGAGAGATGAGTTTACGACTCCGAGTAGTTTTTCAGCTGGTGATCTTTGATCACCGCTCGCGAAGAGGATTTGTCGAGCTGTGTTTGCACGTGTGCGCCGATTTGCATAATATGCTTTTTTGTGTTCCGTCTGAACTTTTGCGCGTCGGGTCTTTCAATATTGATGTGCATTACGAGAGGTGTGTTTAGTTTTCGCGTGTAAGAGGGAAAATTCTTTGTTTTGCAAAAGATTCATCGAAAGTGATTTACGGTCGCGCAGTGAGAAACGATGGGCATTTCATATTTCTCTCCTTGTATTATAAACGTGCGACAATGAACTCTCTTGGGCAAGCAAATTTACGTTCGACGCGTGTTTTTATACAATAGCGGCTTTATCGTTTAAATATGCAAATCTGAGTAGTCTGGATTCCAGAGGCTAAAAAATAACACTTTTACTTTTGAAAACAAGTCTCACTCAAGTTTCTCAAGTTTTACGTAAGCCGGAGACTTTTAATTCATTCAAATACTTGGAAAAGCTGATTGAATATGAATTTTCAATCGCGACGAAGAACATAATATAAGTTCACACTCGGCTTTTAACTTGTTGGATTCTAATCAAGCGATTCACTTTTTCAGGTCTTTGACTCGTCCCCCGTCTTGATAACATGTGCATCTCGTGATTCGTACAACAGCCCACGCACGCACGAGATGGATAAAGCGAGCGATTACGATTTCTTTCGAGTTAACGCGAAGACCGCAATTTCACCGAATGAAACTTTTACGAGCTATCATCGAGTTATGTATAGACATGAGAAATGCAATAATAACGTCACCGGCTTCCTACATTGATAAATGTCATTAGCTTATCACGTCCAATGCGAGAGGGTAATTTCCCACAATAAGTGTCTTGAACTTGATGCGCATTATACACACACACACACACACGCGCGCGCGTGTGACGGCGGATCTCATAACAATGCAAACAGATACGTATGTATTATATGTGTATATAGAAGAGACGTGGGCTGTGTTCTTTGATTCATTTGTAACTGACACGAGGGAATTTGTTTCTGATGCTCGAAGATTGATGCACTTAGTTTGCTTTATCGGCGATTGGATTGCGACTGTGTAACTACTGCTTTTTCCTTTCGTAACACGTGTAAAATGCAAGGAAATTGATTTTTTCCCTTATTTTATAGAATATACAATGTGTCATGCGCTTGTAAATTTATAAATAAAATAATCAATTGATTACTAATCAATAAACAGCTGACTTTGACGTTACAACAAATTCAGACACGTGGGATCGATATATCCATACAACCAATTGTTGATTATCGATGATTCAGTCGCTCGCCACCATCGAACAACGTTTCTACGTTCATTAAAAAAATCCATTAAAAACGCAAACCAGTTTTCTTAATGCAAATATCCCAATCAATAAAGTGCTGCAATATACAAAATCTCCGAACAAACTTTTAATTCCAAAACGTTCCGGAACGTCACACAAAAACCACCAAAAGCTTCTCCTCCCGAACAAAGGTACTGAACCAAAATTCCCTGCAGCACAAAGAGACTCGCGTCGCTTCTCCCCTCGCTTTGCCGCACCACGAAAACCCTGCGGAAGAGCAAAAAAAAAACCGGGACACTGCGCTCGGTCCGATGATATATATAAGACGTAGTAGAAAGGTGTCAACAGCGCAAATCGTTAGCGGTACTCCGAAAATCCGTATAAAACCAGTTTCTCGAGACTCGTTATAACAATCGGTCGCTTTACGTTGCAACCGCGTGCATAACTTTTCATTTACAACGTTTTGTTGCTATGCAATGGCTGTGTTTCGTTGCGACTTAACGAACGTCAAAGTTATAATTGGTATGAGGTAGAATAATACGCAGAAAGTTGAGGAGAAGAAAGGTTATGAAAAAATAATTCACAGACAGGTGAATCGATAAGTCTGACAATGCTACGCTCGACTCGCCAAAAATTCGCTGTCGATACCTATATATCTATACAACCTGACAACACCTACTCCCGAACCTAACCCACCCGACGACAGCAGCACTATTATAACCTGCGCCCGAACGAAAAAAATTCACGTAATCGCATATAAGCAGCTTCGCGAGTCGCAGTTGCTCATCGCACATACACACAAGGCAACGCACACTGTACACAAAAACAGAGTATAGCAATATATACTCACTGCTCGCTGTTGCGCAGCGCGTTTCCGCGATATATACGTCTCTCCTCTTCAGCTCGACTCAATGAACACGTCGATCAATCAACGACGACAACGCTGTAGACACTCGCGAAGACACGGGAGGGATAAAACCGAACTCAATTCTCAGAAGCTACTGCAACAACAACAACAACAACACGCACTGCGGAGGACGTCCGGGGAAAAGAAGAACGTCGAGGAGCTATACGACAACAAACACCTCGCGACGCTGCTGCAGCGACTCCGCGGGGCGAAACTCGCGTTTCTATCGAGCTCTGCTGTGAAGCTGCTGCTGCTGCTACTCTCCTTCTCCCTCGCTCTGGCCCGTGTGTACATACAGGGAGCTTTCCGCGCAGCGCCGTTGAGACGGACTTGTATATATGTATTTTCGCAGCACACGCACTTTTCCGCGCAGCAGCAGACGACGCTCTAGCAGACGACGTCGTCGTCGTTGTTGCGTTTCCGCGTTCCGCGACGACGGGAAGAACTAGGAGGATGACGTCGAGGATGATAAGAGAACGACGACGAGGGGAGGGAGAGAATACAGCGCGAGGTGAGAAAGAGACGTGTAAAAAAGGGAAAGGAGCGCGACGAGCAGCGCTTCGCTCGGCGTCCAGCACTGAACTGGCGCTCGACGCTCTCCTTTGTTTGCTAGTAAACACGAAACAGCTGAGCGGCCAGTCGCGCGCGCGCGCGAGTGGGGACGACTCGACGACGACGAGAGTGGCGCTGCAGTGCAGCGGCTGCTGCTGCGCATGCAGTTCATAGGGGAGAGGAGAAGAGAAGGACGCGAACGGGTATGTCTGTGTCTATGCAGAAGAGTGTACTTGTAAGTAGTGTGTGCTGGTGTGGGTGAGCGAGTTGCTGCTGCTGCTGCTGATCGACCGAGGAATCAAGAGAGAGAGAGAGAGAGAGAGAGAGAGAGAGAGAGAGAGGGTGGACGACGGGAGATGTTGTGGCGCTTTTCCACGCGAGACGAAATTCATCTTTATTTTTCGACGTGAATCTTGTAAGTTGTTCGTTTTTAGGCACGACCGCAACACGGAAGTGCCTATAGTTTCGTACGCGAAAAATGTGAGATGCGATATCTCACAAAATTTTCGATCGATCGGGCTGACATTTTAGGAGAAGTCTCCTCTCACATAAACTGAAAAACTATTTTTTTTTATCCCGATCCTCTACGTCGTTTTAAAATGCGGGCACAATTTGTTCGATTTTTACGTGTTTTTGAATAAAAATTTTGTTGTGATGCGATTATCTCTGAAAGACTTTAGTCAATCGGGCTCAAATTTTTTTGAGAACTCTCATAATAGTATGCTGACGGTCCTATTTTGGGCCTGATTCCTAACATATATACAAAATGCGGCCACCTTGGGGCTGTAACTTTAAATCCAAGCATTTTAAAAACAAAGTTAAATGGAAAAGTTGTAGATCTTTGAAAAATACAACTTTTTTCTATTGACATCAAATCATGAAAATACTTATAACTTGAGTTAACAGCCCAAAATCGTTTTTTTACAGCAAAAAATCAATTATTTACCAGAAAACTTTGCGGCTTTACGTTTTTCATTAAAAATGTAAAAGTTATAGATATTTTCAAAACACAACTTTTTACCGTAACAAACATTATTTAAAAACATATCTTCAGAAACAACAACTCTAGAAACAATTTTCTCTAGGCTACGCTAATTAATAAAAATCTTCTGTCTTAAAGTAATAATATCCCTTTTAAGAACAAAATTTCAGTATATACGCGTGGGCGTGTCTATTATGCAAATGCGTAGCATTTACATTACGGGGGATGCCAGTTATTTTTTTTTTAATTGTCCAATTCAATAATATGATTTAATGGGTACCTCCCTAGCAAAGTAAACATTGTCTTTCTTTACCAAAGTATGTTGGTCTTGCGAGCCTCTCCACGTGAAAAAACAAAAGAAAGCAACCATCGTACCGACTGCTGAAATCCAGACAGATGTCCATCAGCTAAATTTTTCGCAAGTGTATAACCGTCATCATACCATCAGAGAACGGGATGATAAACGAGCGCGTGTGGGAGCGCGAGGAAGATATAAACAAATTGAACTATACGTACATACGTTCTCCTATAATACCTCTCACGTGATGCAGTTCTTTATCTCGTTTTATCGCTCGCTCGATCTTTGTCCGATGCTCTTGAGGTGTTTTTCCCTTTTTAATCATTCGCCTTCCTTGTTCCGCCTCTCTCTCTCTCTCTCTCTCTCTCTCTCTCTCTCTCTCTCTCTCTCTCTCTCTCTCTCTCTCTCTCTCTCTCTCTCTCTCTGGCTTCTCAACCGAGAAGATCGCTTTGAATGCGTATAAAAGACGTTTTATCATATCGCGTAATACCGCGCGCCTTTATTATTTTCTCTTCGTTTATTTCTCCATTACGTCGCGTTATATCAAGCTGCTACTTGTTTCACTCTCGTCGATAAGAAAGTTTATTAATAAATACAGCCTCGATCGAACACGTGTCAATATTTTTACGCTCTTCTTTGGAATCGATCGACTCGAATTAGCTAATTTTTTCGAAAACTTTCCCACCGCTGGGTAAAAAACTTTCTCGAAACTTCAAACCGCCCATAAAAATTTAAGAAAACAGGATTAATCATAGGCGACCCGATTTCGCCATAACTCTCGCACGTGGAAATATTTAGCCTAACCCTTGCACACGTTGTTTTAGTGTACAGTAAAAGTATATGCACGAGATAGTCGCGAGTCTAGCTGGCCGTCGCATTATCGCGCATTAAGCACACGAGAGAGGAAGCCTGAGCTATAAGCTGTGTACGTGTGGAGGTGTATAGCTATATAAGAGAAGACGCGCGCCTGCATAATATTCGCGATGTAGGTTTATCGACCGAGTAGAGCTGATGCAGCTCGGGCGAGAGAACTGTGTGTCGGGAGCGATTATCCTGTGGAAGTCGAGGAAGAATTTTTATTAAATTTCGGAGGTGGAGGCGCTGTACTTGATGTTGCACTTTGTTATTGCTCGTGCGGAGAGAGGATATTAGTTGTGAAACTTGTGCATAAGTTATACGGGACTTGCACGAGGAATGAAGAAGTTTTGAGGAGTTAATTCACTATTTTGTAAAACTTAAACTAGTTTTGTTGTCGCTGTAAACTATGAATTATTTTTGCTGTATCGATTTTCGAAACATTAAAATTTCTAGCGATTCTCGTGGCTCTCTCGCATTATATCCATGTCGGAATGTTGCAATGATGCCTAAGACGGTGAATAGGCAAAGGTGATGGGAAATAGGCTCGAAGTTGTCGAAGCAAGTGCATTATGTTCGCCGAAGGCGTGAAATGCGCATTTTCACTTGGCTTAATTCAATGTACTACTCGAGAGACGCTGATTTAAATACAATCGCGAGGCTTTTAACGGGATATTAATATTAAATTATGATCATGCGATAAAAGTCTGCTCCTTTATGTGCAATAAATCCGCATATATTGATCCACTGAAGCCCGCGTAGCAGTATGTCGTTGAATTTTATTTCTACGTTTTTATATACGGAAAAACTATTTGTTGCACGCGTACAGGAAATCAGATGGTTGTAAAATATGTGAAAAATTCAAACACGAATGGCTTCGGCTTCTGGAATTTTACCCTTTTTATCGAGCGGCATCTCACTCGGTTCCTCCACTGCGCTAAACCTGATGAACTATCCCGATAAGATCCTCATGCTCGAAGCATAAATTACTGTCGTGTTTGCATGAAAAACGACCTTTCTACTCTGTCCGCGCAGTTTCGTTACCTCTCGACGCGAAGACAATATAGCTATCGCGACGTTCGTCGTTGAAAACAAAACTCGTTTAATTAACCAAACAACTTTGATTATACCTGTACAGTATACCTTGAAATGAACTTCCGAATGGCCAGTAAAGTCGTTGGATTCACTAATCAAACAAGGCGCAAACGACGAAACTCCATTTATCCAAACATCTCGATCACCGTGTATACAGCGTACTAACGAAAACGGCGTCAAGGGCGCACTTCCGAGATCGTCTCGCACGTACACACACGCGCGAACGGGGGAAGTACGTTCAAGGGAGAGGAAGGTCGACCTGTCGATTTACTCTCCTCCGTAAACGATACAGACTCTCCTTCGACTTTTTCTTTTTCTCTTTTATACCGAACCTGATTAGACGCCGGTTTCTTTCTGACAGACGCGCGTGCTAAGGTTACCGTACTGAGATTCACTTTTTGTGCACGCAAATTCGCGTTGCTACATATGTATAAAGATTGTGAGTGTACTTACAGAATCAGAGGTCTTCGGTGAGCGATTCGATTGACGGATGTTTTTTCGAGGTTGGAAATTCAGAATATCGGGTGAGAGATCGGTTGGATTCGTGGAATGTGGAAGGTTTGGTGGTTGAAAGACACTGAGAATTTGGCATAACCTAAAGGTTCGGGTGTTACGAAATTTTGAAGGTCCGAAATGAGGTGTGGAAATTGGAAGCACGTGAATTTTGTCGATGCCTTCGCTGTTTGCTTGTTTTCGGACTCTTGGATGAATCGATTTTTCAAAATAAACCTGATCGAATGCAAACTTGTCGATCGATGGTACATATACAAGAGTTAACAAACTGATTTTTCATTTAAATTAATGAATGAGTAAATAAAATATTCATGTATCATAAAAATGAAATTTAGAATTGCTTCTAAAATTAAATAATAAGGGCTAACTAAAAGGACGACACAAACACACAAGGATGTTAATGACTTAAACAATTTTATATTATTTATCGATACATAGAACTTATCGATGGTTTTTCTTCAGCTAACAGTGGTATCATTCGCTGCTCTCGTTTTTTGTTTTTTGGTTTATAATGTCATTATACGCGCTAATTGTATAATTCGCCAAGTGTGGATTATACTCTCTCGCCGTATGATACATACACAAGAATACATCGTTTGTTTTACTTTTTTTATTTTGTTCATAATCTCATCTCAACTCCCCGCACTCTTACTTTTGCTCATCAATCTCTCTCTCTCTCATCATCATTATTATTATTATTCTTGCGCTCAAAAAAAAGAAGTATACAGAGCTAAAGTTTCGTGTGATATACATTTACAGGCTTAATCACTTCTTTTCTTTTTTGTGTTTTTTTTTCTCATTAATTCTGGAATTCATGGTACATTTTTTTTTGTTTATACGTCGAGCAAACATTATACATTATACACCGTTAAATCGATATACAACTTGGTAAGGGCATGACCTCCATTCACTTGATGCGGTTCGTGTGTGAGTGTTTATGTGCGTGTGTGTGTGTGTGTGTGTGTGTGTGTGTGTATATATATATATATATATATATATATATATATATATATATATATATATATATATATATAACTTTCTGTTTGTGAGTTTTTCGCGCCATCTCCTTTTTTTGTTTAATCATTTTTTTGTATTGTTTTATTTTCTGATAATTATTGGAATTTTTATTTATAGTGTATATTTTACTTATTTAAATATATAATATAAAGGATCTTCCTTACGTACTTTCTTGACCTGGAATGTGTCAACGCGCGACATCAACTTGCTTTGGGATTCGCCGAAAATAATTATAATCGATCCAAATGCCAATCTTTCATTCAATACATACAGCGTATAGATCATGTATATAAGATTATAACGAATAATACATTTCTGGACTAAACTCTGCACGGTTTTTTTGGCTAAAATGCGCAAATCAGGTAAAAATTTGTAAAACTCATAAAACACATAGCTTGAAAGCGCAGCGCCTAGGTTACGCTCTTATCAAAGTAGCTTCTTTGCGCAACTATCCATATTATAATATGTATATGTACACGTACATGCACAAATGCCATGTACATACGTAAATCTATATGAGCGCAACGGAGTCGTCACGAACTCGAGGATTTACGTCTTAATTGCTGCACTTTTTCGCTCCGCGAGCCCTCGAGTTGATGAAAAACTCCGTCGCGCATTATTCCCTTTTTTTTTTGTTAAGGTACATCACGAAGCGTTAATATATTTATAACTTGCATTCTTTCAGCTCAACTCGTGATTATTATGTATAATTTCATATAATATAAGCTTGTTTGCTTGATTCGCCTTTTTTTCCTTGCTTATATCGGTACAAGGTGCGATTTATCGTTACAGGTGTGATTCCTTGGGTTCCTCCCTCGCGAATACGTAATTTTTATTTTGCTCTCACACGGATTATTATGCGTACGTGTATACATGATGGGTTTTTGCTTGCAAGTGCTTTCGTAGTCGTGCTTCGCTACGTTTTGCGTTTATAATATGTCTTTTGACCGGTAACGTTTCACAGAACTCCACCGTTGGGTGTCTCTTAACATTTGTTATATTTATATAGTATTATAGTTTATAGCATTGTTATATGTGATCAGTTCTCTCGTAACTTTCTTTGCTGTTATGTCGTATATGGAATTGCATTTGCGTCTTCGGATATTATAAGGTCACAAAAGATTACCACCTTTCGCTAAAATTTTTACAATTATAGTCTCTACACGCGGAGAAACCTGATGGCATCAGGTTTCGAATTTAAATCTATAGTTTGTGTACTCTGAAGTGGATCAAACAAATTTTCGCGTGCTTTAACAGGTCTTTCGGCTTGAATTGGCTCCATGATACTTGAATTTTTCTCTCGAATCCTCACTATTTATATAATCTCGTATTTTATTATAGTATAATATATGTATAATACGCCCTATCGTAAACCTACAGACTGAACCTACAATTAGGTATAGACATAGTACAGTATAATAATCTCACCGGGTAGTGACTTCATTATTTTCTCATACACTTGACGCGCGTCATTTTATATTACCTATATATCATATAGTATGTTATAGTCATTATTATCGATACTTTTCTTTATAATTAAATAATGATCATTCAAATTTGTTTTCGCTATTAATTGTGGTTTATAGTGTTTGTCTGCATTTATATTTCGTTTGTTCGTTCTGGCAATCACGTGGTGCACGAATACGTTATATACTGAGATCACAAGCTGGAAACTCGCGTTTCTCGCCGCGAGTTTCGTCGAAACCTTCGTTTAATTAGATAATTCTTCTTTAAATCATTAATTTTCCTTAACACGCTTCTTACTATAGATATATAGCACATACGTTAAAACCTGTATATAATACTTTTCCCGGTAATAGTTAAGGGTTGTTGCCTTTTTGCTAATCGCCTAAATTAAATCATCTGGTCGGAGAAGCTTTTATTTATTGTACACACGCACACGTTCTTTACATCGATTTCCGAAACTTAAATATCCCTAAAAATATAAAATACTTTCGAATTTCGAAACTTTTCCCCAAGAAAAAGTAAACCGAGCAATGTTATTCTTCCATTTCATAATTTTTCGGCTTACAATGCCACGAAATGAAAAAAAAAGATCTGTGTGTAGCTCGAAGCTACAGTATATAGTAGACTGACCCGATTTTCGTGTTTTCACGCGCGCGCGCGCGCATAAAATGGAAGAAAAAAAAACTTGACTGCTACAAGCACGGGATCAAAGCACGATGCGTGTGACGGTATGTTTACAAGTGATATACGTGAATTTATGTGTGGAGATATAATATGTACATACACGAGTTGTACGATGGACTTATCCGGGGGGAATTACGACGGAGGAGGACTAGATTTTTCTCGTATCTCTAAAGACGCGGCGATCATTCTCTCTGGTTTATACTTTTTGTGTATTTTTTTCCTTAACGTGTAACGCGCTCACAACTTGTTTTCCTTACGCTGATAAAATCCTTATCGAAGTGAGGAAAAGCTTCGCTGATACAATAAAATGTCGGTTCTATATTATCATCTGATAAGTCTTCGATTTCCTGACTAGTTACTTATTTATTTCAATAAACCAACTATATAGAGTCGACCTTCTGGAACAACATTTTATTGCAAATACGAAGCAGTCCTATTTCGTACGTTTAAATGCATGACCACTTTATGCACTGGAGATTCTCCTTATGCTCATTAAGATTACGAACAAATGCATACAATGAGAATCCTAATGTGATATCTGCAAATTATTGCAACATCATTATTTTTTATACCTATCATACTTAAATTTGTGAAACTATTTTCTTATCTATTTAATGCTTATCTAATTTATCACAATCATTTTTATGTCAACCTAACTAAACTATATCGTTCTATCCTATAATAACTGTGAAAATCACCAGGTGATAGTAAAAACAAAAAACGTCCATACTTTTGTATAATGACTTAAAAAAACTAAATCCTTTGTATGTAGTCTTAAGCATCGAACTCAGGCTTTTAGGTATTAATGGAAATGATAAAGTACCATGTAGGTACACACTGACAAATAACGACTTAACTATCTTTAATGCCTAATACCTTAAGGACTATGACTTTTATTCACACGATAGTGAAGATCAGTGAAGATCGTTCATTCTTACAAGCTATTAGTGGGACTAGAGGTCACTCTTTGGATCCTTATTCAGGAACGAGAAAAATGTCGAACGAAACGTAGAACTTTGTCGAACTGAAACTTACAAGTCTATGTGTCCTTAACTCTAACATACGCCTATTATATGCTGAACTTGTTCCGATTTATATTCGAATGCTCTGGATGTGTGTATAATATATCGTCGAGATATGTGGGTTAGAAGCGTTTTCCGTTCGTTTCTTACTTATATAATCGCTTAAATTTTGTGTTTAAGTACTCTAGAGGTGCGACGAGCCGATTTCGAGCGAACTCGTAAAGTCAGCACGTCGATTTTTCTTACTAGTTAAGCTTACGATCAAATATTTGGTTTAGCCATGTCGTCGCCAGTGGCGGACGATGTTTAATAATGGGGCGAAGCTTTTGCGCTTTTGCCTAAAACAATATAATTTTTCAAATCATAAGACTTATATGACTAGTTTTTGCTGATGCAGCGATCCTTTATAAACACTCAATAACCGGTGAAATTTATTCAGGATTGATATCGTTCTTTTTTTGAATATTCACCGATAGTAACGTATCTTTGCATCGAATGGAAAGAGCTTAAATAAACTTTCTCTGAATTCAATTCAATTTATCAGAAGCGTGTGTGTGTTCGATAATAATACGAAAATATTGCTTAAAGTTTCAACAAGGTATTATTTAGGCTCTTTCTTCCTTTTATTACTCGTAACTATTCAATACTCTACTGGCTTCAAGCTAAGTAATACTTTAAGTTATGATTCCCTGAATTCATCTTAGAGTTAAACGCATTTTCGCACGCATCAACCGAAACAGTCCACACCTAGGCACCGCAAAATAAACGAAACGCGCGCACGTTACACACTTCCACTCAAACGAAGTCGTTATATGCTACAAATAAACTAAAAATAATCAAAATATAAATAAATAAATACTAGATTTGGTGGAATTGAATTTTTTCACTCGCACGCGTGCACTTTCGAGGCGCAAGAAGCACGACAACCACAATATTGGCCAACTTTTATAGCTTACAATCTTAGCACGTCTTCTCAATAAAGTGTTTACATATCATATATATATATATGATATATAATGTGGACAAGCGTGAGACTTCAACAACAACAACGAGGCTACAATGTAGACTTGATATTTTTTTCTCTTATACACATTGTCGGAATAAACGTCGAAGGCAAGTGTTGGATCTCTATCTTGTTACATACGCAGATTATAGGAAAAAAATGGTCGTTTGTCTTTGTCAACTACATATGCATAATAGAAAGGAACTCTATATGACACTCAAGCGCTAGGATGACTGCATACTCAATTCGACAGCATTTCGCGAAAGAAAATTTGCCACTGAAGAATATTAGTAAATAATAATATACGTCCTACAAATATGGAATTTGAACTTTTAAAAAATCGAGGCAGTCTTCAACAATCTTCGTCAACGGTGAAACAAGGCTTCGACATAGCGGGCGAACAATTGCAGAACGAACGCGTGAAGCTATAATACTCTCTTTCGGTTTTCATCGTTACATTTTTGTATATATTTCACACGATAAATATATATGTATGTGTAAGTGTGTGTGTCCAAGCGACGAAAAAACGGAAAGGAAAAATCAGTATTGTCCTTGCTTCATCGAATCAACGAGGCACGTACAGTTTATGCGCGGTTTTTTTACATTTTCTTGTTCCCTTTCGATACGTAACTTTCTCTCTCTCTCTCTCTCTCTCTCTCTCTCTCTCTCTCTCTCTTCTCGTTTATCTATACGACTTTAATCTGCTATACATGTTGCAACATCGACAAACAAAATGCGCTACGTCAACCGAATGTTCAAGCGAAGATTTAGTAGGGATACGTGTTTCTCGTTGTCATTTCACAGCTCTATTCTGGTTTTGCTCAACAACAAAATTGTACAGGTATAAGTTATACAGGGGATTGCGACTATGGAAACAAAGGTAGCTATACTATCAGAGCAAATAAATCACGATTATAAAGCAACGAAAACATCGTCAGCGATCAAGTTGTATGTACCTCATCAATCGTATATATTACCGTTAATTACACAAAAACGAGCGAACGAACAACTCGGACTCGCGAAGTCAACTATGTATATAGGTAGAATATTCTACGGTTACGCAAAAATGGAACTTCATCGCCATCAAAATCGAAGTATAACACGATATATAATATAATGCTCCGCTATAATATATGCCCTATGCGTCAACGATATACTTATTACGTAACACTACACAACACAACATAACAGCGTGCAAGTTTCTCCTCAAAGTCATCATCATCATCGACGTCTTCTTCATCAGCTTCACAACTTTTGGATTCGCAATCGTGTGTCCGGCGTGAAAAATCAACCTGCCGGAGAGAGTAAAAATTCAATTTACAATAAAACATCCTCGAGCCATCTCATCTTTCGTAATCAAGCGTCGGATGTACGGCAAACAATATGCGCTAATAAAGAGTACACACGATATGAGCCGTTGCTATAATAAGCGCGAAGAAGAGACGGCCGGAAAAATCCCGCGTCTTTTATGAGCCGAGCACTCGAGGCATGAAAATTGCGAATTTAGCGTACAATGGAAAACGGAGGTCATATAGCCGTCGAGGCTCTTAAGACGCACACTACGACCTCCAAGTCTCTATATCGAATTAGTCGCGGCTCTCTCGAATACACGTGTACGCGGATCTATGTTTACCAGCGATGATTATAATAAATTTTCAAAAGATTTCAGCGGGTTGATTTTTCGACGCTGATGGAGAGATGCTGTACGCACGTTATGCGACTTAATCGGACGAGTCGGAATCGGAGGCTGCGTGATCGGTGCTCTCGTCGTGAGACTCGCCGCTCGACTCTGGAATCGTCTTCTTTGGTGTACTCAGCGACGTCGAGGTGGCTGTGATGTAGGCGCCTGGACCTTCGCCCTGTGTGTGCTCGATACCGACCCTTTGGAATGGAAAGAAGATTTTTGTTTTTTAGTTTTAAGTTTGTAATTCAGAATTCTTGGTTTTGCTGATGGAAGATTTAATTGGAATTATTATAAGCAGTAATCCGTCGTACTGATTGTGGGATTATTCGCGCGTAAGTAAGATGGAACAAGTTTAAGTAGAACGAGAGCCCACTATGGTAAGGCGATTATAGAAGTATTTTAACGAGGCTTACTGTTTCTAACTGAGGCCAGGATAGAACTTTTTTAGAAGAAAAGAATACAATAGAAAATTAAGAATAGATTTATCTACGAAATATAGTGAACGACTTTGTAACAAATGACTTTTGTACAAGCTAAAAGGGATCACAGCCATACGTATGCATTCAGATATCACCGCTTCAACAGATTTAAAAAAAAAACTCGAAACGTCATTGACATTGCCAATCACGCGTATAATCCTTTAAATCCCCGACCTTAGTAAATCGACGCGTCACCGCCTCAGGGCACAGACGCGATAACAAAACCCAACTATTACCAACACACTCCTCCATTGTTGTATTAGAGAGGCCGACACAGCTTGTATACATATAGTTGCGCAAAGCGATACCCCGCACGACGCGTAGATTAATCAAAGGTTTCTCAATTGCCGAATAACTTTCACGCGATGAGCGCGACGTTCGAGCCTCGGAATGAATTTGAGATTCGTAGATGTAAGAGGTATGCGTATATCTACTGCACCCGAGGCCATCACGACTTTTGTAAGGTGAACCCATACTGCGTCGTTGACTTTATGGGGTTTGCGCGTCTAGAGCGTTACCCTAATGGCTCAATTACTGAGAGAAACGAGAGGACCAATTATTTCTGATCGTAAGTTTAAGAACGTTTATAAAGTAATTTTTACTACTAACCTGTACTCGTGACGCGACAGATTCCTGACGTACTTCTCCGGCGGCGCGTCGCTGTCAAAGTTCTGGAAGCTGACACTACGTGCCGTCGTGTGGGACACCTGGGTAGCCGGCATCGTGAACTCTACGTAGGCATACTCGGACAGCTTCTCCGGAATCTGGTCGTACGACGTCAGGTTCATGCGGCAGACCAGCTGGTGCGTCGTGTAAGCGCCTGAAAATTACATTCAATGCGTAATCCTCGATAATCAACGGTATACGTATAGAATATTCATAAATTAATTTGCGTTTGATGAATGAAAAGTTGAAAAGTGCGGTATAGTTCGCGAAAGGTAAAAGTATTACAAGTATGTATACGCGACTAGTGCGATCAGTAGTAACGGCCGGATCGATACGGACGCCTTGGACTACTGATCAATATTCAGAGGTTCATCGTCCTAATATAAAGTTAGAGTCGTCGGCGCCAGTGCGAGTTTTCTCGAAACAATGGTAAACTCGTAAAGATTGTTATGAGCGCTGCTTTAATTCGTATATTTAAAAAAAAAAGAACCTTATTAACCATTAATTATGCACTACTTTCTAAAGCTGAAACTTTCTTTTAGGATATATTACACTCGAGCGCGCTAGCTGCAAAAATTCAGTTTTAAAAGTAGGTTTATCGTCGCGTAATTAGCGAAATAAATTTTGGTTTTAATGTTTACTGCAGTTAGGTAAATAAAAAGCAGATTCTATTACCTTGTCCTTCCTTGGGCAGACGCGGCATCCTCCAGACAATAGCGTGATGTTGATGCTCATACTTGGCCTGTCCAGAGGTGACCTCCATGAGCTGAGGCTCGAGTGTGTCGACGGCGCCGAGGAACCTCTCGATGCCCTTGATCTTTCCGGTGCGTCTGTGGGCGGACTTGACCGAGCCATACCTGAAGTGCTTCTCCACGCGGAACAGGTAGATCCAGCACTCGGGAATCGGGAAGCGGACCATCACGTCCTCGCAGGGAACGCGACCTAGCTTCCGGGACGCAAAACCTGGTACCAGAATGTCGGCCCGAAGCTCGACCTGCAAGTTTTTCAAATGAAAGATCTATAAGTTTACGTTCGATAGTGCGTATATGATTAACTTATGTAAAGCTTTCTTTGTTGCACTACAAGCATAAAGCTTCGTGAAAGCTCGTTTTATCTTTACGATGCATCGCAGACATAAAGGTCGGTGTTTTAGTATACGAGTCAATTCAAAGAAAAGTTAACGACACCGAGATTGTGTTTACTCGGTGTGTATAAGGAGGAAGCGTAGGAGTCAGGCCATTTACCTTATTGCCAGTAACGCACATGACGGCTTTGAGTTGCAGTGGCAACTCGCGATTCCGTGGCGGCCTCACGCGGAACCTCATCAATTCGATGTAACATGCGTCCGGTGGTTTGAACCTTTTTGTTAGTGAACAAAATTATTAGTATGTTAGGGTCGTTATTGTCAATCGCAACAATGTACACAGCAAAAACGAGCGTTTGAGTATTATTAGAGACACAAGGAAAAAGCGGAAAATTACTTCGTATATTATGCAAGTATAAAAGGGCTTACTTGATGATTCTGGATTTTTCATACTCGTCCTGCTGGACACAGGCGTGAAACTCGACGTTCTCGAGTCGGATCCACTCCTCCGTGGCCACTGGGATAATGTCGTGCCTGCCGACGACCTCTTTGCCCTGTCTCCAGATGTCATTGATTCCCAACTCCACGTCGGGCATACCTGGAAATTTCAAATCGTTCTAGTAACTCATAACTCGAGAGTTGAAAGATAAGAACCGTTAAGATATTCCGATAGACTTACCAGAAAGAAAACCAAGGAAGAACAGACGAACGCGCGCAATCTGCTTGTCGACGTGTCCGTCGGCGGCCTGTTCGACGTAAAGCTCGTCCACGACGTTGATCTGCACCTCCTCCATCTTGTACTGCAAAGCTCTGTCCCTGTGGACCTGAAGCCTGAAAAGAGCCTCTTCGATGGCCACCGAGAACGTCTTCATGTCCTCGTAGTTTTGTGAGCCGAGCTTGAACAGCTGCGAGATCTAGGTTGAAAGAAAGTTGTTATGATGAAAACTCTGGACATTTAATTTTACTGAGGATGAAGGAACTGGCGAGTATGAGAGCTTCGAGTCTGATGGCGAGAGAGTAATGGAAAAGTTTTCTAATACTGCAGAGAACTCATTGTGCTACGGTGCTATAGGACTATAGATGGTTCTATACACTTCGCGCTGAAAATTGGTAGCGAATTACTGGCGCTGGCTTTATAGCTTGACGGAGTTTGCATTGTTCCTTTTTTATAGGAGATCGTTAAAACGTAACGTGATATATTAATTTTACCTGTATTTTAAAACTATAATAAGATTTATGTGTCTGTCTGTTAAAGCTTGAAATTAGTCTACGTATGTCCATTACTTTCTCACCTACCTTCCACTCGAGAATTTCGAGATTTCTTGCACTTGAGATGAGGATGACGCGTGTGCGTATGTGTGCAAGTGATATGAGACTGTACATCGACGAGTTTGCAAAAACTTATATGGGTATAACTAATGCAAAGCTAGTAATAAGTAATCGGCCACTATGTGTGTATTATTTAGCGCATCTATATAGCAAAAAATCAAATTATGCATATAATAGGCGCTCGGCAATGTAACACATGATCATCGCGGAAGTTACTATGATGAGCGACATTTGTGTATTATGTGCGTGCATTTCATGTTGTGTCATTATTTACTTACGTCGATATCGAACTACTCTATAACGACCGTAATATTTCAGTGCCGCGAACGCTCTGCACGTTACAAACACACACGTTATAGCCTTCGTTGAAAAGAGTCATCATCGGTTTTTTATTCTCATAATATGCAAGAATCGAATACAGATAATACAGTGTATACAAGAGATAGACATAAATCGAGAGAGAGAGAGAGAGAGAGAGAGAGAGAGAGAGAGAGAGAGAGAGAGAGAGATAGAGAGAGAGAGAGAGAGAGAGAGAGAGACAGAGAGGAAACGTTTTTCAAGTTGAACGAGATTTAAACCATCAACGCTCGAACGATGCTTGGCCAATATGACGACGAAGAGGCTTTTTTGCGTGATTTGGGAGGAACCACGTGAGAGAGTCTCCTCGAGATTATATTGCAAACAGCCGCGCGGTTAGTACTTAAAAACGCTGGAAAAAAATTACGCATCGGGTGTCGGATTGAAAAAAAAATTGCAGCATATTTAAGCAATTCGAAGGGCCCCAGTCCATTATTTTCGGTTTACTTTATCTTGGGATAAAGCTTACTATACATCGAAGTTGATACGACGTTTAATGTCGAGTTAATTCAGTTCGAATGAATCAGAGTAGTTGTCAAGTTCAGTGTACAGTAAGGGAAAAAATGCTGCGTGCTTATCGAATGTCAGGGTTTAATCATCGCTAAACTCAAAAACGAGAAGAGACGTCCAGAATCTCCAGTGTACAACAGTTTTAATGTCGACCTCGGAATACCACCGAACACCGCGTGTTATCAACTCCTAAACTATGTATGCAATCAACGTGGTATTCCAAGGACGAACCAACCTAAATGCGACCTGAACCCAACATACCTGTGGCGCGTGTTCAACCGGCAGCCCCAACTTCTTCAGATCACTTCCAAACTCCTTGACACCCTGATAATCACCCTGAATGGCGTAGGCAGCGAACTGACTGAGTTTGTTCGTAATTCTCTCGGCCTTGGTAACCTGACCAGGTCTGACACCAGGTCGCTCCTTGTACAATATGTACTGCAGCTTGACGGTGAATATTTTGCCGTACTGGTCAAACTGCTGGGCCGCGATATCCGAGACCGAGTAGCAAGCCAGCAACGGCAATTCTTGGAAGGGATCTTTGTCGCCCTTGCTGTTGTACAGCTGCAGCACTGGATTGTCACCCTGGTAGACGAGCTTGGCGAAGATCTTCTTCCAGAAACGTTGACCCGTGATCTTCTTCTTGATCGGCTGGCGAAGCTGCATCTCCCAGCCGTCGCCGGTGTAGGTGACGCGGGGAAAGTCCTCGAGGGGTTGACTGACGTCTTCGTCGAACAGTGGTGTTGGTGGTGTTTCCTGAAGTGTTTCAAGACGGTTAGATCTGTTCCTTAGGTTCGGATATTAAAATATTTGATAAGCTCACCTGAGAATCGGTCCTGGTCATTTCGGAAGGTAGGGCAGCTTCGGTTGGAAGGACGGCTTCCTGGGCAAAGCCGCCGGATTTGTCAAAGGGGTTGAAGCGCGGCGAGGTGTCCGCGTACGCAGTGTTCATTGGGCTCTTGGGTGGTGGCGCCAGAACTGGAACCGGTCCTCCTTCCATGACCCCTGTTGCGTCGCCGTCTTTTGGCCTGTTGAAAATCGTATTTTTTGTTATTACGAAATAGCAATATACACCTATGGAATATCTCCCTTGATACTTGAATTTCAGAGTGAAATAATTTAACCGAGAGTTAAATTTGAAATTCATGAAAAAGCACATAAGACGCAGAATGATTAACCCTGAACCAGGAATATTGCGGTTATGCGAACTTTATAAATTCGGTCACGTTTCATGCAAAGCTCTTCAAATAAGAAACTGACGAGATTTTAAAATTTTAAAAACCATGAACCGGAGAAAACGAGACTTACTTGATGAACACACTGAAGTCTGGACCTTCATCCGAATCGGCAGAGTCTCGCCTTCTCGCCGTGACTTCTGGTGGCGGTGCAGTCATGCTCAGGAAGGAGTCGAAACCATCGGCCTCCTCCCCAAAACCGGTCACCGGTTCTGTGCTTACTGCACCCGAAGAATCACCCCATACTGAAATAAAGAAAAAATTAGTACTTCATAAATTCACTAAAAACTTTATGGCAGGTATATCAATTCAGCATAGCTAACACCACCTCTACCCACTCAACCCATCAACACACCCCTTCCTAATAATCCTGAATTGATTTCTCACTTAACGCCAAGACTATCAATAAAATGAAATCAAAGTGACTCACCATCGCTGCTGGTGTCCATGGCAGTGTGCGCGGGAGCGGCGCCACCGGTAAACGGATCGAAGAACGGATCGCCGGTGTTTGCTTCGGGCTCCGCGGCCTTGTCGAACTTGGAAGCGAACGCGTCGAAAGCATCGCCTGTTTCCTCGATCGCTTTCGTCGTCGCGGCAAAGCTGTCGTCAGCTCTGTATACATATTTTCATGGTTATCAGATATTAAAGGAGCGATTTGTGATTTGAAATTGGGCTGTAGCAATTCGTCGGAAAAATAAAAGCTTGGTAGTAGCTAACAATCAACGTGTACTTATTGCAAAGAACTTTATGAATAAAGATTGAAATTACGTGTACGACGTTAAAACTTCATTCCGAGCTACTAAGAATGTAAATGGAATGCGCAAACTCTCAAAAGAAGTGTACCGCGCGCATTTCCATTAGAACATCTTCTTCGACAAGCGAGCCGCATCGTCTTTATTGATCGTAATTACCTGTAACCAGCCGATGGAAACTCGGTAGTGGAAGCCGGGCTAGCCGACATGTAGTCGGTGGTGTCTTGCGCCGTTTGGGCGCCACCGCCGAAGTCTCCCAGGAGATCCGCGAAAGCACTGCCAACGCCTCCCGTGGGAGCAGCGGCGATAGCTGTGGTGGACGTCATCGTCGTCTGCGGCATGGAATAGAAGCTCGAGGCGTCTACCGATGGTGTCACGGCGCCGAAAATACCCGCCGGCGTGTGGGCTTCCGGCTGCGGCTCCGGCACTGGAGTGGCGAACTCCGCTGCCCTCGATGTGGTAATTTCCGCTGCGGGTTGGGCTGAGAACGATAAATATTTTGTGTCGTTTATCAATTCGAATTCTTTTTATTAGAGGGATTAGAATATCACACTCACCGGCAGGTGGCGACCTGGTGGTCAACGAGGGCCTCTTCTCCTGGACGAGACTGGGCTCGAACATTTGCCCCGCATCCTGCGCTCCGACATCGGAGAACGGGTTATCCGACAACGTCGACGTCGCGGCGGGCGGGCTGAACAGGGTCGCATCCGTCGCCGTCGGCGTGACGCCGACCCCGGCCTCCTGGACCTGAGCCGGCGCCTGGGCCGGCGGCGCGTCGAACAGACCGAGCATGTCCTGCGTGTTGTTGCCCGCCGCGTCCGGTTGATCATCAGCAACCTTCGCGGCGTCGTGGATGAGGTCTGGCACGCTGCCATCGACGTCGAGGAGGTCGGCGAAGCTGTGCTCCGGCGTCGGCGAGGGCGAGTGCATCAGCGTTGGACTGGGCGTCCTTGTAGCTTGCAGCCGGTCCAGCATCTGGTTCGAGGTCTCGTCCATGGCCCCGGTGACCGAGAGGATCAGGTCCTTGGTGTTCCTGGGCGGCGGCGGTGGACCCGGTCGAGGTGGTGGCGGTGGACGCGACGGTTTGCTCGGGGGCGACGTCACCGGGGTCGCCTGAGGCGGACTGCTCAACTGCACCGGTGTTGCTGCTGCTGGCTGGACCGGTTCGTCGCCGAAGAGGTCTACCGTCGTCACTGGTTCCGGAGCCTGGGGCACCGCCGCCGCCTCGGGGCTCACGAAGGATGTGGGCTCGGGCTCTGGTACCACTGCCGCTGCCTCCATTCCGAAGGAGGCGAAGGGGTTGGTCGAGTCCGTCGGTGGCTGGTACGTCTGGTCGGTCACAAAGTTGAAGAACGGGTTGACGTCGGCACCAGCCGTCGCCTCCTCGGCCGGAGCGCTGAAATCCTGCAGGAAGGGGTTGGATGCCTGCGCCATCGAGGCGTCCGGGGCCGGGTAGTCGTCCATGAGGAACGGATTTCCACCCTTGGAATCCATGGTTGGGTATCTTTCTTCCTACTGATTTAACCGAACGTTTGATTTACTTGTTGATCAGCTCGGACTCGAGCAGCTTCAGCTCGGTTTTGGTGGGGTCCACACTGGCGAAGCTGGTGTCGAACGGATCAATGTCCTCGGCAGCAAAGTCACTGTCCTGAAGCGGGGTCAAGATCTTGCCGCTGGGCACCTCCTGGGTGTCCAGGCAGAGGATATCCTTGTCCTTGGCCTCCTCTGCACGAGGGTCAAAGTCTGGATCCTCTTCAACGATGGACTTCTTGATCACCTGCTCAATGACCGGATGGAGCTTGATGGGACCAGGCTCGGGTACCTGGCTGAGCTCGTTTTCCAAAAGCTTGAGCTCGGCTTTACCCGGTAGGATGTCTGTGGCGTGAGAGGTGTCGAAGGGGTCCTTGTACGAGAGCTCGACTTCCTCTTCGATGGTACTAGGCTTGACGTTGGGCGCCAAAGGCTCGACAGGCACCTCGACGTCGGTGTCTAGGATGCTGTCCTGTCGCTTGTCGAGAGCCTTCCTCTTGTTGATCAGAGACTCGATGACGTCGGAACTCTTGACGACGTTCGATCTACCGGTGACTGTTCCAAAATCGCTCTGACGTCGGTTCTGCGGTTGAGCTGGCTGTCCGGATCTGGGATCGAAGTCGTGGTCGCTCAAGCTGTGGGTGAGACCCGTGGCGACTGGATCCTCCTGGAGAAGCTCGGATTCGATGAGCTTGAGCTCTGTCTTACCGGGCGCGGTGCTAGGTACGAAGCTGGTGTCGAAGGGGTCAACCTCGGTTTCGTCTAGTTCCTGCTCTGGAGGAAGAACCTCATCCAGGGACTTCTGCGGATAGTACGGCGTCAGAGGTTTGCCTGGTAGAGACTTTTCCTCTTCGCTGGAAGCTAGAAGATCCGGTTTCTTCGACGGAGTGGGTAACTCGAAGGCTACGGTCTTGGGTAAAATGTCGAGCGCCTCAGGTCTCGAGGGTTTCCTGCCCTTGGTTACGGCCTGTGCTTGAAACTCGAAATCCTCTTCCTTCACCTGGAACTGAACTTCAGGCGTTGGTGTAGATCCTCTGGATATGGATGGTGGTCTCGGCGGAGGTGGTTTCTTCTTCTCCGGTGCCGGTGCCTCCTCTGCTCTGGGGTCAAAGTCGTCGTCGTCTAAGTCGTCGAGTGCCGATTTCTTGACCTCGCCAAGAAGCTCCTTCTCCAAAAATTTCAACTCTGTCTTACCGGGTGGCAGCTCTTGAATAGTCGAGGTGTCGAACGGATCGACGTAGGAGATCTCCTCGACCGGCTTGATGGGCTGATCGGCTAACTGGCTGAGATCGGTATTGGATCCCCCTAGAAGATCTTTCTTCGCAACACTGAGAGCAGCCTGGGCTTTGGCTTTTAGGAGTCCAGTCTCATAGTCGCGGTGGAGTCCGCAGGGATCGGTGAGCGAAATCGAGACCTCGGATATAGGGAAATCCTCTAGCTCCTTCTCGATGAACTTGAGCTCGGTCTTGCCGGGCACAAGGTTGTCGGCGATAGTAGTGTCGAAGGGGTCGTCCTCGTTGACGAAGGTGGCCGCCTCGAAGCTTGCCTCGATTATCTCCTCCTGGAAGTCGAGCTTCTCCGGCTCCTTCTCGGCGAACGGGTCGTCGGCTTCCTCTAAAACGACCGGTTCAACCGGTCCGTCAAGGTCGAACTCCTCGTCGTCTAGAACCGGTATCTCATCCAGCAGAGTCTTCGGCTCTAGCTCGAACTCGGAGATGTCAAGAGGCTTGTTCTCCTCGGTCTGATTGTCGCCGTTGGTCGCCGGAGTAACCGGTCTGGTCAGAATCGGCGGGAGTTTGGTAAGGTCGATCGGTATGTCGGGAAGATCGCTGTCGTCGTCGAGCAGAGTCTTCTCGACCTCGACTGGTTCGGCGTCGGCGTCGGGATTGTCTACCGTAACGATCGGCTCCTCGGAGTCGAAGTCACCGAGAAGATCCTGATTCTTCGGCCTGGGCCGATTTCTGCCGATCTTGCAGGTGCTCACGTGGTCAACTCTGCCGGAGAGTACCTCGACGGCATTGCCCAAGCTGACGAGCTTCTTGCCGGTCTTGTCGACGACCTTGAGAACCTTGTCGGCGTTGGAGGTGTCGAAAGGATCGTCGCCAAGTTCCTCCTGAGTCGGGCTGTCGGGAATGTAGGCGAGCTCTACCTCGATGTTCTGAAGCGCATCGACGTAGGTCGTATCGAAGATGTCCTCGTCGGCCGAGTCCTCATGCTCGTTGTCGTCGTCGTCGGGAAGCTCGACGATGCCGTCCTCTGTGACCGGTAAGGCTTTGACCTTATTGTCCTCGGGCTCCTCCTTGAGCTCGATAGGATTGCCGTCCTTGTCGAAGCCCACGTACTTCTTGGCGAGCTCCTGCTTCTTGGCCTGGACCTCGGGATCGTCCTCTGGGTCGGGCTCGGGCTCGGGGGCCTTGCGCTGGAAGAACGAGGTCGACTTGATGCGGTCGAGATCGTCCTGGGTTTTCTTGAGGATCGAGTCGACGCCCGAGGTTAGCGCCTGGAACTTTTTCCACTCGTCGTTGCCTCCAGCGGCTGCGCTGGCCTCGCCGCTGCTCGCTGCTTCCGCTAGCTTCTGCTGGGCCTCTGCCCGCTCGCGCCTGTAACGCTCGAGCTCCTCAGGATCGAACTCCTCGTCGTCCTCGCCTTTCTTGCCTTTCTTGCCCTTTTTCTTCTTCTTCAGGCCCTTGGCTAGCTTGTGCATCCTCTAAGAGCTAACGTGGTGCGGAGGCCTCTGTAACATTATCAACGATTTTCGCTTTGAGTATGGCTTATTTTCATAATTGCAAGCTGGGCTGATTGCCGATACACAGAAAATGAGCTTTTACTGAATCTAGCCGATGGGGTTGCTATCGACGCTTTTATCAATGAAATATGCGGACGCTGAAAGTTTTTGTAAAGCCAGCCTAACGCGTTAAAACTTTGAGCAAGGCTTTCAAATTTTTTCAACTCAGATTTTTCGTACTTTAAACGGCAGTTTGAATGTTAAAGCTCTCCTTTTATTTGTTTTATATTTTCGTACAAAGCTCGATTTCTAAAAGCACCCCATATAACCCAAGCTTTTAATAATAATTCGCTCGTTTTAACCACGTTCACGTTCATTAGCAACGCATGCATCGCGCTTATTTGCAAACGAGGATCGATAACCAAACTCAAATTACAGCCTACACAACAGCCTGTAATTAAAAGGGCCTCGCTTTATAATTACAAAGAGTTCATTAAAGCACCGAAATGAAAATTCAAAGCGTCTATCGTGCTATCGGTTAGACTCTAGCAAAAAATTTTCTGTGTGCAACGATCAAAGTGGCCTTACTTTTGTCTCTTTTGTCTGGCTCACTCGGGATATGTCATATTGCGCGGCGACTTTCTACTTTAACTCTATACTACTGCTCTAACTTCCTACGGGAATATAACAGTGCGTTAGGGTGAGGACATAAGATAGTGAGTTCAACTTCGAGCTTTCACAGATAAGTTATAGATAAGAGCTTCTTTGTGCATTCTAATTTTTTAATTAAAAAATTTGCATAAAAGTGGAACACGCCAGGCATCAAAACATTCGATAAACGTGCAAAAAGTGAAGTCTCTCGCGACAAATATTTACACCGAGACGCACCCCGCTCACCTTGGGACTTCAGAGCAATCGATATAATCAGTGGAGAAAAAAAACAGAACCGCCTGTCCGAGTATTGGCGGAAAGAAAACGAGAACAGGAGGGTTGATTCAGTGCCAGCTGACATATGCGGTCAGTATGCGCAAGGGCTCCCGGACGAATGTATCAACCGCGAAGTCTGCTTTTAGGCGGACGCGAACGATTTAATCGCCTTAAAGGATTTGATGTTAATCCAGCGACGCTGCGCTTCGTTTTTTAGCGCGTCGCGTGATTAGAATCCTTTTTTGTTTTGGGTTGACATTGTGCAGGAATATAATAACGTAGTGAGATGAAAAAAAGCATGCCAACAAAATGCTGATTTTATAATTAAAATGGTATGGTAAATTAAATTTCGTTACGTACAAATGCGAATGTATATTCTGTAACTATATTATAACTATATGTACATGGCAATCTATTACTCTGATTAAATTTTCAAGAAACATGTTCACCTTCTTAAATAAGAGACCATCTCTCCGTTAAATCCCGAGAGCCCTATACAGTCGTCTATAATGAAAAAGTTGAGAAAAATTGTATTATGATGAGAAACACTATGCCATTATACTCCTACCCTCGCGTGTAAATTTGCGCGCGCATGCATTAAAACTAAAATCAAAAGGATAAACGACTCTCGCGCATTTATACTTTCGTACAAATTCCGGCGTAGGTGGCCGGAGGAAATATCTATCGATCCTCCCGCGAAAGACGTAACTGCAAAGTCGGTGCGACTCGTTCTCGGATTAGCGGGTGCGAAAACTTCGCAGCTGTTGAAAAAATGTATATTTTATGTATATTACAAAGGATGCGGAGGAAGCGAGTTCCGCGTTCGTGCGTTTATTGACGCTAAAAGCTTTCTATTATATTAAAGCGGTGAAGTATACGAGGTGCATCAGCTGCATTTTTTGCGAAGTTTGTGTATTAATAGTCATACGTGCGACTGAGGCTTTCCGGCATTTTCTGTGCCTTTATACACAAACACACACACACACACACACACACGTTGAAACATTTATCGATTCGAAGCGCTGATATTAAAAACATCCCTGCAGGCAACAACGACGAAAATGCAATACACTTTTACACCCCTGCACAACGATCGTCGAGCATTTCGCATCAACGTTTCCATAAAGAGAAAAAATACAAGCAAACAGCGAAAAACACAAGCGTTACATCACGCGATACCCGGCAAAGTTGCCTCAAACGAGCAACAAAACGGTAAAAAACAAGGGGGGAAGCTGAGCACACGGTTAACGCAAAGCTTGGATAAACTCGGCAAACTGCTAACTCGATGCAATCCCGTTCGGGACAAGGCGAACTTTTTAATTGATAAATTCTGTTGGCTGAAACTAGTCGCTCTTGGCATCTCGTGTGGACTAGAAGGGGAAAAAAGGAGCAGTATAGTGGTGAAAGCTCATCGATCGTCGGAGTCATGTGTCGTTGCACTTGTCCCTTTAAAACACATATGCAGCGCACACAGAGCAAAGCGAAAAGCCAGTTGGCGTGAGGAGGAGAATCAAAGAGCCCCTGTATAGCTAGCTGCACGTATGAGTAGGAAAGAGAGTTGATAATTAAATCTGACCTAATTTCAGCAGTGTGACTTTTCTCTTTCGGTGCAGGGTGTACGGGGATAGTTCGCTGAGCCGAGATTTTTTCGGGGTGGAAGTGGATTTCCGTGAGGACGCGTTGATTGAAGGGTTCAGCAATGTACAGATATCAAAAACATACAACGATAACCATCAGTATAGATGCATTACGAAGCTTTAGACAGACAAAGCTCCAACAGCCGAAAGCTCGAAATTTCTTCAAGTAGAGAAGCTACCGCTACGGACGGCCAAGAGCAGTACACACACAGTAGTCACGCACACTCAAAAGCTCCCCGTCACTCCCAGAAAACTCAACGTGCCGCCCTTCGCTCTCTCTCTCTCTCTCTCTCTCTCTCTCTCTCTCTCTCTCTCTCTCTCTCTCTCTCTCTCTCTCTCTCTCTGTCGAGCCGGCGGCGCTACACACGCTGCTTCGAGCTTATCGATTACCTCTCCCCTAGGAAACCGCGCGCCGAAAGTTCCTCGTGACGTGGAACGCCGGGACACGTCGCCCGTGTCTCTAATACTCGTATACATATGCCCAGGACATAATGAGCAGGATTACGAGGCGTTGACCTTCAGTATACCGCATATAATAGGACATCAGTTCTCTAAGGACGATGTGTTAACGGGTTTATTGGAGCGAGCGGAGAGGCGAGTTATGTATTTTATACAATCGGCGCAGCTGCTGCGGTGTATTGTTCGAGGCGCGAGCGCGAAAACGGGTAAGTGGGTTAAGGCCGCGTGGATGCGAAGGTGATGCTGGAATATGCACGAGACGTGTATTTTCGGTGATTTCGATCGATCGCGCGCTTTATATCGAAAATAATCCGCCGTCAACAGATTCGAGAGCGAGCTTAGTCGCACACTGTTATGTTTTTATAGGAATGACGCGGAACGCGGAAGAAAAAGCACCCGGCCAATTCTGATGCAATTTGCGCGAGAGGCTCACTGCAGCGGAAGAATTCTTAATTAAAGTTCATTAGCCGCTGCTGCTTCTTTTCTCTCGCGCTCGCGCGAGTGACATTTATACACAGAGGCGGCGAGAGAATGGGTCAGTGGGATATGCAAGCGCAGTGGCGGGACTTTTCGAATCGAGCTTTTAGACGATGTCTCTCTCTCTCTCTCTCTCTCTCTCTCTCTCTCTCTCTCTCTCTCTCTCTCTCTGTTATTGATTATTGGATCTGACGCGGCGAGTTCCAGCGGGGAGACTGCCGATATCGAACGTAAATCACTTGTGCTGTAAGAATAACGGTTTCGTGATGATTATTCAAGATTAGCGCGACACGCCTTGCATTTTTCAATAGAAGTAAATTTTTATTCCCCGAGAGAACGTATCCAATAGCAAATACAATAAAGGCACAACAAACGTCATTGAGGCGGCGGAATTCGATACAGAGCTTGCGAATCTCGATAAGAACCGAAGGCACAAAGCTTCTCGGCGATATGCACAAGAAGAAAATAAAAAACCGAAAACACACAGGTATACACAATATATACTCAACAGCACACTTCCGGCTTCGAGGGAAGAAAAAAATCAATAACACAATGGTCGAAATGAAAGAAGAGACAAGAAGAAGAAAAAAGCGAAGCACCTACTCCTGTGTATATCGCGGATCGATCCTTTAGGTCGTCTCCTCGGCAGCAGCTCCTGCGAGAGAGTGGAAGGAGTGGCCGCTCGTGTTAGTACGCAGAGTCGGACCCCCTACCACCAACACAACGCCGCGCGCGCGGTTGTATATGAACGTCGAGGGGGTGAGCTACGCACGCCAAGCTCTATCTGGTGGGGGAATGTGCTGCTCGCTTGTGGGGCTTTCGGGGAGTTTTTGAGATAATTTTTTTGGTGCGGCTGTGAATAGACCTAATCCTGTATAGTCGGTTTTGTTCGATAATTAACGAAATTCTCGGTTAGCTCGTCGCGATAGTCATCGTTTTACGTCGTTTATTTAGCGAGAGATAGAAGAGAGAAAAGTTGGATGTAAGCGGTTGACTATACTAACGAGCAATTTATTATAGAGGTAAAGTTGCGAAGCGTTGTAAAACAGACAAAAGGACAATGTAGACTATTTTTCATGAGAAAAGCAGATGTCCCAGCTCTGAACTTTCTCAATTTTATCGCAGTATTTATAACGTCGCTCGAACAGAACGTAATGTAATATTTTGCACGGAAGCATACTTAAAGTGTCAAAATGTATCGGCTACTTATTTAAATGGACATAAAATTCGCGTGAAGCCAACCGCGAGGATGTGTGTGTATTATCGTCGAGTTCGAAGAATCCACTGCGCTTATTCTATGGTCGCCGCAGTAAATCATAAAATTACATTGACTTATCGCGAAGAAAAAGAAGAAGAGAAATCGGGGAATATAAAATTTATCAAGTTCAGGAAGTTTGGTTTCCAAACGTCGGAAGAGAACACACAACATGGAGAATCTTTTAACAAATCTTTCGAAAGTGTATGTACAGGGGAAAAATTGAAATGATCAAGTTGTCAAGTTGTATAAGGTGTATAGACCGAGAGAATTGCTGCGCGCATGAAAACAACTCCCCAAAGTTTTTTACTTCTCTTCGCAGAGACGCGCTTATTTAATCAAACTTTTACGGAGCGACGAAAGCTCGACTTGCAGGAGCAATCAAACGCGCGAGAGAACAGTCGCTTTGGGAAATGATAACGTTGGATTCTGAAGAAGCCCTGATATCCAATTTAACTTTCGCCTATGATGGGGTATAATTGACAATCAATATGCAGCCGCGTCGCTCTTTCGAGGGATAATTAATTTCCACACGTCGAATTATAAAACGAATCGAATTAACTTCTTATTTATTTTTTTCAAAAATACCGTTCGACTTTGAATTTTCCGGGGGTTCTTCGAGTATAAGAGTGTATATTGAAGAGCACAGGTGTAATTGGATTTTTCGCTCCAGGAATCCAGTGCTTGCGAGAGCTTTTTTGAGGTTAAACCCTGTGCAGCTTGATCGTGACGCACGAGAGAATGACGAAAAAAGGCCGCGAAAATTCAAAACCGAATTATAGTTGTCCAGAAGCTCAATCCCGGAAAATCAATATATCCCCCGGCGGCGCGAGAAGCGTGTAAAAATAGAACGGCGCGTTTTACAATAAAGAGCCCCTCTCTCTGCAGTCATTGATCAAATGGTCCTGGTGTGCAGACCCGCGTGAATGAGATCCTAGAGAGAAACGCACGACGATGCAAAGAGAGAGAGAGAGAGAGAGAGAAAGAGAAATGGAGACTCGATCAAGGTCAGATGCGCTGCAAAAATCATTAGACGGCACGGAGCAAGTAGGGAGAGAGAGAGTCGACTGCGGGTTGTCCGAAAAGACATCGATTATCAGAGCATCCATTGCAACTGGGCTTCGGGTGAGGGGTGAATATGCGTAAAGTACACAGAAGATACTCACGACTTGCGGCCCATCAACCACACCGATCCCCGGAGCATTTTTTCCGCGTCATGGCCTTGGCTGGAACTGATCTCCTCGTCTCGCACCTTCCACACAACTCTTTATCGTGCTCCCTTGCTTAAACTCGAGGGAGGAACTGTCGAGTTGCTTACTTTCTTTCGAGACGACGTGAGAGAATACGCGTGTGTATGTGTTCGTGTTGCGTGCGAGAGATATACGGCGAGAAGACTGCGACTCGCGGCGAAAAGCTCGCGGCACAGCCGACGTCTCCTGCGTCCGGAGGAGTGGGCCGTTCGTGCGCTATTTCCAGCATCGATCGGCTCAACGAGTGAGCGAGAGAGAGAGAGAGAGAGAGAGAGAGAGAGAGAGAGAGAGAGAGAGAGAGAGAGAGAGAGAGAGAGAGAGAGTAGGTGTACAAGTACGGGGACGGGGGTTGTTGCGCGCATGTGCGATGCTATATACTCTGTATACGTATATATCTAGTGCTGCCGCTGCTGCACTGCCAGAAGAAAGAGAGAGAGAGAGGGAGGGACGCGAAGGCCGACGACTCGAGCGCTACCGGCGTCATGTGCGGGGATATGTATATGCTGCAGGTGGGGGTGGGGTATTATCTGTGAGCGCGTATGGGAGGTGGATTAGGTTTTTGGGGTTTTTCGAGTTGTATAGGGAGTTTGGATTTTGAGAGGTGACGGGACCTATTCGCGACTCTGTGGAGCTATAAGAGCTTGCGAAATGATTGCGGTTATGAAAAATAATACAAGTATTTGTTTATTAAAAAGAGGCTTGGGAGTGAGTTTTGCTGCGAAAGGATTGATCGCTTGAGAGAAGCGCTCATGTCGTTGACAACAACAATTATTTTTCCGAAGGGTCTATGAATATATGTTTTTTATATTTAATAAATGAACGAATATTTCCTGCAACTCTATTGTCAATTCGTTGTCGAAGGTATCCTGAATAAAATATCTTGTTTCGAAAACAAAATCATAAAACGCGCCACTGCCAACAGAGCCCTCAACGGCGCGCCTCCGAAGCTCGAACTTCCGTTTTCCCCAGCTAGGTGGTGTACTAGTCGAATTTAGTGGCACTCTGTTCGCCCTCGCCCCTCATATATAATACTCGTAACCCGGCCTGGCCGTATTTCGTATTCTCGTCCCCTACTGCTATCATTCGGTTCAGTTGGGCGCATCAGTCGTGTCTTTCACCTTGGAGTTACAACAACAAATTACGACGCTATACGTTATTATGCCGGCAGTACTGTTTACCAGCTGCTGATCTTTATACCGGACTTGATGAGGTCTTTTTTCAAGGTGAGCAATTTACTAAAACTTACTCTCGAGAGGTTATAATACCACCTCCATATCTACTTTTCCTCTGATGCAGCCGGTGTCACGCGCATGGCTTCTTCGGCGTGTCTCTGTACTTAATAATGGCCGACGCCATAGCTCTGTGTACTGTAGTAGTATAGTAGTTTGGCTTCTTATTCTTCTTGTAATCGCTTTTTCGCACTCGAAGGACGATTCTTCGCTTGTTTCGTTGAAAGTCGTCGGTTCGGAACACTCGATAGCGTGGGCGAGGTCATTTGCTTGGTTTTGCTTGAAGATCGTGTAAATGCTGATCACGACGTAACGGAGCGGCGAATCGGGTTAATCGTGAGATACTGTGGTCAGTTGTAATGATCGATATTCGTTGGTTTGATACAGTCGCTTTGCATTTTCTGCGCTGCTCTGACGTGGATGTTTTGATTTATTGCTAGTTGCCATGACTTTTCTGAAATAATCAGAGTGGTAGAGTGAGCTTTGAAATTGCTATGAATTGACAGGAGAGCAGGCTATGCGCTTTTTTATCATATATTTGCTTTCATAACGTGCAGGTGTGCTGATTACACTGTGTTACATGATCACTTTATGACATAGCTTTATTCTCATTCTGCAAGTATCGAATGAAAGTGTTGGCATTCCCATGTTATTTTTTAAACAGAATTATTCATTGTGGAATAAGTGCTAGCAATGGTTCAATACTTAATCGTTTATTTTCTTATCTAGTTACAGTAAAAGCTGATAAATCAAAATGGAGACAGAGACCAGGCGCAAGGGACCTAGGAGTCCCAGCGAGGATTCAGATGATATGAGGAGGAGGAAGAAGTATGACAGATCTCCATCACCCAGAAGGAGGTACAGGAGGTCTAGATCTCGCTCAACTTCCAGAGACAGAAGTTCCAGGAGAAAAAGCAGTAGAGAAAGGGAGCATGACTGGAAAGCTATGCAGCCGACTAACAAGGCAGCCAACCCACCAAACTCTACCGTCTATCCGCCACAAGTGCTTAACCAATATAATGTAGGATAGATTATATAGATATAGTTTTTTTTTTTTTTTTTTTTTGTAGAGTAGTGTTTTGACACATCAACCTGATTTTACCAATTGCAAAATTTCAGGCTGCTCAGAGGACAGCTCCACCACCCAATACTAGTCAACCACCACCTCCGATGCAGTATACCCAGGGATATGGAAACTATAACTACAACTACAGCCAAAGCTATGCCGATTATGCTGGATATCAACAGGCTGCTGGATACAGAAACGTAAGTTCCTTGTTACAGAACTACATCGCAATTTGCATACCTCTTCTTAAGCAGACAAGAGTTTTAAAAAATTCATCAATTATCGCAAAGCTCGACAAGCCGATATCTTCTCAGAGCCAACTATTGCGACTCGTGTACAGTTCTATAGTGTTCCATTTAAATCTACAATAGTCAACTGAGTAAATCACACTTTTTCGTAAGCCAAAAATCCACGTTTTATCCGACGTTCACATAATAAATGAAAAACAAAAAAACAATCAAAAAGGTTGATCTTTATAGTGTATAAGAAACTCGCAGTGTTAGTATGTTATACCGGTGTTGCGCAGCCGGCGTAATCTCTAGTCTCAATATGCCAAACTAGCATTTTTTAGCGAAAAATGGCCGCACAAGGTAAGAGAACAAGCAGCCAAATATGGCTCTACCAATTCTATCTCTGACAATGTCATGTATATAAAATTTCAAATCCACATCTTGAGAAAAGGTGAAGCTGAGCATGGGCAAAACCCTTTTGCTATTCTCCACAGGATTACCCGCCGCCGAACTGGCAAGGCAATGTGCCATATAACAGTCAACAGCAGGCTCAGCAGCAGGCAGCGGCGGCTGCTGCGGCGGCGGCCGCGGCCGCTGCTGCCGCTGCAGCCTCGATGCCTCAGACCAACCGAGGTGAACCAGCGAATCAGCAGCGCGTCGTCGACGCGGCGGCACAAGCCGCCTTACTCGCCGCGGCTAATGCCGCCGGAAATCGGCCCGAGGAAGCCAAGAAAGAAGGTACGTCTTTGTCATAAGCTCAGAACTTACACTTCTTCTTTTAGCTTTTCTGTATTTTTTGCCTGCACGTGATTGATGGAAGAAAAGTTAATTTTTTTCAATGTCGAAAAGTCGAAACTGATTTATCTTTATTTTTATATTCAAATGCATTAATGGTAACGCATCAAATATTCATTGAACATTGTGTCAGAGTTCTTTGTTATTCTAATGTCTAAACATAAATCTCTATATAAAGTACAAAAAGACTTGAATTTCCATGAGTCACAACAAAATAGTTTCGCTTTAAAATCACATTTGGTTGATTATAATCAGTATAAACAAAAAGTCTTTTTATTCGTTTTGTTTATAGTAGCACTTAGATAAGCTATTAGATCAATCATAGTTCTTTTACTCCTATGCAATTGATCAATCTTGTCTTTATGCTTGAAGCTTTATATAGGTTTTAAAGAAAAAGAAAATTGCGATATTACTTTTTGCATGCCACCAGTGTTAATAAATTAATATATCTTATAAACAATTAGCCATCGCAGCCGAACTGAAACAGCAAAAAGCAACGCTGGCGAAACAACGCGAGGAGTACATCAAAAAGTCGTCGACGCTTCAGCGTGAATTAGAAATTCTGCGGAAGCAGTTCGAAGAAATCGGCAAAGAAGGAGGCAGAGAAAATAATCGCATCATTAAGGAAAATCAAAAGCTACAGGTTTGTACAAAAGACCCTTTTGATTATTCTATCATTAATAAAACTAAATGTAGAATGCGAAACTTTTCAAAAGAAAATTTTTTTTAAAGAAATCATAAAAAGTTTGCTCATTGTTCACTATTTTACATTTAGGTTTGTTACATAAATGTAATTGCAACACTAACTATTGTAATCTTTTGTTTTTCAGGTCGAGATACAGACCAAAATGAAATCCATTCATAACGTCATCGACATGCTAACTAATATTATCGGCGACAAAGTGACAGTTGACGACCTGAAAGTCAAATACAAACCTGAGCTGATGAACCGCTTGAAAAGTCCGAAGGAAACCTTTAGTGGTAAATCTGGTGCCAACACGCCTAATTCGGACGACAAGGAAGACGATATGAAACCTGCGTACAACTTTGTGCATTATGATCCAGAGATGCATTGGTGCAAAACTTGTGACATCTTCCCGAAAACCGCTAAAGAATATCTTAATCATCTTCATAGCAATGAACATAAAGAGACCTGCATGGTGAGTCGATTTGTTGCGCCGATAGCGTATAATATCTCGTGGGACCACATCTTTTCAATTATTATATTTGTCTTTTTTGCGTATTGCATATCTTGAAAAATATTTAGCTACGTAGTTAAACGTGAACTTTTACTTTCAAACTATTTGATTTCTTTTAAAATACTCAAAGAAGATAAATATTATCATCATCCAACTTTTAAATGACAGCATAAATTATCACCAATATTTTGTCTGTTATAGGAGCGCAAAATAGTCGACATGCCTTGGCACGACAGCAAGCTTACGAATTCGGAGAAGGAAGTGCCATATTATCCAGGACTCCCGACGAAACGAACGCCAATCAAAGGTATGCTAATATTTCGATGGATAACATCCCCTTCTTTACTAATTATATAGAGCAATTCCGTAGAGTTCGCGCAGACACTGTCGCGTGTTCTTGGTATGTATTGAAGAAAAGTAATGCCAACAATGATTTTGACTACTTTATATCAATATTATCTTTATGCACACATGTGCATTTTATCACATTTTTGTGTGTGAGCCCACTTATTTGCTCATTTGCCAGAACAGATATAAACTTTTTATTTTTCATCGACCTGTTTTCGTTACATATTTTTACGTCATCGTGTATAGGTGACGTTGAGAGAAACAGTAAGGATAATAATATGTGTTTTCACCTACAAGTTCTTTGAAAAAAGAACTTCGACAACAAAGTGTTAATTGTGAAATCGATATATTTTCTTTACTCGCGAGTGATTTTCTTTATGTTTAATACATGGTGCTGAATAATATTATTTATTGATCTAGAATGGTGATGATATTTAAGTGATCAAGATTAAAAAGAAGTCTGTGAAAACTACACTGAAAATAATTGTAACTGTGTTTTAAATTATTTTTACATGTATATTTATCAGATGTATATCTTTATTTACTTCATTATTTAAGAAAAAAAAACAAATTGAATATATTGTAAGAAACAATGTATATAAGCTGTCACGATAAGAAATAAAAAATAAAATTAGCGACCTTACCCTCAATACTCAACCCATTTTTACAGGATTTAAAATTCGCAGCGGGACCAAACATGGATTTCGAATGACGATATAGATTTAATAGTTAGCCAGAAAAAAAATAGTCTTCTCTACCCTATTATCAAAAAATATCAACCTTTGCTTTCAGTGTGACACTCGTGAGCGCGTTGTCGTGTCACGGATGACGAGCACAAGGTCATTCTTCGTAAAAAATTTATAACTTGATAATAAAGTTTGACGCCTCGTGACTCTGTTTCGTTGTGATCACCCTAACCGTTGGTTTTGTTTTGCTTTGCAGGATTGCAGTTCTTTAGCCCATCGACCGCCTGGTACTGTAAGCTGTGCAACACCTGGATCGGCGACCTTCATTGTGCCAGTTTGCATCTGAAAAGCCGACGTCACTCTGAGAATTATATTGTAAGTATTTTGCCTGTGCTATTCATTACCAAACAATCTGTAGTCTTGTTTGTCGGCCGGTTATGATCATTTTAATTAGTCACTGAAAAAACTTTTAAAATAAAAACATGGTTAACATACTTGGTTGGAAAAATATGGTTATAAAATAGTATGCTACTCATAGTGAGTATACAACATTAGTGTATGAATAATAAATGAGCGGTTGTATTTACTAATTATTCCTTTAAAAAAAAAATAGAATTTCGTGGATCAAAATCCTCACTGGGAGACTGATTGGATGGCCGATCGTGAAAAAGCATTCTCCGACGAAAAGCATAAGCAGATCCAAATAGAAATTCAGAAACAGAAGGAAGATGCACCATCCTCTAAGGCTAAAAAGTCTAAGAAATCAAAGAAGAACAAGAAAAAATCGAAGAAACGCAAGACTAAAAGTAGCAACTCAGATTCTTCGAGTGAATCAGAAAGCAACGAATCCGAGAACAATAATGGACTTGCTATAGAAGACTCGTCCAGGAGCATCAGAGTAGCCATGAGGAACAAGATGAAGGGATCCAGCCAGTCCAGACATAGTACTGAAGATTTTGGTGAGCGCTTTATTAGTTACTAGAAAAATTGATGATAAAAATATTATTATTATTTACAAAATATTGAATTTTATATTTTTCTTCATTAGCTAACAATGAACCAGAAGATAGGAACTCTGCACGTGACAAAGTGAAACAGGACGTAGTTACGAAGAATAATACCGAGGCGGAGCTGCAAGCCTGGGGTCCCAAAGAGCCACCCAAGCCTTTTTGGATCAAGAAAGACAATGAAAATGAAAACAAGGTTCAAACTCCTGTGCAACCTGTAGTAGTGCCTCCTAAGCCTGAGGAAATGCCCAAGCCTCACATGGGCTTTTGGACGAAGCAGCAAGTTAACATGCCTGCAAAGCCGGTTGAAAAAGAACGAGACGAGGATAAGGAGAAGGACAAGGACAAGGACAAGGATCGGGATAGGTATAAGGATGATAGGCGAGAATATGGAAATAAGTGGGACAGGAGAGATGACAAGTATGATAGGTATAGGGATGACAGATATGACAGAAGACGTGACCGAGGGCGAGATAGGGATAGAGATAGGTAAGGCTTGTTTTTATTTTTGTAACATTACAATAAATATTTCATGGTCTTATTAATCATTTGTTAAACATTATTAGGGATTACTATGAGAATCGAAACAGGCGTCGCGGCTCCAACGATTCGCCTCCACACCGATCCGGCTGGGGTCGTGAGAGTAGTCCTAAGCGTTCTTACGGCAAACGTGGTGGCGATGAAGGCTCAAGTGATGAGTCCAAGTATGACAAAAAAGACTCCAAGCAGAAGAAGGGATCTACACCCAACAATCAGCAGGCAGGAAAGAAAAGTCAACCACCCGTCAAGGGTAAACTTCCTTTTATAGGCAGATTGCCGCTTTTCAAGAAGAAGGATGATCCCAAACCTGAGAAGGAACTCACGGCTCTGCCATACACGCAAAGCAAGTTTGAAGATACGCCCAAAGTCCCCAGTGATATTATAAATCCCCCTGGAGTCGTACATGTGCCAAAGCTTGCGACACCCGTAGTGTTGCCTAATAATCCACCACCAGCTAAGATGAAGATCCTAGTGGCACCGCCACCACCAACGCTTAACGATAAGCAATCCTCGAACAAAGCTACTACTCCCGAAGTTGTAGATATGGAGATTGAGGACCAATCAGAGGAAGTGATTATTGAACAAAACGTTGAGCCATCGAAAAAGGAGACCGTGAATCCGACTTTGCCTAACACTAGTCTACCTCCCCCGGGTTACCCTAAGAAAACTGAGGTTACCCCTACGCCTTTTACTCACCAAGGACCACCTCCTCCGTTTGTGACCAACACGTTTATGCATCCACCTGCACAGGTCAGTATTTAAGTCATTTGAAAAAGAAAAAAAATTTGTCAAATCGATATTTATTTTTTAATCTATTTTTGCTTATCTACAGCAAGTGCAACCAATGCCGTACATGCACCAAATGCAAATACCTCCACCAAACATGTACGCAAATCCACCACCACCCATGCCAGTTCAAGCGGAAGCTCCGCCGTGTGTTCCAGGAGTTCCTGACGGCACTGAGATCCCTGAGCCTATGGAAAAACGTCCCGATGGCGCGCCGTTGCCAGAAGACCTCCAGGAAGCATTAGATATCATCTTCCCGAATGAACAAGCGGCAGAGGAAAGCAGAGCAGCTGCTGCAGCTGCGGCCCAACAGAACCAAGATAGTACGATAATGTACGGTTCGGTTTACAATATGTTGGGCTGTGTGGGTTACGGGCCGGACTACATGGATCAACCACCGCCCGAGATCACACAACAGGAACCTGAACTCGAAACCGCGCCAGGACCTGACGATTTGAGAATGCTTGGCATTGACGAGGGAGACACCATTCTGTAGATTTCACAAGCGCTAAAAAATGAAAAGGAACGCACAGGTTTCGATTGAGCAAACATTTATCAGTTTTGAAACGTCTAAAAGTTTTCTGGATTCGAATTTAAAGGTTTTTTACAATAATTGCAATTATCTACTTATTTTATAAAAGAATATATCGCAAGAGGGTTAGTACATCGGTGCTGGAGCTTTAAGCATATGAAATCAAGATTAAAATCTTATATTTTACTAAGAAATAACGAAAAAGATATATACGTATATAAAACTTACGTAGTAATTTGCTTGTAAAAATTTATCATATTTTCTAATCCTTAAGAAATGATATATTTATAAAAAAAAATATAATTACTTTTTTATCATTATTTTGAATCTACGATATGATTTAACAAAATTTTTTGTTACAAAATTTCAAAATATTACGTTATAAATTCGTGATTAATTTTTTAAGCAACAAAAATTTTCCTATATTTTTTATGATACTTTTGTAATGCTTTGAAATTTTGTAATATAAAACAAATATGGAAGAGATCTTGCATATAGCTCCTGATATGCATATATTGCTCAATCGAATCCGCGTGAAGATGTATTACAAGTACAAAAATACTTGAAACTGGTTGACAGTTTCAGTATTTTTAAGGCTGTGTTTGGTTTTTTTATGTCAAACACAGTCCGTGTACGCTATGCTTTCATGTGTGAGTAAATAATCCGCAAGGATTACTTTACTTTTTATTTGATCATCCGTTCTTTTTCTGAAAATACTTGTGTCTCCTTTTTTTACTTGTACAGTTTTAAAAACGCAAGTTTTTGCGTATTTACACTATCTATATAGTATTTTAAGAATCAATTAAACTTTGGCTATTGCAATGTGAAAGACATCAAATGAAAACATTCGTCTGATCAATTACGTAGAGTTAATGACAAGAAAAATAAGTGTTTGAGCATAAATATTTGCGTCGAAACTATTCCAATGTATCATTGAACGATAGGAGTTGGCGGTACAGTGATTTTTATTGTTACGTTGTAATATTTGCCCCGTTCGGGGCTAAATTATAAGATAAAAATAAATTATACGATAATTAAAACTTACAGTCACCAAGCTTTTGATTTGTTTACTTGACGCTTGCACGTACTTCTGGTTTGTAATTTCATGGCATACTTTGTGATCCAAAGTTGTAAATTAATAGAGTGTAAAATAAGTTTTAAAGACGTACTATACGTTTTCATCAGATTTGTTTTATTGTAAAAATGCAGCTTAAAAATTAAACCTAAAACCAATTATGTATATGGCCTACTCAAACATAACATTCAAATGGAAAATATCTTCAAAATTTAATGACTTAATGAAGATTTTTTCCTTACAAACAACAAATTGACGTTTTTTACACAACATTCATAGATAATCGAGATCTACAATCGAAGAATTTTTTCAATTTCCACAAATGAAACTTTGACTTGTCACGCAGCTTAACGAAAAAAAAAATGTATAACGCACAATACTCATGGCGTCACATTTCGAAAATGCGTTACAAAATTTCGTACTCATGATAATTTACACAATTGAGTATAACATTATCTTAATGCGAGTGTCTCAATAAATCTAGTAAGCTAGAAAGCGTAATCCTTTTATTTTTAGGCTACTAGAAGTCTTCGTCATATTATCCTCAAATTTTTATATAAAATGCTCTCCGTCACGCAATAATTTAAAATGCTACGCGCTACAATAGATAGGCGTATACAATCAGTCGATGGGTGCGGGGACAAAACTGTGGAATGACTATCAGAGGAAAATGCCAGCAAAACTTGGAATCTATAAATTGTTGATTCATAAAAACGTCCGCATAAAATCGGCAATATTTGTTCAAGGCCAGAAAAATCGTGTAACTAAAGCTATAAGCTAGACTTGTCAAATGCATGGAAACGCTTGAGAAAATTGGAAATCGGCAATTTCTTGACTCATGCCTATAACAATATTTACAACTTGTAAGCCTATGGGGTTATCCTCAGCTGCTTAATATGTAGGTATGTCAAAATTCATACCTAATTGTTAACTTGACTTTTCATAAACTTTTAATGAACATTTTCGTCATTTTTGGAGTATCACCCTTTTTAACAAAACCGAAGGGTAAAGTCACCAATAATCACCAATAAAAAGGGAAAAAATATCTGTCAATCCCGTGTAGACAAAAAAAAATTAAGGAATGTGCCGCTTCCGCTAATGTTAACCGCACAGGCCTTTTAGATCTGAAGTACAAGTCCGGCGCTGGAGATGTTGTCGCCACCACCGGCGGTTTGACTGACTTCGGTGCAGACGAGGACTGGCGCGACACAGACGTCGACCTCGATGCGACGCCCTCCTACGTGGAAGACCTCGTCCCAGCAGGCAACCGGCTTCTCCACGTTCAGCGGGATGCGCGTGCCGGAAATTATCGAGGTCGTAAAGCTGTCGTCCATTATCAAAGTAGCCTTTTGGAGATCGATCTGGAAAAAATTATCAAAACCAAATTAGAAATTCTTTTAATATATCTATGCGTTGAACATATAGATTAATAAATTATTATATTCAAAAGAATCTAATTTATTTTGTAAGTTCTGCAGGTACTTATTCGAATTTTAATGTTTGATATTGGGTGATTATTCGGACTATTATGAAAACGGGTCTTCGAAATTGCGACTGTCAAAATTTGAATATTAAAAATCATCTGACAGTAAAATGAGCGTCGATCTACTATATTTCTGCACATATAAATAAATAGCGCGAAAAAGCGCCACCTGTGAACTTGGTAGCGAAGAAAAAGAACGTCGCGAATGCGTTATGCGAATATCGTACTCGGTAGCACGGTAGCAGGTGTCAAAAGGTTATGCAGTTATAATGAATGAAAATCCAAAGAAGAGACAACGCGTAAAAAGATGTTGTGTAATCGGATGTACGAACGAGAATTCCAGCGAAGAAGTACCATATTACTATTTTCCAACAGATTCAACCGAGTGGAAAAAGCTGAGACGACAAAAATGGATAGATGAGGTTGTCCAACACAAGTATGAATAGAAGATTCTTTAAACTATTATTCATTTCAAATAACATAAAATTAATTATTTCAACAGTTAATATTTATATTGATGTATAAACATTTTTTTCAATTTCAGCAAACAAAAATATTGGGAACCAAAGAAGAACACAATGATATGCGCTGCTCACTTTACAGGAGGAAGAAAAAGTGAACACCCTCAACATCCTGCATTCAACCCCACAATTTTTCCTGGTCAATCTTCAAAAAATATAGAGGAACAAGTTACAAGATTTGATGGACAAATGAAACAAGAACAAGTTAAACCTCTGCCAGTAAAGTTGCCAACAATAACAACAGAAGAAGCAGTGGATAATTTGACAGGAATGCTGGTCAAGCCATCAGTAATTATTACAAAAGAATCCACAACTACATCACCAGCAAAAGATGAAAATGTACAAATAGCAATTCCTGAACCACTATTTAGCAAGATAGAAGACACGAAGGTTGATCAAAATAAAAGCATGGCTATTGATGACCAAGCGCATACCATCCTTGATTTTCAATGTCAAGTAAACATATCAAATGCTAAACATGTAGATATAACCATGCCTGACTATATGATGTGTAATCTCAGGGTTGAGAATAATCTTAAATGTGCAGAAACTCAAATCAATCTAAAAAATCCAACTCCTGTAATAATTAAGAGTCAGAAAGAAACTCTGTCATATAGCACAATTTTCAAAACTCCTTGGCTACAGCCTGTAGAATTTAATGGCATATCTTCAATAAATTTTGACAGTGATTTGGAAGAAATTAGCGGAGTAAATTTTGCAATATTTAATCAGTTATTAAAAAAATTACCTGCAATGGAACGGCTTACTATTAGCAATGCAAACAGATTATTAATATTTTTAATGAAATTTAAACAAGGCCTCAGTACATCTGTTTTGAGTATTTTGTTTCACTTGAATTCAAGCACAATCGATCGGATAATTGATGAAACTTTAGAGCAACTTGCAGTTTCTCTAAAATCTCATGTATATTGGCCAAAAGATAGACAGGCTATGACAAATATAATGCCAAACTCATTTAAAGACGAGTACATAAATTTTAGAGCCATAATAGATTGTATAGAGATTCACATAGAAGTGCCTACAAACGTTAAAGCAAGAATAGAATTTTATACTAAATACAAGACTGGCCACAGCTTCAAAATATTCTTCGCATTTGCTCCTAATGGTTTCATTACTTATAAAAGCAAATGTTATGGTGAACAAAAACGCGATGTGCTAGTTGCAAATGACTGTGGATTTTTGAACCTCATCAGTGATAACGACGTCATTTTAGCTATCAAGGATTTTCCTAATCTCAAGACTGTTTTAGAGCGTAAAAACGCTGTTTTTGTAACACCTCCTTTTATGGAGAATTCTACAGAGTACACTATTTACGCTCGGATTTTAAATAGTATAAACCAAATAAAATTATTCAGAATTCTGTCATCTATGCCTACAAATTTAGCTTCTAAAATAGACGACGTTGTTCAAGTCTGTAGTGCATTAAATAATTTAAGATTGCCTTTGTAGAAATTGTAAGACGATTATAAGACAAATAAATTATATATTTTTATATTTTCAGCAAAATATCGAATCATTTTAAACGTACCTATACGCGGATCTCCTAATTTAAATATTAAATTAATAAAAATAAAGTCAACTCACATTGCTTGTACTACAGACATGTCGGTGAGCAGTGAGCGAAGCTTTTGCAGCGGCGGCCATAGTGTTTTTCCAGGGCGAGTCTTTGACCGTGAGTATCGCCTGATAAGCTAGTGTGTGCACGTGAATTCTTGTGAGTTTCCTCGCGCCCTCAATGCCTTCACCCCTCGTTCTGATAAGCTTAAACAAAGCTCTTATCTGATCCAATACGGTCGCGACTCTGGGTGTTGAGTTTGCTACCAACGAGATGTTTCCATAGTACAATGAGTTGTGCAGGTTTGCGATCTCCTGCTCGTTCATACCCAGACTGTCGGCATAGGGTATGATCATATGATTAAGTTCTTTAAGCAGTTCCTCCTCGACAAATGAGGCCATCTCAAAGTGGATCTTGGTGCTGGGCTTCTGACTACGCATTTGCTCGTGAATTTTCTGCAGATGTTTACCGCGCTCTCCAGCGACAAACGGGTAACTGTCCATCATCTGCAAGCCGCTGATTATCAGCAGATCTGGTTTGTAGTCAGCCAGAACCTTTCCCAATTCTTCCAAACCACTGGCTTGTGGATTGTGTTTGTCATTGTGAATAATGTACCTGATAAGCACATAATTCTGATGTAATAAAAGAAGACTGTATAGGTTCACAAAACAAAAATTAAAATGTTACCTATTTGCTCTAGCACTCATGTAGGGCCCCCAAACTTCTCCCCTCTTGTACTCCAGAATTAAGTGTATGTCGTCTCTTTCTACCTCGCCGCCCACGACTTCGATTGCTTCGGGTACCATCTGGAGTAGGGACGTCGTCATCTTAGCAGCCAGAACAACGTCGCAACCCTCGCGTACTAGTCTCATAGCCATCACAGCTGCGTTTCCTCCTATCGACGAATATGAAGACGGGTAGGAGCGAGCCGCCGCTACGAGATTATCGAACAATGTGGAGTTGGACATGTAGCGTCTAAAATAAAATTATTATACGAAATTAATTATACTACTACTTATCAAAAATCTGTAAATTTGAATGATAAAGTATACTAACTCTGCAGCAGCTCCATGTCTAAAATAGTAGGCAAAGCTCTTGAGAAGCTCTTCTTTGGTGCTGATCTCATCAAAGTGCTGGGGTTGTCCAATTTCCTCTGAATACTCCAGCAGATTTCCAGCTTCTATGTAGACATCTGTACAGATGCCATAGCCTATGGCAACTCGTGGTCTTGGGCTAACAGTATGCTTGTTCTCCAGTCGCTCCAATGCTTGCAGCACCGAGTGCAGTTTTCTTTGGAGAACATCATTTGAGTTTCTATAGTAGACAGCTAGAAGGACGGCTAGTACAGTGAAGAATGTACCGAGTTTTACTTTGCTGTAGCCCATTTTGGCAGTGTTCCTGTAAAATGGAATAGGGGATTATTTAATGTTAAAAATAGAATAAGCGGGTACAAAAGTCAAAGGTCAGAGAATCTGTTTGCTCCTCTTATTCTTTTCCATGCCATTAGAATAAATTTATCAAACAAAATATACCTACATGGAAATTTAAAATATTGAATATGAGAAATTCATTATACATGCAGCTTTTCAATTAGCGTTACACAATAACTTCTCCATCAGCACACTCTCCGTATGAAGTAAGTGCATCATGACTAACCGTATTTGCTTCAAAACAATGCAAATGTGAAATAATGCATAATCAAACTGCTAAAAAACTAACTTTTTTCCTATACAAGCAAAAACACCTAAAACACTCCCTCAAGAAATGGATAGAATCTGCACCAAACCAAACCAGCGTAAGCATAAACAATCAATTAATCGATATCTGTGAGCTAGCAACAATACCACGTCCACAATTTTGCCCATTCCTCAATAGCGACTTCAGTTTAATATTTGTTTACATCCTAATCTATATACAGACCTTGAGTATAGCGTCGCGGATACTTTTTCAGGCGACGGGGATCGAGGAGGTTAGGACGACGACGAGGTGTCTCTCCAACGACTCTCCCACGAGTAGATATTACAGGTTTCCCGGCGTCTATCCTATCCACAGTCCATACACGGGCGACACTCTTCGATGAATTTTACGTGCGTGTGCAAGCACGCACGTATGCCGCGCAGTCGCGTTGGCGCATTGCGCGCAGCAACAGCAACAGCTGATATATACACATGCAGGCGATATGATATATGAGAGGCGCCGACGACCTGCCGCCGCAAGCCCGCAATGTCATCGCTGGATAAAGTGTGTGTTATTGTGTTGTTATGTGCTGTGTGCTGTGGTTGTAAATTGATACGGGGGAGTAGATCAGCCAGCCAGAATGACGTTGAAAAGATAGGTAGGTATATAGGGTGTGGATGAAGACGATGATGCGTTTGTGCAATTTTTTTTAATTGGATAATGATTGTGTTGGTTGGTTTTGCATGTTATGCGCGCGCATCCAATGGTGCTATTTTCTTATAAATATTAGATCAATATATAGGTAATGATTAATCGTTCGAATACAAGTTGAATTTATTGAAACTTTAATGTCTTTTGAACTTGAAACACGAAAATTGACAATATTTTTTAACAGCCCACTAGATTCTACATATAACAATATTAAAATGTAAGAAGAAGGTATAACAACAAAATTTATATTTAATCATCCATCAAATCATCCATATCGTCGTCTTCCTCATCGTCCCAATCGTCGTCACCGTTAGACTTTAAATCGCCTTTATCCCCACAAGATCTTTTACAAGCCGGTTTACTCTTGATGCACTTCCTCGGTTTCTCTGGACAGCTGATTTTATTAGATTTCGAGAAGAACGACGAAGCAAACGCTGTAATGATAACCATGACAATTGCCATACTCAGCAAATTGTAAACAAATTTTTGAAGAAACTATTATAAAATAATTATGTACCTTTGATCCGCTCCATCATGCCGGGCCCCTCTTTGACGCACTTGCGCTGTTTCCTGCGTTTCTCCGACCTCTTCCGCATTATCTCCTTTACATTGCACGCGATGTGCATCGAGTGATTCACTGCGAGATGAATGGTGCACATACCGATCACGAAAAGAATCGGCAGGCTCAGGCTAAACTCCACGTCGTCCAGGATTTTATGAACCGATGATGGCAGAAAGTCGCACATTTTGCTCCGTTTTTTTGAATTTCGGATTTTTCAGTGAAATTTACTTGGAATTTGGGAGGTGATTCGGGCCGAAAACGGGGAAAAAGATTTTCCGATGGGAAGGAAATGGGTACGATGTGAAAGTTATCGCGAGTCTTGTCGTTGTCGGATGCATTTTGTTCTCGTCGTTTGAATGTTTGTTTGAGAAATAGAACACTATTTTCTGATAGAGGTATCAGGTTGTTGTTGATGTGAGATTTCTCGCAACGTATATTACTGATTTTTTTTCAGCATATTTCAAATTTTGGCGCCAGAATTACAGATTCGAGGAACAGTATAGGAATCGGACCGTCAACTGGCGAAGAGGAACGAACCAAAGTACGTGACTTTAGTGACTCGAGATCGTTCATATCGCCTCGTCGTAAATATATCTGATGTTCCGATTTTTATTCAACAACAACAAGATCGACTCCAGTGTTATAATCGCTGGTAACAACAATTCGGGCCTAAGCACTGCAACGTATTAATCAACGAATGATCTGCTAAACGATTCTTGACTCGGAAAAGTAGTGAATAGTGTCGTAGCTGATGAGTATAAGTAGTCGAACGGCGTTGATGGTATCATAGAAAATGAAAGTTCTTTTATGGTCGACTGAGTTTTCATAATCAAGTTTTTAACCAAGGGACCTTACTGCAAGTTCACGTAAGTCTGTTTTATTATTTTGTGCAAGTAAATCTGATATAAGCCCATAGATATTAAGTTGGCGTTAGTATTTATTTTTGAGGTTAGGTAACACCGATCTTCGCGACGCGGACCGTGGATGCGTTCCTTTTGGTATACCTATATATAGGTGCCTATGCCCAAATAAACAAAACTCATCAGTGTATCTTCTGTTAGCACTTCATTCTTATCGTTCTACGAGACTGCGGTCAACAATCATGTCTCATATTTTTCCACGTTTTTAATATTTTTTTTCTATATGCCGATCTTTACGTCCGTAAAAGTAATGTTATTTGCAATTGTTTGTATTTTATAATTTGAATATAGTTGCAAGACTGTAACTCATTACTATAAGTGTAGGTAATAACAATCGTGACTGTATAAGTAGTTTGTATTACATTAGCATTTAGTTTACATAATATATATCATAATATGAGTGTAAGGAATCGGATACACGTTGAACGAATTATACAACTCAGAGCGTTGCCTTGTTTACATTATCATACACATTAGGCACCACGAGAGAGTTTAGTGATCAGAACAATTTCTTTATATGAGATGAGAAAATACGCTTAATACATAAAGATCTTCAACAGTTATTAGCATTAAATTGCTTTGAGAAAAAAACATCCTCCGACAAAATGTGTTCAAACGTACTTCAGAACAAGCCCCCCCGCACCGCTGCAATCTTCAAAACTCTCTCTCCATCAGCGGCATAGCAGTCATAAATCTTATCCGTGAAAAATCCAACCTTGCGCGACGAAACGCTGGCCACACTACGTGTGCGCGCACACGTGAAATCCATATAATATCCTTGCAGCGCTTCTGGCCACCAGATGCTCGGCTTCTTCCCGAAATTTTTTCAGCGTCTCTCTATGTCCTATCCGGTGTCCTGCCGCGCGCGCGCTTCCGATGATGATAAGCAGGCGCCGGGGCGTGTGTGTCTGCACGGGTGTATCGTACACATAGAAGGTGTACAGGGAATTTATTGTGGGAGGAGGGAAGTGCGGATTTCCGCTTTTTCGCTGTTATCAGGGATCTCTTCGGTGATCGGCTGCGCCTTTATAGAGTTTTACGTATGCAACGTTTTTACAATGATGAAATGCATAAAAATACGCTGCTTTGATTATACTCCAAAATAACGAGTCTCGTCAGGGAAGCTGCACGTTTTAAATCGTAAAATCGGTGGCCGTTCATTGAATTACAAAGTAACGATTTTTCAATCGCCTTACGCAACGCCGGTAATTCTCTCAGTACTTCGAGATATCTCTGATAAGGCATCTGTTAAATGTCGATAAAGTAAATTGCAGCGGCTCTAATCTATCTACAATCATCCGTACAACTGCGACTACCTGTTCATCGCATCCCTCACTAGAAAGATCGAGTAATTAACGATTCTCGCCGTATCAAAGCTTTTCATTACGTTCAGTCGATATCACGGAATCAGCGTAAATAATTAACCCATCTCCCTCCCAGAGACGTACAAAGTACACATAGCATTCAATCGTACGGCTCAAAGGTGCCGCTTCTCTCAGGATCGTGGAATCCCCATCTCGTTATCCCCGATTTCACAGCGCTCGCCGATAAATAACACTGACCTCTACCCAGGAGAAGAAACACCCTCTCTCGGTCTCGAAAAAAAAGCAAAGGGACTACGGTGGTGGGGACTTGTTACCTGACCATAGTATACAACGTAAGGGTCCTCGTAAGTATTAGGCCCCACTGCGCGTATAGTTTCACCGAAAATCGACAGCGACCGATAGAGGCGGTACTTATAATGTATATCTATATAGGTCTCTTTCTCTCCTGCAGAGGAGAGGGAGGGAGCTGCTTCGTCCCTTTCTCCCTCTCAACCTCTCCACTCCGGGGGCCCCGACCCCCGCCCGTTTGGCGCCAGAGACTTGCCGCTCAGTTGCCGCCCGCGCTTGGTCGTTGCCGCATGTGTACAGCTCTTCCTCTTATTTTGCTATATATTTTCTCAGTGTAACTTCGAATTTCCCGCGCGATCGCGTGTGTTGATGCTGCGTGCGCGTTGGTTGTTGTTATAACAATACACGCAGGATACAATTATCGTCCGGTATAGACGCAGGTGCCTTTCCCCGCGGCGCACGCAGTGTCGGTAAAGTTTTCAAGGATCTTTGCTGATGACGCCTGGACCAGTTCCCCTGAATTCAAGTTTCGCTGAGCGGTTCGTATTGTATATGTATAGGTGTATAGGTATACCTACTGATGGCTGTGCGGCGGCGTCATTCCTCAGGAATCTTTTCTCTCTCGGCCTTGGCGGCGCCAGGCGCTGCGCGCGTAATGGAAATGTATGTGTGGTACTTGATGGAGAGGAGGTTGTTTTTGCGCTCTGCCGCAGTTTAGCTTGCTTTAGGTGGAAAGGGTACTTGAAAGAGAGAGAGAGAGAGAGAGAGAGAGAGAGAGAGAGAGAGAGAGAGAGAGAGCTGCGGGAGTAGTTCCGCGTATTTAATGGGGGAACGGTGTGTTTATATTAAATATACAGTGGGTTTGTATACTCTTGCTTTCGGGGGTTTGCATTAGTGTTGCGGATATGCACTTGGGTATATAGATGAATTACGGCCATTGATGTAGTATCTACTTATCGTTTGTCGTATATCGTGGACGCTTATTTAGTTGTAGAGTCTTGTTTACAGCGAGATACCCTCGCATTTCTTGCAACAAATTGAAATTTCGTTTAGCGGAAATCGTATTTTGGAGCCGATCATCGTAAAACGCTGTAGAGAAAGCGCTTATGGAATATTTTTCCGACGAACTGCTTCCCGGATATTTATGGGAATATGGATTACATGATGAATTTTACGTGGAACTGTACACTTGAGGATTATGCGCTCTTAGAACGGTTTAAGGGATTTGGGTACTTGAAGCCTTGAAGTATCGTCATTGTTCGCTTGAGAATTCGTAGAAGGCTCTGATGATCAAAAAGTTATGAGCGAATTTCGTGCGCCGTTATACCTATACGAGTCTATAACGACCCTGCCTCGATATGATGCATTTGCTGCTTTTTTCAAAATCGTTTTCAAATACCAAAAATTAATAAATCGTTATCTCCTTTTGTTCGACAAGATACTCAAAAAAGTACAGTATAATTTACTCAAAAAAAACAAACTCTTCTACATACCCTCACCTCCGCATAAGCGTCACCACACAATAACACCCCAAGCCAACCGATCTCCTCGGCATCAGATCGAACCCAGTATACATATATATATTTCTCCGGCGCCTCCGCGATTCATCGCACGCGCGCGTGCCGCGCGTGTTTTTCATTTCGCAATTACACGCAGCATACTCCGGTTTCTCTGCTGCTATGCAGCAGTTAGTGCACTTCTACTCGGCGTTGCGTATAGCCAGGCGTATATCGAGACGACTCTTTTATCAACTCCGTCTGTGCACATAATACACACATATACAATTGTTCGCATGAGAGATAAAAGAGAGACGACGCAGACTGGGTATTCGATTGTGATTTTGTGGTTTGCGGTGCAGTCATGCGTTCGCTTGTTTTCCTTTTTCGTTCGCGAGGAGTAGGTATATAAGCGCGGCGGAAAAGGCTTCGTGTCGTCCGGCGTTATTTGACCTTTTCAATGGCTCTAATTAGATGGGAATTGGTGGTAATAGAACGCGATGCGTATTATTTCCGCGAAGATCGCTGATGCGTCGATCGATTTTTCCACGTTCGACTGTATTTTTTATTTTTATTTTAAAATGCGCTATTGTTGCAGCGCGTGCTATATTACAGCGTTTTATTAACAGTCGCTGTCGATAACCGAGTATAAAATAAAAATATCCGAAGCGTATAGTAGTGATGTAGAGATTTCCTGATGATTTACAATCATCGTATAAAATATACACGTGCACGTTATAGATTAACGCTAATCGTGCAAACGAGTTCCCGAAGAAAAAACTGACTAAATTAATTAAATAATGCAAAGAGAATCTCTACATAACGAGCAACGAGAAAAAAAATCAAAGCAGTCGAGCTTTGTGTATAAAGAAGAAATCAACGCGCGCAATCAATCTGCAAATAATATAAGTAATACCGCCTATTTCTCCGCTGTCAAAACAAACAATCGAGCGCTCTTATAAGAGCTGCTAATAAAGCGAAAAAAAGAGCAGCAGCCGAGGTGCGGCGACATTGAAACGCGTGTGCGCTACCATTAAGATAAAAAGAAAAAACACTTAATTCGCCATCTTAGAGCGTTGATACTCGCAGGCATCGCGCTCGTAGTGTGCCGTCTATTTTTAGAAGTATCACTGCACATCGATGCGTATATAACTCTTTCTTTCTCTCTTCCTCGCTTCCAAATGTTTGACTCGAGTTTCTCGCTACTGCTGCACATTATTTATATAACGTGGCATTTAATCAAGCCAGCCTGTTCGTGTGCATAGGACCATTGCTGAATATGAATTGATGATTAATTTACATGCAGGAGTTGATTCGAAAATCTGTTTTCTTACAGTGGCTGCAGCTATACGACTAGCAACTCTGTCTCCCATTTGATGACTATTGACTGCTGAAGCGAGAGGAGCTGACCAGAAATATACTTGACTCGTTGAATATAGCTCCATCTTCAGAGCAGAGCCAGCCAGTGAGTGAGTATCCAATTAAACTGTCCCTAGTGTGGCTGCTTTGTTGTGCGTTCTCTCCTCTCTTATTCTAAGCTTCATGACTTTTCTCTGCAGAAGGTTGAAGGAGGAAAACTGGATCGATCGAAGTAACTGTTGCTGCTGCAAGCTCAGACAAGTTCCTGCATCTAAAATGGATGATGATGAGAGGTCACCCAGATCCGGACCCATGGCTTCCCTCAACAACCTATTCTCCTTTACCAGTCCTGCAGTCAAGAAACTTTTAGGTTTGTTATATACTCAATCAACTAGTGCAATAGTCGTGTCATATATGATTGTGTTTATTTTTGTTGCTTTTGATGGTATAGCATATTAAGTTTGACACTTTCACATAATATTCAAGTTTCTCAATTAAAGCTTTTTTCATTGTTTTAGAGCAGTGTTAATTTAAACTATGTATATGATTATTTTAATATAGAATTTTATAAATAGAACATAGTGGACAGTGTCTTTGTTTTCCGATTTCGTATTTCTTTGTTGCTTAGCTTGGATTTTTTTAAATTACATATACACTATTATAACTTAAGAAATAAAATTGTAGGTTGGAAGCAGGGTGATGAAGATGAAAAATGGGCAGAAAAAGCAGTTGAATCTTTGGTGAAGAAGCTGAAAAAGAAGAAAGGTGCCTTTGAGGAACTTGAAAGGGCAGTGAGCAATCCAGGAACTCCTAGCAAATGTATCACCATACCAAGAAGTCTTGATGGAAGGCTACAAGTTTCTCACCGCAAGGGTTTGCCTCATGTGATTTACTGTAGAGTTTGGAGATGGCCAGACCTACAGTCTCACCATGAATTGAAACCTCTAGAAATTTGCCAGTACCCCTTCTCTGCTAAACAAAAGGAGGTGTGCATAAACCCATATCATTACAAAAGAGTAGAGAGCCCTGTTCTTCCACCAGTCCTAGTACCTAGACACTCAGAATTCGCCCCAGGAAGGCTACCAGTGAACTTTTCACAGCACAGTGAATCAACCATGCCTCAAAACATGTCCTATTACTCGGATGATTTTAATACCGGACGCATGAGTAACAATACCAGCAGCATCGACGGAAGCGCCAACTCCCCAGTATCTTCATATGGATCTGTGTCAAGTCCCATTAATGCAGCCAATAATCACAATCCCTATGGAACCAACAATGGCCTGTCAGAAACACCTCCTCCTGCTTATTCTCCGTCAGAGGATGGATCTCAATACGTACAGTCTCCATCTCCCAACTCCATGATGGCCATGGATATCAGCAACACACAAGACGTAGCACCGGTTCCTTATCACGAACCTCGTTATTGGGCTTCCATAGCTTACTATGAGCTGAACAGCCGAGTGGGCGAAGTATTCCACTGTCAGTCACCGTCGGTGATCGTTGACGGTTTCACAGACCCGCGCAACAACTCTGCCAGATTCTGCTTGGGACAGCTATCCAACGTCAACCGCAATTCCACGATAGAGAATACGAGAAGACACATAGGCAAGGGCGTGCAACTGCACTACGTCAGCGGAGCTCTGTTCGCCGAGTGTAACTCAGATTCTGCCATATTTGTTCAGTCGAGAAATTGCAATACCCAGAGAGGATTCCATCAAAGTACTGTGATAAAGATACCGCCTACCTGCTCTTTAAAGATCTTTGACAATCAGTTATTTGCTGATTTGCTCGGCCAGAGCGTCAATCACGGATTTGAAGCGGTCTTCGAACTAACAAAGATGTGTACGATTAGGTACGAATACGAGATTTTAATTGAAATTTCTTCTTTGTTTAAGTATCCACAATATTTTGTTAAATTAATACTCGATTAATTCTGTTTTTAGAATGTCCTTCGTCAAAGGATGGGGAGCCGAATACCACCGACAAGACGTCACCTCCACACCTTGTTGGATCGAGATGCACCTCAACGGGCCGCTGCAGTGGCTTGACAACGTCCTTACTCGCATGGGTTCGCCGCACAATGCAATTAGTTCAGTGTCGTAAAAAAATAAACTCTTTCTTAGAAAATATACGATAAAAAAAAAATTAAAAACTAAGTTTTTAGACATTTTGATGTTTTTTTTTTAACAATGTCGTCACAAAAATGTTCGGTTTATCAATTTACTTATTAAAAACAATTTGAATGCACGATTGCATATTAGCGCCAATTATAATATGAAATCATGGGCAATTTTAAGCGTTTTTAATAACTACAATCATCATATATGGAGTATTTTTGTGGGCTACTAGAAAGAAATATTTTTAATTCGAAAATTGAATTTAGTAACAGTGAGCAAGGCCATGCATGTACTTTTAATTAGGACAATTCAGTTTTTAAGTGATATTTATATATACTTAAAGTAAAATTGAATTAGCTATTTAATATTACTTTTCTTCTACAAATGCTCATAAAAGATGCCATACACAAATCTTTACATACGAATTTAGATAAAGTAATTACTTTTTTTACAGTGCAATATTTGATAAACGAGCTTGTATTCATAACAAAAGGTTAATGTACTGATTTTAATGAAGAAAAAAGACTTAATGAAAACTTTAATACGTAATGCGAAATATTTAATGATGTCAATATTAGCTTTTTTGTGGATTAATGTTAGAACTAACTTTGCCTTAGATTTGGTTTATTGCCCTGTAAATGGAATGTATAGTTAAGCTTTGTTTTAGATTTACTTATGACGATAAATACTCCTTAAATTAAGATTAGCAATGTACAGATTGTTAGAAACTTTTGAAGATTAGATTCTTCATAGATATTGGAGAAGTCATTGTGAAGTGAATGATACATATATTTGCCCTTTGCAAGGGCGATAGATAATAAGGTACTTGTTTACCTAATTAAATGAATTATAGCAAAATAGAGATGTTTAGATAATTTTAATCAACTTCTATTGCAATGGCTTCTCGTTTTCAAAAGCTCGTACAGGTACAAAATCGTACAGAAAATTTGTATAATTGTTACACACGTGTAGTGTAGAGAATAATGTTTGTGCCTTTTAAAAAGAAAAATCGACTATTAATGTAAAGCGTGTTCGATATATTTTTATAGATATATGACAATGTTTCCCGACTAAACGTATCAGAAAACGATAAAAATTTACTTCTATTTTGTTAGAACTCAATCAATGTAAAAAAATATATTTTTTCAATTGAAAAATAAATAAAATATATAAACACAATCATGAATGTATTTACATTTCATGTGCTTCTGCAAATTATTCAACCTATTGCATCTCTTGCATCTCTAGTGCCCGATGCACTTTCTGATTATAACACAACTCAAAAAAGAACTGACTGTCGCAAACTTTCGCAGGACCACGTCGATGACGACTGGGTGACCATTGTAGAAAATTCGTCTGTCATTAACGGCGGGTATAACGGGTTGAACTTTTCTCAATGGCGGCGGAGCAGTCCGCGCGAACGCCCGACTCAACAATGTTTTTAAATAGTTGAAAAACTCACGGCTCACACAACTTTATAAACATGACGGCCCTCATCTGCGGCAGGAGAATCTTCTCCATGAGGAATAGCCTCTTCAAGGCACCTCGAAGAAAGGAAAGCGGATACTATGTTCTGTGAGTACTGTTTAGAGGTTAGGGCGATGCACCTTGCTCTCATGATATCGAGATATATTGATTCATAAGGCGCAATTTTTCATCATTCGATCCGATTTTTCATAATTAGCACGGATCGATTACGATTAGCTCTTTGCTCATTGTATTGCTTGAATCATGAGCTGATATAAAATATAAAAATGTAATTGAGTCATTTGTGTTGATTCTAGTATGGCTAAATTATGATATTAAAAAAATCGAAATTTTTGTGTTTCTTAAAATCATTGGTTTGCATGAAATATTTATAGCTTTAAGTGTTAATAATTATTAAACGATAATCTTGCATCTAGACTATAGAATCACACCTTTGAAATTACATGTCATTGAACAATCAGTCTTCATTTCATGATACAATGTTTCTTAAGTATTTATATAATATTTTTTGTTTCATATTAGAAAATTGTCTATTAATAAATGTGATTATGAGCTATCTTGAAATTAGAAAATTTATATATTAATTTATGTCTAAAGCCTCCCAGAAATTGGTGAAGATTTGCCAGAAAAAAATCCGCTACTCAAAGAAGAAACTACGCTTCCTGAATTCAATCGCTTATCGATAGAAAGGTGCATTGCAGCTATTGGTAAACAAACCATTGAATTTGAACAAGGAATTAAGGCATTAGAAAAAGATATTGAAGGTATAGTAATTAAATTTGAAAAAATTGCCTAATTTATGAATAATTCAAGATTGAATAAAGTTGTTTAATAAATTTCAGAGTCAAAAAACTTGAACATTTTCAAAGATGTTTTTGAACCTATTGAGAAATTAGAAATCCCTTTGCAAACAACATGGGGTATTTCAAAAGTTTTATATTTTGGGAATCAATCTTTGATGCCAACAAAATCTTACCTCAGTATACACAAAAGAGCATGGACAGCTATATCCCAGAAGTATGATAGTCAGCCACTTAATGAGGTATGCAAAAAGGCAAATGAAGACACACAAAAGCTGACAGACGAACAGAAGCGTATTTTACAAAAGTATCTGCTTGAGGGCAGGTTGAATGGCCTGAATCTTGATGAAACCAATAGACATCACTTTCGAGTGCTCATAAGACAAATTAGCATGAAAAGTGAAGAGTTTAGACAAAAACTTGAGGTTGTCACAAATTTATTCAAGCACAAAATCACAGATCCTCAGAAAATGAAAGGTTTCCCTGAGGAATTTTTGAAAACTGTTGCTGTTGATCCAGCACAATATGAAGTGGGTCCATGGATCATTACCCTAAAGCCCCATATTGTACAAACTTTCATGGGTCAGTTTTGTTGAAATTTTTTTAAAACTTGTTTATCTTTCGATAATTATGCAATTTTCGTCATTACAGAATACTGTCCTGATGGATTAGAAAGGTTTAACATTTGGCTATCAAACGTTTTGAAGTGTTCCAATCATGGAGAGCAGGAGGTACAAACAGCTTCGCTTGTCAATGGAATAACGAGCGACAGATGCGAAATCGCTAGGTATTTAGGTTTTAAACACTTTGCAGAAATGAGTATGTCCACTAAAATGGCTGGAAGCTTAGATAATGTTTACAAGTTTCTCGATACTCTTCGCAATGCCGGTACGTTTGATAAATCATAATTAATATAGATCGTAATTTTTTCATGATTATTATTTATTATTATTATGTTTTGCAGCGTTTCCTCATCAAATAAGAGAGATCGACGAACTGACAGATTTCGCACGAGAGCGAGGTTTTGAGGGCCTTTTAAAGCAGTGGGATGTTCCTTACTGGGCAAGAAAGCAAAAAAGGACTTTGTACAAGTGAGTGCTTACAAAATTATGTTTAAATACGAATAAATTAAATCTATGTTAACGATTTTATTTTGCAGTTATGACGAGGAAATTCTGAAAGAATATTTCCCTCTACCCAAGGTTTTAGAGGGCCTTTTCAAGCTGATCAAAAATCTATTTAACGTGGAAATAATCGAACGCGAAAAAGTCGATGTCTGGCACAAAGACGTTCGTTTCTTTGACGTATATGACCTCGAGGTGTCTGACAGCGAGTCGGTGGGTAGCTTCTACTTTGATCCTTACGCCCGGGGAGACCAGAAACTCTTGGCAAACAGACACTTTGGATGGGTATTGATTATGAGGAACAAGAGTGTGATCAACGGTACCAAGCCGCTGACGTCGCTCATCTACAATTTTCAGCCACCTTTGAAGGATGGTACCCCTTCATTGTTGACGTTCAGAGGCGTACAGTCGTTGTTTGAGAACGTGAGATATAGTTTCATGAAATATAATCTTCTTCCCACAAAATTTGGTCATTTCAATGACGGCACCTTTCTTCTTAGTTTGGTCACGTACTTCAACAAGTATTGACAAGGGTTAACTCGGCGGAGATCGCAGGTCTATCGAACATCGAGTGGGATGCGGCAAGCACGAGCAAACATCTGATGGCTCATTGGGTGTATGAGCCCGAAGTGCTCAAGAGTATCAGCAGCCATTGCGAGACTGGCGAGACGCTCGACGACGAAACTATTGAGAACCTTAGGCGTTCACGCACGCACATGTCCGGCTTCAATATCTGCAAAGAGCTATATCTTTGTAAATTCGATCTTGATCTGCACTCAATGTGCGTATTTGATTATTACTTCTTAATTCGTTTTAATTTTTTAAAAATAAGATCCATACTGAAATGATCAAACTCGTATTTTAGACGAAAACCATGGGAGGCTATTATGAAGAAAAATTGGAGAGAACACTTTGTTTTCCCTGAAGACAAAAAAGACTCACATGTATGTTCTTGGGATGCGATATTTGTTGATAATCTTGGTGCTGCATACTACAGGTTTGTTATTTCTTCTTAATTATTCTTGATTGCTACACACTGGAAAATCTTGATTATGTTTTTCCTTCAGTGACTTGTGGTCGAAAATGTTGGCTGCCGATGTGTACAGCGCTTTCCAAGAATCCCATGGTGATGCGGACCACCAGCGCAAGATTGGAGGTCGTTTCAAAGATACCTTCTTGTCCCTCGGTGGTAGCGTGCCAGCAAGCGAAGTATTCAGACGATTTAGAGGCAGGGATCCGAGCTTAAAAGCCCTCATCAAACATTTGAAAATCAACTAAGATAATTCAGAAGGGAAGCTGCTCTGACAGATGTCGCGATCGAATTCATATAAACGTACATTTAAAACAATGACAATTGATAAACTTGAATTTGCGGGTGATTTTTTTTTTTTGAATTATAATTGATTTTGAATCGAATACTCGTTTTTTGGATTCGACGTGATTTTTTCAGCAGAGAGAAACCAAGTTACATTTGATTTTTTTTCGTTATATTAGTGCGGATGGGATTAAAGAAAAATTGAGCGATGAGAGATAAAACAGTAGTTATATATTTGTATTTGCAAAGATATTTTACGCATAAGAACCCGTTGTTGCATACTCACGATGAAGAGACAGTAGAGAGAACTGAAGATAAAGCAGCTTAAAGAATGTTAAGATTACCGTGCGTAAACACGCTAAAAGTTGTCGATTAATTTATGTAAGATTATAAATTTGTAAATATGAAACTTATAGGTATTATCAGTGGTTTTAATTCTTGCAGAAAATATTCCTTCTATTCCGCTTTCCCTGAATAGTTTTAAAAAACATCTCTTAGGTCAATAAAAATCTTATGTTGATAAAATTATGTTTTCTGATTTTTTAATGATAAATTTTTACAAAATTTTATTGTTTCGCTTGTCGAACCTCCGATTGAACAAAACAAACACGCAAAGTTGACGAAATTAGTAATACTTGTTACAGCTTGTTCCTCGTTGAATAATTTCTAATTGTATTGCATACATGATTGTTTTCTCTGTTACACTTCTAAGATTGATTCCCTAATAATAGTCAAGCAGAGATATACAAGTATATTACCCAAAAAATACTACATAACCGTTAGTAGCTACGTCCGTATGTACAAAATTTTACGCGCAAAAACCTATCATCACAGATACACAACGCAGTATTAAACTAAAATGTAGCACAAAAAAAAATCGTATTCATGAACCTAACTTAATGGGAGTAAAAATTTTTCAACTTACAAATACACGCATGTGTAAAGGTATTGTACAAAAACTTATCAAGCCAGCGCGACAGCGATAATGACAATAAAGAGCAGTATGATGAAAACCCAGTAAGGCCAGATTCTATCTTTATGAGAGATCGTTCGAACTTGGCGAGTTCCGTCTATCAGCCGCTCATCTGTCCTGTCTATATGGTCTGCTAAATCGTCGATTATTTCTGTAAAAACGCGTATTAATGATATAGTGAATGAAATTTTGTTTCAATGCATAAATTATAAATTAAAAAAGAAGTTAAAAAAAATGTTCTTACCGTTATGATTATCCACTTCAGAGTGTATAGCTTGCGCAATCTGTTTTTGCCTCGAAATTATTTTGGATAACTGTTCCAATCCCTGCTCTTGCTCTACAAAGATAAAATACGCATAAAAAAATCATTCATTTAAATCTCAAGAAATAAATTAAAAATATTTTTACCCTGAAGCAACTGCTGCTTCTGGCTCTTAAGATCTTCAACAGTGACGTTAACGTCGATAAGTTTTTCGTCCTCTTCATCGTCGATTCCCCAGCTTGTAGTACCCCCATCTGCAAATGCTGATGTTGTGGGGCCAAGTAGCCTTGCCCTAGACAGCGCCAGGTCGTTCGTTTTTGTTTCGTACAGTCGCTGGATCTGTATATCTTTACTTTGTAGTTGCTCTACTTGTCTCGTTCTACGTTCTGCTTCTTCCACTGTTCTGAAAAGCAGTTTAGAAAAAAAAATAAAATTAGACTGATGCGTTAAAAATTTACTTTTGAATTTTTGAGTTAACTATACTGCAGATATTATAAAAAAGATAATATATTACAAAGCATGTTTTGCTGCGAAATAGAAATTTTGGCAATTTATGCAGTCCTATTTCATAAGTATCTTGCCATTCTCTACATTAATTATAGTTTTAACAAAGAGTTATTATTAAAAAAATGAAAATTATTTAACCTAGAGCCTCTCAAATTAAAGAATAAAATGCACAATCGTACATGGAGTGTTGCCTGACATCATCATTGATTTTACTCTTGAGCTCTCTAACTTGGCTGCTGTACTGCTTGAGCCTCAGTCTGATATTGGCAGAGAGACTGGCAAATGCTTGAGAAGTTCTAGGCTCTCTGTCCCTCAGCGTCAGCTGTTCCATAATCTCCCTGTACAAGTTATCGCAGACCTCGTACTCGAGTAGCCTGAAAAATAAGAAAGCAATCAGTGTGAACGCTCACAAAAAAAGCAACAATCTCATCTGCACCTCATTACCATGGATCATTGCCATCGATGTAAACAAGTGCCATGATTCCTCCACTTTTCAGATGCTGCTAATGAGCTCTCCTACTCTGGTTGATAAGGTGTGTTTGTGGATTGATAACGATTAACGACTGAAGGCAGTTCTTCTTCTCACATTGCACTGTACTGATGACAGCGCAGCAGCACGTGGTGTCTCGTTCCTCGCTGGTCGGTGAAATTTAACACCGTTGAATCACTAATGTCCTGCTGGACACTTCTCCATTCGCTTTTATCTTTTTTTTTGTCTTTGTGTTGTCGAGCGCAGGCGCTGCTGCGTTGATTCAGTACTGATGCATGAGAGCTGTCCACACTCCACAGAGAGAAACAGAAGAGTCGGGGAAGGGAAACGCGGTTTTGATATGGCTAGACCAGACAGACACTAGAAACTAGACGAGAATCGAAAAAAAGTGAGTTGCGCATACGCGTGTATAACACGCACACATGTTGATACTTGGTCGATGTAAACAAGTGGCATCATGAGATGGTAATGCGACGGTCAGTCGTTTCGGAGCTTCGCTGACGCGAGCAATTACTCGGTTTTGGAGCATCAATTTTTTCGAACTTTTTCGAACTTTCACTTGACTATCAATTTCAAAACTTACGTTTTCACCCTAAAACACACACACACACATATATATATATATATATATATATATATATATATGTGTGTGTGTGTGTGTGTGTGTGTGTGTGTGTGTGTGTGTGTGTGTGTGTGTGTAGACCGTCTTGTATAAATTGATACTCCTCCAAACCGCGCAGTTTTCCCAAGCAATCTTTGTAATTGTGCAATACATAAAAATTAAAGTTTTCCCAATGAATTTTAGCTGAAAGAAATAACGAACATTCTGAGAATTAGAAAAAAAATAACCGTCACCGATTCCACGTAACCTGACAGTCTGACATAACCTCCGCTGTTCTCCTCCGCGACCCTCTCGCACTTACACACATTGGAGATCGACCCGCGCGCCTCGCGACTCCATATTCACGTAGAGGGAGCCTCCGTCCAACATCCGTGTGCGGAGCGCGAGTCTCTCCTATCTTTCTCTCTCTATCTTATTGCGACAACTCGACAAGGACAGACAGCTCTCTTTCTCTCTCCTGTAGTCTCCTCTCCTCACTACGTCAAAAGCAGCAGTCGTTTCGTCGCGCCTCTCGGCCTCTCCACTCTCCAGTAGTGTATCCACGGCTAGCGAACAAAGTCGCGCGTCCTCTCGTCGTCCCTTTAACAAATCCAATCCAATCCTCGCAGGTGCGCGTGTCTCTACGTAGTGTGCTTGTGCAGTACAGTGCCTGTGCGTTACGTATTATCCAACGAAAAAAGCAACAAGATTCGCAGGCATATTGAAGGGATAAAATGCAGCCGTGTACGCGCAATGTCGGCTGAGCAGGAGGACGAGATAAATAGCGCCGACGTCGTCTTCAGCGGAGGAGGAGGAGGTGGAGGTAATAAGGTCGCCATCGGCAGCGCCGACCTTCGCCGTTTATTCGAAAGTTGATCGACAGGTGAGTCTGTCTCTTTCGCAATGCTCATATGGGTAGTTGCTGGAGCACTATATATATATATATATATATATATATGTGTATATATATGCGCTACTAGTGTTTTCATCGGGTAAAAGTCCGCGAGTATCTTGGGCACAGCGAGTTTTTCGTGTCCGCGCGCGCGCGAGAGAGAGAGAGAGAGAGAGAGAGAGAGAGAGAGAGAGAGAGAGAGAGTATAAGAGTAGTTGAGAGAGGATAATCGAGCGGAGAGCGAGATGGCGGTGTAAAAAGAGAGCGGATTCCGTGACGTTTTGCGCCTTTTACCTTCCGCGGAGCGGAGCTCGGAGCTCTATAGTGGCTACATAGCTGCCATATACTCCTTTTTCGCATGACTGAGGAAAACCAGTCGCGCAGAAGAAGCGTCACGGACGTGCTCGCATGAATGGCTAGGCTGGCGAAGGTACGTCGTCGCGAAGTACTTACTGTTTTTGCACGCACACACATGCATATTGATTGCCCACTGCGCGCGACTGAGCGCCAGCGTTCTTTTCTGTCTGCTTGTGGACAGTGGGTACTTGTATCGCGTGCCTATGCGGACGATATTAGAGTGTAATTCAGTGTACAGGGCTTTGGGACGCGGAAGGGTTGACATGCAGGTGGAGTGTCAGGTGTTTTGTAGTCTTGGCCGTAGGGTGACAGCTGTTCAGGGAATGGGGCGTTCGATTGAGGAGAGATCTGCAAGCAGATGATTGTTATTAGCGTGCTCGACATTGTTTGTGCACTTGTTGGTTTGAAATTTGGGGAAGTGGATTGTGTCATTCTGATGATCTGTAGAATTAATCGTGCGAGAGCATTGAAATGCTAATGTATGGAAATTGAGAAAAGCTTGGGAGAGTGTGTCTACTGAATGGAGCAGAAAGGTAATAATTACCTAAACATCGAATTTGGACTACGAGAGAGGGTATTTGCCTTTCAAAACATTCACATACTAGCTGTGTTTGTTTTGAAAATTGTGGGAACGTTAATTAGATTTACTCTTACGTTACTTTGTGAAATTTGTTTTCATTACCACCACTACATCCAGAGATACTTGGAAATTCTATTTTTATCTGTCATTTATAAAGAAACATTAATTGCATGAAATAATACAATAAATGAAAATCTTTATAGATTAGTATGGCAGATTACATTTTCCTCATACAAACAGTTAGCTTTCCTTCTGTTTACAAAAAAGTGTCGTTTGATCTAATGTGACCTTTGATTGTGAGAGTGATATTTTTCCTTAATAGCTCAATATTCTGCTGAATTTGCAGGTAGACCTAATGATTAGGAGATACTAAACTGTTGACTGCATGTGCATTGTGTTTTCACAATTGCATAAGTTTCAGAAATTCAAAACAGACATTAAATGCAGTAACTGTTGAATCATGTTAATGCATTGCTATATTGCACTTCCTTTTTTACGTTTGTTTTTCCCATTATAAGCAATACCTCTAAGATTATCGTTAAAAAGGAAATATCACAACACAATGAAGTAATTAAAAACCTAAAAATGGCTTCATTTTTCAAGTTACTTAAGAATCTGTGTTATACAAACACTCCTGAGTCAGAAGAAACTCAAATATTATCATACAGTGTCATCAGGATTACAGTAATCTCACTTTCTAGCCCAGTTATATCACTTGCTATTTTTGGCACATTATACATGGTCTAAGAAAATTTCATTCTGTTCTTGAAATTCCAGATTAAACAATCATGAGTAGCGAATCGCCAATGGATATGCTGTCCTCAGCAGCTTCAATCATTAATGCTACCGCAATGGGAAGTATGCCTGCGAATGTCAGAGTTGACGATCCCAACAAGGAAGTGACTCCTATTTTCCTACAAACACAAGCAGCAAAAGGTAATCATAGATAACATAACACTTGTTGATTATACAATATATTATTTGGATAGTTGTCAAGATTCATAATTAATTATGAAGTAAAATCAATTTAATTTTTGACAATTTGATGTATTTCTTTCCAGGTATTGCAGGTGCCTTTGTATGGGCTGCTCTGTTTATCAGTTGTCAACAAATATACCAACACCTGAGGTGGTACACAAACACTGCAGAGCAGCGATGGATAGTCAGGATACTGTTCATAGTGCCCATATACGCCACTTACTCCTGGATATCCCTCTTGTTCTTTAACAATGAGAGCTACTACGTGTACTTCTTTACTGTGCGCGACTGTTATGAGGCATTTGTCATCTACAATTTCCTCTCCCTGTGCTACGAGTATTTGGGTGGCGAGGGCAACATTATGTCTGAGATACGGGGGAAGCCCATCCGCTCAAGTTGCATCTATGGAACCTACTGCTTGGCTGGAAAGACATACACTATTGGCTTTCTTAGATTCTGCAAGCAAGCAACGCTGCAGTTCTGTCTGGTTAAGCCCCTCATGGCCTTTGTCATCATTTTCCTGCAAGCATTCGGGCATTATAGGGACGGCGATTGGTCTCCCGACGGCGGATACGTATACATAACCTGCATTTACAATATTAGCGTCACTCTGGCGCTATATGGACTGTTTTTATTCTACTTCGCCACAAAGGACCTGCTCACGCCCTTCGATCCTGTTCTCAAGTTCTGCACCGTCAAGAGTGTCATTTTCCTGTCCTTCTGGCAAGGTAAGTTTGGAATTTGCTTACGACTTGTTTATCATTAGCTTATTGCAGTAATTATTATCGTTTCACCTTGTTTACAAATCGACAAAGATTTTCATTCAAATATTTTTCATTTTTAATCGCGCATAAAATTAATTTGGTAAACTATACGCGTGAGCTTCCTGAAACGCAAGCGATGAATTTCATTAATTATTTTGCCATGCTCTTCAGTTATTCATAACATCACGTTCGCACTATAAGCAAAGTTTGTGTTGCATTTTCATTATACGATATATAAGATATAATTGCCACACGAATGCAAACATTCATTATATTCGAATAAATTATTTTTATTTTTTAATAAATTGTGCCAATGTTTGGACTTTCGATAGCCTGCAAAAATACTTTCATAACCTACACACGATATCCCGTTACTTATAAAGAGTAAAAAGAGCGAATACTTTAAAGCTGATTGAATAATATAGAAAGCGGGCGTATCAGAAGTATACCGTATCTTATCGTATCCGCCTTTTTCTACTTACGGATATGTAGATCGCATGCAGCTTATATTACCGCTTCCTTTTACTTTATCTTTCACGCAATTATTATAATAATAGTTTTATCTAAATTATTACAATTTTCAAGTGTCTATGTTTCGTTCGTTTTTTCGATAACGTGAAATCACTGCTAATCACATCGATTCTCTTAATAAAACGAATAGAATTTGACGTCATTCTCGAAAAACCATCCGATTTTCTCCGCAGGAGTCTTGCTTGCCGTACTGGAAAAGGCGAATGTCATTTCTCCAGTGATCGACAGCCTGGGCCACTCGACGAGCGCTGGTACCGTGTCAGCGGGCTACCAGAACTTCCTCATCTGCATCGAGATGTTGTTCGCGGCGATAGCTCTGCGATACGCCTTCCCCTACCAGGTCTACGCGGCAGGTTGTACTACGGACTCGCGCGGGCGCAGCGTCACTATGCAGAGCATCAGCAGCAGCCTCAAGGTAGAGCCTCGATTTTAGCACGTGCGCGACAAGGTATTCCGTGCACGTGAGGACGCGCGCCAGTGTCAAAGACCCGCGAGACGCTAAGACGATTAGTCTTTTGTTGGCGCGCTCTCTGCGAGTGAGAGGAGAGGTTTTTTGTCGGGGGACTTTGCTTTGTTCTGCGGAGCAGTGAGAAAGAAGTTAGAGTGATCCGATGATTTGCAGTTTGACGTTTCTAGAGAATAAATCGTGGTTTTGGCGACGTTTTCGATTGTAGTTCGGATTCTAACGTCGAAAGAAATATTTTGTTTACATTCGGCGATCTCGTCACGTAGATTAGCGATCTGAATATCCTTATCGCTATCGTTATTTAGATAAAAAGCGTACAATTAGCAAGTCGTATAATCGCTTTATGACGCGGTACGCTAGGTGGAACTGTCGTGAATAATGAATCAACTGCGGCAAGTACTTGATTAATAAGTATTTCATTGCTGATCGATCGATATGCCAACTATAACAATGCGATTGATCAAGTTATTACTAACTTTTATCGAAGAACCAAGTAACACTGCTGCATACGCTTATTCGTTCGATAATTTTATCGATGACGTTAAACGTTCAAGCAATTTTAGTAAAGCCAATAAATGAGTTCTATTTCGCGTGACTTCGGCTAAATAAATAAAGGGTAATTTACACCTATCAGACTTGTACGCAAATTAGATTCCACGAACGAGCAATTCGTTTCGCCATTGAATTTCACGCGAGCTCGAGAGAGGCGTCACGCTTACTTTTCTCTCGGCTTCCAGACACATACGAGGTTCGTTAATCCGGCGCAAGTAAATTTTCTCGGCTTGCGAACTTTTACGTAACTACTGCTGGAAGCGCAAGAGACGCTTGAATGGACGCGAGTGAATGAGTGTATGTACAGCGAGGCTGAGTTGATTGGATGAAGAGAAAAAAAATGTATCTGTTTTCTCAGGAAACCATGAATCCTAAGGACATCATGACTGACGCCATCCATAACTTCCATCCTCAGTACCAGCAGTACACGCAGTATAGTTCTGGTAAGTTTTTACATTCTGATTTTCATAGATTTTGTAATTTTATCTTATCTTAAAGATGTACACTCGTTAATCGGAGAATTGTTTGAAGCATATACGAGTAATTGTTTGGAGTCATCGGTATTATTATTGCAGTTGTTAGAAGCTATTAAAATCTCGAGTAGCGATAAAACAGCGGAACAGTTTTAATAAAATTTCAGCACAGCGAATGCACTTGCATATACATATACTGACAATTTATTCGTTTAAAAATACTAGTATTAAACTGCACCCGTTTGTTCTCGGAATTTTCCGCTGTGACTTTTCACATACATTTTTTTACTTCTACAAAATTGAAAAAGTTTTGAAACGATTCTGCAACTGGCGAGTGCACACCAAGCTTCTAAGATTTTTTCGCTATATAACTTATATATTATTCACAAAAAAAACACCCCCGCTTTGGATATTTTTTTATTCATCACGAAATTTGTTATTTTGTCATTTTCATGTTGCACGATTGAGCACGTTCGTTTTCGGTATAGCATGCGCAATGAGCCTGCATTGAAATTTGCATAAACATATTGTAAATACATATTTTTTAATTTGTTCCAATTATTTGCATAGACTGATTTTGTAATCGTCACTTTTAACTTTTGCATCACTAGCTATAGCTTTTTTGCAATGTATATAGACTAACTTTATTTTATTTAAAAACAATACTACGCACTCTTTGATATCACCGATTCACGTTTGACGTGGGAGTTTCATCGATCATTTTATACTCACATTCACGGATGAGACACACGCTAAGTTTATTATGTCTATTACGGAACTGTCGCACCGATGACGATCGAAAGAAAAAATATGATCGCGCTATATTGTCCGAAAAAGTATACAGACGGTTCACGCTTTTCCTATCTCGTTTTGCTAAATCACACTTATATTTTATACGAAGCAAGAGAAACGTTGCTGCTGCTGCTACTGGTGTGGTGTTGTTCCGTTTATTTTTGGCGTAACGGGTCACAAAACGGGAAGACGATTTCTCATCCTGGAATATCGCCTCTTCTTCATAGCTTAGAAATTCTCGGATGAATTGTTATTTATTTTTATTTTTTTCGTAAATGCAGTGGAATACGTTTGTTCGTCAAATAGGACTTGATACGAGTTTTTTCACTAGTTTTGACGTGTAATTAAATTAAAATTAAAGGACTCATTAAAGTATTCTTTGAAACGCTTAATTAAGGCGACCACCTTAATTAATTTTGTATTTCATATAGCTGTGTGAGTAATGCGCATTTAATTGCTCTCGTAGGCTTTGGTCTAATCACGAAAAATCGTCCAACTCGTAATATTCGAAAAAAAAAGATGTTGTTAATCAGAAATGTTTGTTTTCGATGGATACGATTAATAAAATAATACAAATTATAATATGGCGAATGAAATGATTGAAATACGCATAGAGAACACTTTATATTCGAAAATTTCAGCACGACTTTCACGTGCAAAAGTGAAAGCTGTTGACGCATTTTTTAATAGAACGTAAACTTTGTATAACACTAGCTTTGTTTCCAATCCACTGCAAAATAGGCTAAGAAAGCTAGAGGCGTTACTTTTCAAGGTATACAGAACAATAACGTCTTTGTAGTAAAAAGTATGCATCATAAACGTTATTAACTCCTCAAAAAGTATCTTGCATTTATAAAATTGACATTCACAAGTTTTTATAACAAGTGTATAATAGCAAGCTGTTCCTAACGGTGGAAAGGTGAACCTTGCCGTCATCAGCTAATGGCAGCAAAATTAACATGATTTCATCGCATACGTCATTCAGTCTCAGTAGGTAAACAACCAAACGCGTCTGAGCCCTTTACGTCAAAAGTAAACGTTCACTTGAGTAACTACATTAAAGAATCAAGCAATTAATGTTACATCACAATATATAATCTAAGGCTTAAAAAAAGCTAGAAGATAATAGAATTTAAAAAAAAATGAAAGAAAAAAGAAACATAGAAGGGCGGCAGCTGTGAAGGTGCATTTTGTTTGCTATTTTTTTCAGACGTCAATACCAACTTGCCGTACGAAAAGCTGTGAGTGTGCCGCGCGCTTTCGAGGGCGCTTTTGCTCGAATACGAATTTTTCTTTCAACGCACGTCGGCGGGACGCCTCTGTGGACGTTGTCGAGGAGCGAAAAAAATCATAAATAAAAACGAGAACACAAACGCAAACAGAAAAAAAGGCTAACTCAAAGAGATAGACAGACGCAAACGAGCGAAATAAATGATACGAGAAAAGTACACATTCATGAAATATGAGACTTTCCTTGATGCAGCTGTTGTGCGCGACTTTGACTTCGACGATGAGACGCCTTAAAGATATAAATATTCTTATATATAATTTGTAGCGAATTTTCGAGAATCGTGAGCGCATAAGCTCGTCGATGGCGAAAAAATAAGATGTTTTCTTAAGGAAATTCGCTCTGTTAAACATGCAGGGTAAACAATGATTATTTTTTTTTGTTTTTATTATTGTTCTTGAATAAAATCGGACACGATTTTTACGTGAAAACTAAAAACAAACTATTTACAAAGTGTCGACAGGACGACACGTAATTCCGGGGGAGATGCGTAGTAAAGTTTATTCATGAATGAAATTCTGGCCAGGATTTGAGTTTTCTTTCGTTTTGAGCAGTTTTTGCATGTTAATTTTTTTACGTTCTTTATATGTTTAAGTGGTATGGTAGGTCATAGTTAAGATTCGTTTATATATTTACTCTACTGTTATTATGAATAGCTCAAATCAAAGAAACTGTCTGAAGTACTTAAGTTATTCGGTGATAACAAACATAACTCATCATATGATAGTATTAGCTGTAGCATAACGAATACAGTATTGTTTTAGTAGATTATACTCTATACATAGATTGCTCCAAAACAAAAGACCAGTGTTTTGTTGAAAATAAAGCACAGCCCGGTCGAATTTGATTCCTAGATACTTTTTACTACGAGTTTCTCCTTAACGAGCCTTATTAGTCTGTAATATAAATAGTTATAACCACATAACATTATTTATGTACTTAAGAAATTAAACAATTTTTTGCAACATAAATTGAAGTGAATATATAAGAGTGAAAAAAGCACAGGATATCGCGTGTATAATGTACAACGCTATTAAAAATTAATTCAGTGTCAACAACGAAAAAATTAATAAAAAAAAAATACATAAAATCCAGAACCAAAACCTCGTCAAAAGTCTTCAATTCATCTACTTTCAAAAGTCTCGTCTCAATACCTAAACACAATCATTACAAAATTGATCACTTTATTTTCTTAATAATTATATATTTGTATATTTATGTGTTATCTAATATAACTTGGCATGCAGTGCGATTGCAACTAAGAACAGTGAGTCATTCGGGCGTTATTGTGCGAAAATTGTACCAGGATGTATTTTAGGTCAATGTCTCCTGCACGATATAAATACTTCCATATAGCTTGACTTTATGATTTCTCTCCCTACAGCAATTTTCCCACGCTCGCTCGGAGAAAAATATTGGCTCAACCGTTTTTATAATGCTAATTCAATGAAATTTTCTTTTTTTTCTGGCTACTACTTGTGCGCGAGCTATAAATAAACACACAGTCTACTTTATGTGGTTCATTCAAATGCTACGGTTACACGCGATTACGTTTTACAGTTTGTAAACTTTGAAATGCAACGAATTTATTTCACAGTTGCACTAACTTTTTAGCAAGCTTTTGTTGCTTTGTTTTATATAAATTGAATCGCAGTATTTCGATTGTAGAAGTTTCGAGATGCTTTATCGCTGACAATAATGAATCATTCCTATAGCGATAAAAACTTATCTCTCTGTCAAACGATTATAGTAAAGATGTAATTTGTACTAATAGCTTGTCAAATTTGAAATAGAAACCTTTCCAGTAAAACAAGAAAATTTCAAGCCTTTGTCCTTGCATTTGCATGAAATTATTGGAATGCAAAATACGCGAGCGCGCGATCATCATTCATTTATTTCTTCTATACTTTATATCATATCTTTGGCGTTATATGCTATATACGTATATGTGATACCGTATACGTATTTTATTTTTGCCTCTGTTATGCTGCTGTATTTTTTTATTTTGAATTGAGGTATGTAGATATAAGGGGCGCTGAAGCAGTGCTTTGTAAAGTCGTGCATATGTTTACAATAAGATGATAATAATAATAGTAATAATAATGGTGCGTTAACACGGCGATACACGCGAGGGTATTACATGAAAGTCGTGTGAACCCATTTGTCTCTGAAATTCAATTTTGTTGTTCTGCATAATGTTGGTTTCAATACCAATTCTATAATTATTTTCGCTAATTAATCTGATCCTATAATTACTTTGGATCAATTTAATTTAAAAATACATTCAATTCGCAATGCTAACATGCAGTGCTTGTACAATGCAACATTTGCCTAATTGATGGGCATAACTTGTATATAAACGTAAATCACGACACAAATGGGTTGATTGTACAAAGTAATAACATACATCAGGCTGCTGGCACACTGCAAATCATCACTATAATAATATTGCACGGTGTTTGACTATTATAATTATATCTACAATGTATAACAAGGACGGCAGAGCTATTTTCATCTTCAATTCGAATAATCAGCGCAAAGATTTTTCAAAGCACTTCTTCCTAGTCGTATCGTAGGCGAATATAAATGAGCTTCGATTATCGATTCGGCCAACGTGACACTGACGTCCGTAAAAAAAAATTACAACCGCCTCGTCCAACCATAAAAGCCGCGCGACCCAGCACGAAAATCCACGACCGCCAAAATCGCCACGCATATAAACCCTCCTCCTCATCTTTCCTACCTATACACCCACGCGATAAAAAAAGAATACTAGAGTAAAGCGAGACGGATAGGTCATTGTCTAAACGGCGCGAGGGAACGAAAAAAATTGTGCGCGCCGCGCTCTCGAGATAAACATCCATCCGTGTACACATCCACACGTGTGCGACGATAAAAAGAGAAAGAAGTATCGCGTTGGCCGATCGATCGAATCGAGCGTCGTTTTATCGCACGCGATAAAGTATGAACGCGCTCGCGAGGCCGCAGCCGATTAATACGTGACCGAGACTACTTGCTCGCCCTGAACCTTCAGTGGAAAGCACATAGCCTATTGTGTCCCTCTTCGACGGGCTATACTTGCGAGTACAGTGTAACGATGTGATGTCGACTAATTGTGTTGCGTTTTCTTTTATGCCGGTGCGTTTATTTTATTCTTATTATTTTTTGTGCGTTTGTCAATCTCGAATAGAATAATGTCAGTTGAATTAACAAACTGGGTTTTAATCAAACACACTATATGCAGGATTCACATTGTTACATCGTACTTTTGTTATTACAAGACAAAAGAAGGAAATGTTTTGTATTCTGAATAATTAAGTTGTATGAGATGTTCTGGTATATTTTGCAAATGAAAATAACATTTTGAAAAGTACATTCTGTGCATGATTAAAAGATTTTTAATTTAGCTGTACCGTTTCAACGACGCTATTTTATCTTTGTTATGCGCAATCGCGTTTCTCAATCGAAAAATAATAAGAACGCAAGTCTCACCAAACTCGGTGTCACCCACTTGCGTTGCGTCGACTCTCCGAAAAATAGCGTTTCCCCAAATTATTAATAGCGCCCGAGCGCATCCGCTAACGAGCCGCGACAATGCTATTCTCGACCTCCGGAACATTATATATATATATACCAGTATACATCCGTCAGAATACGAAACTGAGCCGTAAAAATAAAAGAAAAACCCGCCATTATTCCTGCGAAACAAGAGCGTATGTAAACTGGTCCTCTCTGTAGGAGGCGGTGCCAAGAGTCAGCGTGGTATGCGGGTGTCAAGCTTCGACCCGGAGGACCCACAGAATATGCCGGTGCCTCCGCCCCAACGACGTAACGTCCCGAACCAACGCGTCGCCACCATATCCCAGAACTACAACGAGAAGACGATGCTGCTGAGCAGCGACGACGAGTTCCAGTAGAATTACCGACGGCGAACTCACGGTCGCTACATGGATTTTTGAATTTCCCGCCATTACGGTGGCCCGGGATGAATCGCAGCCTTTTTGCGAGTCGCGTTGCCTGAACGGACTCCTCCATAACTGGGACTGGTGTTTCTTCTTTGTGAGATAGAAACGAGGTCTTGCGATTGCACTGGTGGATAAGGAACTATTATGTCAAAGCTTTTATTCAACTTGTTTACCGGCGTGCTGTTGTACCGACCGAGCTACTGCTTAGGGCGAGATTTTGCGCGTTTTTGATCTCGCACTTGCAACTTTCGCCATAAGCAGTACGTGCTGTACTAAATTCGAAATATCTGTAGGCGCAGTGGTTTAATCTAGGAAAAAAACTTTCTTATATGATTGACGGTCACGAATTTCACGGTCGGTAAAGCAGCGGGCAAAAACAAGCGTCGATGACCTTTTTTTTAATTTCTGATTTGAATTTCGCGTGAGATTAAATGACGGTGTGTACACAGAATACTCGGTGTGCCGTGCTGTAGAAAGCGGATTTTCAAATCGTGCGCATAATATACTTTGAGAAAATTTTATACAATATTAGAAAGCCTTTTGATACTGTATATAAAATTTTCTTGGGTAGTATATATAATAATAGAAACGAATAACGAGATAAAGATAAATCATATATTTTCTTACAACAAACCGAAATTGTAAGGGAACCTATACTTTATACCGTATAAGTTAATTGTAACGTCACACAATCGTGGTTATTTACTAGTGCAATCGTAGCCTAAATCTCTAATGTAAACGATGTATTGTTCGTTCACTTTGCAAAACTGATTATTACGTGCTTTAATTCGCATTATCATTACTCTTATTTCAAAGAAATGAAAATTTACGTGAAATCACTGTCAAACAGTTGTGTTGCGCTATATTGATTTTCAATTCAAATTAAACAAGGATATATTAAAATATTTATCAAGTAACCAAATCATGTGACCTGCTTTTCAGCTTTCGTTCGCGTCGATGTTACATAAACGTTTATTCAAAATCATTTTGCTTAAAAAAAATAATATCTTTGAACAAGGTAAAAAAAAACTTTTAATATAATAAAGCATTATTCTGTTGGAATGAATCTGAGATTACACGGTAACTAAGTTACAAACTAAATCATGCATTTTTTATGTCACGTTATTATTAAAAAGTGTTAGTTTGAGTATATACACTGATGTGAGAGTTACATATATTTGCAATTTTTATATTGTTCAAGTAAAGAGCATTTTCTAATGGAATCTCATAGTAGAGGAGCTGCAAAGAATATAAGGTAGATGCTGCACTTGTATTACATATTATTTTGTTCATAATACGAGATTATGACGATTTCATGATATAAAAGTTTCATCAACCCATTTTCGTGTTATTTACATGGCTATATCATGTAAAATATTTAGTTCCAATCATTAAGAGAAAATGTTCATCGTAAAATAATATTGTCTGCTCTTCTGTGAAATCCTGCGGAGCGATTATGTAAAGGACTTTATGGAGATCAATCTACTGTATTTTATTGGTCTCCATAAAGAGAAATCTTATCTATGAGTTTAAGATTATGAAACTGAGCTATTTTCATGAGACTGTCTTAAAGTTTAAAACTCTTGCTCTTTTATCGATCATTTTTCTCGTTATTGTCACATCATGCGGACAGTTCCATGAAAAACCATAAAAAAAGAAAAATAAAAAAAAAATACAAAACCAAAAAATATTACGTGAGCGGGACGAGAATCAGAGCGAAAGAAAAGTTCGAAGGACGTCGCGAAGCCAAAAAAAAAGTTGTACGTCGTCCAGTTAATTTCACACTCTCGCGCATGTAGACATAATAATATACAAAAAAAGGGAAAAAATGAAACAAGACACAGTTCCACATACGATGTTATTCATGTTAAATAATCGACGTTACGTTATGTAATTATAATAATGAAAATATACAAACACAAAGGTAAGTATGAAGGGAAAAAAACCGGATAAATAGTTGATAGAAGAATATTTATTTTAATATGCTCAACACGAACGACGACACTTGCGGTGTAGTAAGGGCGTCGCTCGTTCTAGACGCGGCGCCCGATTCTATGACACGAGATAATATACGGATGATTAAATGAACAATAAAACTCTTATATAGCTTTAACGTCTCTCTTCTTAATATTCTCCGAGTAAACCAGTGTAAAGAATGTACAAGAGTAACAGGATGTATTTATAAACAATAGGTACAGGTCGGGGAGATAGGACAAATACCCATGCTGTCAATTGTCATAGATGCCATATCCGGAGAAACTCGCCCGTATGGTTCCATTTTTCAATATTAGTTCAAAATGTTGTTCAAACGCTTTCCTTCAAACGCGCACAATTTTCAACAAAGTACTATTTGTACATCACCAGTTAACGATATACGCTCCAAACAGTCGATGTATAGCCTCGGTAGGCTAATTGCCAAGTTTTTCATTATCATACCCACGACCAAAAACCAGAGCTCAAGACTTCGGGATAACGGTCAGTAGCTATTCTTTCGTGGGAAAAAAGGCCGCGAGTTTCTCTGGCGTGGCTCTCGAGACACGCCCGTAATATAACGTAAAATCCAACATTGTCCATGACGAGCATGTATACAGTACTTACAGGTTTTTTCCTCGTTTTTATTTCTGCGCAGTAAATACAATCTTTTCTTGTATACCTCACCTATGTGCGTACGAGACACCATTGTATATGCGTTTTTTTTGTCGACCGAATTTCTCGCGCAGTTTGTGTGTAGTTCGAAGGGTCGTAGCTTTTTTACACGTATACATGTATGCTATTGCTTAGGTCGAGTTTGGCTTTTCTTTTCGTTTATGAAATTGAGCGCTTTTGAGGTTTTTCTCGCGTTATCGCTTGATTGCAAGATAATTATAATGTGTAAATACCCATAACGTCCGTGTATAATTACTGAACATACACAGCTCGCTATACGAAGACTGTAAATGAACAATCATGCGCTGTTTCCAACGATATGTTGAACTTGTACGTAAGAGGCTATACAAAAGTTTAAAAGATTGCACACAATCTGCGTTTCCCATGATTAATGCAATTTATTCTGATTCGGTCGATAAAAATATACTTCTACATCACATACACCACACGACGTAATAATATTTGTGACTCGGAAATATATTCTTCTCTGAATAATCAACGACTTTTTCGCTGGTTCACTTTATTATGCGAAAAAATATATGTTGCCCTCCATTTGTTTACAAATTTCACTCGCATGAAAGTTTTAAGCATAATAAGAACCTGAATTGGAAAAGAAAATCGATAGATTGATTATTCAAATTTTTCCGAGTGGCTTGATAATTATTCTGAAGATTAAAAGACAAATGTTTCGCTTGATATACTTGTAATTTTACGTTCCTTCCATTATACCACATGTAGCAAAATTATTATAACAATTAAGGGATGAAAAAATATATTATACCTAAAGAAAAACAGAAACTAGGCGAAGTGGTGGAGTATATAAAGAAAAAACTGAAAAAGATTAAATTACGACGAAAAAGGAGGAGAAGCTGCGTACAGATGCGTCCTATTATACGAGATGTAGATCGAGGAAATAACAAAAAGAAACTATTAAATGTATATAATAAATATAATGTATAATGTCATGCAGAATGTATTTAATAACAACTGAAATGATAAAATAAATGAAAAAATGGTAAAGTAAAATTAAAGGGAGAAACAATACTGTGGAAGGAGAGCGGGAAGAGTTTCCTCGTCAGGGCCTCGATGTTGCATTTCCTTGTTCTTTTCGATGAAACATTTTGTGTTCTTTGCGATGCCAGAGGAGATAAAAGCCAATGACGAGAGAAAGATTTTAAATAAAAAATAATATTGGGAGCGAGAGAAAATATTTAACACGTGCGAGAGTGACGTGTCGAATAACGAATATTATGTCCAGATATATTAAATAAATAAACTGTCGATACCTGACGAAAAAATGACACCTCTTGCACGTTATGATGTCTTTTTCAATACCTCATACCACCAAGTTATTTTGTAATTTTATAATATTTTTCTTAGTAATATTTGAAGTACTGATATATAATTTATAATGAAGGTAAGTAATAAACGACACTTTTACATCGCTATGTTCGCAGAGATCCAATAAATTTACACTTTAACGAAAACTACCTTGAAATTAGTTTATTTACTCATGTATCAGTTTCACAATAATAAATATAATATAAGAAGTATTTACAGAGATCACTTCATCGATAAAATTTCGAGATTAATTAAGAGCAATAAAAAAATGTACATGTTGAAAAAAAAACGTTAAATTCATGCAATATATGAGAAATTAATAAAATTTGATCAGTTACGAATAATAACATTAAAATAATATTTGCAAAAATCAGTTTATCTTTGCAATATCTATATAAAACATATTTCATACATAAAGTTTTCTCAATTAAACAACACATAATTACAAGTGTTTAGTACATCAGCAGGCATATTTATCACACAGCTCGAAACGAAAAAAAAAGAAAATTCTCAAAAACTTAATGTATCATTTCGTTTAATTTGAAATTTAAGTCTTCGTAAGATGACTCGTATATTATAGATATTCTCAGCATTTTCTCCTTTTTACTCACGATAATTTCTGTTGAACTGTATATAGCTCTCTACCATTTGCCTATCATTTTTTAATCAAGCTTGGGATTAATCAGGCACTTTGTTAGTTCGAGCATTGCATATTACACGTAGACATACTGCACAGTTCGCCAATATAAGTATAAAAATTATATAATAATCACGATTCCTTTCGTGTTTTACTTTTTACAAGAGTGTACTAATTTATATATATAATACATAAATACAAGAAATTATTGGATATGAGGTCTCAAAATATGTTCAAAACATCTAAATGTTATATACTGACCTTCTCTATTTTGTGAATAATTTAATTTTAATTTCGAACGTTGTTTACTAATTTTTAGTCAGAAAACAACTGATAGCATTGCCTTAAACGCAAAACTGGACATCACTACCAATACCCTACTATTGAGTAATACTAATAATTTCTATTTCTATTTAAATTTTCGATTTGTTTAGTATAAAAATAATAAAAATTTTGTAAGGTGTAGTTCTTAAAATTTATTATAATGGAAATACCAGATTTTTTTATTATGAATATTTCTATTTGATGTAAATATAATTACAAAATATAGAATTTTAGTAATTTGTCTAAGGTTGAGTTTCTTGGTTTACATATTTTTAACCTTATAGTAAATTCTTATAGTATTGTAAGTTTATCATTCAACATTTTTCCCCATTTTAAATATAAAAAACTATAAATAAATTTCAAGTTTTAACTAATTCATCGAAATATTTACAAAAGTATTAAAGGCTAAATAATACTTTCAATTAAATTCTTCTGATTTATATTTTTTATTAATCACTATCAAATAGTTAAATAAAGTCAATTAAAAATTTTCACTAAACTCAGTATTAACAAATATATAAGTATCTAGTGATATCCAGCGTTTTAGAACACTTATTACAGAGAGAATCAAATCATTTTTCAATTTACTGTATATATACAAGAGGCAGCCAAAATAACAATCTTTGGGAATGGCCAGCATTCGCTAAAATTAATAGTTTAAAAAGAGAAAGTGCTTAGAGCACTCAGTAAACAGCTTACCAATGTAACTACAGTATTTTGTAAAATGTCGCAAATCTATGTTGACTCTCTTTATAGTTTGATAAACCAAGAAAAGTCTTGTTTACACTAAAAATATATCTAGTATCTAAATTATCTTCATTTAGATCTTAAAAAATCTTCCAATTATTATCATGTTCGACAAGATTATAATCAACCAATTATTAAATAAATGGTTTTAACACATTGATCAAATGAAAGAACTTCGATAAAACCAAAACAATCAATAATCAAAAAGATTTCAAAACAAAATTTCAGTAACGATAGCGGCAAATTTAAACCGCTTAAAAAAAATAAATTAAAATAAATTAATAGCCGGACCAGTAAACCCTACCGTCGACGGAAATTTGCTTCCACCCATGCCAGGGTTTATCGAAATCTTCCTCTAACAAAGACTCGACTGGTTTCGGCGAACATAATTTCTTTTGTATCCGTTTTTGGGATGTTTGCTCAGTTGGATCTATTTCTATCACTTCATCTTCTATATCCTCAAAGTGCAGTTGTTCTTCCATGTAGCCGACTATGTCGGTCTCTTCACTGGTGTATTTGTTGTACTCTTCGTCGACGTCCGGTCTTGAAGACGCTTGGTTCGAGTCTTCGTCTTCCATCGGAGAGCAGCTATTTATCGGTCTAAAACCAATTGAGCGTAAACGGGCTATTCGATAGCCACTGTCTGCTGTATTCACTGGTGCGAATGCGGAGCTACCAAAATCTGCAATTAAAGTAAAAATTGATTTGCCACATTCTAATTATGCACAGGATGGATTAAATAAAGTGAATGTGAATACATACGTGCTCTCCTAATAGGATTGGTACCAATTTCTATATTAACGTCCTCGCAGTTAGATTCTACATCACAAGGCTCTGATTTGATATCATCCAAATCCACAAACTCCACTTTAATCTCTGACTCCGATGGAGAAATATCTATAATCCCAGTCTGTATTGCTTGATCGACCGCAGGCGCCTTGAGCAGAGTACACTGTGTTGACGTAGAAACCATCTTCGAACGCTTTGACACAACTACTTCTTCTGTTTTTCTCTTTTCGGGTTTCTTTGGCTGTGCCTCTCTGGCTGTCGTGCTGCGTATCTCCTTGTTGTTTAAAGGTCGCGACTGTATCCTCCTTGCGTTCATTAGCTTCCTTTGCGATATTTCAGATTTGGACAGTCGTCTCCTGATTGAACGCAACCTGCGATTTCTCGAGCTTCTCGTCCCGGTGTCGAACTTGGCATCAATAATTAGATTCGCGATCTCTCGACGCTGCTGCTTTTTCAGCATACCGTTCTTCCTGCTCTTGTTGCTGATGTAAAAGCTTCTCAGCTTGCTCTCCTTAGACGATGTCTTCGAGTCGTCTTGGTCTACCTTTGAACTGAGAGTGTTGTAAGCGGTGAGGATAGCTGACTCCTGGTTCTCTAAACCAATCATGTTCCCTATCAGTAGTTTGGCCATCGGATGATACTTCTCCTTGACGATCATGTTCACCAGCTTGTCCGGCGCCAGCGAGTCTATGCTCGAAGAGGAAGGCTTGTTCTCCGACTGTTCAGTCTCTTTGCTCAATGTCTCGGACTTTGTTGAGAAGTTAGTCTGCACCACGTTTGACCTGGAATGGATTTGAACAACGTGTTGAGATGTGCTTCTTGTACTGGAGTTCCGCAAGATGTTGGGTCTGGTTCTTGGCATCTTAGGTGGTGAAGTTATCTCAGCGACATTGTTGTACTTAAGGACGCCGCACTTCTTGGGCGAGGTGGGGCTGAATCCATCAACCACATCAGAGCCACTGTACTGAAATCCGTTACCTGCTGTTGGAACAGATTTTTCGATGCAACTAGAAGTGGAGGTGCAGGAGTCTGCCCAAGTGACCTTTTTGATTTTCTTTTCTGTGGATTCCTGTTGAATATTGTTTGATAAATTTTTGTTCATCACTTCTGTATTCGATGAGTCTGTGTTAATCTTTTCCACATCCTCCTGACAATTTTTCTGTACAAGCTGTGTAGTTTGATTGGGTTTAATGATTTTGCACAACGTCATTGTCATGGCTTTTTTGACATCTTGAAGTTTCTGTGAAGAATCGTAGAGGTTTGTGCGAATGGATAAGTTTGTATTGCACAATTTTGTTGGACAAGTGTTGTGACAATAACTTTGAGAGTCAGTACTAGAAACAGACTTTGGAGAACTATCTGGTGATCCAGGGATACACTTGTTGAAGACCTGTCTAGACACTATAGCACTGACACTGCCAACTTTTGGCTCTACCTCAACCTTTTTGTACGTAAATTTTGCTGCATTTGGCTCTTGAGTTTTGACCACCTTTTGACTTCTAGTGAGTCTAGGAGTAATGCTTTTTTTAACTCTTCCAGAAATTCTTTCTGCCCATGTTGGACTCTCTTGATCTAATACTCTTGTTAGCACAAATTTTCTGTGCTTTGTAGTATCTGGAGAGACACCTATCCAATGATCGACTACTGTGTACAATCCATCATACCTGTATCCTGTTTTTGGAGCATAATTATTTGAAAGGCAATAACTTCTTACAAGTCTTATAGGTACCCTATTCTGGTAACTTAAAATCAAAGAATCTTTGGAGTGATCTGTTGCACTGTATTCCCGGCTTGTGAAAGTCAATGTGTCTCCAAAATCCACATCATTATGAGCGTTCAAGTGGGACGTGCAAATGGATACTGCCCCATATGGACCATCATGGATGTTTTCATTAAAGGGCTCATGTATGCAGTCTCTGGAGCAGTCCATTCGGATACCCCACCATGTACCAGATGGAAATCCAGGTAGCGGTCCATAGTGAACTGTGTTTACCTTCTAGAACAGAGTAAACAAGTTAATAATGCATACACAACGGTTAGGTAATATTTACAGTAACCAAGTAAATTGTAATTCAAGCTTTTTCTCACTAACTGATGCAGATAGCACTATTTATGTATGAATCAAAACTTATCTAGGTAAAAAAACAATAACCACTGCTAGGCTTAAAAAATTTAAGTAATCTCTGAGGCAAAACCATAAAGAGCATACATAACAGAAAAGTTAGACAGATGATTCATCACTCAAGTGTATAACAATAAGTAAGATAAGCACAGGCTTTCTTTGATCACTCTGCTATATACAAAACAAAACTATTTCCTCAAAACCGACAATGCTCCTATTGTGTCCCTTTGAGCGTATAAACTTTCCACTATCAAATCACACGGCGGAAAAAAAAGCGGGAACACATCACGCGGACGACTTTGACGTCCCGTTATATTTATCAGCCTCGAGCGCGCACCAGAGAAAAACAAAGCCGCAAGGTTATGTTCGCTCCCAATCGAATACAGACCTCCAGGAGTTTCTCAGCTGACGATGCTTGCTGCAGCAGCTTCTTCTTCTCCTTGAGCGACCTGGAGGCGCACTCGGCGTTGATGCGGTCAAACAGTGCATTGAGCTCGTCCTGCTTCCTCGCGTCCACCTACAAACGGAATAGCCAAATATCGAGTTTAGACACGAACTGCTTTACGCGCATATTTGTTTGACTTAAAAAAATCGATAAGAGAAGACGACGATTAATAACCTCCTTCCTGGTCTGGATCTCCCTGAGGACTGTGCGATTTTCCTCGACGGTGTTGGGGCGCAATCGGAGCCCCGACGTCTCGACGTTCGCCTTCGCCATTTTACTACTACTGGCGAGTGTGCATAATGCATACTACCACTATACTGACTGTACTATCTCCGTTTTCGTTCACGGAGTGTTGCGCGACACCCCCCCCCCCCCTGCTGATAGATTCTCCACGTAGGTATACGCGCACTCATACATACTTATATAGGGTGCGTCCACAATTGAGCGTATACGTTAGGGTTTACAAGGGGTTTACGTAGAACATAACGTTTTGGGCAGTACTGCCAATCCACTGTAGCAGACTGCAGTTGAAACGAAGGAACACACCCGATCAAAATTTAACCTATAAAAATGTTTAAATTTGAATTGTATGGTAATAAATTGTAAAATTCTTTTTTCAAATAAAATTATAAAATTTTGTAAGAGAATATATTATAATAAATTAGTTTCTGATTAAAAAAAAGGTCTACCACTGTCTCAAAAAAGGAAAGGAGAATAAAAAATAACGCTCATTTTCAAATGAAAATTTTATTATTCTAATTAGTTAAGTAGCATAGGCAATGATTGTATGATTATGTTTAGATTAGAGCATGTTTTATACAACTTAGCCCAAGTTTTTATCATCAAGAATGTCGAATAGTAAAGAGTCGTAGAGAACAATTAAACAAAACTGCCCATCGATACTTATTTGCAAGACATCAATTCAAAATGGCTTTTCTGAAGATTGAAGCAATATATTGTAAACCAAATTTAATGTCAAAACTATGTTCAATTAATTATAAACTATATGCTGGACAAAATTTTAGCATGAGCAAAATTTCAAGTTATTTTAAAATAAAATACGTATGATTCGTCTTTCAGTTTGAAGCTATTAATCGCTTACTTATACAATGAAGAACATAATCATACAATCATTGCCTATGCTATTTAACTAATTATAATAATAAAATTTTCATTTGGAAATGTGCGTTATCTATTCTCCTTTCCTTTTTTTGAGACAGTGGTAAACCTTTTTTTTTAATCAGAAACTAATTTATTATAATATATTCTCTTACAACATTTTATAATTTTATTTGAAAAAAGAATTTTACAATTTATTACCATACAATTTAAATTTAAACATTTTTATAGATTAAATTTTGAGCAGGTGTGTTCCTTCGTTTCAACTGCAGTCTGCTACAGTGGATTGGCAGTACTGCCCAAAACGTTATGTTCTACGTAAACCCCTTGTAAACCCTAACGTATACGCTCAATTGTGGACGCACCCTAAGGGTTCGGATACAAGTACGTGCGCACGCGAACGTGTGGTTCAGAGCTCTCGACTCAACTCTGGCAGAGACTCCGGGCTCTGGCCGCTCTGGGCTACTTATACTTACTGGTTTTATGAGAGTTTCGCGAGCGGATAAAAACATCTGAGTGATGTCGACAACCATCGGAAGACCAACAGTTTGTCAGAATTACTTTCGAAAGTGTACGTACCTTTGAATTTGTATGCAAAACAGAAAAAGTTAATTCAAAGAGAAATGTATATGTAGTAAACTTAAGCTGTATACAGTTAAAAAAAACTTGAAAATATATCATCAAGTATGTAGCAGTATGGGAAAATGTGTGAGAAAAGGTAGTAAAGAATTGTATAGAGCAGTATCCTCATTGTGATAAACCATATTTATTTGAATAATATCAGAATCGTAGATACAATAGAGATCGCTTATAGCAGGCCAGCTCCCTCTCTCTCTCTCTCTGTTGCTATCGATGACCGAAAAAAACGCTATAACAAAAATCTCGCGTGTGAAAAACATGAATAATGCGCGTGAAGTCGAGAATATCGAAGGCGGGGCGCGAGAATAATTGTTTAACAATCATTACGGACAATTATAATTATAACAAACATACAGTGGTCATGCGTGCGCAAATCACGCAACCTTTTAGAAAAAGTAATAAAAACGCAATTAAAATATCAAATCACATAAGAAAAGTCAATAGGGAGAAACAAATCATTGGGGGAGGTGAAACAGAGAAAATAAAGAAGAACTATCTCCTATAAGAGCGAAATAAGATCGATAAAATGTTCAACTATGTAAAAGCAGCGGCTTTTCTATAATGCTTATACTGATTCTCGCTCGGCCTTTTTTGCTTTGTATCTTTTATTTTCAATGAGGAAGAAAATTCTATCAAGTCATTGACGCGTTTACTATCTCTTTATTATTATTCTTCGCTTTTCGCGTCTTTTGGCTTTGGCGATTCAGCTTCTTTTTGATTTTAAATGGCATCAATGTCAACATCGTCTCCTTCCTCAGAATCGTCATCAACCACTGGTTTCTGCGTCTGCTGCTTCTGCTGTTGTTGCTGCTCTTTCAAAGGTTGTTTCGCTCTGTCATCATACTCAATCTGAAAAAAGAATGTATAATTTAGTATAAACTCTACTCGGGTGTGATAAATTATATCCTTCGAGAGTAAAGAATGAACGCATACCTCCAGATCATCGTCTTCCTCATCAGATTCGGATTCTTCTTCTTCAGCCTCCTTGAGCCATGTTAGAAATGGTGCAGCTTTATCATGAATTTCTTGAGCAAGATCCTTAGAGACGTATTTCTTGCTAACCTTGCTAGCCCATTCAAATAGAGCCTTCTCTTCCAAGATATCATAGTCATAGAAAAGCTGTAATACAAGAGAAAAGGATAGTTGTTACCTTACAGATTCTCGCTGATCTCGTGAATTCATTCAGACGATAATCTAAACTTTATCTGGCTTACTTTCAAAATTCCAGGCACCTTCGACATCAGCACGTCCTTGTGCAGCGCGATGATCTGCTCAATACCCCGAATGAGATACTTCTGGGCCTTAACGTCCTCGTGGGTGAAACGCAACAGCAGCGGTCGATACTTCTTAACTTGGGCAGCAATGTGCTGATCGAAGAGCAACTCGGCCAAAATAAGGGGAGCCTTGGTCTTGATTTCGAGACGTTCAGCCTCGGCTAGCAGCTCCTTATGATTGTCGAGTTGGCCAGCATCGCGACGGCACTTGACCAGCTTGTAGAAAATATCCATGCGCTCTTTCTCGGTTTTATCGAGGTCCTCGCTGATAGTCATGCCTTTGGCGCCATCGGTTAGATCTTGAAGACGTGCACGCACAGCTTCCTCAGTCGTATCTACAGCCCAGTTGCCGTCGTCATCGTCGTCCTTATCGCTCGCTAAATATACGAAAAAATGACCAGTTAGTTTTCATTTTATTCAAAAGATTTTAATAAGTCACTATCAAAACAAGTAAGACCTACCGAATTTCGCGGGCGCCTCGACAACGATATCGGTGGTGCTAGTGTTATCATTTTCAGGCGAGCCTGAGCGATCGCCGTTAGCATCACCGTTGGGTTTCTTGGATCTTTTTCCGCGCTTTCCCTCAGTGAGAGAGCTACCCTGAGCAGCAGGATCAAGGCTCGGTGGATTTTTCAGGATATAGGTGTTCAGCTTGTGATTGCTCTCTAGCATGCCGTGATGACCGCAAGCCTTGCAACCCTGTAAAGAAAAAAGACATTAGCTAAATTCTACAATGATACATTTTATAATTTGAACAGTTATTACTATTTGGTTGTAATAATCGAATAGAAGGGAACCAAACTTCCGAAAATATAATGTTTACTGTAAATATCCGTTAATTATGAAATCAAATATTTGGCGCTTAAAATCTTATAGACCGTGTTATACAGTGCCCAATCAGCCTAGCGGCGATTTTCATACCTTTGCTTCGATAACGTCTGAACTGGTATCATATTATTCTCGCTAACGCTGACTGAACGATCTTTTCATTCTCGTTTGCTATTTACTTGCAATAAGACTGTTGAAAAAGTTTTCTAATAAATTATTGCAAGGTGCTATAGTGACGAAAAAGGAAAGTATGGCATCACAAAAACCAATGGATAATCAAACAACAAACGCTGAAGAACTAGTGACTTTAAGCAACTGTGTGGACGTAATTTCGAAGTTTATTAGTGTACCGTTTATGTCGGAAAACCCAGTGTTATGGTTCAGGATAGCCGACTCAATATTTGCCGAGTCAGGTGTGACCGAAGACAAAATTAAATTTCGTTATGCTATTTGTGTGATCAACCCAGATTCTATTTGTTTCGTAGAAGACATCGTGAATAATCCTCCAGAAGAAAACCAATACGAAATTCTCAAAAACGTGCTCATTAAGCGTCTAACTGAATTGAATAAACAGCTAATTGCTAAATTGATGGACGGCGAAACAATGGGCAACAGAATTCCATCAGAATTTTTGCAGGTTCTGCAGAAGCTAACTGGAATTTCGCGTCACTTTAATCCGCAGATTAGAGATTTTATCATTGAACAGTGGAAAATTCGACTTCCAACTTGCATACAAGCGATGCTTAATTGTTTTAAAACTGCCACGGAGGATGAATTAGTAATGGCGGCTGATGCCCTTTATGAGATAAACCAAGAAAAACAAGAATCTATCAGAATACGTGATGCTGTACAAGACTTAAAAGCTGATATCGATGAACTTTCAGAGAAATTTCGACAGCTAAATCATGCTCGCAGCCGTAGCAAGTCTCGCTTGCAAAGTGCTACTAGAAAGTTCGAATATTATTCTACCAAATTCTGTTGGTATCATCAAAATTTTGGTGCTAGCTCATCTAAGTGCAAAAAGCCTTGCGTTTGGACAATGGACACTCGTAAATAAGTGCACTTCTTAGATGAATGCGCATCTTCGTAATTGTATAATTAAACCAATCACTATCGACATTTTATGTGAACAGTATGCTTTTAGTTTGTATTTATTTTCCATATAATGGCATGTCAGTTTCACATGTATTTTAAATGAATAAACTAGTCATTAATCAAAAAATCATTTCATTTCTTACCTGCGCGATAGTACCCTTCTTCGCGTTAACCAGCAACTCGGTCTCGGGGTTGTCGCAATTGGGGCAGAGCACGTACTTCCTGATGAAGCCGTCGAGCAAATCCTGCAGTTTGGAGGCGTCGTGACTGCCGTTGACGATAAAACGCTCATTTTTGAAGTCAAACTGGGTCTGAGCACCCAGCTCGCATCCAAAGAACTTGGTCGGATACGTAGCTGGGCGGCCGATAGCCTTGGCGACTTCAACCATATTGACGATGACAGTCTTAATGCCGTTGCCTTTGCCCTCGACCTTCGCCTGAATGCGCGGCATTTTGTAGCGATAGAAGGCATCGCTGACGCCACGATTTACGTTAACGCTACCCATCTTTATCGTCGATGCTCTTAACTTTTAGGTAAGAGAGAGGAAAAGAATTTTTCGGTTCAAGGGTGAGTTGATTGGAGAGGACGTGATGACGATGGGAATGGATTCACGGGGTGAAGAGATGACGCCGATCCCTGGGACGACGTCAGCCTTGCTAATGTTAGCGCAGACGGATTTTCTTTCCTTTCTGCGGGGATATCTTCGCTTGACGATTCTTTCTTTTACTTACAAACAGCACCGTATTACTAATCAACGTTAAAGCTTCAGTCCTTCGAGTTTTGATACTACGTCGCGCCTCGCCTGTAATGTGGATAATTGTTTTTATAAGTCAGGTTTAAGTACATTTTTATAAATTCATTTACAGTAGTCAAATTACGTTTAATTTTGCGAAGAAACGCATTTTTAATCGACTCTAGCTATACAAAGCACGAAATTACATAAGTCTACTCGCTAGGGTCGATACACTTGTATATTACACCATGAGCAAATTCCCCCTTTCTTCCTGCGACATATGACACTCCTGTCTTTACAGCCTTCTTTACACCGGCAAACATTTTTTTCTCAGTTTCAAGTATATGGGCTTCATCCTCTCCAAAACCCGCTCAAAACGTCCCCCAAAAAAGAAGCGGCTAAGTAACTCTAAACCCGAATCCTCCGCAAAATTCAGCAAACATAAAGCAAAGGGGATTCGAGAATCGATCGGTCCACACTTACCGTAATGTAATATCTCAGGTAGGCAGGGTCTTGGTCCTCGTGCGCCTGGATCGTGGATCGGGGTCGCTGGTCAGCGACAGCTTGAAGAACGTCGCGCAGCGAGTTCGCCCGGCGAGGGCTACCTGCAGCGAGAGGTAGCGGGTCGCGTATCGCGTCAGGGTGGTATTCGTTTATTGCGCAAAGCCGCGCCGCGCTCGAGATGTACACCAGTCACGTTTCCCTGAACGGCTGAAGCTTCCGATGCCTATTACTGCAATGCATAAAAATGTACTTGATTAGGTTTAATGATTTATGTATATATTGTTTGGGAGATTGCGCAATTGTTTTGTACGCGCAAGAGATCTTGGGAGTGTATTTTTAACATGATGAATATTTTCTTAATGGAGATTCGGTGTGGCTAAGCGGGACTTTCTTCCTGATTTTCCAGAGCAATTAACACGAATTGTGAATTAAGGACTGTTTCTGCACGCTTATTTACATGTATAGGCACGAAGGTTGAACTATTTGCGCCGGTTCCATTTTATTCATTCAGTATTTACAGCGACTAAACTTTTCCCAATTTTCATCAATATTAATTAAAGCGAAATACCTTTATGAAAACTTGTCAGAGATCCGCGCATTTCATTTGAATCTGAATGCGATTCAGCAAAGTTACTGATATCATTACGTACGTTACTCGGATTAAATTATGACTGAAACTGACATCCGCCGAGCGAAACGAAATTACTTATCCCCTTTACATATGCTCGAAGGGATCGATCCCAGTAAATCGAATTACAAATTCATTCGTCAAACAGTGCGGGTATAATTAAATTCTGAAAATTCTCGACGTGTAGAGAGTGGCACTCGATCTGACCTGGAAAATTTTGCGGTCCTGTGCTTGAGCAGGAGCAGCTGATCGAGGAATCGCTGGCAGCTGTCTTGCCGACGAAGAATAAGACGACGGCTCTGGTTGGCGCGTCTGCTCGACGACGACAGAGGTCCTCGGTCCTCAATGATCATACACGCTGCCTGTCTTTTGCAACTCGAGGTGATGAACTGCTGGCTACGGCAAGTGCGCAGCTGTTCGCAGCAACAACGACAGTCCCACGAATTCACGCACGCTGTGACTTCTTCGTCGGCGCTCAAGCGATTGCTCGCCGATGGGATGAGGAGATCGATGGTGCTGCTGGTGTTGGCGCTGTTCACGAGAGAATCGCTGCTGCTGCTGCTAAGAGTGTTGCGCTGAAACGGTGACGATGAACTGCCGCCGCCGCCTCCTGTGTTGTACACCGGTCCTTTCCCGCGGGATGATATCCTGGATGTTTCTGGGAAATTAAAAAAGGTCGAGATTAGATTGCTTCGATTTCATTTCATGTTTAATAGACTTCAAGAACGACTTAATGTTGCGACATGGAGAGATTTTTGTTTGACATAATTCTACTTCTATTTGCAAACAGCAATAATGAGCCTGAATTGCAAAATACATCTTCCAATAACCCTAAAAGACTAATAAGTCACAATATTGATTGCGGCATCGCTTACGAGGAATCAGTTTTTCTATCCGTTTCTCCCTATAACGTTTCTTATGCCCAGTTCCCGTCGGTGTACATAATTTTCCCGATTCTGCAAGCTCATCGTTGAGCCCGATTATTTCCGGCCTCGCGATTATCCGATGCCGTTAAACACTTCATCCAAAAATTACCAATTTTGGGAACGATAAAACGGACTGTAGATTCTGGCCTTAAGCCAAATTGACCTTTTACAGCAAAGAGTTAAAAAAACCGTTGAAAGTTTTGCCTTGAAGCAGAAAGTTCAAAGGGAGAAATTCAGTCGAGCGAAATTCATAACAATAGCATTCATGTAAATGCAGCTTAATAAGAATGACTGAACTTATTCGGGACATCGAGTAGCGAAATGCCACGAGTGATTTATCTCAATGCGCATTGCGCGTAAACGTCAGTCGAGAAAAAGTGGAATTCGGTTATCCTTTGCTATAGAAGAAGAGACCAGAAATGCGCTTCACAGCAAAAACGAATATAAATGGCACAGTATAGCGTGTTCTCTTTTTCTGCACTCAATATATCACGTCGTACGAATCTGCGTACGTTTTATCGCGAGTAATACAGTGATATACTACCGTATCATCTCCAAAAAAAGAAAGAAAAATTTAACCAGTGTAATAAAGACATCAAAGCCATTACAGAATAGTATAATATCAGTCGTGAGGCGAAACGCCTCTTTTTCCCGTTAATATTTTTCGATTGTTCGACACGACGGACGTCGGGTTTAATGGTCCATTATATCAGCGGAATTCTTTTTTTTTTATTTATTTTTTAATCGTCGCTGCGAGTCAAGGCGAGGTTTTAATTAAATCACGCGGCGTAATCGTTCGTTTGTGATAACGTTTTCAATTTTACTTGGCGCCGAGCGCTGACGAGGAACAAATAATTAATATTTCAGAGCAATAGTGTATGGTATTGATTTTTTAAAAAATTACGTCGTTTCGCGACTGAAATGTAAAATGAGAAAACGCATCGTAACGCAAGGTACATTATCGTCTCAATTTTTCTTATCGGCTGTACTATATCGCGAACAAATATTTAAATTTTCACACATCTTTTATTTTCAACGGCCTTTCCCTCGATGACGAGTTTCTCGATCAAACTTTCCTCCGATTTCCAAACATCTCAATTAGGAGATTATTGCGACATTATATAGACGGAAACATACGTATACACACGGTAATCGAATTGGTTGTAGGCTGACATGCGAATTGTAATCATTCGAGGAGCTTCAATAAGCCGAGCGACGATTACATCGTAAGTGCTCAGGAATTGAAAGCCCGAGGAATCGATGGCAGCACGAGCAACACCCGCAACAATTACTGTATTTCTGCGTGAAAGTGAAAGACGATTGTATAACGCGAATACAATACTTGATGGCGGCTGACGGGATTTGTGCAGTGAGACGTCGAAGCGCATTTTTCAATTATTGTCGATGTTGGGATTTTTGGCTTTTTCACTGTGCGATATTGAAGTTTATTGCAAACTCAATCCTTAAGGTATAATATTATTTCCAATAACATCACACAGCCTTGAAAAAAGTGCGGTTCTCTTCAATAAAACATCGATCAAACTCAGTAAATCTTCTAGATTAATACGTTTAAATCCTTGCGGCAATAAAAATCACAAAAGTAACGAGTGAAAGGCATAAAAAATCCGCATGCACCTTTGATAATAACACACGGTGCATGCTTCGTGGTTGGCTTTTATTGAATTTACATTATGATTCTTGTCTTCTGAAGTGTGATTTTTGATTCGGTTTTAACATCCGGCCTTTATCTCTATTGAAATTTTCTCGAGTTATATATATATATATTATTATACTTTCAATTGTTTTTATAAATTTGTAATTGCGGGTATAACGGCGTAGAATATAAAAAAATTCATCAACAAGCTCTACCACGGTTGCTTATAAATATTTAAATTCCGTAGTTTAGAATTGTATTATTATCGATTGAAATGTAAGGTCGATCGCGACTTACAGAGTACAGTAAGCACCTCCACAACATTGTTGGTCGCTTCAACCGCGCACGCGAAATTTGTTCACATTTCGCGCTTGTTCTTTTCCAGCGGCAATCGGCAAAGAAAAAAGGCAATTAAAAAAGCACAGCGTAATTTCGTTCGCCGAGAGTTAAATTAGTTTCACGGTATACGTCGAGAGAACGAACGACTTTCAAAAATACCCGACTCTCGGTGCGAAAACAGCATAAATTCTTGAAGAGCCGCATGCAGCGTCCGAAAAAAGAACTACTGCAAAAGTAAAGTTGAGATTTACGGGCGGATTATCATCCCTCGTGAGAAAATAGATCGAGAAATTCGCACAGTATGTATCATGCATCATACATAGACGTTAAAATGGACTGTTTTTCGTGTTGAAATCGAACGGGAAAAATCGATCGTCGGTATATACCAATTGGTATTGAACTTGGGCGGAAACCGCTAGTCGGGCAACCTATGTGTTTAAAATTATCGAACGGATACTTCTCGTACAAGTATAAGTGCGGTGCATAATTAAATTTGTTTATTGAGTGCAGAGGTGTGAATAATTTGTTAGTGTGAACTATGCAGTACAGTTTGATGTAGATGTATATTAAAACTAAAAACTTCATTAATATAAAGTAAGAATTCTGCAAAACTATCGCGTCCTTTTTCAAATAATTCTTCAAACTCGCTCAAAACTCTTGTTATGAAAAGAAGCAATATCTCATCAAGCAGCATCGAAACTGATCCCTAAAAATAGAGAACACAACATTCTATTGTCGAGAAATAAATTCGCACTGCGCCTCTGCAGTGTTTACACTGTTCGGCGGCAATATTTTTAGCACACAAAAGGCTTTTCAAGTTTTTCTAATGTTGACCTACTTAAACGCGCAAGACGCACTCTTTGAAAAGTGCCACCCCTATTTATATATACACACCCAATTAGTCTCTCTTTAGAGACGCTTTTATCGCGTATTATTTTAAAACAAATGACGTCGACGTAGCGCACGAGATCCTTATAATGCTCCGAATTAAATGCGGTCCGCTTAGATCGAGATCTGATTGCACCTATTACACAACGCCTAATCAGCCCTGCACGTAACTTCCACGATCTCCGTGAAAAGTGCAGCGCGCGCACCTATATACGATAATTATGCCGATCGCACGAGCTCGATCAGGAAATTGTGATAAAATTTGTTCGTGCGAAGCGATCGTTCGTTTTCGCGACTCTTTCGCGTTTGCGACAAGGTCGATCGTGCCTCTCTCTCTCTCTCTCTCACTCTCTCTCCCTCTCGCTCTCTCTCTCTCTCTCCCTCTCTCTCTCTCTCTCTCTCTCTCTCTCTCTCTCTCTCTCTCTCTCTCTCTCTCTCTCTCTCTCTCTCTCTCTCTCTCTCTCTCTGCACCGATGCGGTCAGTTCGAAAAATCGGAGCGTTTTTTCAGAGCTCGCGCCATATGTTATCGAATCACGTAGAAAAATGCGGCAAGTTATCAACGGAACATAACGCCTGTACAATAAGCGGATTTGTTTTCGAATCGAGTCTCTCGAGGAGCTTTGCGTACACAGTCGAGTCGTCGGTTCGGTATGTGCAATGGAATGTAAATATGTGCGCAGTGGAAATGGCTGAAATCAATTAAGCTGTCCATTCGAAGGGATAAAGCATCAGATGCAAATCAATTTTACAGGAAAACGTTGTACTGCAGTGCATACAATTGCCCTGTACTGCAGTGCACACAGTGTGTGTTGTATATTTAGACAGCGCTATTCCATTAAGGCGTGTCGACTCATTGTCTTGTTGAAATGGAAGTTTCGTTGGGACGAGAAGAAAAGAAAAAAATTCCAATCCGTTCTTACCTTTCCTATTTCGCTGATCGAAGTCATTCGAAACGAAACTAGGCTAAGCTCGTTTTAGATGAATATCGGCGGATATAGGAATAAATACACCGTCTCGTCGTCTACTTGCATATTCTCGTATTTGCTCGCAAGAGTATTAGCCGCGCTCCACATCGTTTTTAAACAACCGAACGATGTCTACGCGTCTTTTAGCACGTGACAGCGTGTGTACACGTCTTGGCATCGTGGCCGATCAACGCGTGACAGCGTAATTAGGACGTATTCCCGCTTTTATATCGTCGATGCCACTGTCAGATTCAGCCCGAGGATGCATATAGCGTGCAACACCGGCGTTTCTGCATTCGCACACTCCCACGCATACGTGCAGTATACACGGCGGCTAACGGAAAATCACTATCGGCTTGGTTACGCTTATGCTCGTTTAACTTCCCTTTGTCGCACGTGTGTAGCGAAAAACGTCGAGTGGGAAGTGAGATGCTGTAACCAGCTGTCACACCCTTCTGTACTATACGTTCTATGCACAGCCCTAGTGGTATATCGTTCGGTAGAGGACGATAATCGGCGCTAACCCTTTGGAAATCAAAAAAATTAAGCGTAACCAGAGGAAAAAAACGAGCGTGAAACGATCGCGGCTGCACGGCGACCGCAAAATCCATTTAAGCCGAGAGTGGTACATCCCAACCTCCAAAGTGGTAGCAGTCGATCCCATCCTCTCTCCCTCTCTCTAACCTCAACCCGCGTTTATATTGTATACGCATCCTCCGCGGGCGGCTCTCTCGACTGAAAGGATTATAATACAAGCGAACGATGCGAAAAGCAGAGAGAAGAAAGCAGATCTGAACGCCGGCTCATTATCATCGTTACCTGCTCGGCGTAGACGCATAAGTCGTGATTTCCGGAGGTGTCTACTCCCGGTCTGATAGCTGCAGCTTGTCCCCGTCTTCCTGGTCTGGCCGTCTTGCCTAATGCTTTTAATAGCTCCTCTCCTCCGAAATTACGCGTATATAGGTGTACTACTCTATGCGTACAAGCCTCTACCTGTACGTTCACAACGCGCGCGAGTATGCAATATGCCAGAGAGACAGAGTACGTATGGTATATGTATACGCTCGAAGCGAGAGAAAGAGAGAATGAGAGCAGAGTGCTAAGTGCTTCGAGGTTCGTTCGCGACTCCCCGGACGGGCTGCACCTACGCCGTCGTTCTGCTTGGCCGGTGAGGTGTGCGCAGGCCCGTCGTCAACGCTGCCACCACCGCCGCTCATATTGATCTGCGCTGCTGCCGTGTGAAGTCGAGAGAGAGAGAGAGAGAGAGAGAGAGAGAGAGAGAGAGAGAGAGAGAGAGAGAGAGGGGCTTGAGAGGGAGAAGGGCTTGTGAGGGATTTTTTGAATTACTGGGAGGCTGTACTGATTTCGAAGAGGGGGGGGGGTGTCAGGTGAGGGACTGGATCGCCAGAGAGTGAGAATCTCGACGAGGAATCGGGCAGATTGATTTGGGATTATTGTATTGTATCTTTGAATTGAAATTGTTGTCAAAGAATATTAACCCTTGTTAAAGCAATTGAGAAATTCTGTAAGGACGATGACACCAGCTGCTCTCGAGCCAAACTGCGAAACTCTGTATGTTAATTGAACAAGAGTCCATGACTCGAATCCCAGTCAAAGTTGATGCATACATTAAAACGCGGAAGTGAAAGTTAATTAAAACTAGAGTGGACACTCGCTCTCCACTGCGGCGAAGTCTCGCGTCACTAGACTGCAGCAGCAGCAGCAAACAACCTTCTGTTATGTCTTTCTTTCAGCAAATCTCAGCCTCCACTCCGGCAATCAATCATTCGATCCCAATGACTCGAGCTCTGCAGCGCCGAAAAAAATTCTAAAACTCTCTCTGCGGTGGCAAACAACGACGAGGTGTTGTGCACGCGATCTGCAAAGTGGAACAAAGCGAGAGCTGGCGCAAAGGGGGCCATCGCAAAAAAATGCAGACTCGACTCTATACCGCCGGGACGACTTAGGAAGCAGAAGCCTGCAATGCGAGAATTTCTGAGCTTGTATGCATGTATAGACGCGTGAGGTTTATGCCGTGGAACAGTGTGTATACAGGTATAGGTCCTATAATGTAGAAGACATCCGAGGAACTGCATAGCTGTCTAGGAGGACACGTCTTCTCTCGTCTCGACTCGTCGAGGTGGATTTGACTTCTCTTTTTCTAGGAGATCGTATTATGTAGATTTCAATTTGAGGTATTGAGGGTTGCAGTGTCGTGATTTTTTCTTCATACGAGTGCATAAAAGCGCAGAAAAAATTTTCATTTTCCGTTTTTTTCATATCTTTTTACGAGTACAATGAAGACACATTTTTTCACGCCATATATTCTCTATGACGTGGAATAAAATCACTCTAGCAGAATGTAATCAGTCGGGTCTAAACGAGCGTCACGTACCTATATTCACGCAAGACCGAATGATTTTAACAGCTGCAAACGAGGAAGCAACCAGCTCACGCGAACATTTTTGTTTCACGTCATCACCGTCTAATAATTGCGTCAAACGACCCGTAACGCACAACCATAGGCACTTGCCTGATAGCACAAGGGTTAAGGTCACACTCCATGATACGGGCATTTTTAATCAAAACATATACAAGGATGATTCGACGGATTAGTCACGGAGCGGCTTAGTTCGCCGCGTATCGATTCGTCGCTGCCTATACTCCCTGTTACGCTGCGAATCCCGAAAAGGTGGTTTTTACTACTATGTATACACGCGCTGCAGTTATACGGTTTGTTTTGACACACGGTATGCTCTTTTGTTCTTGGTTTAGAAATGGAAAATATTTTTAGCCGTGAAATCGTATTTATACTGCACGATATGCTCGCCGCGAAAATCGCCATCGATTCGACTAACGAGTTTCCGATTGATTTGCGATTAAGGCATGTTTTTATTATTCTAAGCCTTTGCATTCTGATCGGTAGATAACAATTATTAAATTACAGCTGTTTTATAATGTCAATGCAGCCTCGATTACGCTGCTACTCTGCCATCGAGTAAATAATTGAACGAAATTCGAGCTTACGCAATGATGGCGGCGCAATCTGCTGCCTCGCATCGAAGGCAATCGATTATTCTCTATTTTCCGCGAAATTACAATGTTACAAAGCGCGTTTTTGAAGGGTCAAACACGAAAAAGCAATATAGCGTATGATATTAAGCGAGCCAGACTATTTCTGACACGAATTTCGCATAATAATAAAACTTCCAAGTGCCATTATGCCACTTGTTTTCGAGAAGCGCTCGACTATTGTTCGGAAGGGAAAAAAGGCCATCGCGCAATGCGTTCGAATTAATGGTTTTCGATGGAGAATGTTCGGAAGTTGTATTTTTTTTATTGAGCCACGATAAGAAATGGACTTTTGCGCTGTAATTAGCGTGCATTGTTCGGGCCTGCGTAACGTTGATATTGCATCGGAAAATTATCTTTCGACTCGTTTCATGCTCTTTTTTTTATGGCGAAAACTTGACGAAATGCTACTTCCGTTTAAAACTCGCAGATCGCGAATGCTCGACTGTTTGTAAAAGAAGATTAAAAAAGTTTTAACATACAGTTCCAAATAAATATTCCATTGGAAAAATCTTTTTCATAGAAATCCAACCTGACCGCGCTCATATTTATTCTATCCTTCATATTCCAAAAGCACGTGATTCCACACTAAATCCCCCCGAAAAACGATCGACACTTTACCAGGACCATATAGAATAAATCGACTTCTTCTTCTTCCGTTACACCCATCGCGAACCACCCCTTCATCCGTCATCTTCGAATTCAATTTCAACTCTGTCTTTACTCGCTCAGGTTCCCGCAGCCAAGAATCGCCGCAAGAGAGACTCCACAAAACGAGTAGCAATGCGGCGTCCATTGGCGCAACGACTGGCGCAGGTCTGCACTGCCCGTCGCATCGCAGTAGAGTTCAAGGTCATAATCGGTGCTGCCAATTTGCCGTATAATAGGAGTCGAAAGAGAGCTGAGAGAAATTTCGAAGGGGAGTTTAACGAGACGTTGAGTGATCGATTTTTCGCGGGCGGAATGACGAAGCGGTTGAGATTTTATTTTCCCTTTTACTACTTGAACAATTTATTCAACAACTCGAACTTTCTTCGCACAGTAGCCTCGTCCTATTTTACAATTAGGTTTCATCGCGCATACTTTTTATTTTTCGTCACCCTACACCTGCAGCGACGCGATATCACAATCTAAGAACGCCAAAAGATATTTGACCGCAATCGGAAGATCCGTCGAGTCGTGTATGTGTGTATACGTGTGTAGAGGTATGCAGGAACATGTTCGCATGCCGCGAATACTCGCGGCTTCGATTTCCGCGCGCGAGACTGACGAGGGGCTTTTATTGTTGCGCTGCAGGCAAATCGCGAGACGAGGGAAGGCGCTATGCGGGATTCCTGCTCTGGATTGGATTTATTTCGGGAAGGAAAGGAGGAAGCTGCCGAGATTCGGCTTGATGTATGCGGTGACCTTTTGACTTTTCGTGGAAATTGAAATTCCTAGTTTTTTGCGCGATACGGTCGTATCAAAAATATTCGAGCTTTCGTGGTATAGATGTTTGATGAAAACATACGGCACAATTTTAATTAACGAGTTTGCCATATATTTTTTATGCAAATGTTTACGCAGATGTTGTCAAACAAATATTTGATATTTTTAAAACACACGAGAGATTAACGTCTCGCAGTTTTCACTGAATACACCTGACAACCCGACAATCAAATAATTTATCGAAATATGCAAACCCGTCAAACTTCTTTTCAAACCCTATTTTTCCAGCGCAAGCCCATCAATAAAGCTCTACCAGTAAAACGAAAATTATTCCACGGTTAACCTGAATCCTTCGAATAACAGACACGAATATAGTACACCCATATGATGAAATTAATGAACTAAAATTAGGTTGAGCAGATTACCCTCTACAAAGCCGTCAAATTCTACTTGAATAATACATTATCTCCGATTCAGGCGCACATCGTAAAAAAAGCTCCCAATGTGGATATTCAAATCGCGCATCCGCCACACTGCAGTGAAAATTCTAAGGCCGATGATATACTCGCGTTATGCGGCAGTACAAGAACCGGTCGAATTATTTACATATCGCTTGATACGGCAAGAAGCGTAATTTGCAAGTCCGCAAAAAAGAAATTAGGGCTTTTTTATCTCGGCGCGCAAGCTTCGCCGTTGTTTCTACTCATAACGCAAGAGTAGACACGCCTCTTTGTGAGTCTCGAAATCAAAAGGCGCAGGCTCGACAATCGGCTGCAATTTTATAATTACTGCAATCTCCTCTTGGACAAAAGAAAGAGAGCGACTCTTTCGCAAAATAAAAGAAGAACAGCTTATCGCTACGAGTATACAGAGTGAGCTTCTGAGGGTCAGATGACGAGTATATCCGGGGACAAAAACAAACAGAACGCAAGTTTAAGGTGCGTCCACAATTGAACGTATAAGTTAGGGTTAACAAGGGGTTTACGTAGAACATAACGTTTTGGGCAGTACTGCCAATCCACTGTAGCAGACTGCAATTGAAACGAAGGAACACACCTGCTCAAAATTTAACCTATAAAAATGTTTAAATTTAAATTGTATGGTAATAAATTGTAAAATTCTTTTTTCAAATAAAATTATAAAATCTTGTAAGAGAATGTATTATAATAAATTAGTTTCTGATAAAAAAAAGGTCTACCACTGTCTCAAAAAAGGAAAGGAGAATAAATAACGCACATTTCCAAATGAAAATGTTATTATTATAATTAGTTAAATAGCATAGGCAATGATTGTATGATTATGTTCTTCATTGTATAAATAAGCGATTAATAGCTTCAAACTGAAAGACGAATCATACGTATTTTATTTTAAAATAACTTGAAATTTTGCTCATGCTAAAATTTTGTCCAGCATATAGTTTATAATTAATTGAACATAGTTTTGACATTAAATTTGGTTTACAATATATTGCTTTAATCTTCAGAAAAGCCATTTCGAATTGATGTCTTACAAATAAGTATCGATTATTACCATACAATTCAAATTTAAACATTTTTATAGGTTAAATTTTGAGCAGGTGTGTTCCTTCGTTTCAACTGCAGTCTGCTACAGTGGATTGGCAGTACTGCCCAAAACGTTATGTTCTACGTAAACCCCTTGTAAACCCTAACGTATACGCTCAATTGTGGACGCACCCTTAAAAAGGTCGTGCCTCGATCTTGTCAAAGGGACTGTACTATGGCATACACATACACGTGTATATAATACAGTGAAAGGCTTAGATCGCATGTCGCATCTCTTGGCGTAACTCGAGTCTCGAGCTGTAGGTATACTAGAGAGCGAGAGAAGGAAAGTTTCATAAACGCCGGAGATTTCTTCATCGCTCTGGCTCTTTCGAAACTTGAAAAATCATCTCTAAAGTATTACTTCGCAACACGTCGAAACGTTCAAAGTATACGTTTAACAGTTGCTGCTGTTGCGCGAATTTTTGAAAATTTACGAGCTCTACAGCTGGAGCTGAGCCAGTATACTGGTGCTTTCACGATGAAAACCTATTTTTATAACGCTTTCTGCGAAATGCTCTATATATGTCAGCATCATAACAACAACTAAAGCACGTTATATCGTTTGATAATTGCGCTGTTTACCAACGAGAGTGACTGGACCTCTATACGAGTCGTCGCACTATTTCCATTCACTTCGTATATATACTTATCTCTCCGGATGATTCGTTATCGTCGCGAGCGCTTTAAAATACTCGCGTTCCGTTTGTCGCGCTTATCGAACGAGAAATTATAATTGAACGGGCGAAAAATCGTTCGCAGTTCGAAGGAAAGGCTTCTGCTATCGACTGCAATTACACACGCGTCGACGATGTGTTTTCCAGCTGTCGATATGACTTATTGAGTTTCTTGAAAGGTTTTCAATTTTTGATATATTAGTACGAAAGTGAATTAACCGTTTCCTCTTCCGATAGTGATCGATGTTTTCTTCGCTTGCACGTGACACAATCGTAATCGCCGGTTTATCTACGTCGCGTCTGGAGAGTGTGTGCTGTACAGTGGAATTTTCCTATACACGAGAAATTTGTGTATACAGTCGATTTGTTTTCAAAAGTTCGGCGCAACGAGTCACCGCTGATACACTAAAATATCGCCAGAGTTTGCGATTCCTACTCTCTCTCTCTGTACTCAGACTAATGAGATGCCGGCTGTTGCGGAAGTTTGCAAAATAGTTGAGAGAGTTTGCTTGAGTCGAGCATGCTGTGCGCTGGGATGCAAGTTTTAGAGTTTTATTCGTTTCTGAATTTTTGTTCTATTTCGGAAGACGAGCCAGAATTAAGCGTGATAAGCTCTTAGTCAAGTTGAATGTTCTTAGAGAGTGTAAAAGGAGTCATCCCCTATGCCTAATCTCTGTTGTTCAAAATGGATGTCTGCTTGCTAAAATTAGTAACTGGGAAGCGTGCAGCGTTGGACATTTGAAACCGAATATACATGTGGTCATTGGCACGAGGTGAACTAGCGGTGGAATGCTATGATAAGAAAATTCAAGTTTAAGGATTACGCAACATTGTGCCACTATACTTTTTGCATGACTATATGCAAGTTTATTCTGCGTTGTACAATGTTGTCTGCAATTGTGAAACAGAGACCAAACAATTTGTCAGACTAAACGACGCAGTAGTTTTATGTAACTACATCATAATTTCTGGTGACATAAGTCGTTCGCAAAGCTACATTCAAATGTGTGGGCTAACGCTGAAGTAGCTGTAACCCTTGATAATCACACTAATCAAATGAAACTGCAACATCCAGCAGTGCCTAATCAGACTGTCAAGCTAAACGATGCAATCACAAAGTACATTTAGACCAGAGTTATATATTTTTCACGAACAAAATAGTCTCTCATTGCAATGACACTAGCATAAAACGAGCCCTCCTACAGTTAATTACGTAATTGGCTTAATCTCCATATCGCATCATTAACAAAGGCAGTTTGTCGACAGCTGTAGTGGCACATCAACAGACACTTGGATAAATGTGTGCATAGACACATAGCTCAGAGAATACACAAATAAATAGAAAGAAAGAAAAGTCTTACCTCGTTGTCGGAGAAAAGTCATATAAAATGGTAGCGCCCTGCTGGACGGCCGCTTGCTAGCGTGAAAACCCGACGTGGCCCTCGTGGATGCTCGCTCGAGAACAGATGGATCGCCCCCTGCGATCCACTGGCTGCTACGTCTCAACAGGCCTGCTTTAAGGACACAGAATCGTCGAGTTAGTTAACCGGCTCTAGACTTTTATTTTCTTAGTCTACAGGGCAGACGGTTGGGAGAGAAAAAGTACGTCGTCGTCGTCGCTGCTCTTTTTTCGCCGCACCGTCGAGAAGCTACTACAACGGCACAGGTGTAGTGCTGCTGCTTCGAAACGAGTAAGGTTAGGTGAAGCACCCGTGCATAAGTCCTATATATAGATAGTGTACAAGGGGACAGACATCAGAGTCATGCCGATGCCTTTCCTCGCAATTATCTTAATACACAGACACAGGTGTAGTGTCGACCTTTTATCATCGATATCTATAGCTATAGTAACACACAATTCGCGTGTAAATATACAGAGAAACCGGCGCTACACCAGTGCGTCCGCGCGAGGAGGGCAGCATCATGACCGACGAAAAAAAAACCTAGCGCAAAAAAAGAACGTCGGGCCACGTTTACCTAGACAGTAGACACTTCCGCTTCCCCGCACCTCGTTTGCGCGTTGAATAAGGGAAAAAAAGCGTGAAGTCATCGTGAAATCCAATTACCTGGCAATGATGATCGTTGTCCTCCGCTGCTGGGAACGGGGAGAGTAAAGGGTCGGAGTTGGGGAGCAGGAGTTTTGCTCGTCTATATATCGCTGCAGCTACTTCAGAAAGAGTCGCGTGTGTCTTCCTCGTCCTGATAACGCTCTCTGCTGCTTCGCGTTTTGCTCTTCTCTCTCTCTCTCTCTCTCTCTCTCTCTCTCTCTCTCTCTCTCTCTCTCTGCGCAACTCTTGCGAGTTTACGTGCGATGCGAGGGTGTATATATATATATATATATCCGTGTATGCTGATGGGAGTTCACTGCACGAAATTAAGAGGGAGATTATTATGATGATGAAAAGCGAAATAAACGAAAAATGCACTGGTTCTCGAAGCGAACGTTTCGTGCTACTGCGGCATACTGCTCGAGCACCAGACGGATATATCGAGGACTGGGAATTCCACACAAACACAGACACATATGCTGTTGTTTCGATGGAGGGGGAAGTCGAAGCAAAGGCGATATATGAGTAGGATGTCCGGGTAGAGTTCTCGCGAGTCGCGAGTGCGTTTTGTGTTTTGCGCGGAAGTTGCTGTTTTGATCGCGAGTTACAGCGCGAGATTTGAACGTGAGTTTCATTTAATTTGTTTTGTCTGATATAAAATATAACTTAGATATCATACTTTTTGCGGATTAGTGAAACACTATGGGGGTATAAGAGCTTTTGCAGTTTAGGCATATTTTCCGAAAGCTCTATTGAAGATATTTTTGAATTAGTTAAATGAGAGAGTATTAAAAATTTTTCAATGATTTGATTACGTACCCATTTATGAGATTGATTTCAAGTGAGATCGAAAAAAAATAGCGTAATGTAGGACATTTATTTACTTATAAGTACTGATCGATAAAGTATTGATAGTCTTGTCAACCTGAAGTCTGAACTTCCCGAATGCCCTAAAAAAGTAACTAAGACAATCTAGTAATTATATAGTCCACGAGTAAGTACAGTTAAGTCTAGACTCTAGTAAGTTACTCGGGTACTGCGCAAACTGAGCCTCATATACGTAGATGTTTATTGAATTTTACACGGTACACGGTACGTAAAATTTCGCAATGACTTTATCAATTTGCAAGTCAGCAAACTCGAAAATCCACGACTTCTAACGCATTTTCTTTTTCGACAGATCTTCGGAGTTGCACGAAGCTGCGCGAAAGAGAGTTGAACTCGCGAATGTCGACCTAACCTCCAAATTCTTGGCATACGTGAATAAGTATTGAAAATTGTTTAGCGCACGTGATGACACTTGCGCACGTTGTGGTTAATCTCGTAATTGGCAGCAACTGCGATTGTTTTAAATACGTGTTGAGCCGAAGGGTATAAGTAATTAAACTTTATTTTTCAACCGTCATTGCTACCTAGTGTTCAATGTCTCTGATATATACATATACTACTTTGTTTTACATTTTCTTCTGTACTTAGTTGCTTTTCTGCAACGTTTATTTGAATTTTTGCACATCTGTAAGATTTTGTCTTCTATAATTATTGATATACTAAAAATAATTGGCAAGAACCATAATTTATTGAGCAATTTTTGGTATTCAATTCAAGATGTATTTATTGATTTTTAACTTTTTGGAAACAAATTTTATTTGAGTTACAAAAATTATACAAGATTTTGTAATGAAAAACATAGGATGAAACAAAGTGTAGATGATATTATTTTATTGAAATACAGACATTGTTCAATCACAGTTATAAGAAACAAATTTTGAATGAAATTTATCAATTTTTAACAGTTTAGATCCATCAAACCATAAGGTAGTACGGATAGATTCATCATGACTTCAACGTACACTTGTATCACTTGTCGTGTCGCCTTTCGAGATCTAGAGGTACAAAGACAGCACTACAAATCAGATTGGCATCGTTATAATTTAAAAAGAAAAGTAGCCGAGCTTCCACCTGTGACAGTTGAAGACTTTCAAAAAAGAGTGATTGCACAGCGCAGTAAAGCTGATGAAGTAAATAGAGGTAAAGAAACTTTAGCCTGTAAAGTTTGCAGAAAAACATTCAGTACGCAAAATCAGTATGACAATCATTTAGTGTCTAAAAAGCATAAAGAGAAAGAAAAAGGTAGTCGATCGAACAGTGAACTTTCATTAGACCAAGATGAACCAATGAAACTGGATACTGAAGAGCCAGCTGGAAGTGCACCTGTGAAGAGAATGAAGAATGGTAATGAAAGTGCTGGACCTGAAAATGACATGGAAATCGAAGTTGATTCGGATGTGGAATCCGTGGATTCTGATGAATGGTTAGAAGATACAGAAAACCCTGTGGTGAACAATGACTGTTTGTTTTGTAATCATCACAGTAAAAGTTGGGTGCGGAATCTAAAGCACATGACAACAGCTCATTCATTCTTTATCCCTGATCCTGAATTCTGTACAGACATTAAGGGATTACTTGTGTATCTGGGCCAGAAAGTTTTTGCAGGCTACATGTGCTTATGGTGCAATGACAAAGGTGAGAACATTAAATTTTTCTTTATCATTTTTAAAATTTATAACATGTAATTTAATGTCTAAATTGTTCAAACTAGGCAAGGCATTCAGAAGTGCTGAGGCTGCAAGAGCTCACATGTTGGATAAGGGCCATTGTAAGATGTTGCATGAAGGTGAAGCACTAGCAGAATATGCAGAATTTTATGATTACTCTGCTAGTTATCCAGACCACGAATCTTCAGATCCTAACGCGGAAGTAGAAATACCCGAGTTGGATGACAGTGATTATCAACTTGTCTTGCCATCAGGCTCTGTAATAGGTCATCGATCCCTTATGCGTTACTACAAACAGAGTTTGGACCCTAACCGAGCCCTGGCCATACCTAGGAATGAGAAACTTAGGAAAGTCTTGTGCATGTACCGAGCCTTAGGTTGGACTGGAACCCAGAAAGAAGCTATCAAACAAAAGGCAATAGATATCAAGTACATGCAGAGGATACAACAAAAATACTCCACTAAATTAAACTTTAAGGCAAACAAACTGCAATGCCACTTCAGACAGCAGGTTAATTTCTAAAATTTCATTCATTACTTTCCGTTCAAGAAATATCAATTTCTGTATTACTTTTGAAAAAAAAATATATATATATATATATATATATATATATATATTTATATAACTATTGAAAGTAATAATCTACAAGTACTGGACTCTGAAAATTTAGTTCAAATGGTAGAGCTAGTGATTATCAAATTCAACATGTAAATTATGGGTATTGACTCTTGAGCATTTGCAGATTTGTTATTTTAATTAAACTTTAAGTAAACTTCATAATGCAGTATTTGAAGTTTTTGTACAGATTTAGATACAAGGTACTTTTTGTACAATAAGATTGATATAAACTGTGACTTAATAATTGTCTACATTGCATTAATAAAGAATAGCCTGTTACATTTTTAACTTTAGAGTTCTTTTAGTGACTCATCAAATAATATACTATATTGCATAGTTAAAAATAAAAATTTTTACTTACAACATAATATTATTTTATACAAGATAGCAACTAAGTCTGAATTTTTTTCTGTCGAAATAACAAAATTGTGCATTTTTATTAATCATTTTATGGAATCGTAAATAATTCAAAACATTTTTGCGAATTAAGATTTGTTACGTTTGTTTGAATAATCGGAGGATGGATTTTTAAATAAATCGATGATGTAATAAACTTGAATATTTATTTAATGGACATCCTTACAAAATAATTTGAGGTATCTAATACTTTCTTTACAATATTTACTTTGCCAACAAAAATATCTGGATATTGTACATTATTGTTGTGTCCCCTTATCACCGATACTGGAATACATTTTTTTCTTTTACAAAGGATCCTGCGTTTTCATTTAAACCACCTTTTTAATATAATTTTACAACATTCTGTCAATGTTCACCTGGAAATATAATTCGACTTTCACGTGTCACCGACACTGAATTCGTTGATGGAGATAGATATATAATTTAGTAGTGCTGATATATTTTTTAAACTTTTCACACGCAACCATCGCTGCGAGAAAAATATACTTCATATTTTTTGGTGCGATTACTGGATATTATGCGTTTATGTTTCTCAACAATTATTAATACTGTTGTTTTCTTCTTAATCTGTATACGCTTGTAGAAATCATAACTATAAAATCATTGTATACCGTTCTCTGAACATCAGACTAAAGGTCTTCAAAGATCAACTTTTGGAATGTTTGTTAAAGTAACGAGGGATGTAAAAACGCGCGGATCGTGAAACTCTAAAGTCGAAAATATTCACTTTCAATATTTTTTATTACGTCGACTTTACACATTTTGCTTATTATTCCTGTTATATTTTAGTTACATATCACAAGTATATTCGAACATGAAGGTATATAACATCTTCAACAACCTTAACTTTTTTCTGCTTTTTTTGTTTTGTAAATCTCATCACACCTACAAAAAGCAAAGATCTTTGGTTCAAATATTGAACTACAGTACGAATAATATTAGAAATTATATCAAATGAAGAAACAGTAGATAACGAGTTAATTTCATCGTAAATCGAAACTGAACTTGTTTCGGTAATTTCGCAACGTGTTGCACTTTGTGCACACAAAAGGCAGTAGTATATATTTATTGACAACAATTTATATTGAAATTTTCGCAAATGTGCGCCGGAAAAAGTTACCAAATGTTTGAAAAGTTGAAATTCGTTTGTATAAAAAACGCAACTTCATATAATTTTTTCATTTTTTTAAATATGTACGCATATTTATTTTGTATCGCAGATACTACCTACAACAGTTCAGCTCTTTTCTTAGACACCGACATGCATTTAATAGACAACGTTTGTTGTTAACTTCAGCTAATACACGGTATAATTATTATATATTAGAGAGCTGTATTGTCACACGTGCAAAGACGATATTTAACACCAATTTAATGTTGAATTTAGTACTGTTTTCAAAGAATTGTCAAATAAAAATTAAGTTTTGCAAAGTGATTTTTTCTTTAATAAATTTTACTATATATTCTCTGAACTTGCTTAATCTTTGACATTGAGTTACATTGTTGTTTAAAACAAGTAAATACTGTTGAAAATATATGCGACTTTCATCAAAAATAGTTTTATTCATAAAAAAATTGCAAGAAAATTTCAGATGATCGTTATAAGACTCGTCTTGACTATTTCAAGCTTCTTTCGACTCCCTTAACGCTCGCCATAAAAGCGTCGTTAAAATATCGACTTCCAGGCTTATCGTCATATGAATAATTCAAAAATAAATGTTAAACCTCTTACAATCTTTCCAAGTTAAGAATTATGTGGTCTGACCATAGCGAGACTTGCATTACTTACACTTAATGTTGTTGTGCGTCAAGTAGAGACAATCAAAAATGGAATTGTCGACAGAAGTACAGACAAATAAGAAATGGAATTCTACTGATTCAAGGCGCGAAAAAAAAACAAATTTCAAGACCGTTCGCTCCCCCAAATCCAAACAACGTCCACTCGATCCATCACGAAGTCTCTTCACGTCTTCCCTTAGTCCAGAATCTTGACCAAGAGTTTGAGTGCTTCGTGAGGTGGCCCAGGCCTCAAATTCTCTTCCACCTCCGAGTAGGGAATCTCAGTGATGACCTCGAAGTCGCTCTTCAAAAAGCATTTCTGAGAGAAGATTCCCGTCGCGTCGGCCTTTATCACCTGCGGAAGCGTCAAAACAATGGCGTCATTTTTATTTCACGCCTGTACAGTCGCTCTTGTACATACATACATGTATACACATTTTCGGCTCGATCGATAATGGCAACGAGCTTTTAAAGCGAAGTAGAGACAGTGAGATAGACAAAGGGATGCTTTTCGTTTTGTTCGAAAGTACCGAGATATTTAAGTGTGAGGCATTAGAGTCCGGGTTCATTCCATGCATTTTAGGAAAACATGCTGAAACATAGAGATCATTGAGGCGAACATCGGGGAGCTGAAGAGAGAAGTGAGGTGTTATGCTAGAAAGACGAGCTTTCGGCTTTTTTTTTCCGTACCAAGTGCAGCTCCGTGTAATTACTTTCCTAGATGTTTCGCACTGTATACAAGTCAGGCAGACACGCCCTTCTTATTATATCGTAAAAAACGTCGGTTATGAGTACGAACAAGTTTTTGATGGCTTCGTGAACTATTTACAAGTAAGGAGTAACTCAATTTCATAGTGACAATTTATACATTCAAATAGTATTATCATATCGTTAAAAATAAAATTGTAAAAGTGTAAGGATGTTTCACGCTGCATCGAGTAACAAAATTACACCATTTATCTGCGTTTGAATAGATGTATAATTAGAGTTGTTATAATCATTAAAACATCAACATGCTCTTAAAACGACCTTCAACAGATATGATACTGCGGTTCATTTACAATGAACATGTTCGTAAAAATAAATGTATTGAAGAATAGATAGATACATCACATAGGGCGGTATCAAAGTTTAGTAATCACCCCCTTTCACCTTCGTGCTCGACAATTATATCAAATAAGTTACTTCTATAAAAAAGTCTCCCACCTACCTTAAAGCCATTATTTCTGGCAACCTCAACGCTGTTCTCGACGAGCAGGTTTGCTAGTCCCCTACCCCGGTAGCTCTCGTCGACGCTCAGAATGCGACACTCGAACAGCTCGTCGACGTCGTATTTGTCGAACAGGTCCACTTTCTCATTGATGCTGTACAGCAAACCAAAGATACTCTTGAACTTTTCGTCCTGGAGCTCGGCCAGCCGACGCTCACACTCCTCGCGCTCGCCTTTCTTTATGATACCGTTCAGCGCTGTTCCTGCAATCTAAAATGAATTTTCCTTTCGGTTATTGACGTTCTGTTTTACCGACGAAAACGAAGCTCTCTTTTTTCCATACTTTGCAGGGGTTGAAAACCCGTGCTTGCAGTCATAATTAAAGCTTTAAGCAATTGGGTTGTGCAGCACAAAGAATTTTTCATTAGAAATGGAGCATAGAACTGTGCGTATAACGGCGTATAAAAAATTTCTTGCTCCCTTCAGTTCGTTATTACACGTACAGCAACAGCTAGACTATATATATATATCACGCTCGAGTCTGAGCATAGAGGAAGGAGCGAAAGTGAGTGATACTGCTTGCCTGACAATGCCTGTTCGTCAAGGGCCGTAAATTGAAATTTCGAATTCACTAAGCACTTGTATAGCTGTTGAATGGTATTCGAAAATTTGATAACGGCACAATTGCACAATTTATCGGGGCTCGAGTTGAAAGTGTAGTCATGGTGCGGAATTCTTAGCGAAATTTATACTGATACAAGTACCGAAGAATGCCATCGTTTTATACATTTTATACAAGAACAGCAGAATATTCGTATAAACTGAATATCCCGATCGTTTTATATAAAATAAATCAATATCCAATAGAGAAAGTTAAACTCCGTGACCCTTTACAAGTTTAAAAACAGGGACAACGCGAAGAGAACAGAGAGGAGTAGTCATTTTACACAGGAAAATTTATCAACCCCGCGTCATAGAGTGTTAAAGTTTGGCGATTTAAAAAAAATCTCAACACATTATTTAAACATTCAAAATTGTTGTTGAACGCTCGCGTGAATCTTTTTTACTGTCGCTCGGGTTCAACAGTGAAATGATAAAAGAAAAGCGCGCGCGAGATCAGTTATATATTCAAAAGAACTATTTTCGCCGCGAAGGTTTTATTTCGCTAATTTTAGCTGTAATGGAACATTATCTATGATTTGCACAGCAAAGAGCCGCACAAATATTATCGCGATCTATAAAGAAAACTACGATGGTTACTCAAGCGAATTATCAGGTGCTCGGAGTTTTTTTTAAGCGAGTTTTATTTTTACACGATTATAAATAGTCGTGCTTCCTTCAACCCTTAACCGATCAGATGAGTCTAAATCGACGATCGATACGCGCACTCGATGTGGAAATTCAAAGGATTCGCGTTGAAGTTGAAGAAAAAATAAAACAAGGGACGGAATGTTCCACGAGCACGAAAATTGCAGTCTCATTAGGCTAAGCCTGCAGGAAGTAATTCCTCGGGGGAATGAAAACGTCATCAATCAGGATGGTGTACGTGACTCCCGGAGATTAATCATAAGCCAGCTTGAAAGTAGGGATTAACTCGCGACCCCTGAGAAGTGCGATGGCGACTCCTTTACCTTTCTTCGCGTTGTTTTAGCCGATTATGTGTATCTTTTATGCAGAATTCGCTCTATTTATAGTCGCACCCTCTCATAACGTGGAATTATTAATGTTTGAAAAGTGTATAACCCAAATCTCCATACGACCCCCTTTTCTCGAATATTTACACAGGGTCGTATATCTCGCTTCTTGAAATAGGTGCGAGTTTCAGTCGATAGCACAGTTAATTAATTTTGCAGTATTTACATAAACCCATCGCTTCCTCTCCGTGGGTAGGTTATACGTACAACTCGATACCGCGCAGAGGGAATTAATTTCATATTTATATTCGATCGATCCGCGAGGTAAACAACTCGCACCGAAAATGTTCAATAAAAAAGAAGCAACCCTCCCCCCCACCGATGTAAACAAACCCCGCAAGCATCGCCATATACAGTCTAAAGCTACGGGTTAGCAATCCAACCATACCTTTCCGTCCTCGTCGACGATCATAAGTGACATCTCCTGAGCCAGAGTCAGCAGGCAGTGCCTCTCGAGCTCGACGTGCGCCTCGCCCCTCTGGCAGAGCCTTACGGCCCGGTTAAGCGGCTCGTCCGCGAAGAAGTTGTACTTGAGGTGCTCTATGACATCCTGATACCGGTCGGCCGGCACTAGCTCGCAGTGCAGACCGGCCGACGACATCTCGCTCAGTTTTCCAATCTCTTCTTCTTCTCTCTCTCTCTCTCTCTCTCTCTCTCTCTCTCTCTCTCTCTCTCTCTCTGCCCCGAATCAGCTGGGACAAGCGTCTACTGTGTATACGGGAAAAATACTCGCTTCGGTGATGTCTAACGTAGGTACGAGGTGTGTCGTGTGCGTCGGAGCGCAGGAGAGCGACTGACTCTCTCCGGCTCCTAGTGCGGAGACTGAGTCGAGTGCGCATGTGAGCTTTAATTCCGTCCTCTCTCTCTACTGCGCCCCTGGACAGAGAAAGAGAGAGGGGCTCCCTTTTTGATGTATCTGGCACGCGCGCGTGCTCCGGATGGAGCTGGAGTTTTTTTTGTTCTCGGGGCTGTTTTGGCGCGAGTATAACGGCCTTTATTAGATTCTTTTGAAGTCGTGCGTGTACACTGATTTTCGAGAGTGATTCGACCTAATTAGCGAGATGGGGTTAAGTAGATGCGAGGTGGCTTTAGTTGGACTATGGAATTGAGTCGGGGCTGTCTGTCGCGAGGGGTTTGTTGCTTAATTTGAAGGGTGAGGCTGCACGTCAGAGGTGAACCTGTTGAATATTCGGGATGCTTATTCGACAGTCGATGTTCAAAACGTACTTACAACTATTTGCATCTATTTTATGTAACCACATATTTCAGTCCAAACCCCTGCGTAATGGTAAAACTTCCGCAACAAAGGTTCACGAGTGCACACACATAGGAAGGGAGAGAGGTAGAGCGAATTGAAAAGTAGTCTATTAAGTGTGTTCGCGGTGACGTAGTCTCCCCTTTGGAGGCGCGCGCGCGCGCGTGTATGAGAGAGAGAGAGAGAGAGAGAGAGAGAGAGAGACCCAAGTGGGATTTTAACTTTATAGCACTGAAACAGATGGGGCTAGCAACAGGAGCCGGAATAACGACAGAGAAATTGATTTTCCATATCCGAGTTTATTTCGACGACGACGACGACGACTGTACGCTTCGCGCCTCGAAGTAATGTTACTCCGCCGGCATATAACGTCTATCGTGTAATATTTTTACACTCGTAAGCTACTTCTATAGTCGATTCTATATATGCGCGCGATGATAGAATTGGAAAGGCGTCGTGTGTAACGCATAATATGACGGACGTATAATAAGGATCGCGGGCACATAAAGACCCTTTCGCGTTCGCGTACGGGGAAGAATAGGAACAGACATGATTTTTAAAACCTTTTTTAAAATAAAGTTAAGGATATATCTTACACAAAAGTACAAGATTCACGATTTTTACTGCAATATTTGTTAAGTAATATTGTTTTGAAAATTCGGTTTCCTAATGATACGTTTAAACGATTGAGAGCTCATGTGATCAATATGGCGGCGCAAAGGATGAAAATATATATGGATGTAAATTTTAATACAAAAATAATCTTATTGTTTTCTTTAAAATCATAATAGAGATGAGAGATAATGCTTCAAAATCAAAATAGATTCATGACGACTGAATTTATGTACTCAAATTCCCGTATGTTAGGTTAGGTCTTTATCCTTTGAGCCGCCATATTGGAGAGCTGCCATTTTAAAAACTACTCAAACATAAGAATTTTTAATTAATCATATTAGGGCCTAGAGGTATTAAATCAGCAAAAAAATTGATGCATAACGTATTCTTATGCTATTTTCTACTGTATATAAGTATTTATATGTATATAGCAGAACCATGTCTGTTCCCTATTCAGCGAGACAGCTTCGTATTACGCAGAACAATAAGCGACAATGAGGATATGTCGACGTTGGAAAAGCTAGGCACACGGCTCTATATAGCAGAACCATGTCTGTTCCCTATTCAGCGAGACAGCTTCGTATTACGCAGAACAATAAGCGACAATGAGGATAGGTCGATGTTGGAAAAGCTAGGCACACGGCTCTGTATAGCAATCGAGCTTTGATCGAAAACCAATGCAAAGGCAATACTATAAAAATCGATACGTGCGCATACCCGTTCGATCCAGACAAACCAAATGAATCTGCGGACTAATTACATCTTGGACGATTCCTGCGGAGAAGCGTAAATTAAACTCGAGGAACTAACTTTTTTATTGGACAGTTTCGCGTTTTTATACACCCTTCCGATGTCGCGTGCTGCTATACCCCCCGTGTCGAGCTCAAAAAAGGACGCCGCGTCATTTAAATTTCCCGCGGCGGCTTATCAGCGTCAGTATATAAGTATACGCGCAACACAAAGGTGTGCGGCAGCGTGTCCGAGGCGAGTACGGAAAAGGGTCCATCATATTGATTGACCCAGTTCAAGGCGCCTCTGCTGCCTATGAAACTCTCTCTCTCTCTCTTTCTCTCTCTCTCTCTCTCTTTCTCTCTCTCTCTCTCTCTCTCTCTTTCTCTCTCTCTCTCTCTCTCTCTCTTTCATATGTATAGGTATACACTATACACACAATACACGAGCACACTTGTGGCGATACGAGAATGCACGATACGAATAGGCGATATGCTATATTATAATAACGAAGCCCTGGCAGTGCAATGGATACAGAGTCGACACGTTTTATTATTATTACGTCTGGCGAATGGTAATTTCTCATTTAAAAATACATAAATCTGAGTTTAAGTGGTGAGCGTGTGCACTCGCGTGATGAAGGGTCATTGTTGCTGCGGGCTCGACGGTATGGCAGTACGTATGTATTATGTATTACCACGAGCAAATAGCCGTGCGCTCGTTGCTTTTTTTATTGTCGTTTAGGGATTGTGTATTATGTCGTTACGGTTGAACTTTGTGTTTTTTGTTTCAAGTTGTTGTGATTTATTGAGCATACGGGCTGATGCTCATGAATTTGGGATTAATGAATCGTGTGAATTGATGCTTTTTAAAGTTGTTATAAAAAAAATTAGAACAAAATATTCGTCAAAATCAAAATCTTATCACTCGCGTCAAGCAAATGAAATTTGCATACTCGGACATAGCTAACCCCTGTAATATATAACCTGATAACGTTCGCACGCGATTTTCTTTAATAGCAACTTTCTCACGTATACGTCAAGCTTCTTTCGAATCGATATTGCAACCTACAATCTTATCAAGTTTCCATTTCCCGTAAAAATAAAAATGCAAAAAAAATCCGTTTGCGCCTACGCCAACTTTTTTTCCTTCTCACCTCCGCAATTTTTTTTTGCGCGACACAGTCGCCTCTACCTCCCCCGCAGTACTTAACACCGGACATCCGCGAATCAGTTCCCTTCTCCGCCCGGCTATTGTCATAATCGGCGGCGGCTGTAAATTCAATTATGCGCTCGTCGACCGGTAGCAAAATAAAGGAAAGAGAGGGAGAACCCCAGAGGCGCGAAAGTAACTCGTTTAGCGCTGGTTGGTACTGCACAGGGCGTTTCTCGCTCGAGTAATTGGAATGAACGGCTCTGGTAGGTGTGATTATTGCGGATGTTTTTTTTTTCTGCAGGGGATGCAGGGTGTGACAGCATAAGGGTGCGATGATTGGAATTTCCGGGGTTGTGCGCTGCTTTATCGGGAAAGTTTCCGGGGTGTGTGTGTGCGGGGTTGAGATTAATTTTTTGAAGGTTTGATAGAACCATTAAAGCGCGTCAACGTATAAATTATTTTTTTGTTTTTATGAGTATAAAAGTTATAAAAAAAAATTCGAATCCGAATAAATTTATGAATTATTATTATCAATGACACAGCGCTCGTACCCAAACAAACCCTAATAAGATTTCAATTAAACAGCAAGACACTGGTATATCGTCGCTGGCAGCGATATATCTCGTGATTTGTTAAAATCGATTCCACATAGCGGGGCAAACACGTGGCGCGCGCCCGCTTCCATTGTTGGACTTACGATGTTTTCCTCTCTGCTCTCGGCGCGCGCGCGAATAAAGAACGCGGAATACACACGCGCGCATATCGGGAAATCCTCGCTATCGTCGCCGTAACTTTACATCAGCCAAGATTTATCGCGACTTTTCGGCCTCTAGCTTGGCCTTGAAACTTTTATCAACGCCGGATCAACAGGTTCGCGCTGATCCTCAACTCCGCGAGAGTCGTCGTCGTGATTTTCTTTCGCGTTATTGGACAGTGATTCATTGGACGGTTGACCTTTACGTTCGTGATTTTCCGAAAACATATTGCTCGCAACGGACGTGTGAGTTCGCGTCGATGTGAGAGTGGGAGTTGTAGAGTTGATTTATATACGGAAATTAATCTGGAAAATATTGATGTTGATGAGTGGGATTTGTGACTGGTTAGATGCTCGCGGACTCGATTCAGTTTGCAGAGTGATGAAGTTTGTGATAAATATAGTATTATATCTATAATATAGAATATAATTCACTGTAGTTTTCGACAGTTCCATTATATTCACTTCATCGTATATGATTATTATTGACATTGATTACTGCGTAGGAGTTGGCAAATGGTGTAACATTGGCTGGCGATGTGAAAAATTAGTTAATAATGGGTACATGCAAAAATAATTTAGTCGCTCGTTATACACAGGACCAATAGAATAATCGAATTTTGAGACGACCCGATCAATAAATTCTTCTCGCATGGTACATGCGGCTTCTTTTGCCGCCCGGTGGTTGTGGAACATCAGTCGATACTTTTAAGCGCGCTGAAAGTTCGCGCCAAAAGGTGGCATTGGCAGTTACATATTCGGATAGAGCTTTTTAATTATCATAATATGAAGCGCGATAAGTGCTACTTAAGTATCACGTCATTTCTATTGATTCGTTTGAGAGAAGAAAGATTAATTTGATTTGTTTTTAAATTATAAACTCTTATTAATCATCAAAGCTGTACTGGCTTAGATGAATTATGGAAGTGTTATACGCGCAGTGAGGTTTTGTATTCAAGAGAAGCCTCGCTTTTTCAAAAATATTTTCTTCGCCGGGATTCTGTCATGCGTCAAATTATTCATTGGATTTGGATCGAACTTAGGAATAGCTTCGTATCTACACGAACTTGAATTTTTCTCAAAATTAAACGCCAGCGAATAAAAGAATAACAAGAATTTCCAACAAAATGATTCTCTAAAAATAGACAGAGGATAGCTTTGATATTTACTCTCTATTCATAGCACTATTATTATTCAAGCTCTACTGTATATTAGCCATCTGACGGTTTACCGTATCGCAGTTACCGCTTTATCTCGCTCGTTATCGCGGGGCGACAGAATTTCGCTCTTTAAAGGAACAGTCACCCAGATAATACATTTTTTTAGCATACCAGCTTGAGTGGATGAATATGCATTGCGTCAAAATTCACAAAAATGCTGAACGAAGACCAAAATTAAAAAAAAAGTATGATCGAAAACTTTCAAAAGTATCTCCGTCAATGCGAACTCATAGGAAAGTCAATCTGCAGCCACTGCATAGGCTTATCTGCATACCTTTGATCGGCTTCGTGTACTTGCCTGCTGTGATCCCTTGTGAAGCATGTTCTCTTCTCGATGGATGCCCGCAATTATATATAAGGAAGCTCTTGTGTGTGACTCTTCGATGCGAGAGATTATAGGGTATAGACCTGGTTTTTTTGCCTCTGATGCTGCTGGTGAGATTTTTCGAACCAATTTTCGGTGATTGATTCTATGAAAAATATTTAAAAAGTTTCAACATAAAAAGGAAATTATTCAGAGTCTACTGAATATGTACAGTTAGAGGCAACGTGACATTTCAATTTGCGGGACCGTATTACGAAGGAGCGCCGCGTATCCCGGCGACTTATTATAAAGCCGGAATAAAATAAAAATCAGGGCACGCCTCTTACCCATAAAGCCGTCAGTTCTGCGTGCAGTGTATAAAACTCCAGCGCAGCCGTCATATAGCACAGCCAAAAACCGCAGCCGGCGAAATAAACACGATATGCATCGGACCGCGCTTCTGCAGGAAATTCGACAGGGTGTGTAGCATCGGATCCGCTATACTGCCGTGACAAATTGCTCTTTCTGGTGTCTGATTCTATGCTCTGCTCGCCGGAAAGCCAGTTTCGCAGCTACAATAGTGCGCGGAATTTCCGCCCTCGAGAGATGCGCCGCGTACAGTTTTCATCGAGTTTTCGTTTGAAACTTCATAATACGATACGTCGTTTTTTTCTTTTACTTTTTATACAAATCGTAAAGTTCGTTAGAAACTTCGCCGAGTATCTTCAGCGCGAAATTTCGATCAACTTCTTCGGGAGTACCCTCTGCATCGGCAATTTGCAACCGAAATTCGTAACGCATTTACGCAGGGAGAATCTCGTCTGCTTCGAGGAGGGCCTGCGCGCCTCTATATACCGGAGAGCGCTAAAATCAAGCGTTCGAAACTTTCAAAAATACCGCCTCTTGCGCCCTCTCCCCTCGGTGCATTACAATAATTGGTCCGCGCGCGCAAGAGGCGAGCACGTGTGCAGCTTCGACGAGGCGATGTAAGCGCGCACGGTTGGCTGGGCCTTTCCGGCGCTAATGAGCGCTCTGATGAGAATCTCGATGTTTCGTGCTTCGCGACCGACAAATTTAATTGCACCCCAGCGATTTTGGACTAGTTGATACTGCTGATGAACGAGTGTGTAAGAATCGTTACACGGTAGAGCTTTTTTCAACTTGTTGGATGACGATGCGAAATTCTCTTCTCGTTGAGCGCACGTTTTTAACGATTTTTATTACACTCTGCAGTCTATTTGGATCAAACCTCGGCTTATTAATTAATGAAGCAACCTTTGTTAGACATCCTTTTTTACCGATGGATAGAGCGGCGAACAAATTGTTTATGCGTGTGCGCATAATGCAGCGAGAATAGCTTTCTGTTCCGAGCTTTTATACGGCCTGAGCTATGTTTCCCACCGATAGTGGGCTAAAGTCTCCTGACGAATGAAACATTTTAGCGCCGTGAGCTTTTGGATTATGACGGTAGGGACTGTGATTTTATCGACTAGGCAAAAACGTACTGATGGATAACCCGACAGTTGCGGACGTAATTTTTCATAAATCCGCGCCGCGTTGACACTGTTGCACCTTTTTTTTTTGTTTTATCAAACTCCGAGAATCTGACTTGATGATCAATTTGACGAATCGTGAGTTATATCAGTTGAGGTTATCACGATTTGTTTAATGGTACGATTTGCGGTTTAAATATATAGTTTTGAAACTTTGAAAGAGTAGGAACCATTATTTTCTTATACGCGGTTAAAATCCATTCATCTTGTGTAAATTCCTTCCCATTTGAATACGTACGTCGTATTAAACTGATTTAGCCAATTAGTCCATCGAAATATCTCAGAAGCAAAGTTTTGCGAACCTCATAACAAGGAATATTATCCTAAATCAACTATCAATTATAACACTCCGTCATCAAAGTCTGCCGGATAGCGTAAGATCAGTTGGCCATGTATGTACGAACAAAGGAAACACACGGCGAAAAGGTAATAACACACGAGCCCGCCGTGTATCTATATCGAAAACATTTGATTTATTTTCTTTGACGCAGCCGTTTCGATGATTTCGCGTATTTCGGCCAGTCGATTCGCTTTTGCGAGAGCCCCTAATTGATTCTGCGACGGGGGACGAAAAAACAACAACGAGGAAATGATTATGAAAGGAAAAGCGTATATATATATATATATATATATATATATATATATATATATATATATATATAGAGAGAGAGAGAGAGCCGGCATAGGTATTGGTTTTGCGCGCGTCGTCTGCAGAGCCGGCGAAATGAAACGGCTGGATTTCAGTATTAGGTATAGTCGAAGCAGAGATATCGAATTATCGAAGGAAACGTGTCGGAGGAAGCGAAGAGTCTTGTTCGAACGATGTGCTATAGTAAGGATTTTTTTATCTGAAATATTTTTAATAGGACAGATTCACAACTGAGTCTGATCAAATCCTTATAGTTTCTACTTCAATTAATTTTTGTCCGCACACAAACTACAGATCATGCTTGATTCAACTATACACTCATACCTCCCGACATCAAACTAAACTTGTTTCGCTATACAGTACAATACCGTGTGCGGACAATAAGGAAATTCCATCTAGTCAAAGGCCAGAGACGCAATACGTTCGAATCGCCGTTTCCGAGCTCAAGCTTTCCTGGGCGTCTCAACACATCCGCTTAATCAGCGAGAAAATTCTCGCGACGGGAAAGCGTCGGACCAAATAGGGGTTACGGAGCAAAAATGCCTGTCGACAAAGATTTCGCTCTTATCAGCCCAAAGTTCACGGAAAGCTTGTCGTCGAATTGTTATTCATTGCAGGCGCGTTTTCTCACTTGACTTTTTTTATCGGATGCGTGCGGGAGACGTATTTTGATCGATGTTATTCTGTCAACCTCAACAACATTTTTCCAGAGTTGAATCGATCGGTTCGGGTATCGTCGTGTATACCTTTTTTTGAAATCCCATGTTACTATCTAATTCATAAATAACAGAAAGGGAATAAAAATGTGGACGTGGTCTTGTGTATAAGAATTTCAATTGCGAATTGATCAGCGAATTAAAAATGGAAAAATCCGCGATTTCCCCACGAGTCGATAAATATACCGGTCCAAAATAGAAGAAAAGGGTAGTGTAGAAAAGAGCTGTAAAAAAAGACGAGAGAGTGAAGATAAAAGTGTATACAAGTGGTGGAGCAAACGAGAAAGAAAAATAGAGACTCGGGCGCAGAAACGGCGAAGGTGCATCGATCATCCGGCAGCTGACAGCTGACGTGAAATTTATTCTCGCGACTCGCGCGCGCGAGTTATGTGTACACCTTACGCGCTCGTCCTCGTAAAATGAAAATCAGCAGAGGTCCTCGAAGCTGCCGATCGATTTCGCGACATGGTATGGGAGGTGTATGTGTAATTGATCCGCGAGACGACCCGATGTTGTGCCGTAACGTGGAAAAAAGTCGCGTTTCGTATAGTTATCGCGTGTTTACCACATGCCGCGGTGCTTGTAGTTATCGGCTGCTTTTGACGGGTTGGAATAATAGAATTTTGATTCGAATTCAGAGCTTGAATATCGTGTTCTGTACGGAGATGAATTGTGTAATAGTCACGTTGTTGGAAACTAAATAAATTGATGTAATGTTGTCAGCAGAACTTTGAGAGAGACTATAACCAGAAATTTCCAAAATTGCAGTTGCTGTTTTTACTGTTAAAATCTTTAAAAAAATATCGTTCAACGAATCGCGCGCAATCTTTCGAAAACTTCGCTATGAAAACAGAAGCGAATAGAAAAACTTCAATGTTCGCTCTCGACAGGAAAAAAAAGTATAATCATCGCCCTTAAAACGAGTAAAATAGCGCGCTGCGTATATATACTTCATAAAAAGTTGCGAGCGCGTGCGCGAACAAGCGTTAAAGTGGTTTAAGAGTGCTCCACACTTATGCTAGAAGTTCGAATTTTTAGCAGCGCCCCCACGTTACGTCTGAATAACCATTAATAATTTAAACAAACTTAAAGGTTGAAAAGTGGGTATTAGTGATTTTCAGCAAGTGTAGTGTGTATCAAGGAATATTACAAAATTAAGTTTATTAGGTAAAAGTTTAAATTCACATTTTATTCCGTCGGACAAATTTTAAGAAGCAGTGGCCATTTTGCTAACTACAATTTGACTTTTTCCGACGATATAAGCCGTTATTATTTAAATTTAATTGCTTAATTTTTTTTTCAAACATTCCTTAATACTTATTGCAAGTGCTGAAACTCGATTTATGATGATAAAGTTAGTCAATTAATTATAATAAACAAAAAACGTTTTCTTCGCTAGGTGGCGGGTCACTCAAGGTGTGGAGCACTCTTAAGGCTCGAAAACAGCGGGAGCACTATGCGCAGCTGTGGAAATAATCAGTTTTAGAAACTTCTGGTAGCGTAATCTTGGACGAGAATGGCTGGCTTTATGATTGACATAATTTTACGAACTATTATTTCGCCGGCCGAGAATCTTCCGGTGCTTTGAATATTTTACGGTTTTATGCCGTTTCGGGCTCATCGCGCGTAAGTACGCACTTTTGCGCGCAAAAATTTTCACTGCTTTCAGCAGACACTCGCGCACGGATATGGCCGAGGGCAACGCAATTTTCATTTTTTTTTGTCGAGATGAAATATACTTTCCTGAAAAATAGCATTATTTGGTTATCTTTGTATGTAAATTACAATAGATTTACATGATTAATAGAATTCAAGTAGTTGTGCAAAAAGGATGGGAGAAATTTTACGCATTCCCGACAATCTATATTTTTGCAGAATATTTTAAGCATCTTTTTTATTTCATATTTGAGTATATCCAAAAAATTGAATTCAAATACTCGAAGCACCGGTCCACTCAATCTATTAATGTGTACAACCGTCAGCTCGATCTTTGTTTTCTCGCGCGAATTTTATCCTCTTATGCTCGTCGAGCTTCAGTGGGACGATTCGTTTAATGAAATTTAACGAATCTTATAAACGATCGATTAATTTCTAAATCCAAGCAAGAGTCTCGAGAATTTTTATGACACAGCAGACTCAAGCGCCGAAGTGTTTCGAGCTTGTATGCACTTAGGGACTATCGAGATACCCTCGAGGATTATAAACGTCTGTCTAATCCAAAGCTCGGCGCTGTAGGACAAGCCGAGCTTGAGCTTCGAATTTCCAAAAATACAATAGTTCAAACCTTCTGTCGATCTTGCTGCTCGCGCACAAACAAAGCCTCGTCGCTTTGATAAACACTGTCCCGCAGGTGTAGCGATATATAGATATAAATGGACAGAACAGGGTGTCCGGATTGTTGTCGACTGATATTTGCACTGGTTCGGTTCGACCATTGTTTGACTCGATTGACAGGGATCGTTACTGTACGTTTCCGCGAATTTTTCGCGCTGTTTATTGTTCGCAAAAGAGCTGCTATTTCAAGAAAACTTACGGAGTTTCGTATTTTGCGGCTTTAGGCGAGTGACTACGTAGAAGCTGCAGAGCTTTATCCTGGATTTTATTACATTCCCCGTTAAATCCGACGCACGAGCTTGATAATACAAAAATTAATGAGGTTTTTCGGTTTTACATATTGATCCAAAGCTTTTCTAATGGCAGATCTAAGAAATAAAACGAACGCGCCAATTGGTTCCGAGCTATTTAACTGAAAAAGTTTCTCCTTTCGTTTGCAAGTTCTGATGGACGCGAGAGTCGAACTTTGAAGAGAATTCTTTGGAAAAAATGGGTATACCTCCTCGCTTTTCAAAAATCTGTCATGCACATAAATTTTTCGAAAAAATATTCCAAGCACCTTCATTATCGCAGCGCGAAATAAAAGACTCGCGGCGAGGTATACGCGTATAACAAGTCATCCCCTTTAAACTGGGCTAAAACAACTCACTCACTCTCTCTCTCTCTCTCTCTCTCTCTCTCTCTCTCTCTCTCTCTCTCTCTCTCTCTCTCCTAAACAGCCTCGAAAAGCTCTGCCTGGAAGGCTGCACCCATACACGGCTACTTACGCAAACATACATGTATGTATGTGCGTATTATACAGAAAGGAAAGAGTGTGCAGCCTCGCTGTATACACTTCGTATAGTCGAAGCTGTCGATTCCGCATACAGAAGCTTGGATAAAATTAATGTCCGGGATATTTCACAGAAAACTGCGAAATTCCTGAAGAGGGAGTGCATAGAGGAAAGGTGTCGGAATCCTCGATTTTTCTCGCGCGAGCGAGCGAGAGAGAGAGAGAGAGAGAGAGAGAGAGAGAGAGAGAGAGAGAGTTTATTTGCTCCTGACGGGAAGAGGCTGCCTATATATACCGTAGCCGATAATTCCGGCGGACGTGCATAAAAGTGACGCGCGGTGAGCTGGTCTTATATTGGCAGCGGGAATATCGTCTCGTTTTCTGCGGGATTATTGCATTTCGCGAGGGTCGATGCGCGATATTTGATTATTGGCCGGCTAGTTCACCTCGTTCTCTTCTCGACGAGTCAACAAGTATCGAAGAGAAAATTTTTCTTCTATATTTTCCTCATATAATTCAGTATAAATTAACGTAGTCGAAACTCCGAAGAAAATAACGTCAAAACTCCATCGTACATCGCTTAGCACAAGGATACCTCAACAGCTTCCCGCAGCGTTCGAAGCTGAGAGATTAAATAAGCCATCTCCCAAAACGCTTCTTGCTATCTCCCGAGCACCGCAGTCGCAATGCGGTCTTGAAGCGACGCTCCGATCTCTCGAGCGTTTGTAATGCATACCTACTGGCGGAAACCGAGCGGCGATACGATCTGCGGCCCGCATTTCTCTGCCTATAGTATGCACACCGGTGTGTGCATATCGCCTGAGAGTTGCGGCTTTGTACAGTACGCGCGCGGGATGAAAAATGATGTTTTCTTTGTTTGTGTGGACGTGAACTGGATAGATGGGACCGATCAATTTTACGATTTTGATGACTTTAAGTCGCATCTATAGCTACCAGTATAACGTTTGGCTATTAAAGTGGGCGATCACTGCGTTATATAGTATATCCTACATGGAAACTTATCGCACTGATGATAAATTATGTTCCGATCGCGGCATCATATCTCTGGGGTAATTATTCATTCGGAATAAAGTCCAAATATCATGGAGATTACAATTGGAAATTTTCAAATTTCAGTCTAATCCAAAAGATAACACTGACGCTCCAATTTACATGCAATCGAAAGGTCTCGTCTCGAGTCTCGACTTTTTCCCTCTATTTGCGATGCTAACGACCGAATTAGTCGTGTATTATTATTCCTGCACTTAATTATTCCTGCACTTCATGTGGCAGAGAGAACGACGTCGAGGACCATTAACGAACTCTCCTAACTGACTACATTATGTCGCTTAAGCTTAATTATTCGACTACTCAATGCGACAAGGTTACTCCCGATCAAATAATATTTGCAAAGTGTGCAACGTCAAGCATTAAAACTAGAACTTTATAGTAAAGATCCTGGCGCCACCTTAGACCATCTTCCCTGAAAAAGCTCTTCCATGATTAATCAAACGCGCGTCATCTACTATATATGACCAACCTATTCTCGAGCCGGACACACTGTGGCGCATATAACACGCAAGCGTACGTCGGGAGTGTACTATACAAGCTTCCGTACGTACTATAGCCGGAGCCGCAATCGAATCACGCTCGAATAGCGTCAGCGTCGCCTCGGTTCGCTCCAATTGCGACCTAGAGCGCTCTGTCTTTAATAAAGGTCTCGGGCGCGTTTGCTCTTTGCTCGCTCGGCGTTTGGCGAGTGAGCAAGCGATCGCCTCTAAACCGAGGACCACTCGACTGGATTATGAAGCCGAGACGGAGATATTCGGGATACAGACTCGGAGAGAAGAAGCTTTTGCTGTTGAAATGGCGTATACTGTGATTGTGTAAGAATTTTATATAAATTAAAAAACTTTTACATTAAGGAACAAGTTTTTAATTAGAATAATTGCTCCTGGCACCACAGCCTCAGGGTAAAAGAAAATCGACTGTCCATTCACACGCGCGGTGAGCTACTGACTCGCAAGCTCTAAGACGCTGTCGCGCACAGATTTCATTCAGCGAAGCGCTGCTTCATGTACATCCGCGTGTGCATCGCCCCGACAATGTTGACTTCCACGTCGTCATCCGTCTCGACTCCAGTAGAGACCTGATTCCGAAAGACGTTGCCGGTGTGTGTAAGCGGATGATCCTCGGCACCCACGAGATAGCTAGGCCGGGGGTTACACGTGCAAGCTCGCGAGAAAACTAATTTCGCTGATTAAAATTCAGATTGAGCCGCCGTCGGATACATTCACGCTCGATCGAGTATATGCCGCGCGACGGCTGTGAATGCCGGCTTGATTGCCGCGTGTGTGCGTCTGAGGATTCAAAAGTGTCCTTTGTCGGTTTTTCACCTATTCGTTTTTCCTGGGATTTGAATTTTTGGTTTTGGTTTAGGTGTGTACATTAGTTTAGATCATACAGTTTTATAGGTGCGTAATGAGACAAAACGATTTAGCGTTAAACGCGCGAATTAATTAAGTTCACACATCGCGCAGCGTCTCGTCGTTATATGGAACTTCTCAAACGCGATTCACGACGATACGTGTACTCGTGGCAAACGAAGTTGCTCGCGATTCTATAAACGAGCTTGAATTTATACCAGCCGACACAGTTTATTTAATTAAACTTATAATCAGCTTAGCCCTCGCTAAGCTCCACCGCTATTGCGTCCGAAATTCTCAAATCGTTATACTCGGTTAAAAAGTTATTCGCGCATATTTGGCGCCGAGAATGAGTTATGCTGACTTTGTGTTTCGTTAACGCGCGGGAAAAATTGAATTTCCCGCCGATGTATCGAGTATCAAACGCTGGCGAGATTCGATTTTGGACAGTTGTTATGTACGATCCGAGTCTGATGTCATACTCGTCGTGAATTTTCCGCCCTTAGGAGGCGTCGCGATATAAGGTGTGACGCCGCAGTGCGGATGACACAAAGGGCTTTGATTTGGATACGTAGTACAATGGAATTTTGTACATCCCAATTTTATATCTTTCTTGGGAAAATCAACGGATAGGAATTACTCGATCCTCCTCTCTGATCTTGGAAAAAAATATCGACAACTCATCATGCAAAATTCATGCCCTATACACAGGTTCGTTATTTCACCGAGATTGACGTCGGAACTGCTTTAAAAAACGACGAGCAGAAATGGAAACGTCCATCACGGAGCGAATTATTCTGTCGAGAGAAGACATACATATTTTTCTCTCTCGAAAATACCCTTTGTCGCGATGAAACCGTATAATAATAGGCCGCGTATTTTGAAAATGCAACTCTCCCGCGTGTCCTTTGTGTAAACAAGCTTGTGAAAATCATAAAATATAATATGTAATCACATTACCGCGCGAATTTTCGTACAACAGCTGGTCTATCGACAGGGAAAATTCGCTTCCCAACAGAAGCTTCGCATAGTGGATGCGATTAATCGCGCTAACTAAGGGTATAGCTCGCAGCGATGGAGGAGTTTCAAAATGTTGCGTTCGGGAGCACCGTGATGTACGCACTCGGTGATTTTCGGTAATAATTATTTTTCGGAAACAGCTGTGCGCGCAGTGTAGCGCGTAATTTGAAGCGAAATTTCGCTAAAAGACCGCGGACACGTGTGCAACCTTCGGGTAGTTTTATAAATATGCTGATGAGGAGAAGCTGGGATGGGTATTGTAATACATTGTAATTAGTCGCTATGGTCTGTCATTTTTACCCCTTTGATCCTCGAGCGTTCGAGCTTTGTTGTCTCCCCGCGCGTTGCCGTCGACCCTCGAAGCAAGTACTTTGAGGCGCACCTTCTCGTTCCGCCGACTGTAAACGCTTGTATATGCAGTGTATAATAGGTACGAGTCTCGTTAGCAGCCGTGTGTACGCCGTGTTCTTTTATAATTGCAAGCTCTCGGCTCTTTGATATACTAGCGGGGAGAGTCGAGTTTTCGAGAAACTTATTATTGCGAGAATAAAGAGTCATATTTTATACCCCTTTCTTTCGCAATTATACTTTTGTCGCACAGACAGCGCCGATTCGATTCCGCAGTGAGCCACTTCCTGTTGCAGCCGCACATCCTCTCTCTCTCTCTCTCTCTCTTTCTCTCTCTCTCTCTCTCTCTCTCTCTCTCTCCCAGTCTCTCTGCTATACTCCATACCTATAATATACAACCAAGTGCGCGCACAAAGTCAATTTCCGCCCGATGGTCGTCGCCGCGTGAGAAACACAGCAGCGCAGCTCTTCCATCCTCGGGACGACTATTCTCGGATACACGCGAGGAGTTGGATTTATCTTATGTGCAACACGAGATTCTTCTCTCGTGTTTTCTTTTCCGAAGATATATTATAGGCGATGTAAATTGCGCGCGTGTCTCTGAAAGTAGAGCCCTGAGTCTTATTGTTGCTCCGTGCAGACGATGTTTAAAGGGGCATATGCAATTTTGACGGGGAGTAAGTGGAGGTACGTTTGCAACTATTTTGATACCAAACGATCCCTTTGCTTCCGATAAGTGCGACGCGTCGTGTAATCAATAGTTGGATATAACTTTCCTTAAAAAGAGCAGATGTTGATAAAATTTTCCCACACAGACTCTGATAAATAAATCGTTCGGGAAAATTAAGGGAACTATTCAAAAAGAGTTGCCGAGCCAGATGGATTCCACATAGGCACATGACGGAGCGGCAAAGGTCGCGAGTAGCACCTTGAAACGAGGATTTCATACGGAATCAGCGATTTCCAAGGGAAGCCGAGCGAAATAAATAGAGAGACGGAGGCTTGATGCGTCAATAAGAGGGTCGGCCATTTCAAGGGAAGAAGCTAGTACAGCAGACGAGCCGCGCGAAATTGAAAAAACGCCGGCTATTTGCTTGATTGAAATCCGCGGAGTGTTCGCCAGGTTTAACCCCTATTCCGAGGAGAGGTTATTTTTTTTGTTCTGTTGCGGCACGATCGACGCGAATCGTTTTGATTTTAATTTGCGAAAAGCGAGCGCGTGCGACTGATATGGATTCAGGAAAATTGATAGTTTTGATACGATTGGGATCGAAGTGTTTCATACCGTGTAAATGAATGACGAAAAAGGATATGTATTTATAGCGACGGCTGTTTTTCTGGACTTGATGTATAATTCATCTTACCATCAGAACTTGATACATATTACGCCTCCTCGCGGTTCTCGCATGAAAATAGAAAATAAAGAAATCACCCGATAGCCGTATAGCTAATGGAATGTAAAGTTCAAACCGAGGAGCTGAGAATCAACCCACGCCGGCGTTATTCAATTTAATGTATAAACGCATTTTTTGCCGCTCTCGGATATGCACAGGAATAATGTCATTTTTAATTTTTTTTCCAGAAATATCAGGGCGGAACGTTCTCGAGATCGCAAGCTTTTTTATTACGCGAGGGTTTCCAATGATGAGAGTATCGCATTGAAACTGATATACACAGACGGAAAATTATTCCGAGTATATGGATGATTGAAATTTCTATTTCGATCGCGAATGCCTTTTACTTTTACAATCATATTATACCGAAACGAGATATAGTTCTCGCATAATAGAAAAATAATCCCCACAACATCACCTATAACGCTCCCATCGCAGTTGTAAAACTTTTGACGACGTAGCCCTGTACAACATACCCTTGCCGCACTCGAACTTCGATTGCTCAAACTTTTACGAAGCAGCTCAACCTGGAGAGAGTCTATTTACCTACTCGTGTGTAATAATAATTCGTCTTTGTATATCATGATCACAAATGTACACACATATGACCGAGTCGCGAAGCGAACGATACGCACGAGGACCCCAAAACTGCGAAACCGATGGTAATCAGCGAATTTATACGCGACCGCGCGTCAATTTGACTAAGCGCCGCCGCACGCGTTTAACCCAGAATTTGCATGTTTCCAAGCGAGTCCCATCAGCGAGCGAGAATCGTTAATCTTCGCCGGCTTTTTATCGCCGCTCCTAGACGCGCGCCGAGAGGGCTCTAATTAGCTAATAGCCCGGGAATCTTCGCTGCGCAAAAAAGTCTCGCTTCGAGAAACAATACACACGCGCATATACATGTAGCTATATATATATAAGTTGAATTAACCTTCTTTAAAATCACCGCTGCGTCGCAGATGTATTTGCATATACCTGCATTATAGAGGCGAGGGCGAGGAGGAAGCTGTTTATACCGGATGATTTATGTCGCGTCGTTAGCAGCGCGCATAGACGTCGTCCCGTTCGTCCGGAATTGTCCTTGCACTTCGCTCTCCCTCCGCATTAATACGCGAAGATCTATGTGTATGTGGGTTCGTATAGAGGAGTGTCGCAATGCATACATGGGTCGATCCGTGTCAAGCGCGGAGAGAAGAGAACGTATGAAGGGTCGAATCTCGAAAGTTTGTAAACAGCGGTTGTTCGGGAGGCGGACGTTTTTTTCTGTCGATGCGGGTCAAGATGACGACGCGCGAGGATTTCGAGGTGAAGGTGTTATTTTTTTCTTCATTGTTGTCGCTCGAGAGGTTTAGAATGTGTGGAAAATCGATCTTGAATATTCGGCACTGTACAAGCTGCGACTTCGCGTAGGTATACTTTTTCGATAAGCGTCGGTGCGCCGTCCGACCGTACTCGGGCATTTCCACTGAAAACATACTGGAACCTAAACAAACGCTGCTATTAAAAACGTCGAGTCGCCGTTTTTAAATTTCTATCTCATGAAAAATTCACAACTCATCCACTGACATATTCTACGCTTCCAGCATAAAACTTTTCGACATCGGCTTCCGCGACGTCCGGCGAAATCAAAGGTCTGTCTTCCTCTACACTCGTGCACATCTAAAAACCAAGAATTCTACTTATTCCATTCATTTTCCTTGTTATTAGCCGAACTTCACGTGCGATTTCCGATCTTTCATGCTGAGTGCAAGGACAAGCTGGCAAGTTAAAAAGCGAAATCGAACGAGGAACCGTAACGATTCGTTTCATTGAGGTGTACGAGTGACTCTTGTTGTTAACCATTGATTTATACGCGTGGGTATGCGTTTTTATCGTTACGATCGCGCGGGAATAAATCGACGCGAGAGTAGGGGAGGCGCGTTCTTGTGTGCGGAGTGTGACTGCGGTTTAATTTACGCGGCGTGAATTTTTCCTCTGCGACTGTAGGAGTTCCTGTATGTGCACAAAAACCGCTATAAATAATTTCTGCGGCCCTGGCTCGAGGTGAAAATTGATAGCGGCTGTGTGCGCTGCATGTGTGTGCGAATGCCGGCGGCCGAACAAACCCGAGCTTTATCTACTTGCGTTTGTGGTCTAGCTCTCATTTTAAAAATTGAAATATGGCGCGAATTTTATTTATTCTATGAAAGCTGCGATCGATCGATTAAAAAAATATCACGTAACTTCATCTCAGGCGTAAAATCGGCTCTCGAACGACGAGCCCATGAAAAGTCCTCCGCACGTGGTCAATATTCGGAGGCGCGCCTCCTCTATGTTCGATGTATAAGCCGTGAGCAATTTTCGGAACTAGACGCGGTGGGCACCGTGCTTTTCCTTAATTAAAAATATATAGCCGGCGGCCCTTCCTTTTAACGCCGGAGCCTTATTCACGAGCGCGTCGTACATTTTGCTGCGTGAAAAGTTCGCCGAGAGTGGAGTAAGAGCAGAGATGCGGGAATGAAGATTCCAAGAGGTCGGATTATTGGCCTGGCAAGAAGTTTCATTTTATTTATGGCCGAGGGGATTAGTGCCCTTCGCTTTTTGAGTGCCGCTTCATTTGGCGAATTGGTCTTTATTGATCGTGCGTAAAGTTGAAGCTTTACAGTTTTTCTCGAGTAATTGGAAGCTGTTCGGCGCTACTTTTCTTTTATTTACGCTTATAAAATCGATAACATAAATCACATTACAACTAGTTAAACAAACAACCCTATAAAAGCGATATTTCGAATTTTCACCGTTGATTTATGTTTCAAAACGGGTACATGCCGGCTACGCGGATGCATTGAAGCGTATCCGGATTAAATTACTCCCCTTCCGTCGTAAAACTTTACAGCCTTTTTCGACGTTTCGTCTGGTTTTACACACATTTCTCGTCGCCAATAAACCCCCGCCTTCGCGGCATTAATTCGAATATGACCGTATAAGTTCCAATGTGTCGGGGGCTGCCTTCAACGGAAGTAATAGTTTTTCCGGCTCGTATAAGCGCAGTTCGATAAATTCCCATATAGACACATTCGCCTACTCCCTAAGTGGATTCTATTCGTCGCCTCGTATACATAGCTATACAAGTATAGATGATGAGGCAGTCGGCGAATTTACACCTCCTTTGCGATGCGAAATTAAAAGAAAAAGTCGATTTCGGCAAGTCCTAAATTCATTTCTGAAACGAGAAGGGGATCTCATCCCCGCCTCTTTTTCATCAATTTCGCTAGCGAATTTCCTTTTTACGCGACGAGCTTTTAAGCAGCCGGAGAATTTTCCGCCAAAATTTAAAATTCAAATGGCCCGCGCTAATGAAGTGCTGTATGTGTGCGCAGCGGCGGAATACACGTTGTCGCGAGCTCAAAGGATTATTTGCGGTGGCGCAATATATTGAAAAAAGAAGTTATTTAAATTTGAAAAGTTCCTGTTCTCGGAGCTTCTGCGACTGGAAAGAGTAATTCAAATCCCTAACATTTTTCAATGGAAAGTATCCTATGTCGGATTTTCTTTTTAGAACGCGATCGATGATACTCGATTGCGAGCGACGAAGCGCGGAATGAAACGCTCGAGAGCGAAGCTTTTTGCATAATTGTGAATCTTTTTCCAGTGAAATCGAGAAAATTATACTCGGCAATTTCAATAGGACACTAGTGCGTGTTTTTCAAATGAATTACCAGTGAAGTTATGCGAAGAATCATTGCGTAACTTTCGAAACCGGTCGAAGAGCTTATTTTAACCGATTGAATTTTCGAGACTCTCATAAAATGATTTTTTACGAAAATTTAAAAATACACTTCAATTGCTACATCAAAGTGACCTTCTAATTCCTCACCGATCGTAAATTCTCGTCATTCACGCCTGCACCAAGCAAAATACGAACTTTTCAAAAATTCATATTTTTCACGCGCGTCGAACCTATATCCCTTTGACGAAATATTCGACATCGCGGCAAATTCAGCGTCAAAACATCGCCGAGCGCGTTCGGCCATAAAGCTATTGCCTTAAAATTCCAGCAACGCGCGTCCAGGGGCCGTTTACAAAACTCTCTCTCTCTCTCTCTCTCTCTCTCTCTCTCTCTCTCTCTCTCTCTCTTTCTCTCTCTCTCTCGTTCATTATAAACGCCATATATACACGAGCGTGCGGCGACGACGCAGCGCGACAGTCGAGGAATAATTTTCGCCTCGAGAAAATTACGAGGTGACGTGACTGCAGAAAAAGGGGAGCCGTCTATAAGGCAGCTGCGACGCAGGACTGCGCTCGGGGGACTAATTTTTCCGAGTATACACGCGGTGCACCTTTTCTCTCCAAAGGCGTCCGGAACGTGAGTTGTGGAAATGTATCTGTCAGAGCGGTAGATACTGTGAAGCTCGTCAAGCTAATGTCCGTATAGCAAATGGTAAAAATGCGTGGGAGTATACGCGGGGAATGAGTTTCTGGGGATATAGAGTATACGTATCGCCGGGGGAATAGTAGTGTGCGTGTATACCTAATAGTGTACGATTTCAGCGGAAACAGGAACAACGAGGATTAAGCAGAAGTGCTGCTTTGAAAAGAAGCTGCTCTTTGAATTCGAATTCAGCCGTCTTTCAATTTTTAATTCGTTCGTTGGACTATAAGTACTCGACGTCAACGAGAAATAATCCTGATGGGAGATACGCTGTAGTCGCAAGAAAGCGTATATGCGCGATCGATCAAAAGCTGCGCCGGACTTTTTGTATTTTTTATCGTGACTGAACGCAAGCCCTCGTGACTTTGTACGTTGCTGACTCGCTAATGCGGCGAGTCCATATTATGCTAATGCTGACTCAAAAATGCTACTGCCAATTAATTCCTCCCGGTTATTTCTCTCTTTAACTGTGCAGCTGCTTTCTTACACGCTTTAAGTAAACATCGTTAAACGAATATCGTAATTTTTTTTCGTGCAAATCGTAAGGCGAAAAGTATACGAAAACTCATTCGAATTCTTAAAGTTTAAGAAGCGAACGCAAACAACGAGTCCGAAGTTTATTCAGAAATGTCGACCGAACCTTATTACGAGTTTGCCGGAAAAGCGCTAAAACTCGCCAAGTCTTAGCAACGCTGCTTTTCTCGCTATTAATCAAGTACCAGAAGCGCTGCGCTTCTGAGAATTTTCCGCGCTAATTGCCGGTTGCACTTTATATATATTTACTGCGACGGTTTGTATAATGCTTGGATATTGATTCTTTTTATCGTCGTCCTTCTCGTAGTGGATTACTTTTTTTTTTGCCTTTTTAATCGAAGAGTCTCGATATCGGGACGAGGTCAAATCCTTTCATTCCTGCTGTTGAGACTCGATGTCAAACACTTTCAGATCTCGATTTCTTTTTCATTTGTGTTTGTATTATTGTTAAAGTACGTCTACGCGCACTTTTGGTACGATATCATTTTGTATAGATATATTAAACGATCTATTCCATTAAAAAGATAACATATCATAAGGAGAACATCTCGAGTCACTACCGCAACAAAAATCCACTTTACATTATTCGCGTGTATAAACAATTCAAAACGAATTGCTTCACTCGGAGTTATCTACGTTTTTTGGCTGCACCGCCAGCAGATCCGTAAATTCGCCATAAAACTCCTGCTACTGTCCCAGCTCCGTATCGTTTTTAACGTACTTTGTTCAAAATCTGACTTTACGAGCACGCCTCTTTCTCTCTTGATTTTTAGCCCGATTTTCACCGTCGTCATTTGCTCCAGACGTTGATTCTCGTTTTGCGCAAATTTTCGCTTGCCGATCGCCCGCTGCGATTCAGCCGCTTTTATGGGGGGAGGATCGATTTTGCACTGGAGCTTTAACGGCGGAGCTTAAATTCGATGTTGATAGCACATTCTTTTGTTCGACCGGATGCGATACACACTTTTATGGCCACTTTTCGTTTGTTTTCATCGAAATTGAGCCAAACGTTCGTATGCGAAAGTTTATGTGAGAATATAATTATTAACATAAATACAAAATGAGCGCAAGCACATCACTATATGATGCATGACGGCAATAATAGCTCCATTAAAAATAACAGTCACCTATTATCCACACGACATCTCGACGCGCGCGAAACCATAAATCAAATCGCGAAATCCGAACAGCCCGAGAGAATGTAAACAGCATCGCTCTGTCTCTGCGTTATCCGCTCCAGAAAATCTCCCGATTAACGAACTTGAGAGAGAGAGAGAGAGAGAGAGAGAGAGAGAGAGAGAGAGAGAGAGAGAGAGAGAGAGAGAGAGAAGCACCGCGGGGGGCGAAAAAAGGCGACGAGAAAACAGCGGAGATGCATCGACTCTGCGTTTGCGCCAATGGTCGGGAAGAAACGCCACGTCTTTATACTGCAAGTCAATCAAAACAATTTTACAAGTACGCAGTTGTTCTGGTAATTGATCGTTAGCGAAATCGTTCAGTCATTTTTCAACAACAGCCTTGCTTACTTTGGAAAATATAAAATGGATTATATACTACTTTTAATTGCTCCAAAACTGTAAATCTCGATTTTCACTTATATAAGCATATTATATTTTATGCAAAAGCATGTGTTGAAAAAAGCTCTATAGCCACATTGCGTGGGAACAAGAAGCGCGAAAGTCTAATCCTCGAGTATTGTTCCGGACGTAACCGAGGACTACTAGGGATAAGAGTAAGTGCGGCGTATTTATTCTTTATTAATAATATATTCTACCTATTAGTAGTTTTAGCGAATGTTTTTCCGTCATTTGGCTCTCATATGCGCGAATCGACAAGGCGATTCGTGGCTTCAAGCCAATACGGTTAGGAGTGATTTTATAATCATTCTTAGACTGCCACGACCCCCTCTAGGAGTTTTACTCCGCGGATTTTAAGGGTCACTTTCAGTGCAGAGAGGCTAAAAGGGCCGATCTGTGACTGCCAGGCCAGAGAGTCGAGTGGCGGGAGGCGTTCGCGTGAACACATGACTGCGTGTGTATAGCTATAGATATAGAGGAGTGCGCGCACTGCTTCGAGTCCCTTCGGTAGTCCTCGGGAAAGCGGGTTGTTTTATTGTTTTAGCGGGCCCGAGTTTTCGGCGGCATTTAATGAGTAGAGCGTCAGTTCTTGGCGACAACTTGTGAGAGAAGGTCACACCAGGACCTGATCGTTAGGAGATTTCAATAAAGTCATAATATCTGATCAACAATGATTTCACAGTTTATTTTTGAACCTTAATGTAGTCTTGTCCCATACAAGTATTCTAGACAGCACTCAGCGTGAGAGAAGCCCTGCATTTTTAATTTAGTCCCGTACCGAGCTTTGCGCGGGGGCTCTAAAGAGCCACGAGGTTATCCGAGCACGGATAAACAAGCGCCGGTTTATACGCGAGACATAATGAAAACACGGCCGTGGGCAAAAATTTACATAGGGATTTCAGGGAGATAGCTTGATGGAAATCTGATATGAGATTAGATTCACAGGAGCTTATTGTTTTAAATATAAGGATACTCTTCGTATTCATGGCTTTTATTTATTTCAGGATATCAACAAATTATTAACTTTGCGTCTGGAGGACTAGACTTGCGACGTAAGTTAATTTTTTCAAATTCAAACCTTCGAATAACAAATGAATTTCCCGCCTTTACGACTTTTTCGCGGCATATCGTCGAGCCGCCTTTGTTCCCGCAAGGACAATCTCTCGTCTCTACGACTGTTTTACTGCTGTCGACTCGCGCGGGCGGTGGCATCAGAACTCGCGCGCATACAATTACATGCGGCGGAAATTAATTACGAGACATTACGCGCGCGCTCTTAATTGCGCAGGAAGTACGAATTTTAGATTTCGCGCCAGACGTGTAAACCTCCCTGCACCGGCGCGTTTATTGCGCTGGCACACACAGAGGCGCAGATTTCGAGTTCCGCGTTGTTTGTATACACAACGGGGTAGCTATCGCAGGACTGTTTTAACTGTGCGCCGACGACGTTAACCCCTCCCCCCCCCCCCGTAGTTTGCGTACAGACACCGCAGTCACAGCATTACCCAATTCAAACCCTATTTATTATTTTCCAGAGCGAAGGGGGCTCGTGAAATTTTTCCTCGTGCTACACACGTAGAGGACAAAGCGGAAAATTCTAAGGGTCCATGAATCGCCCCGGGAGTAAGACTGCGCAGTATATACATCCACGGGAAAATCGTTCTTTACAGTTAAGTGCAACGCGAGAAATCCCTACGCTTCGGGGGTGTGCGTATAAACCTGAGTTATATCGCGAAGTGAAATATAAATAGGAAAGAGGTGGCAATACAAAAGCTCGCGCGCGGTAATGCACAGGATAAATAAAGGCGAAAGCACCGGGGACAAGGAGAGAACGTATGTACAGCGAGCCGCGAGCAATGAGCTGCGGTGGTGTATAGGAAAAAGAGCTGCGCCGTACAAGTGCCGCGATATAGTAGGGAACGAAATAATAAATTAAACGGCTGTTTGGGTACGGCTATACGGTGGACTTGGGATTAAACGCATTCAAGCTACCACTACCGCGGCTGGATTCTTTGTTCCTCGTTTGCTTACATTGAAGTTACCCGAGTAGAGCTTTTGAAAAATCTCGTTTTCTAAGCACTCGCGTTCAAACGAAAAACTAACGCTCGGTATTCTCGAAAAGGCGCATCGTTAGCAATTCAAAGATATACGGATCTCAATTGATATACTCACGCGAGGCATTGAAAGCTCCGACAAGCCTGCCGCAAGCTCAATCCGAAGATCGCGTGCATATTGCAGAGCCTCATATACTCAAGAACAATCGACGTTATAGCGCTGCTGCGGAAAACCACCGCGGGCGCAAAGCTCTGCCATTGCACCAGCCCGACCTCGAGATTAAACGCTTCTGGGATAGCAGCGGTGGCATGAAGCTAGAATTTTTAATTTTCTTTGTCTTTGCCATTGTGTCTCTTTGAGCGAGCTCTTTGTTCGCGCGAGCGTGAATATCAAGGGTGGTCAGATACTGGAATTGATGAGTTTGACAAGGGTTTGCAGCGGAGAGAGCTTTCGATCGCGCCTGACCGATCTCGTCTTTTACTACTGCTGAATACGCAGCGCGGACGGTTTTAATGAATCCAATAAGTTTATGAAGGTGTACGCGTTGGTGAGCCTTTGATCGCGCCTGACCGAAATGGACTTTTACTACTGCGTTCGAACGATTTCTCCGTCGGTGAACCCAATAACGATCTACGGTTTAATATGTTTCTGTTTACAATCAAGCGATACAGCTTTATTCGACTCTCTATTATACTTGTCGAATCGAGATCTCGCGAAATTAATCCCCGGCCTTTCTTCCGCCTATTTATTCGCGTTTTCTGCAAGAGTCAAAAGCTCAAGCACATTCCTGCGAAAATTCAGTACAAACTGGAACGAAACGCAGCGTTTGCTCGACTATAAGTTGGCGCGATATAACGCACTTGTTTCGGGAAGGATCGCGACTTTTTGGACTCGCAGCAAGTGCAAAGCTGCTGCTGCTGCGACGGAATCTCGCGCTGGATTTCCAGTTGCGCCAACTTGTTCGTCAGCTCGGGCGCTTGATTGCGAAAAGTTGCGCGCGAAACACCGCCGGATTGAGCGGAGCGCATTGTTAACGAGGAGATTCTCTCTCGAGTGACGGTATTTAGGGGCGCAAGCTGCCGCGACGAAGAAGATGTTGTTGAATTCCGCCAGTTGTGTTTTGACGCGTAAGCGTATTGGTTAATGGATTTTTCGATCTCAAGGTGTGACGTCTTTGCGGGAAGCTGGAATTCAACGGAATTTAGGCTTTTTTGGGTGGAGCTTTGGTGTACAAACACGTGAAAAGTTCATAAATTACGCGACGTAATTCGAAAGTAAATCCGCCCGGTATGTTAATCACCGTAGGGGGAAACGTATACATATATAGGTCCACCTTCAAGAGGCGTGAAACAAATAAGACAGAGAGACAGAATGCGTGCCTCGCCCCCTCTAGGCTCGTAAAATAGAAAAGCGAGGAAAATAATTCCGGAGGAGGAGGCGGCTATATCTCCACCTCGTCTCGAGTGCCCCTAACCACATCCCAGGGATACCGTATTTTCTTTTAGGTCTCTGCTCATTCTTGCTTGTTAATGAACGACGATGTAGTGCGACCACACTGGTTCGATATTTGCTTTTGTGTTTTGTTTTACTTACTGCGCCTTCTTTTCGAAAACTTTCAGTTAAAACGTTGCCAGCGCCGAAGTAATCGATCGATTATGTACAGACAGCTCTGATTTATGTCCGATCCATTTTGTCGATATCGGCTTCTTGAAACTATCGCCGCGCGAGCGGTAAACCTTTCAATTCTCTCGACCAATCAATTATCACACCCTACGGCAAACTCATCCACATAGCCTGCGCAGAGAAGAACACATTCATTTCTAATGAGCCAAGACAAACGACTGCATCAGGATCCATTAAATCTTCAGGTCGCTCCTCTAAACACCGAAAATCGAGTCCAGCTCAGCAAAACAGTTCTCGTGTCTCCCCATTAATCCTTATCACGATCCATAAAAGCTCCACTATACTTTTGTCGCAGCCTCTGTACGAGGTCATTCCGCGACTCTACATATAGATACATCCCCAGCCTACGCTCGTTCTTTATCAAGATTAGCTCGTCGTCGGCTGGTATCTACGGGATTTCGGTCAGCGAGTCTCGCGACGATCGTTGCACGACGTCGCGGTCATCTGGAGGCTGTTGCGCTCTCGTCGATCTCGGGGCGATCCTATACTATGTAGCCGAAGCATAAAGTTCGGGGACCGGTTTTATTTTTTCGAGATCACTGAGGCTCGATGGCACAGATCAGTTTGGCTCTCGTTCATCGTTACAGTTTGCATTATTAAGAGTATAGGATCTGTTTCTCTTTTATTGCAGCTTATGGATGATAAGATTCTGGACTTTTTTAGGAGAGTAAATTCGAGTTGAGTAGATTAGACGGATACGTTCCAGTTGCCTGCAATTCCAAACAACCCTCGCTTTGTGATCGCATTGTATCGGATGACGGTGTGGTGTCACACATACTTGTGTTTCAAACTAAATTGAATTATTTAGAGAGTATTGGCGTTGAGAAGAATTTAATCTATTTTACACGTGTTAAAAGTTGAAGTACAACATGCAGAGCATTAATCCAATCACGAAGAAAAATAACGGCTTAATCCCTGTTCGCAGATAAGCCTCTATGTTTGACTTTCCTTTTATGGGGCAAAATTGACACTCCCCTATTCGCATTCGTCGATGCGCTCGCGTTTTAAGCCGTTTTTACACAACACGCGCTTCGAAACACACTATAACACGGCGGGTTTTAACGCCGCTCGCGCATGAGGCTTATTTTCGAAATAAACTCGCATTACATATAAATTGAGGCTGATGCGCGGCACGTATACCCAGAACGGGTAATACCCGCATTAAATTCGCGTATAGGTGTATATACGTACACGCGCGTCGAACCAGTTCCTCTCGTGATAAAAATTTATGAAATCGAGCTTTGAGACATTTTAATATCGAAAATGCGCTGATATTTGCCGCTTCGAGATAGGAAATGGTAAATGCGACGTTATGCGGTCTGTAGGTATAACGGCAATGATGATTTGTCGTTAAATATGTCAGGAGTTCGGGTATAGGGTTGAGGAAAAAGGTTGATGCTTTGCCTATAATCACCTTGAGCTTCAAATATCCCTGAAAGCATAAATCAAAGTCCCCAGATGACCTAACGCGTGACATAAGATCTCGCCAATTCAGCAGAGCCACACACGTGGAGAAGTGAACTATATGGCGCACGACTCACCCCTCCCAAAAATCCCGAACAAAAAGCAAACCATCTATAATAATAGTCTTCATCTCCCGCGTAAGAGTATGTATATATATACCTTCTACTCCCAGCGTACACGTGTAGACCGAGTGAAAGCGAAGCAGAACCGGTCAGACGGAATGTTTAACTCAACGGAACAATGGCCAGTCGGCGAACAAAAGAAGAAGGTGAAGAAGAAGAAGAAGTAGTAATAGTAGTCGTCGACGAGCCAGGCTGTAACACGACCCCGGTATAATATCAATTTTTCAGACTTCCGCACAGCCTAATGCGAAGGCGACGCGCCGATGTCGATGCCGTGCGCGCATTATGAAATATATCGCGGCGACGACGCGTAAAAGCTTCCCCCCCCCCCCCTCTATACCTCTTTATACGCTGCGTGGGGGTATGGCTTTATTATATTATTATTGAGGGAGCTGCGGAAAATTACGCGCTGGATTTCCTCGAGTCTAGTGTTATGGTGCAATAGGAGAGAGGAGAGCTTTCGGCGCTGCTCTAATGAAAGGGAAAAGCTGCCGAGCTGCGAGAAAATGTGTAAAAATGCTTTCTTTACGCACGCGCGCTGCGGCTTTGCGAATTTATCGTTCGGCTGCGGAGAAAGTTAGTTTCATGCTCGATATATAGTGCTGATGAACGTTTGAGGATATGCATGAGACTGCGATTAAGCGCAAAACTATATGCCTTCAATTGAAATAAAGCACAATTTTTTTTACTCGAAGGCATTCGCGTCATCAGAGCGGTATCGGCACATTGTCATTCTGGCCAAGTGCGTCGTAACACGCAGCACGTCTAATTTTTCGTAATAAAACTTTATTTTCTCAGAAAAATACCAACCGCGCGCCACACCTTATTACATCGTAAAATATTTTTCCTGTCCGGCTCGTATCCACCGCGAATATTCCGTATATCTGCTCACACGCGCGTCTGCTTCTTATAATACAGAACGGCAGCGATGGACGCGCGGGGAGGACGTATAGATCGATAGCGGCGATATACGGCTTTTCGTGCCCATACGCACACACACACATACACACACGACCAGTCTGCGTGCGATGTATCGGTTTTACTGGCTTTCCTTCGGATTCTTGATCCCTCGTATATAGCTGGAATTTGTTCCAGTACCTGCGGACTGTTGAAGAAGTGCGATTATTCTGCTAAATAACATCGGTAACGAAAGTCAAGTATTATCGAGAGAGCTTTGTTCCGCGATATTTCTTTTGTTATACAGAAGCGAAAAATCGGTTTTTAGCCTTAATCAAGTTTGGACAAACAGTCGTCGGAATGAAAAATAAATAATTCCGCACGAGTTTGCTCTGATGTGTGTTTGAATTAAATCGACGTGACTCGCGATTCGACTGAGACAAGCAATCGAAGGTAGTTGTTTGAAATATAAACGTGATTTAAAATTAATACACAATATCGAAAATCAAAGCGTACACGAACCATTCGTCGAAAACATTTTCGAACTCAGTTAACACGGTCTCGCGCCTCGGAACTAATGAAAATCCACTCAGCAATCAGTTATCCCCAACTGCAGTCCGCGAAACACGAATCGGATTCGGCCGGAGCGAATCGGTCGCGAAATCAGCACTCGTCGAGCCGCTTATGCTCGTCGACGAGTTTGACTTATAAATTATATCCTCGCGAGCGTATATACATGTATATATAGGGGCTTCCAATCAACGTGCAAATGCAAAGAATCAAAGATTCATTAGGGAGAAGCTCTGCTGCGGGATATTTTATTCAACGAGTCGCGGGGACTTCGGATTTTCGAGAGTCGAGGGAAGAATTCGCGGAGACTGGTCGCTCTGTGGTTTTATCGACGGGATTGGGAAATTCTAAAACAAAGTGGAACGAGAGTTGATCGATTTTCGGAATTTCAATTGCTTTGATACGTTTGTTAAAAGATTTTATCGAAAAGCTGGACTAACGTAAACCCGTTTAATTCTGAAACTTGTTTCCACGGGACTACGCAATGTCATGAACGATGAAATTTTGTCCAACGGTGATCTTCTCACTCGTTAATAACGTCTTAGAATCGCAAGCTCTCTGTGAAACTACAAGTATAACTTCGAATTATGAACGTAATTTTCTATGAAACTGATAATGCCTTTTCTGGACATTCTCTCTTTTACCAGGAATGATTGAAGCGTCATATTCGCGCGTTGCTCCTACGAAATTTTCCCAAACTAAATTGCAACAGCTTTAATGATTTTTCAGGAACAGCGAAAATAACTATCGTACCTATAGAATTCCAAATAATAGCCCTTACCTACACTTATACCGTGCGTACAGCGCATTACCATACGAAATTTCACAAAGGCTCAGTCGAGCGTTGATTATGATTGCAGTTGCAATAATATACCCTCCCGCGGAAATTCGAGCATTTCCTCTCATCGCCAGTAGCGTCGATCCCAAAACTCGACAGATTTCCATCAAGCTATTACATACAGTTCAAGCTCTCGTCCGAGACTTTGAAGAAAAATACCTGCACGTCTCGTGCGAACATTTCGCTATGTTTCAGCGAAGAGTCTCTTGAATTAATCATTCTCTCTCTACTCTCTCTCATAAACAGTCATAAAGTACAGCTCTAGAAATTCCGCAAACGAATTTCCCATTGTGTCCGCGCACGGGATATCGACGGCTCGCTAGGAACTTGGTATAACTTGGATTTTTCCCATGAATAGCAATGAAACCTGAAAGTTTTCGCGCGTGCGAAAATTCAGCGCACGGACGATTTGGCGAGCGCGTTATTTGTTGCTTATCGGAAGGACTGTGATTCATCTCGTTTCGGAAGAGAAATAGAGATAAATCTTTCCTTGAGTCTCGAGAGCGCCTGTGTGCGTGTGCTCGCGTGCGGTCTTGCATACTTACACGGCGTGCTTCTCGTGTGCGCGTTGACTTCGAGAGATATCGCGATGCTTTCCTTGCCGATGAGATACCGGTGTGTCGAGTTACTTTTTAGATTGCTTCGCTCAGCTGTGCGATGGCTTTTTTCGTTACACAACGTAGCGTCGTGGAGAACGTGATGTATTGCGAATTATGAAGGAGATGAAAATTGGTTACACACTGCGAAAGACGAAAAAAAATTGATTAGTGCATTTAAGTTTCAATTAATTTTATTATTAATTTTTTTTAAGAACGAACAATCGCACTGTTTGTGACATACTTTTACGAATCTATACATGAATTTTACAAGTACGCAAGACCTACTTTTTCATGCCAACGGCTAGACAAACCTCGTACAGAACGTGCGGTATAGCTGTAAGCAATTTGAAACTAGGTGTTACTACGATACCAGCCGAGTGAGAAGTAATGAACTGTATTACTGTCGCTTTGAATAGGTTCATGTTATATCGATCAGTGATCACAAGACTTTCCACGGCGCTGTCGATGCTCAAATTATCGATCAGCGATTGTCCGCACTTGAGCTTCAGTTCGTCTATCGCGTATTTATCCGCAGCTACTAGAAGTTCGACGGCGATTGCCTGGATATCTTCGACCTCGCCAACGTACATATAACGGAGCAATTTTTCGAAAATATCAGGACGAATATCTTCGATGATCACTTCGTTCAGCAGTTTCTCCTTCATGTCAATCTTGAACATAGCGTCGAACACCGGGCTCTCTTTGGCGAGTATACATTTATGTGCTTTGAACGTTTTGCCGTCGACGAGAAACGACATATCGCAGTATTCCTTGTCGTTCATCAGATTCTCGAGCTTTCTAATTTTCAATAATTGTTGTGTCACAGATGCACACGCAAATTTACATCGGTTTGGTCCGACTTTCTCTTCATATTCTGATTTGTCTCACGTTTAGGCGAGTCCATATCTACTTTGAATTTAATTATCAATTGGTCATTAGTTAAAATTTTGTTAGCCTCATCCATGATGATGCTTTGTTTTACAAATTTTTTGCAAACATGATGGTGAGAAGGATAATTGCGATACCAAAATTCATTTTCTATAACAAATGAACATTGGGCGATTTTTTCATCGTTCTGGTTTATAATACTAACATAAGACTAACACTTGCAGTAGCTGCCCTTGCCCTTCTCATTATATCGCAATTATAAATGCCAATAGAATAATAATCCCTGCTCATTTCATTATATCCTTCAGGGTACAAACAAATTTTTCACTTGTAATTTTTACTGTTTGTTGAAAATTCAACTGATTCCAAATAGTTGCCAACACTCATGTTCATAAGAAAAGATCTTGAAATCTCCCACTTGTAGGTTTGTTTTATGATCTTAACTCTACCAACATCGGGCGTTACGGCCATTTTGAAAAATTACACGTGTTCGAATATCGCTCGAAACCGCACTGACTGTTTCCGAATAGTATATACAAGTACTTATACACAACGAAGAAGTATAGGCATATCTGTAAAAAAAAAACAAACGAAGACGATTAGATTTGTTCTACACGATACGTTTCGTTGTCGTAAGTATTTTATTCAAGTTTTACCTTATTGCCTACTAATCCGACAGGGCAACTATGACACACTGCTTAGATCGCCTTTGTTCCCGAAGTAAATGTATAGGTATATCTTTCTAGCAAACAACGGTGCAACACTCCAAGGCTGAATGGATCGTATGTTTGTGCAGGCTGCAGATGCCTTTGTTTATCGTCGCAGCGAGATCTTCGCAACTTATGGTCGAACTAATCTTGTGCTCGAACTTATTGCAGTGGATAATCAGACACTTTTCAAGAAAAGATTATGATCCGGCTTTGACAGCTCGATTTATACTGTGGCACGTTTTAACCTGCAGCGCTGTAAGCTTCTATATCTGCGCACGAGACGATGTAACTGTCAAACGTGTATAAACAAGCCGACCTAACCTAACATGACGCGGCCGCCAATCGCCATGGCCGACTATGATGGCCATTCTGCGCACGAATTACGAAAGGTAAAGGATAAAACTGCTCTTTTTATAAATATACATAATTCTTATTTTACGTTTCATATTTTCACCACCTATTCTTTTCATTACGATTTCAATGAAGCGTAATCGTTCGTGCAATAGCTTCGATATCACATATCCTCGAAGGGTTTCGACAAATCACCAAGATCAATGAAACACATACGCACCAAACCAATGAAATTCCCATCAATCCTTAATACAACAAATCCTTTTTCACAAAACCAATAAAATTCCCATCACCGGCGCAGCACAGAAGCAGCGAATCCTTTTCCATCGCTTCAAAAACTCATCGATTCCCCAAAACGTATATATATATATATATATATATATACACACACACACACACACACACACACACACACACACACACACACACACACACACACACGGCAAAGCTTATCTCACCGAGAAAATCTCGCGTCGCGCAGTTCCGATTCAATTGCAATGACTTCTGGAATTACGATCGGGGTGGGTGTAAAAAGGCCAAGGAGATAAGAGGCCAATCGTAAAAGGATAATCTCCGGCGCAGCTCTCAGCTCTTCCCCCGCTAATTTTGCATAATGGAGAGAGAGGGAGAGGCCGAAGCTATACTCGCGTCGCTTCGTTATTTTCCCGGCGCGAGCTGTGCCGACGACGTATTTATCGAGGGCCGAGAGTTAGCTTTTGTGAAGATGGCGAGAGGAAAGCTTTTCGGGCTATATACAGTGTATAGGTGTCCTTTGTGAGATGGGATTATTTATGTCGTTGTGAGTTGAGAGGAGGACGCGCGGAACGCTGGGATTCGAATATGGAGAGGGCCACCTTTTCGATGCGACGATGATATAGAATTTGGATACGGTATATGACGGTTGGAATTCACGCGTGATGCGAGGTATATAAATCTCGCTTTAATGCGTCGATGATGTGCGGGATATCCTTTATCGAAAGGAAGTGTGTGTGTGTGTAGATCATTCGAGATGTTTTTCTTAATATTCGTGCAGCCCTTGAATCCTTCGCGTTCATTAGGTATCGTACTCTCGAGCAATCATCGAACTAAGTGCCCTTAGCCTGAAGTAGGAAATCTCTTTCGGGCATCGTTAATGAGCTCCTTCAGGTATGTCTGCCGTTTGATATAGACCGACGGTCCTTTCGCTTGTTTGAAATTGTACTGTTCGTAAATTTATAAATCCGTGTATTATAGCTCCATAAATTTTTAATTCATCCCAAAATATTATTCTCTGCTCGTTCGCATATTAAACCTGTATCGTTTCATAACGCACTCGCAGTTATACTATCGTCCGCCCTGCTTTAATATCCACATCATTAACATTTTGATCATCAGCTTTTATTGCGCTACACTAAAATTCAGACCAAATGTCAGCCGCACTCGTTGCGCGCTCTCGTCATCGGCTATTGAATCTCGGCTTAAAAATAAACCAGCACGAGCCTTTCTCTTTTTCCCCCCGCAGCTCTCTCACCCAGCTCAGGTTAGAAATGACTCCCTTTCCTCTTTCTCTCTCTCTCTCTCTCTCTCTCTCTCTCTCTCTCTCTATCTCCTCTGAGGCAACAATAGCCCCGGACAATGCAATGTCTTTGAAAAAAGGCGCAGCCCCACTTGGCCGGCATCAAAGGCCAAATAAAACGAAGGTAGTGCGCGGGGTAGGTACGGTACACGTGTTCGGCGAGAAGCCGGACGAGTGCGCGCAATACATACAGAGAGAGCACTTCTCCCTCTTTCTCCTTCTCTGGGTGTAAGGGAGGAACGTCGATGCTGTGGCCGATTTGCCACGCGGCGCAACACTGGCTTTACGACGTCCCTAAGTGCAGCGTAGCCTCGACGTTCGTTGCAGAGACTCGAACTCTACTGTGCGGGGCTGATGTATGTATTCGTGGGTCAGAGAGTAGCTTGGCTAGAGATGCCTGTGTGTATAGATATACGAATCGCGAGTTTGAACGTGAGCTGCGCCGGGGAGGTATATATACTGTAGATATTCCGGCGGTGTAGGTGGCCAGGAGAGCGTGACTATTGTTGCTACGTGGTTCCCGGCATTATGGTTATTACAGGGCGGAAGGACGTATACGACGAGGGATTTTTCGAGGGGCTGAGAGGGGGTAATGAGGCTGGATCAGAGCTTTTGACTGGCTTTCTGTAGATGAGAGCGACGCAGCTATTATTGTATTCAGTGGATAATGTACGACTGTATTATGTTATTAATATTGAACCACGATTCGGATACATTCAAATTTATTGCATAGGACGTAAAATTGTATAAATTCTCGATGCACGCAAGTAGTACAAGTGTAGGTGTGTAGCACCTGATGTAGCGCAGTAACTCCAAAACATGCAAATTTCATGCTAATCCTTATGCACTCGTGTGTATAATAGAGAATTATATTATCGCGAACGAAATTAGCTGAACCGGAGCTAAATCCGATAAATGGACTCTTGAACTCGTATGTGTATACACAGCATGTAAATAACATAAATTCGGCTGATCTGGAGGAACGAGAACGAAGTTGAAATTTATACAATGCATTTGAAGGTGCGCTAAATTTTAATCCAGCCTTAAAAGCTCCGTGCTTGCAAATTCTCGTTCCAAAATCAGCTCTTAAAATATATCATCGAGAGAGTATCATAAATAAAGGAAAAAACTTCCCAGCACTGCAGACACCTCCACTTCAAAAACGTTATCCTACACGACTTGACAGTTGAAGCGCGCATCTCTATACCTATACATACATATCGCCACAGATCATCGTCGTCAACCGCATACACTCGTCTCTTGCCAACAGCACGAGCGACGTCACGTCCATAGCCGACACGTAGCGGCTAATGGAAGTCGGACACTGTATATAACCCAGAGGGGCGATTGTGAGCCCGAGACTCTCTATTTGCGCGCGCCAGCTCGCGTCCTCGAGAGCGACAGAGAGAAAGTGGACCAAGTCCGCGCAGAACTGGGGATTTTCTTCGCCCTATACTGTTTTCCGGGATCGTCGTCGTCGTCCCGCTCGTGTCGAGAGGGTTATTGTGTAATGTGGAATTTGTCATGATGATCATTTCCGGGATTGCCGTGAGCCATGAGGTTTCGAGTTGGCGAATGAGCGCCCGAGTGGTGCAATTATGGGAGATAAGAGCGGTGAGCTTTCTTTTTAATGGAGAAAAAATGTATGTATAGTTGGTCCTACACAGGTACCTACTGTACAGGTAACCATTCGGCTATTCATTCGACCGTCTGCCGAGCTCGAGACAAGTCTAGTCTCTCTCGCCCTCTCAACTCCAGTTATTAAATAAAGCTAGATTCTAAGTTATTCGCTACGAGTTATTTTATTCGCTACCTTGGGTTACTACACAAAATATATATGTATATATTTTTTGTAACTATTACATCAATAACGCAGCTGTCGCTATAAACGGGGGCGAAATATGATTTCGCCTATGGCTTTATCGTACGACAATGATGACGTCGATGATAACGTCGAAGCCGATGACAACGACGACGGGAATATATAATGATAATGACCGAACTTAATGAAGGCGTTAACGACTATGTCGCGGATGCCATAGTAACTATCAATAATCAACCACTTTGGCTATATTATTTAACATCGCTCTATACACGTGCGTGTTTTGAAAATTCATTTTTGATTTGAATAACTGATGCGTGTGCAGCGCGTAGAGTCGAGCGGCAGGAAATTCAAATTATTTTAGGGCAGCGAATTTGAAATTCAATTTTCCCTCTCTCTCTCTCTCTCTCTCTCTCTCTCTCTCTCTCTCTCTCTCATCTACTCGACGAGGCGAGCTCTCTGGGCTCGAAATAAGCCAGAGATCCATCTCTTAAGTCACGAAAACGCGAGGCAATAAATAAAGGACCGAGAGCGAGTGAAAAAATCCCGCCGTTAAAAGCTTTGAATATAAACAAATCTGGCATTCGATAATCGCTTCACTTCGGGCTACGTCTACAATGAAATTCCATCCCCTAAATAGCTCAGCCCAATACAGCTCGTACATCTTCATTTTCAGGCTACACTGATGAGCTTTCGTATAAATTGCTCGTTATTTATTTTCCTTCTCTGCAATCAAGGATCTCTCGATAATATAGTTTCTTCTGTTCTTCTTTTTCAACGCAAGAATATTCAATTCATCAAACTCACATTATCGAACGCTGATCGCGCGTATATATTTATGCATATTTTAATAAACTAAAGTCCGAATGAAAATAAATTATTCAACAAATGTAGGTCAGTAACGGAAGAGCTAGTACGCCTAGGGAAACAGGCCAAAGAAACGCACTGTAGACACATAAAGCTCGACCCACCCACCCCCCGGCTCTGCCGAGAGTACACACACACACACACACACACGCATATATATATATATATATATATATATATATATATATATATATATATATATACTACGGTGCACACGTCCTCGTCGTAAAAAACGACGAATGTCGATAAAAGCCGCCCGAGGCGAGGATCTTCGCGCAGCTGCAGTAGCGGGACACTTCTCGCCGCAAGATAAACGCAATCAGCGATCAGCCGAAGAGAGAGAAAAAAGTATATATAGCTACTAGCCTCTAAACGAGCCTTTAACGAGGTCGCGCGGGTTAATGAGATTCGTGCGTCGATGCGCAAGGTTACTCGTAACGAGGATTCGTTGAGCGAGAACCGAGCTATACTGTTTAATTTCGCGAATATATGCAAATTTCTGTTTTCTTTTCGTTGCGCGCTCGCATATGGTTGCAGTATAGGCGAGTCGAAATCAACAGACTGAATTTTCCCCGCGAGTGTTTATTCATAAACCTCGGTAGGGATGAGCCGGGCCGGAGAAATGAAATGTTTTATTAAAATTTTTTCCTGATATGCGCTGAATCTCTCTGCACAGCGCGCCAGTATAGTGCGGGACGTGTCTCTGATGCAAGTCTCATCAACATTGATGGTACATCGTCATACACGTAACGAAGCATAACTCGAACACAAAATTTATAGGTCCTCTGACGGAACTTTTTGTTCGGCTTCCATAATTAATCCCAACAGAGTCACCCGCAAGTATCCAGTGCATTAATCACATTAGCCTCGCGTCCCCTTCGTCGAAATTTCAATGTGCACTATCCTTAAAAGCCCACGCATATCTCCCGTCACCGCGCCAAAAACTTGCTTAGAAACTTCGAAACAGCCGGGATAAGTTTCGCTTGAAAAATTCACGCGAAATCGTCAACCGAATCGACTGTTTCTTGGAATAATCAAAGCGCTCGCGTGCCAGCCGAAATCTTCCGGAATCGTCAGCACGGACTATAAACAGTGCGAAAATCAAGTCTCTACTCGGAGGAAGAAAAAAAAAGCACGTATAGAAGTTGCGCAGTACACCCACGTCAACGTCTCTGTCCTTACGTCTCGCGGGGAGTGCGCGGCGGGAAACTCGCAAGCTCCGCGGAAACAAAAAGTCCCGTCGCTCCCCCGCCCTTCTCGGACGCCTGCTGAAATCTAATTTATACGGAGAGCTGCTGGTGCTCGTGTATAGCTATATAGGTATAGAAGTATGGGTTGAGAAAATGGCGATGGCGTCAGCTGTGCGTAGGCTCGTCACTTTCTTCGATGTTGAAGTAATTTCTCTGCCTGCGCGCAACTCCGTCTATAGATATGTCAACGTAAGTATAGGTGTAAAGTGTATAAGGCTATGTACGTCGGGATTAATTTTGAAAAGACGTCAAACGGAGGCACTTTTATTTACGGCGTGTACGTCGGGGCTGATTCAGTTCTCTCGTCAATCGCAGTCTTACCTACATTTTTTTAGAACCTGATGCTTATAAAAGAATTTTAAATTGTCAGCGAAAATTATCCTTTTCACAACTTGAAGATCACAATTCCAAGCTAACATTCCCGATGTCAAGCGAGCCCCAAGATAAACGCAGAACGAAATCCTCTCTCATCGCGCCGAGTTTAAAGGGGATAAACTCCTAAGTCCTAGTGCAGCGGCGATCGACTATATATAGCACTATAGTATAGCGCCATATAGCTTCGAGCTAATGAGCGTTAAATAGCTCGATCGACGCGCTAACTTCGTATTTCCCGCTCGCCTACCTAAAAGGATTACAATTTATACTCGCCCCCCCCCCCCCGTCGATTCTTTCATCCCGTGTACGTCTTTTTTCTTCGCGCTCTTCCATACGCCCTTCGTCACGATCGTCTCTTTTTATTCGCCCGACGCTAAAAGCCGCGTGATCTTATTTACCTGGAAATTTAATCCTCTCCGCAAATGCGCTTCTTTGACAGAGGCTACAGAGAGACGAGTGGAATCGTCGAGTCGAGTCTGCGACGTCGGGATTTCGACAGGCGACGTGTCTTACAGTTGAGATCGATCGGGTAATCTTGCGGATTGCCGGTTCGTGTTATGATGAATAAAGAATTAGAATATTTTTATGTTATAAATAAGACATTTTTGAGACACTTAGTGCGAATACATCACACCCACTGCATTTGCTAAACAGCTTCTTGTTTTCGAGTTTGTATTTTATGCGCTGCGCAAAAAGTTTTCCAGGCTCCTCTGAAATTTACACTTAGAAAGCTTGCTATCTAGCGCGAAATTTATTAGCCTCATTGTACACAGGGTTGTTGAGATTACGCGGGGTAGTTTTATCTATTACGCCGTAATTAAAATTCGCTTTAATTATGCGACACTGCTTATATTTGTGATTTTCGCTTTGAAAACGTGAAAGGGCGCGCTTTCTTCTTTGAAACGCGAAGATGTTTCTCGAGCTCTTTATGCCTTCGTGTGCTTCCAAGTGTGCAGTGCTTTGCAGCCTCTGAGGAGTAAAACGTCTGAAGATTATTTTCCTCTCTGGTTTTTTTTTATGCAATTAAAAATGTACGATCTTTATCTCGAATTTATTTTTCTTAACTATTAATCTCTTTGTTTATGCACGAACTGGCCGACACTTACGAGGTGATTGATTTGCGTATCAATAATTCCGGATGCAAATGCGCATTTATTAATCAACATTCATCAGGCTGGATCTGATTAAAACTGCAAACCGCACATCTATTACCCTAAATCGTGCGCCCATATTAATTATAGGTTTACCGAGTCGCATCGACATTGGTGGCGAATTAGTCTGCTTTAAAACGTCGGAGCGAATCAATAATTCAGCGACAGCCCTTCAAATCAATCGATTCGCGTCAAAGCTGACCCCCCCGGCGCTCTAGTAACTTTCTAGTATTGAATCAGCGTGAATTAGTTAATAAATTTCGAGTGTCGCGGACAAACTTTGCGACTCTTCGCCGCGTCATCAATTTCGGATTCGATTGGCTGTAAATAATTCCTGTCTGGTTCTCGTGGAGTTAAATCAATTGACGATTAATTGTAGCGCTTAATTGATTTCGGGGCGATCTTTTGTGCAAATTTTGACGCATGTCGATCACCGATAAATACTTGGAAAAAAACCTCATCCTTCTTACACAGTTATGCCCACATTTCAAAATGACGAGCAGAGTTCTGAAGGCGTTAAACTTCAAAAATTTAATATCGTTTGTCCGTGTCGTGTTACCCTAAGCCGGGGAAGTTTCCTTTTCGCTTTAAACTCGGCAAGTAGCATCTTTCATGTTCTCAAGGATTTGCGTGGCATTTAACCAAATACACTTTTCGCGAGGGTGCACGAGGAGACGACGTGAAAACTTCGTCTCCACGATTCTCGAGAGGCGTGTACAAGTAAGAAAGGTGTTGATTTCAAAGTTGCTCTAGAAAACGGATGTTATTAAATTCTCATCTTATATCTGCGATGTGAAGTATTCGTTTATTGCTATATTGTGTGGACATAGTGATTGCAATAGGTAACACGCAATGATTATCTCTCGCTATTTATCGAATGATTTTCGTCAATGATCTACTTTCGATTGCAATCAAAATTTAATGTAATTGTATAAAATATTGAAATTCTTTCATTAACGTTAATTATAAAAAGAATGTTATAATTGTTCAGCGTTAATATACTTTGTGAAAAATCCAATCAAACCTTTATAAAGAATTTCGCGGTAAAAAATAAAGTATTAAAATATGAATTTCATCATCGAGTACATTTTTCGCGTGCAGCACGTATTAAACAACAAATTAACGTTTCTCGAAAAAATAACGCACCTCACGCCGAAATTCCAAAGCCACTCACGTACATAGCTTGAAAGGCAACAATTCGAAAACTCTCGCGCTAAAAATGCTCGGCATCGTCTAGCTGCTGGCTCTGGAGAAAAAGCAGCGGAACTTAAATTACAGCCAAAATTTGATTATTTCTTGTGCCACGGCGGAGAAGGAGGAAAATAAAAAGAAACACATCGGGCGTCATGCGGAAAAGCATATCAGCTATGAAGACATCCGAGAGCGGCGCAATGTAACTGGGCAAGAGCCACCGCAGGATAAGTCAGGGCTGATGCCGCATCAGGGCTAGATTTTGGCGGGTGAGCAGAGGAAGATGGAGAAATGGACGGAATTTCGAGACGGATGACTGCTGTTGCGTCACATTAGGCGATGATTGATTTATGGCTTTTTATTGTTATGCTATATCTATAGGTTTCCGCATCAATTGCGTTTTTACTGTGCGTTTGTAGGAGAAACATAGATAAGATAATCATCATTTTTCTTACAACAGATCATCAATGAATCAGAATTGTACTTTACATATACTTATGTTAATATAGTGCACTAGTTATTTTATATTTTTTTAATTAATGGACAAAAAGAAAAGTTTAACATGTTCCGTGAGCTGTTCTTTAAATTGTTGAGAAAAATGCAAGAATCTTAAAAATGTACTTTCTTGAAAAACTCGGTTACACAGAGAATATTCCCAGAACTATTTAAATGGGTGACATTACCTTAGGACTGCCGGAGACGGACTTTCTTTGACTCTTCAATTGTGCTCGACGTTTTTGAGAAAGTTATGGAAGCATTCCTGATGTGAACAAAGCAAATACTTTTTGCTTTAAGTTTATTTACGTATACTAATAAATTAATAGGTTTAATCATGATTACGCTTTTAAAATTTGAATTAAAAATCATACAATATAGTTTTCGCATAAAAACAAGTTGTAGTATTATACTTAATACAACATGTATACAGTCCGTACCATGCGATACATCGGATTAAGTTAATTATAGAAGTGCTTGCACATAGTATGTGTAAAGTCCATTAGCCCTTATCCTTGCAATACGCTATATAATATTGAGTATAGATTAAGTGATGCCCGCCAACACGTTGAGGCTTTCGATAATTCGCAAGCATTCTCAAACAACCGAAAGGACATCGTTATATGTATAGGCTCCGAAATAATCATAATAATAAACAACAATTATTCTCATATCTTGTTTCCGTTTTAATGGACGTCTTGCGCGTACATTCCGTTTATTCGTCACATCAATTTGATGTTTGGTGGGCCATGGAAAATAACGTTTAGTTTGTACAGGTGAATTAACGCTCATAAATATCGGAGAGGGAGGAAACAAAGACAAGGAAAAGGGAGATCGTCGAGGAAGTGAAAAGTAGAGCGATGGAAACGGTTTGGTTAACGAGGCCAAAATAGGCGCTGTTTTACGGTAATGGTGCGGCCGGAAATTTCCCCCGGTTAGGCGTGTATCGGTCTATAAAGGGAAAATTAACTTTCCCATTGTTGCACACTTGGCTTTCATTAACGAAATCGCGAACACTGAGAATTCTATAAGTAAAGAGGAAAATAACGCAACATAAGCGTTGCGTTAAAAGGAATTGATCGAGTTGGAATTAACGTTTATACCAACAGCACTTCATTCCAGCGCGCGCGAAGCTCTTTTTTTTATTTAAAAGCGAATTCTTACAGCTAAAGCTATCAATCAAGCCTCCAGTGCGACGCACGTTTTTATTTCGCTATGTCGCAGGTTGATTGCCCGCTTCTCTAGTGAATGAAAGACGGACGACGAATGAGATAAGAGAGACTTAAATTATTCAATTAATTTGCCCTGGACGCGCTATCGAGGTATCAATGAGTTTGAACATTTTAGTTAAATCTTTGTCTTGTTTAGGAATCGTTATTATTTTTAGAATAAATTTTATCAAATTAAGTATCAATTTTTAAAAAGCCAGTCGTATATTTTGTATTTAATATTTACGCCTGAAAGTTTTTATGTACGCGTGCATTATATTTAAATTCAAATCATTAAAATATTTCAAAATGTCAGTTTGAACCATTAGCCTCCAAGTACACCATTATTTTTTCTCGCTGTTTCATTCTCTTTAGCATAAAAAGGATGATTGCACAATATATATATATATATATATATATATATATATATATATATATATATATATATATATATATATATATAAATTTCGTAGGATTTTTTTGTGAAACTCCATGAGGGTTGAATGTATTAGCATAAGACGAACATAAATTAAATTTAAAATAAAAGAATTTTCGCGCTGACTTGCTAAAGGTATGGAAATGTTTTGACGGATTATTCGCTACTTCTGGGGTGAAAAGTAGAACAGTGCATTTGTAACGTTCATTAACAGCTTTACAGCTTGATCCGTCAGTATACTTATGCAGGTATACGTGTGTTTGGAAAAAAGCAACGACTCATCCGTACGGCGAAAGCCCATCCGCGCACGCGCTTTGTATCATATCGTGTTCTCACTTGAAGAGGGATCGTCGAGAAAGCCCGCGACGAAGGTAGAGGATTTAGACAATAGCCGCACTCTAGCCAGTAGCGTAAGTGTCAGCTTCGTGAATTTCATTGCAAAGTTCATTCCAAAGTTCAGGCTAGCTCGTGGCAGTCTTCCGCCTTGCTTGACAGTAGATTTTCCAGTGGGACGTTTGTATGTTTACGCACATATTGCATAAACCGTCCACTTCTGTTTATAATATATATTGGAAAACCTTCGGAAAACGAACCGACGAGATCTCAATATTCAGAGAATCCTTCGATCAAGGCTCTCTGTTCTAACTAGTTGAAAAAAGAAAAATATTCTTAGTACTTTTGCAACTCGAGTACACTCCAGACCATTTCATTCATTAAAGAAACGAAAATGAACCACGCACAGTTTTTGCAAAAAGACCTATGTGCTTCACCTACGTAAAAGCGCATCATTCAAATGATCCGCCGCATAATTCTCGAAAATCCGTCGCATTACTTAAGCAGTTCACGCGTAGCCGCTTTTCCCTCCTCCAAACGATTCTCCCTCGTCTCGAGATGGAAACTCGGTAATACCTGTCCGAGCTTCGACGGTGACAATAAAAGCCGCACCTAATGAAATAATAAAGAGTAGCATCAATCAGAGGAATCCGAGAGCAAGCGCGTATGCCCAGAACAACAAAAACAAAAAGAAAATAAAGTTGGGGGAAGAGAGAGCTTCAAGTTAACTCAGAGACCGGGACAATGTCGGCTCCCTTTATTAAGAGGGGACGAAGGTTCGGGCCTTCGTTATACTGTAACGCGTATACACACATATACAGGTATACCTATATATACGTGCTTTCGGCAAACTAATTGCGGGAGATAAAATAAATGGGAGACGTGTGTTCGGGTAATCGCAATGTATCGAGCAGCAGCTGTCGATTTCACGCCCTTGACTTCGACCAACGGACTTTTTTGCGGAGGGTGTGTGTGTGTTTGTGTGAGAGAGATTTGCCTCGGGGGTGATCGAGGTCTGGAACTTCGAGACTTGGACGACAACGGTGGTGGAAAGCCTGTTGGCTTTTGCACACCTTTTCGTAGATTTTTCCTCGAGTATGAAGTATAGGTAAAAATGTGCTTTTAAAATTTGACGAAAAATTCCAAAAGCAATAGTTTACCGCGTTCGAACGTCCGCGGGCAAGCAAAAACTCGCCTCTGATGCAGGGACCAGAAAAAAGCTCCTAACTCGCCGGCGAAAAACCGCAGACTCTCGGCGCGGAAACACCTCATTATGATCCAGCCAACCAAATCCTTCACATCCTCTCCGCCTGAAATCTCGACTGCATCGCCAGCACCTCCTCCTCCTTCTCTCTCGGAGAGTCTAAAAAAGACAGAATATTTGAATTCCTCGAGGTCCGAGTCAGCAGAGAAACAGAGAAGCGGATTAAAGCTAGACGACTATGACTCTGTCCAGTTTTCGGCCGATTATTCGCGTCATTTGGCCGGAATTTACTCGTATGCGTGGCCTTTTATACTTCCTGCCGCAAGAATACAGCTTATTCTTGGGGTGTATTAAGTATATCAACACATAGATTTCTAAAAGCTGCGCGTAACTAACATCGATACTCTCGATCTTCTCTGCGAACGATCTGCGACTCTGATTCTGTTTTCCAACTTTTATTGCTACCGCCGCTCTCAATACACGCGCGTGGAGAGTTGTTCGTTCGAGTGGAAGGAGCTTTTTAAACTACTCTTTTTTTCTAATTTAGCCTACGCGTAATTTTTTTTTCCGATTTATCGAGGATCCGGATCGACGAATCAATAAGCAGTTTTTATACAGCGCGTGCGCAATGTTACAAGCGCTGAATATCTCCCGCAAGTAGCGCTTCTCGTACGATCCGAGTAAACAAACGCGTAAAAGCATCGAGATTGCGAAAGCGCAGGTACGCGTAACAGTGAAAATTCGTGTAAAAGTTCGCCCGGCGAATACGACATTTTCATAACGCACTCACGCCCCTGCGCGCAATGAAAATTCTTTTACGCTGCCTTAAGTGCCTAAAGAAGATTTTTCCTCGGGGCGTTTCGCTTCTTATTTCACACACACACACCCACACACACACACACACACACGCACACGAAGAGCGAAAGGTTAATAAAAATTACGCGAGAGCTTAAAATTGCAAAGCAGGAAGTTTTCCGGTGGTGCGTATATGAATAAAGATATGTAATGTAGTCGAGCGAGAGAGAGATTATACGGCTATAATCAAACCGCATCGTGAGTCAGCGTTGAAACTTTTGTTTCGCTTCGCCTGCAACATAGTAATCAATTTATTTGCTGAGCATTTAAAGTTAATGTACTGATTTCATACGTAAACGAACACCCAACTAGTATAGAAAGGTTGCAATAGATATACTGCATTTAAGCGCTGTTTAAGAACATTAAGTAGAAAAGGTCGCGATACTGCCAAGCGTATTTACAGAGTAACGATTTCTCACCGCTGAGACTTGTTTATCGACACTCGCGAATAGCAAAACTTTCAAGTATTCCATACATCGTCTTTGCTTTTTCCAACAGATAAGATCTTTTTCTACTAGTTCAAAGAAAGTTATTATATCGCCGCAGTTGCAATAAGCTCGAGTAGTGAATGATATTTACGCGTGTCATTTTCCGATTGATTTCATCGGTGCAAGCTCGCTCTTCCAGAAAAAGTTAATCTCGAGTTGGATGAGAATACCGGCAAGGATTGCGCAATTCTCGCGACGCAAGAAGTAAGTAACTACGATTATTCATTGCATATAGTTACAAAGTATCCATTACACGTGGAATAATATCGACGAGTGTTACGGTCTCGAGCATTGCCAAAAAGATGCTTGTTCGGTTACTGGGTTTAGCCTAAAATAAAAAGAAAAATGAATCGTATGCATTCACGTTGTTTTGGAATGCGAATTTGGCTGCGTGCACGACAATCATGGATAGTTCGGGGCCGCTTTTCCACTTCCTCGATCAAAGATCGGAAATAGAAGGGCACGTGGCGAGGAAACAAAAGGTTTTCTCGCGGACGGAAAGCCGCGATTCAATTGTCAAGGGAGCGAACTACGGTTGCCAGGCAAGCGGATGCACAAAAACAAAATTGTTTAGAAAAAAAAAGACAGGGTTGCTGGACAGCGGCGGGATGGCTCGAGTCAGTCGAGTGCCAAGCTTGAGCGAAAAAGCACTTACTTGTATAACATTCATTATTATTGATCTTCCTCAATAAAGTTGTATTTCCTTATCAGTCTCGATTAATTATCTCGTGCGCATTGCTCGATTTGTGAGCTACAACGAGGAAGAAGTTAAATAAGAAATTGTATAATAAAAAAATTACGTCGACGGTATATCATAGCTCCAACCCCTGAATAATCAATCGTTTGAATCTTGCGGCCAAGCGTCGGCAGTACACCGCGCCGATAAATAAATCCCTCAAAAATCCAAACAGCACGCAGCCACTGAACCCTTTATGGAGACGCATGGACCGCATGAATCTCTCCGACTCCTTTATTTTTGCCCTCACGCACTTTAGCCCGCACACATATATTCCGTGCCTAATCTGCCTAATTCATCCTGATCTCGGCGCTTCTCGTAGAAGGGCGATAACGCGAGGGACAGCTCGGATAATAAATCGTTCGAGCTACGTGAATGGGACAAGAGGCTTTAAAGTGATCTCTATGTCTGTACAGGGTGGGATTAAAAATGAAAGTTTGAGCGATCGGAGGATGAGCTCGTAGAGATGCCGCGTATAACACGTGTCGATATTTCGCGTGCATACTGTAAGTCCCATGGCAGTGGCTCCGACCATTTTGTGACGCGGGAACGAATTCCAAGAAGCATATTGCATTGGCTATTACGTTTCCGATGAAATATTGAAATTCCACAAATTGTTCAAACCTATACCAAGTGCTATTGTCGCGTGTATACCTGGAATTCGAAATTGCGTCAATCGGATTAATCTCAACAATCCGCAAATTATTCTCTGGCGAACTAATATCGCGTATCTCGCTAATATTGCGACATTCATTTTCACAGAAACGAAATCAAAATAACTTCCTACATGCAACAGCGCACTTGACGTACATCATTTCCGCATAAACGGCTCTTCGACCTTCGCAGAAAAGGCCAGTCGGAAATATAAGTGAGTATATATAGCTGTATAGATATATAGATAAATATATCGCGCGCGAGACCGGCGTGTGATAAATTCGACGCGAGGGTATAATTCTTCTCGTAGTTTGTCCCGCTCAAACATTCAATAAAAATGCAAATGCACGAGGGAAAGAGAAGCTTTTATGAATTCCAGTCAATAATCCCTCTCGTTCCGCGCCTTTTTCGCCTCTGCGTGCCTGTAAATCAATAATCATTCTCGAGCCACTTCAATTCTTCATCCCCTTCGCGGTTGAGCTGCTAATCGAGGATCTGCCTGTAGTAACGGACTTTGAGGTATTTATCGAAAATGTAGTTTCGCTGCGATTTTTCAAAATTACACCCACCCTCGGAGGTCGGAGGAAAAAAGTCTCTCGCGTACATAATTCGACGTCGTAAATCACTCGTCAATTCCGCTGCAGCGTGAAAAAGGAAAGCAGTAGAGATGTGAGGTCGAGTGAAAAATTACCGGCTCTTTATTGCGTCGCCGCGGGCTGACAAGTCGGCTGTATATAGCGCAGGGCCTGCTCTGGTTCGCCTGGCTAGCGTCATAAGACACGACACTCGGAGAGGAGAGAGCTCGCGCATAGCAATGCGACGAGGCTGTCCGTCTACGCGGACGTGTGTATCGCTGCTCTCTGCGACGGTCGATGGATGTTCTTGAGATTGTGTTGTTGCAGGTATTGTTGTTACCGGAGCAAAGAAGGGTTGTGTATACATGGGGGAAGAATGGGTTTAAAAATTTCGATCTTATTTTGAAAACAGTTTTTACGTTCTCTGTACGCAATGCCAGCTGAAAATTAAAAAAAAAAAAAAACAATAGAACCATGCGTTCTACGAAATAACAAGGCTGGATTCGACAAACTGTCGAACTCGAAACTCAAAAGCAAACTGCAACTTTCGCGCACGCTCACGACTCAGCCTTCGCCAGAAACTACCTACTGCAGCGATAAAATCCTCCGAAAAAAAAGAAAAAAATAGAGAATATCACCAGCTTCGTCAATTCCAGTCGACGCTAACACACACATAATCAGCGGGTGCATCGCAGAACATAGGGTCGCTTGGCTGCGAGATGTCAAGCCCAGCGCGTCGAGCAGTCGATCAGGCGAGGCTTGTGCAACGTTATCGCGTCAAATCCCAAATCCCCGAACGTGTGGCCTGCTTTACTCTCGCGGCACAGGATCCTGCACGCCAAGGTGAATATACGCACGAAGCTTGCCGCGCGCGAGCGTGAATTGAATTCAATTTGCCGGTTTGCGCGAGTCGAATTTTCACGGATGGACTGGGAATATCGCTGGGCGTGATGAGGATTCGGGGCAGCTAGGGCTCATTTTCGCTGATGTGATTATTATCGCTCGAGGTAATAGCTCTGGCGTTGAAATTTAACTATGGATGATTATTATTATCAATTATTAAAGTAGTACCTTGAGTTTGCTTGAAAAAAGTCTGATGGTTTCTTAAAATGCTGGAAAGCTGCGTGTACAGCGACAGTCGAGAGAGGCCGACGGGAAATCGCAGAACGAGGAAACGAAGCGTCGATGGTAGAGAGCGATGTACCCGTGTACGTCTATACACGCGCACGAGGGTTGACAGAAGAATCGCGCGCACGGCACTGTGCTCGTCATCGAGAGCCAGCTGGAGTTACACCCGAGCTTGGCGACCGGCGTATTTTTTCCCGAAAACGTTTGCGAGAAGTTTTTCCGCTTCTGGAATGCTACCTTACACAGTTTTTTCCGTAAAGTATCATTTCCGCACCGGGGCCATTAGGTTCAGATCTAAAGAAACGAAAAGGAACTCGTGTATACGACAGCGAAACATCAGCTCCGAGTACAAGCTTTGTCCCCGTGAACTCCTTCGACGGCTCGATAGCGGCTAAATTTCCAGCACGCACGAGCATCACATATCGTCGAGCACTACTACTCTGATACCCGCAGGCGACTCTCCTCCGCGTCTCGAAAGCACAGAGAGACACATGTACGTTACAGGGGACAAACGCGAGAACCCAGTGCTCAAAAGCTGGGAATGGCAATAAGACATCCCGTCGCTCTCGACTCCCTGTACGATTTTGGAATTTAGAGAAGAGGCATCAGCAGAAGCGTTACGTTACCGAAAGATTAATGGACTGGAGCCGCGTCGGGATGATTATTGCCGGTTCGCTGGGCTTTGCGGTGAGTCGGCTGCGCGGAGTATTTAATTGTCAAGAATAGCTGTGCGTTTTTTGAGTTATGCAAGTGTTTTTGAATCAACGATGTATTTCGGCTTGAACATTTTTTTACGTACTTTTGATGCAGTCGACTCGGCGAACTAATGATGGACTGTTCTGCTGAAAAGTGAAATCTTTAGTCTACGTTGGGACGTGTCTGAATATTGAATGCGAAGTGGAAATGAATGAAAACGTGGCATTATTAGACAACAATATAGTGTTTATTTCTTTACATGTAAACGAGTAGCTGTATAATAGTCTCTTATCCTAAAACATTCACAGTGAATTTCCCGTTGTAAAATTCATTGTTATACGTATTAGAAGTCACGTCATGTAATCAAGTGGACAGTTCAAACGATCATCGAATTGGTAAATCATCAAGATACATACACAATCTGTCATTGTCCCGATAATCTTCAGAAGTATATACTTTCTCGTAAAAAATAGTACCTCGAAGTTCTACAACTGCGCAGTGTCAAAACGTACTACATATTTACACGTATCCAACACCTTATCTAAATCTAAAAAGTCCTTCATCAACACTTGATCCTCAGTTAAAAATTGTTACATTAATCGAACCTCGATAATCAATTTCGAGAAGCCATAAACCTTATACGAATACGAATCACCGAAGTCCCGATAAAAAAATGACACACAATGCAGTCCCGCCCCCCGCGTAATTTGCACCTAACGTAAGACTTACGCAACACGAAGTATTGTGCCTCTTCGCCAATCACCCGTTACGATTCTGCGGATAAAAAAAGCCTTGATAAAAATCATACTCACGCCTAGTATGGTCTCACTCTGAATATAACTACCGCGTACGTATTATATGAAAAAGTGTCCTCGAAGTCTTCTTATTCTCGACAAAAGAAAATCCACACCTGTCACTTCTTACGTATATCTTAAGTATAGAGTATTAGGTTTACAGCAGAGCACCCCGAGGCGTGAGCCTATCGGTCGCTCAATGCTCGGTACAGCACACGTTGCCCCCGACAACCTCGTGCTCCCCTCGACTCGACGAGGCGCGGGGTAGTAGTCTGCGCAGAGGAGATGCCACCAGAAGGTTCACCTGCAACAGCGAGAATGGAGAATCGGATTAGAGACTCGAGAAATTCATTACGCCTTGTTACATTGTATAATTAACTCCTTCATATTCGGTAAACTAAATGGACTATAGTACAACGTTATAACGTAGACGCCCAGTATATAAATATTCTCTAACGCAACAATGTATTCTGTTATACGACTCCATAACGGTTTTATGTGCATCGCGTCGCATCAAGTAAACCTGCGCAGTACTATAACTTCCGTACTTTGTCATATGCGCCCAACAGCATCGCTTGGGTACTCCATAACAACGTCTAATATCATTTACTATGGACTAATCGCTCAACGCGCTCAGAATCGCGGTTGAAAATAAGAATTTTCCTTATTCGCGTAACATCTCGTGAAAACGTTCAAGCTCCTTCAAAATACTAAAACCAGCCGTCACTCGAGCACATCGCATCGATAGCCACGGCCGTCGGTGAAGGAAAAAGAAAAAAAATTCTGATGGATAGACAGAAAAAGGAAAACGCACAGAAGTCTGCGGGCTCGACTCCATAAATAAATCATCCGGCAGCATCAAGCCTGAGGAAAAGGGCCGGCGAAGCGGTAAATATATTCATGAGTCGAGTGGCTCTCTGGCGGTCAAAGGCTCTGCTTGTGGGGGGTCTGGTAAAAAAAAATCGCGGATCAAGCAATAAATGAACGGCGGAAGGATAAAACGCTCGCGGGTGTCCAAGCTGAATAAAGATCGCGGGCAAGCATTGTCAGGGGCCCATTATTGGTGCGTTATTTATGACGCGGATTTGATGGACAGGTTTTTTGAAGCTTTGAAGTTTGCAAGTTTCAGAAACGAAATTGTTAGTGTTTGATTGGACGAAGAATCTAATAATATATTTATTAAGGATTATAAGACGGGCTGATACGGGGTAAAAGCTCGACTCGAGCGCCGGCTAGTTTCTTACTATCGCTTTAGGTCAGCGACAGGTTCCGGCTGCGCTCTCGCCTTTACGACATCGTCCGGCGCTTCTTTACGCGCCATAAACGCAACTCAAACTCACTCGCTGTTAACCCGGTTTACGGATATGGCGTAAACAAAATTAGTTAATTCAAAACAGCCGCGCGCGCGTCATATGCGATAAAACAAAATTGGGCCGTTATGCCTCTCGAGTGGCCGGTGCTTCTCTCGTCTAGAGGATACAACATTCGATGCATAAATGAAAAATATAATTTTCTGCGGAAAAAGTTCCAACCTCGGACTTGGGAATTCAATTAATCGAAAACTTTCCGTCGGGTCATCAGCAAACAGAGAGCCTCATTTCTACGGCGAGGTATCTCTCGTATCGAGGAGAAAGAAAATTGGATCCCACGGCAGAATACTCAGTGCACAATCGTCTTTGAGACTGCGTCCCGAAATCGATCGATCTCCAAGCACCCCACACAGCCTATCCTACGCCTATATATACATTATATCCCCTCCCAGCTTCGATCCGCGCGCGTCTCCGCGTGAATTCCGCGACAGGCGCGGCATGTCCCACTGAATAGCTAATCAAGGAAGCGTTTGCCAACCGGAAGCTCTTCCGCTCGCATCGATCCTCAGAGCCTCTCTTTTCTACTACGTATAGACGTATATATATATAAACGTCGGCGTGAAACGGAATGGAAATTATGCGGTCGCGATACTTCGAGGGGACAAAGAGCGCGTGCCGGAGCTGCGCTCGAGCGCAAAAGTACCGCCGGCTTTTGCGGGAGAACTCGACAGTCCTCTCTGTACTGTACATATACATACAGCAAGCCGCGAACATCTTCGGCCCGATTCGACACTGCTGCTGCGGTCGGAAGGTATAGAGGCTGCGGTGAGACTCCGTCGTTGATGGAAAGAAGCTCGTGGAAGGGATGTAGACCCGATTTTAGGGATGCTTAGGCTTCCAGAGACTGTGTAATCTCAGGTGTTCCGCCGTCTCGAAGGAGTTGATTAACGAAGTGGATTCCATTTGGACTTTTTGTAAAATATATACGGTTTCGATTATTTTACAGCCGAAACAGTACCAATACTTCGCAAACTCCGATAACAGCCAATTTGCGCAAGGTCTCTCGGAAACGCATCGATCGTTCGAAGATGAGAATTTCTAAAAAATAGTTCTCAGCGTTATATACAGCGCGCGTTAAAAGTAGGTTTTATGGGCCATTCCATTTAGATGAGATTTTAAAAAATATTTTTCGATCATTTTATACGACGGGGTGTCCGCTCGTAAAACTAAATCAATCACGAAGTACTTCAAAAGTTTATTCCCAGGCCACTAGTCGTCGTGTGTATGAGACTGAAATTAACAATTTTCTCGCCGGGCGATCTCTGAGATAAAAATTAGTTCCCCCGAGTTTCGCGTGCGCGGAACTTCGATATAGTGAACGCACGGCGGACCTTTGTATCGACTCTTTCCAAGGAGAGCTGCGCTCGGGCGCAAGAGTATTATTGCGTATAATTAAATAAGTTACAGCCGAAGCAAACTTTGGCCTATATACTTGACGAAACTTTGAGATTTGATCTCGTTAATTTTTGCACGCGTCGCTTTGATCGCATCAGGATCGTTCATTCGTTGCGCTTATTATTCTTGGTTATAATCGCTCGATCGTTAGGATAACATCGTGATCCCTTCCTTCAATTACAATCCCATCTCCGCCGGTATCTCAGCTCTATTCCATCCGCGATTATAGCAGCGTCATTTATTCTTCGCGGGAAAAACAAAAGTCAGCTCTGAGCGAGAGATCGAGCCAAAAAGAAGCGAGATCGACGGTGAAAGAAAAGGAAAAGAAAAAGAAAAATTTCCGCACAAAGAGCAGGGAAAGCCATTTTCTTATAAAAGGTCGAAAAAGACGGAGGGATAGCTTCTATGTACTCCCCGTCGTTTTTAGGCTCGACTAGCTTCTTCTTCTTCTTCTTCCGTCGCCTTCTGTCAATGCTCTTCCCTTTCGGGCGAGGAGAGAAGATTGTTTTCGGAGGCCAGATTCCTCGATACGTTTTATTAGCTCGGCGGCGATCGTATTGACTCTCGGAAAGGTTACTTTTTTTCGACTACTGCGATTTTCCAACAATAATGATGTAGATGTATCTATCCTATCTTTATAGTTTTTAGCAATAACGATTACTCTTCGATGTGTATGTATTTCAGTCTAAAACCGATAAAACAATCTTCGGGCGTAGGGTATAAATCACGCCGAAAGCTTCCGGAAAATCAATGCCATTATCGTGATACCATCCGCCGCATAGCGCACGAGAAATAGACAATACACCTACAGTGTTTTGTGCGCGACACTGCGCTGTCGCACGGAAACGCAATCGGTCTTCCTGTGTCTTTTGCTCCGTGGCCTTCGCTCGTACTGTATATGATGTGGTCTTATTCGAGCTACGTCTGTCCTTGCGGTCTATCTTATGAGGGCGTAGTATAAATAGATAGAAGATTCAATATCTATTATATAGTTTAATTAAAAGTATACTGGCGCAACACTGTTCCTTCTACAGAATTAGTTCTGACATAATTTCAGTAGACAATGTCCGAGTCGAGTCAGACGCGGACAATTGAACGTAGAATTGAAATTGGACGGTCTGCGTCTCGGCTCATTTATATGCGATAATGAAGTTTCGGAATATCTGAATGGAAATCTCATCTATGCCGAGCGACAAGCCATTGGATAATGTGCTCAAGGGTTAATCTCTGCTACTACCCGAAACACTGGTTCTATATGCCTGATTCGCCATTGACTCGACGGTCAATACAGTCTTTGAAAGCATTATGCGCGAGTTATAATGCCGTCGAATCGAGTTTATGTTTAATTAATCGCTTACACTATAATACAGTGAATATGATAATCATCGATAAAAGTCTGCAATCGAGATTCGTTCTTCGAAATCACTGAGCACCAAAGGAATCATCAACGGGAGAAAAAGTCATCCATTATGCGTTCCTACTCTCGTTCGCTATTATGCACATGTGCACAAAGCCAATCACAGGGAAATAATCGCTCTCGAACCAACTGTATGCCTTCACATTTGATCGACGCTTCGCATAATAAATACATCACGCAAATTGCACGCGCCGATGCATCAAAAGCGCATTTAATTAAAAGCTCGAAGCTGCGGTGTATACGTGTACACAAAAGAATTTAATTAGAAGCTATCGCGTTCGCGCGATATTCCACGGCTTCTCGCTTCGAATTCAAAGAAGGGCTGCGTGTAACATTCGCGAAGTTCACCTCGGAACGGATTTCTGCGTGTGATACGCCGGAATTTTTTCTCTCGAAATAGAAGAACAATCAGCTCATACGCCACGAGCTACACTCCGCATCCGATTCTCTCAGTTTTTCTCTATATCTCCAAACTCCCACGACTCGCCCGCGCGACTTTTTCCGCGCGCGCGATAATTTGGTTTTCTTCCTTTTCCTCGCCGGTTCACATGTGCGTCTATCGCAACTCCAACGCGTTCTCTCGTGACAATATACACAGAGAAGGCAGCTTTTCTCGTTTTCGAACAGCGCGAGTCCCGGAATTTCCTTTCGAGCGTTGTACAATATATAATTGAACCGAAAGTACAACAAAGACTCTCGTCCGTCTCTTCGTTCATTCGAGAGCTTTGTCCTCGCGTGGATTATTGAAAAACACCGGAGCGAGATGCGCGAGGAATTCGAGGACCTTTCTTTTAGTTCGCACGCGCTTCTCTCTTGAAAAATACACTCGGAGTTGCTTTGCGCGCGTGGTAGCGGCACACGGTGAAGCCATGCGTGATTCTGTTTGAAAATAAAACGTTGTCCGACTGCAGCGCTTTAATATCGGGTATATTTTTGACAAATATTTTCTGCAAGGTCATCGTTATTACATTCCCGGTGCATGTTTGTAAGCCGAGTTTTTCGCGCTGCGGGGGTTTTTCGATCGCAGCGGGAAAAACAATGAGCCGCAGGTATATTGTTTTCAACGAATCGCTTGAGTTTCGAGGCGAATTTTGCGCTCAATAGATTGCCTGTTTGATAGCGGCAGAAAAGTTTTGGAAATTCCGAAAACCCAGTATACGATGCATATTAGGGTTTCAGCCTCTGCCGACTGAAAAAAACGCCAACGCGATATATTTTTTGCGGGAATCCGAGACGAAAAACGCTTTTAGCGCGGAGAACAATCGAACGGCGATGGAAAAACAATCGCGAATGAAAATCCAAGGATCGGGTATCTCCCAATTCAGAATCATCTCCTTTCTGTCTCTGAGGCAGCGATTTATCAATCGGCATACACCGAGTCACGCGGTACATCCTCCCGCGGAGAAAAAAAGGGAAAGCCGAGTCCTCCGCGTCCCAGAACAATACATCCTCTTCGCTCTCGGAGTGTCGACATGTAAAACACGCCGAGATCGCTATACACTGTAATAAACACACACACACACACACACGCACACACACAGAGACGCTGAAGAGGGAGGAAGAAAAAAGCCATCGGTATCCGAGCCACGTGCCCGCAGAAACGCTTGGCCATTCATCATTTAACCTTGGACTTCTCTCTTTCTCGAGGGCCTTGATTTATGCCGCGCGGTGTACACGCCCGAATTAGCTCCGGCGCCGCTGTAAACGCTCGCTTATTCGCGGGGGTGGATGTGCCGCCCAATTACGGCGTCGTTTTGATTTATCTCGATGAGCCGGGTGTAGCTACGGGAGTTGAAATTGTTATGGATTATCGATGGGGTATAGCGGACGAACGATTCATTTATAGGAGATGAAAGGCATTTTCGCGCCCGGTGAGAAGTATTTAACAGGGTATTGCCATTGATTTGGCGTGAAATTAATTTCGCAGAGTTAATAGCGTACTTGCACCACGAGGGTGTAATATATGTAAATTTTAAAAAGTATATATACGTTATTTCGAAAATACACAGATGAATTCTTTTATCGATTTGACGAATGCACGTGTCGAGTTCCCATACGAAAAGAAATCTCTTATTAACCGTGTATTTATTAACGCATATTTTACCAAAGGGAATCGCAACAACTTTCTTTAATCACTTCAGGAAAAAACGTATCCAAACACGATCAGATCTACGAAGGAGTATCGAACATAAGTATTGCAATGTTGGCATATCTGAACTGTGAGCTTCGTTTCCTGGAAGTGAAGTCAGAGCCTTCAAAGCCAGTTTAAAGAGAATATTGTTGATTTTGGCCGGCGCGCTATAGAGAAACATTTCAAGCAAGAATCGATTTCTACGGGCAAACACCTATATTGATGAACTGTTAACGCTCTACGGAACCGAAAAAATTGCTGCGCGCTCGTTTCTTATAACTTTGCTCAATACTGCTCCGCCACTGTTCGACGCGGAAAAAGTACACGAAGGAAAAATTCATAACTCCTCTGATTATCCTAGTCGCGCTTTCTATAAATACATCGACGACTTCCTCGACGAAAGAGCGAGAAATAGGATCGCGCATTTAAAAGTTTGGATTGTTCGCTTTCATACCCGCATCCTACGCTTCGTCACGAGCTCCGACATAGCTTATTAACTTCGGAAACAGAATTTCCAATTCCAAATACGGGCAATCCACCTATCGAACCTTTGTCAAATCATCCCGACGATAAGGTCTGAAAATAGCGAAGCTGCGCTCCCTTTCCGAGAACCGATGCAAATCCGGTCTGTGCACGGAGGAATGAAGGTCCGGATGATGCATCGGCTTGATATTGCGCGGCGCGCGCGACCTCGGACTTTGGCACATATCCCTCGGGAATCGAGGCTTCGATCGCGCGTCAAAAATGTTCAGCGAGATATTGCCGACTGTCGCTGCTCCTGAATTAACGCGATTCCCATATTCGGGGGAAAATTGTGACGGAGATTTGCCAACGAGAGCCGAGTCCAATATCTTTCGGGATTGATGCGATTTTCGTCATGTGGAAATGCTTTTTATTGAATTTTTTCTTTCTGGGATGCCGATGGATTATTCGATAGATGCGGCAAATTGTAACTTTTTTACTAATTCATTCTTCTCAATAAACCACGTCGATTGAAAATTCAAGAGATATCTTTTCATATGCCATTATTATACAGCATCAAGATTACCAAGACTCGAGCAATTCTTTCTTCTTCAGCATTTTCAGATCTCCCGCGATGCATAAATTACGTATATAGCTATATAAGCGACGGTCAGTAGGCCACTTAAAAATCCCGCTGCTCCACGAGAGCCGCCGCGAGGCGAATGCAGAAGTCCTTGGACTGCGATAAAAAGTCAATAGTATAGAAAGGACCGTATCTCTCCGATGCCGACTGGCCATCGATTTCAACATCTCTCCGGGATCAAACGATACTATATTGCGTCGCAGGATTAAAGGGAACGGGACGATAGTCGTACGAAAAAATATCAAATCTTCCCTTCAAAATTTAATAACCCTCAGTATTGCGAAAAGATCGGCCGCAATGCATCCAATATCAGTCGGAATCCACTAATAATTAGTTCGCGTAAGTCGGATTCCGGAAGACGCCTACAGCATGTAATGCGCGTTCGTGCATCAAGCTCAGCCGAGATATCCCCTCAGACAGGCATTCAATTAGTGGATTTCCAAGTTTAATGAGCTGCCTTTAATACATATACATATACTAAAGATTTTAATGGGTGTCGACATATTTTTGAATCTCATTATGGTCCGGGTATAACAGAGACAGAGACGCCGGCTGGAGTTAACTTGTTGCCGCTTCGTGATAGTACATATACCGTTACCAGTATAGTTCGATGCGTAAGTTGGGAGAAGAGCCATTTTAGCAGAAAACTTGGAAATTGGCTTAGACGGGGCGAAGCTTTGCGGAAAAATCAAGTTTGGAACTTTGCTCGCGACTAGTTTTTCTCAAGTGCGTTCACTTTGCGTCTGGCTCATTATGTAGATTATCTTGCGGAGGATCGAGAGGGGATGTATCGGCATAGGCGAGAGTAAAGATTTTCATACCAGCATTTAGTGCGCAAAAAGAAGAATATCTTCGATTCAAAAAACCTTATCTCGCACTCCATTATCATATACGAAAGTCCACGAATCGCGCGCGGGAGCGACAATGGTGATAATGGAAAGGACGCGTATATCCTTTTTAAACTCGCTCTCAAATAGACGGAAGAAGAAGAAGAAGAAGAAAAAAAGCTCTCGTCCTTGAGAACCAATAAAGATACTCGCCGCGACGCTCACGGTCTGTGTGGTCGCGCACAATGACGTCGTTTCCGCAGCCGCGACGTGTCGAGTTATGCGCGTCGAGGTCGCCTATGTGGATAAAGAAGTCGGTTATGGCGCTTCTGCGTCTTTTTTTCGTTTCACTCGCGGTTATAATGCGACGCTGTCGCGAGTTTCCGTTTGGTTTAAAAGTCGTTTCTCGATTATCCGTCGGTTGATTGAATGTTGGAACGTAATGATTTCGATGTGCGAAAGTTCGCTTCTTACGGAGTTTTTTCCGTAAACTTTCGAGACCAACGAGTTCGAGGAAAAGTTTAATTTCCAAGAGATCTCGATAGAACGATTTATTCAAGCTTCTCTCTCTCTCTCTCTCTCTCTCTCTCTCTCTCTCTCTCTCTCTCTCTAGCAGTAAGTTATAATGGGATAGCCAGTTCTCTCATTGCGAAAACGCTCGTTATAAAGTGTACGTAACACGCTAAGAATTTTAATCATGACAAATCTTTCGATCCCACAATGAATTTCCAAACTCGACGTTCATCCTCTGCATCCATACTTCGTCGAGTTCCATCTTCGAACCGACAACTATATCTGTAAGTACGTGTATGCGAGACTGTTTTAATCAAATCTCGAAGGCAATACAGCCTGGAACACGGGGCGAAATAGACACGCGGCCAATTTTACCTTGCAATTCAAGCGCGTAATAGTCGCATGTAAATCGCGACGCAGAGTAAATTCTGAACTATAGGACAGAGGCCTTAGTCTAACGTTCTCGTCTCTCTCTCTCTCTCTCTCTCTCTCTCTCTCTCTCTCTCTCTCTCTCTCTCTCCTCTCCTCTCTCTCTCCTCCTCTCTCTCTCTCTCTCTCCTCTCTCTCTCTCTCTCCTCTCTTCTCTCTCTCTCTTCTCTCTCTCTTCTCTCTCTCTCTCTCTCTCCTCTCTCTCTCTCTCTCTCTCTCTCCTCTCTTCTCTCTCTCTTCTCTCTCTCTTCTCTCTCTCTTTCTCTTTTTTTTCTCTCTCTCTCTCTCTCTCTCTCTCTCTCTCTCTCTCTCTCTCTCTCTCTCTCTCTCTAGCGTTGAAGGGAGATGAAGTTTTGGCAATGTTACGCTGACGCGGCGTTCGAACTGCGGCGCGAAATTGAGTGAAGCAAGACGCGTCGATGCGCGAAAGATGACGACTGGAAATAGGTTGCAGTGTCTAATTTTAAGCTGGCAGTAAATGTATTTTCGCTGCTTAGGAGGCCAGAATTATACTGACTTGAATGTTTGCTGTCTTGCTGCTGTGCCAGATAAAAAAACGTATAGGTATCGCGCGTTGCGATAAAGTCATATCTGGAAAAATGTATATTCATCCGAAGTATCTTCAGATAAGTCGTTTCGTTAAAATGCATCCCAATCCTAGAAAACCACCCTCTCAAAGCTCGAACGATTTGAATGCGCGACAATTTCAAAAGAGCCTCTCTCCACATTGTTCTCATTATATATGGCTACTAATTTTTCATCTGAAATCCTCGATTGTTTCCCGAGCCTCCTCGTCGATTCAATAAAGCTCCTTTCACGTGAAACTTCGACTCTCCCTCTGGCGTCGGAATAATTTTGGAAACGAGCGTACAGCCTCGCGACGACGAATGCACGCAACTATTCTCGGAAGTTCGTTCGACCACGCGATTCCGGCTCGGATTCTTTGAATAGTTGAGCGGCGCGCGTGTTGACGAGTAGTTGATGCTTCGTTGAAAAGCCGACGATTGGATATGGAAAGAGGTTTTGAAGTACGTGATTTAGGTGCCGAGATGAAACTCGACGATTACTCGCAGCAGCGCTTAAAAGAGAGGGTGTACATAGCGTATATATTTTCGTTGCATCACGCGTTCGAGAATTCAATGATTCATTTGTATAGCTTCGGAGAAATTCAAGCGCATGATCAATGGAATTTCCAGCAGTTGTTAATTATGTCATGCCAATTATCAGGGATTACTCGCAGCGGCGATGAATTTGCTCAGATCAAACACAAAGGGATTTAATGAGAGAGAAATTCAGTAAAATCAACGGTCATTTCCAGTGTACTTTACACTCGTTATTACGATAAATCCTCTGGATTATATTTTACGCTAAAAAAATTCAAATATACAATCAGGCCCTCTGTTCAAAAACAAACTATCTCATCCCACGGCTAATGAATCCAAAGCTCACTATAACTAAATCTCAACCTCGATCCTCCTCTCCCCTCTGAAAATCCATTACTCTCGAGCGTAGATCCCCGAAGGAAGAAAATCACAAGCGCGCGACAGGCGCATGCAGTCGTCCAAGATTAAAGAGTCTTCGGCAGCAGCAGCGGCGCAATTAATATCAATCGAACGACTATTACGCTCGAGCGTATATATACCGATCATTAAGACGCTCCCATTTTGCATTTCCATCGGAGGTTATCGGATGCTCGACTCCCGCGTGTGCGAGAAGGCCATCCGTCTCTATACGCGTGTGCCTATATATACACACAAACACACACACACACATATATATATATATATATATATATATATATATATATATATATATATATATATATATATATATATATATATAGCCATTCGCACACGAGTATAGGAGGCGCAGTTACGTATCCGGAGAATCATGCACGTGGCTAATGCATCGGAATCTCCGCGTGTGGCAAATTGACTGCGCTAATTCGATGGTTTTCGAACACGTTGTCGCCTGCTACGTACAGACCGGCTGTTTGTTCCTGTCTCCGTCGCGCTGACGCAAGGGATACCAGGTAATTAATGAACTTCTCTACTACTGCAAGCTTTCATTTCATTGAGAGTTATTATATTGGTTTAAGCGCAGTATATAGCTGCTGCTTTTTTTGCAAAATCGCATGCACGTATTTTTAACTCGGTACATTTCAAATGAATTTCGTATCCGAAGCTGGCTTGCGGATGGAAACTGTCCAGCATCAGCGGCGGTAGAAAAAGTATTAGTGGCAGATTTCACAGAATTTTCTCAGTTATCAAACTAACATTTTTCATTAAGCTCCAGCGCATCGAGCGGCGGTTATAACCGCTCACATATAATGTACTAGAACGTCAATTTTTTTTCTCTACATACATACATTCGAACGAAAACTGAACACAGGGAACGAGGATTACGGCCTCGAAGTTAAACTGACATTCCGGCTCGCGACTCTGCGGATGAAACTGTCACGACACCTTTATTGCCGTTATCAGAGGGGGGAATCCCCCGCATGTGTGTGTGTGTGTGTGTGTATAATGTATATACATATAGGCGTAGTGCGTGGGAGTGAATTTCGGGGCGCAACATTGAGTATTGCGCGAATTAGACGTTATTGAATTTCCACGGCGCCGCTGCTAATTTCGTTGCTATAATTTTGGGGACGATGCGGCTGCTGCTGCTCGTCTGGCTGTTATCGGGCGTCAGATTTAAAGTGGCCGAGCTCTCAATATGGCGCACGGGACAGGATTGCCGGTTATCGGGTTTCCGGCCAATGCAGTTGAGTTTAGCTCGATGATTTTGGGCTTGCTAGAGAGGCTCTCAGTCGAATTATAAATGTTTGGTCAATGCCTGATGCTCATCATAGTTGAGCGAATACATTCTTTTTTCTCAGGTACTTAAAGTAAGCGAAACGGCTTAAGTAACTCCAAGTTAACAAGTTAATAAGTAAAACTGTGAAATGAGCAAAACGAGTAGCAAGAACGTCATGTATAAGTTTCCACCGCAGTAGCCACTGAATACGTATGGTCAGACGTAGCATGACGTTGCATAATTACAATCAGTATACCCGCTGGATTTTACGTCGTTTTAACCGTCGCACGAGTATACTCATTACGCAATGAAGACTATTAGAACATTCAAAGTGCGTAAACGCGAAATCCCTAAATCAGCTCTCTGTTTGAATACACACACACACACAAAGCTTTATAATTAGTATGATTTGCAGTGAGGGATTCATATAGGTGGGTGTAATTGCGCCTGAATCACTGAACAAATGGATAAGCGCGCGCATTTTGAATGGATTAATGAAGCAGTATAAGTACGGCAATTTAGCTGTACGCGAGCTAATTCAATACTCGCAATCCGCGAGTTTAACTAAACGCTAGGGAAGGGGCCGAATCGCAAAATACGACCATTTATTAAGCGTGATTTATTAGCTAAGCGTTTTGAAGCGAAAATTTCAGCTGTAGTTGTTGTACCCACCAAAAAGCGAAGTCGATTACGGAAACTTGAATGCATCTGCAAAAAAAAAGTAAATAGTCCATCGTTTATACTTTATTCCAATGAGATGATAAACAGATACGTTTTACATATTTATCGACGGTATAATGTAAACATTCACGGAAAATCGTTCTTTGATCTGCTGCAGACTCGTTTCGCTCGGATTTAATCCAGGTTTGATATACGAGAAGAAGATCATTATGTGCAATTTGAGGATCTTCAATTCATACGTTGATACGGAGGTAATGCGATGGGACATCAAAGCGATGAAGAAAAGGACGCTCACTGTAACTCCTCTACTTTCTTCCTCTTTGTTTAGCGCTTCCATTATGACTTTCCCTCTCGGCTCCGGCTACATCAATAATACATGAGTTTGGTTGAAAGACATGTTTCGCTCTGTATATTAAATTTGAAGAACAAAGATTTGCGGATTTTTCTCACGCTTCGTGTGCATTGGATTCAGCGCTTTCTGATCTCCGCTTTCTCGTATATGGAAAAGTATAATTTTTGTATAAAATGTTTCTACTAAATTTTCAACATTGAGCCAGCTCAACGAAAGCTATTAATCTCTCCAAACTCAAACCCCCTGTTACAATGCCGCTACCCTAAGCGGGTCTTGGGCGTTGTCGTCCAGATCGGACGGGTGGGTGCCTATCACCACTACACAGCGCGTCCTTAGGTTGCGGATAGAGGAACAGCCCCTGAGAAAGAGGTTAGCTGCGAATAAATTGAATAAGCAGTCGCGGACAGCCGATAGGATCAGGCGTGGGTGTGATGAGCCCACACTGTCGAACGCATTCATCTAGAAACACTACGAAGCACCACAACAACAAAAACACTTCACATTATCTCTTATCTCTCAATCTATCTCTTTCATCATACATTACAAAAATGGGCAAAAATCCTGCTGCCGAGGAGGATGCGGGAGCGATGACAACTGCCCCGAAAGGGGATGTGTAGAATGATTCGTCACCTGGTCTTACGCGGTAACGATGCCAGCGAAGGCGCGCTGCCTTGCAGGGGGGCGTTAGGATGCGAGAATGAAACCGTAGTGTGTCTGACGACGAATTGACACTGTCCTCGTCAAAGTCGGAAAGCTCTCATACTTAGTTCTAGAGAGGTATGGGGGTTATCACCTCTAGAACGGTGGACTCACCTGCGATCGGAACAGGATCCGAAGCGCGCGGGTTTAACATAACATCATGGCTCAAAAAAATCAAATCCGAACCAAAAGGGACTTAAGGGTCGGAACTTGGAATGTTCGCAGTCTATACAGAGCAGGTGCGTTTAAAGAACTCGTAAAGGAAGCTGATAGGTACAATCTAGATTTGGTAGCAATACGGGAATCGCGGTGGCAAGATAGTGGAGTACTAGCATCGGGTAACTTCACGTACCTGTATGGGGCCGGGAGTGGGGGATCTCTAGGCACCGGATTTCTCGTAAGCAAAAGCATCATACATTCGGTTAAAAGTTTCAAATCCGTCAATGATAGGCTCTCGTACATCATTATCGAAGGTGAATGGTATAGATATGTATTTATTAATGTACACTGTCCTACGGAGGACAAAGAAGAAGAAGCTAAGGATCTCTATTACGAAACTTTAGAGCAGGTAATCGACCAGTTCGCGTCTTACGACACAAGAATAGTATTAGGCGATTTCAATGCTAAAATAGGTAGGGAGGAAATGTTTAGGCCTACTATAGGGAAGGAAAGCCTGCACGAAGCCAGCAATGATAACGGCATTAGGGTCATAAATTTCGCGGCGAGAAAAGATCTTATAATCAAAACTACGTGTTTTAAGCACAAGAACATACACAAGGCAACGTGGACATCGCCGGACGGGGCCACACAGAACCAAATTGATCATTTCCTCATTGAAAAAAGACGTCATACTAATGTTCTTGACATAAGGGCTTACAGAGGGGCAGATAGCGACTCGGACCACTTCCTAGTAGTAGCCAAATTAAGAGCTAGACTAGTAACGAATCAAAATAGTAAACGAGCAAACAAGGTAGAAAGCTTCGATATTGAGAAACTACGAGATAGAACAGAGCGAATTAGGTACCAGATAGAAATTAATAACAGGTTTCAGGCACTTGAAGAAGCAAACACATCGCCGGAGGGGAATGACGAACCGAATAGCTTATGGGGGGACATAGAAAAAACGGTAAAAGAGGCCGCGGACAAAGTACTGGGTAAAAAGAAAAAGCCAAAGAGCAAACCATGGTTTGACGAAGAGTGCGAACTCTGGTTTGAAAGGCGCAAAAAGGCTAAATTAGATAGCTTACAAAATAGAAGCGATAGGACCGTCGAAGAGTATTCTAACGTAAGGAAACAGACGAGCGCGATCTACAGAAATAAGAAGCGGGAGTATCAAAAGAATCTTATTAGGAGAATAGAAACTAACAGTAAGGAAAATAACCCCCGCGAAATGTACAGAGGGATTAACGCCATCAGAAAGGGTTTTAGGAGTAGAGCGCAATTGATGAAGGACGAAAACGGGGACCTCGTAACAAATGACAACGAATTACTGTCGCTGTGGAAAAATGATTTCGATAAATTATTAAACGTGCACGAAAATAGCGAAGAATTAGGGGACGAAATTCACACTGCTGAACCCCACGTGGAGGAACCGAGCTACCAAGAAGTAGAGGCCGCGATTAAAAGACTAAAAAACAACAAAGCCGCGGGAAATGACTCTATACCAGCTGAGTTACAAAAATATGGGGGCGTCGAGCTCACTTTCAAAATCTATAAACTAGTATGTGCCATCTGGAAAAATGAAACAATACCCGAAAATTGGAAGGAATCTATCATTATGCCGATTTTTAAAAAGGGGGATAAGACAGACTGCAATAACTATAGGGGTATCTCACTTTTAGCAACGTGCTATAAAGTTCTGTCAAACGTAATACAAGCTAGACTCACTCCATTCGCGGAAGATATAGTAGGAGATTATCAGTGCGGATTTCGGCGCAACAGATCGACGAGCGATCAAATGTTTACCATAAGACAGTTGTTAGAGAAAAAGTGGGAATTTTGCGAAACCATACACCAACTATTTATAGATTTTAAAAAGCGTACGACTCTATTAAGCGAAGCAAAATGTATCAAATTCTAGTACTTCTCGGTGTACCGAAAAAACTCGTGAGATTAATTCAAATATGTCTGAACGGAAGCACGGGAAAGGTCCGAGTAGGCAGTAATGTATGAGAACCCTTCATGATACGCGATGGTTTAAAACAAGGGGATGGGCTCTCTACGGTGCTGTTCAGCTTAACGTTAGAGTATGCCGTTAGAAAAATGCAGGTTAGCCAGCTGGGCGCAACGCTTAATGGAACAACGCAGATACTAGGCTACGCAGATGATTTGGATATACTGGGGGATTGTAGGGAAACGGTAGCAAGAAACGCGGAAATCCTCATAAAAGCGGTGGAGTATACAGGATTAGAAGTGAGTGAATCAAAAACAAAGTACATGATTGTGGATAAGCTAGGCATCTGCAGAGGGGAGGAAGATCTCAGAGTTGAGAATTTTACTTTTGAAAAGGTTAGCGAATTCAGGTATCTGGGTACGACCATAAATGATAGAAACGAGATTAATGTCGAAATAAATAAGAGACTTCATTCGGGTAATGCTTGCTTCTACGCCGTAAGTAATTTACTTAAGTCGAGGCTGTTGTCTAAAAACGTTAAAATAAGAATATACAGGACAATAATATTGCCGGTGGTTCTGTACGGGTGCGAAACGTGGGCTCTCACTAAGCAGGCGGACAACCGTTTTAGGGTATTTGAAAATAAAGTCTTGCGAAAAATATACGGGCCGAAGAAAGATGAGGAAACCGAGGAATGGAGGAGACTACATAATGATGAGTTACAGAATCTGTACGCGTCACCAAATATTAACAGAATAATAAAATCGCGCAGATTGGGATGGGCAGGACACGTAGCGAGAATGGGAGACGACCGTACGGCAGCGCGTGTCATGAAGGGCAGGCCGATGGTAACGCGACCTCTAGGTAGACCTAGACGTAGATGGGAGGACAACGTAAAAGCGGATCTAGTAGAAATAGAACGGGTGGGTGTCGATCGGAGAGGTGCGTCTTGGGTGGGGTTGACACAAGATAGGGCAGCGTGGAAGGCTTGCGTAGATGTGGCAATGAACTTTCGAGTTCCAAATGCCACGTAAAAAAAAAAATTCAAACCCCAATGACGAAAGAATGTAAGAATTAATGAAAAGGATTCTCCGTACATAATTACTCGCAGGATAACCGGAAAAAAGAATCTCATCATCTGATCAAAGTCCCTGGTAGAAATTGGCCGATTTAAAATGGTGAAAAAGCTAAGAACTTGGTAGTTTTCTTTGTCAATTCTTGTTACAAAATGTAACGCTTTTTATCCTAGTTCTTTGGCAGTTCTTAGATCGAGCTATTTTTGAAAAGTAATGCCCAAGATAGTTGGTCAAATGACAACGTTTACTTGGCTCGGTTGGCTAAGGCGCGCGGCTATCCTTGTGCAGAGCTCGGGTTCGAGTCCCCGGTCGCACGAAATTTTTCGGATGATTTTTCGCATGCAAATCATTATTCTATATACTTTCATTAAAAAAAAAAGCTCAAATACAAGCATGCTAGTAATGATTTTCCAATTTTAACCTCGAATCGACATTAACCACGTGCACCTGAGTCGTATTATTTCACCAACTTTCTTCGGAAGAAAATATTTAAGAATACTCAATCTAAAAACTGCCAAAGAACTAGGATAAAAAGCGTTACATCTTGTAACAAAAACTGACAAAGAAAACTACCAAGTTCTGAGATTGACAACCTCAGAACTTCCAAATAACTTGGATACCGTTTCTACCAGGGGTGCAATCGTCATGCCAACGAAAATCCCGCGAGCCTAAGAAAAATTAATCAATCCTCGCCAATTAACCTCGCGAAAAGAGCTCCCATCACGCGCGATTCGTCTCTTTCTCCCACAAAACGACGACAAGATCAGCTCGCGGGGACAACAAACCCTCGGTCTATTCTTTGCTCGTCAGCCTTCCCTATACAGCATATACCCCCATGCATAACCGACTCATTAATCACTCTACCTTCCTCGCTCGCATTCATAATCATATTTCCGGCGGCGATTCAATGGCCTCTCTCTCCCCCCCTCTCTCTCTCTCTCTCTTCCCCGCCCTCCGCGCGCGATTATTATATACCGCGTGCACGAGCGGCACTTTATGTAATTGCGCAAACTGCCATACACAGGAGAATTTCCATATCGGTCGCATTCTTTACACGCAAACCGTACACACGCGTGAATTCTCACGAGTCAGAGCGAGAGTCATTTTATTTCCACCCAACGCTGCATCCATTTTTAAATGTGTAATATCGAACCGTAAAACTTTTTCACGCCGCTGCTGCTGGTGCACCCGCGTAAATATCGATCAAGGGCTGGTGAGAGTGCAGTACCAACGAGTATGCTCGTGTGGTACACACACACAGCTGTAATTGCGTTTCGGAGATCGGCGACGATTGCGACTCGCGCGCGAGGAAAAAGGCTGTCACGAAAGCCGCGTCAACCTTGAGATTGACCTTTGAGGGGGTTATAAGAAACGAGGTGAAAGTAATTCGAAAGTGGACGCCGAGGGCTCTGAACATTGATTTCGGACAGAAGCGAAATAGATTAACGCTTAATCTCGATCGACTGCTGCTGCTGCCGATGCTCAATATAGATCGAGAGGAGTCGGGTATTTATAGCCCGAGCACAGTTGATGAGATTAGCCCATTTAATTAGCAGCCTCTCTGCAGATGCACTTTTTTCCTGGCTTTGCGAAACAAGATTGCATTTGTTCTATAGGTATACAGTCCTCTTCATTTGTTCGAACGTGGAGTTTATTGGAGCTTTCGATTCTTCTTCTTCCAACTGATTTATGAGAAAATCCAAAAAGTCGCAAATTTTCTCAACTAACAGAAGATTTCGAAGAATTTGCACGTTTCACCATCAACAAAGCGAGTCTCCAGCGAGATGGGAGAACAATTTTTTCATTGTTTCCACGCGAACGACGCATGCATGTGTCACACGCGCAATTGCCCTGCAGTCGAAAAATACATCCCCCGTAATGCGGGCAGCGTGTCAATCCACTCAACCCCATCAATCCTTGATCCCGTAGCGCGTCAGCGAAAGACCTCCCGAGAGAAATCGCGTCGGACCTTTCCTCGATCAGTTTTACACGTCAGCTCGGTATAGGCATTGCCTGATATGTGCGCGAACAGAAGTCATTAAGTGCACGCGCGCGAGCTTTTATAAGAGTGCATAAAAAAGCGCACAATTTTCGGCGGCGCGGACTGGCTAATGCGGATACAGATTGGAGTTGGATCGTTGCCGGTTATGTAAAAGGGGGGGAGACGTATCTCAGACTGAGATACGTAATTGACGCGCTTACAGGGCTATCTGGATCGAGCTTAGATCCGGTTAGATATGCGCGCGGCTGTGACTATGTAATTGTGTGGGACTGGGATGGAGTTGAGAGACTTTCTCCTTGACCCAATAAGAATCGCTGATATTTCTTCTTTTTGGTTTAATATTTTAACGAAACATTCGATTAATTGTCACAAGTATTACTAATTTTTTTAATGTGGCTTTCAAATCAAATTAATGTTTGATTCTGAACCCAAAGCGACTTTCAGCGTGATTAGATTTCTACGACAATTTATTTTCATGAAAGAATGAGAGACGCGTGAGTCTCTTCTTTCTCGAGATTGCTATGAACTCCGAGACGCGTATTCGAATGCATTCATATACGATTCAAGTTTGTTATACGAGCTTTCGAGAGTCGTAAGCCTTCGATAATGCGAATCGCTCGTGTGCGATTGTATATTTTGCAAATTGGATTGTTATTCTTTTTTTTTTAATTCTCTGCGTCGCAAGGTTACAAGGAAAAGCGGTTTTCCGATGTATTCCTGGCACGCATAGGTATGATATGCAACCGACGAGGATTATAGCCTATTATTCTGTTGCGACAATCTTTCGGCTTTGCAGATGTTTCTATTATAAAATTATGTTATACACGCGCTGATGATTTACTGTGCAATTGTAGCTGATAACGTTGAAGTATTGAGAGTATTAGTTCTCTGAATTTATTAAATCCGTAAAAAACTTTCATATGCTGAAATGCGAGGTATGTCGAGTAGCGCTTAACCTATCTAATACTTCAAAGAGATATTATCGATGCGAATAAACAGAATATTACGTAATGATACGAGAAAAGTTCGTCATCATAGCCACTTTCCTACAGCTAAATTATCCCTTTACGATTTCCCTCGATCTACCAGCGTACGAAGATTCCGTGCACGAGTACGAAGCTCTAAAATAAAGAACCGGGACTTTACATTTACAAACGAGCATCAGCCGCGCAATTTAATCGACCAGTATGTCGCACGAAAGTTCATTTGCTCGCCAGGGAAAAAAAGCTGTCGCGACGATAAAAATCGGTTATATCCACGGGTATATAGCATATACTTATTTAGCGCCGCAATACCGCGTTATGTTTCGAGGAGTTTATCTATCCAGGACGCGCTGGCCTATCGGCTGGAAAATAGAATTACTATAGCTGAAGAGATCGTGAGCCGACAAGTGCGCTGTTAAATTCGTTTGAGAAACGATGCTCGGTTGAAGTCGGAGATAAGCTTTGAAACTTGAATTTTTCTCGACGATTGGCTGGCTCTTTTCACAAAGTATTTTCGAACGTTCTTTCTTTCAGGAGACGACGGACGGGTGAAATATGAGTTGTCCACTGAGAAATAGTCGGAGTCATGATTATATGAGAGTATTCGGCTGTTCAGAGAGAGAGAGAGAGAGAGAGAGAGAGAGAGAGAGAGAGAGAGAGAGAGAGAGAGAGAGAGAGAGAGAGAGAGAGAGAGAGAGAGAGAGAGAGAGAGAGAGAGAGAGAGAGAGAGAGAGAGAGAGAGAGAGAGAGAGAGAGAGAGAGAGAGAGAGAGAGAGAGAGAGAGAGGGGAGTGTAAGGTATAACGAGGTGTTGTATTTCGAGATGATTATAATCGTGACTGTTATTAAGTTCTTCATCGCTTTAATTCGACTATTTCTGGACTTCGAGAAATAAGTTGACAAAACAAGCTGAATATATTCAATTCAGGTGAATAGACCTCGCTGTTAGAAGTTATACACAAAATGTAATCGATATGGTTCGAAATTACCGATCGCAGTTGTACTTCAATTAAATATCGTTAAAGAAATAGCGAAGCCGTGCATAGGAAAACGTATTTGTAGCTGCTAATTGTGAGTTACTGCAGCGATTCGCGAGGAAAACGTAAAATACTCCCATTAGTTTCTAATTAAACTGTCGACTACTATAAGTTAATGTATTAACAATCGAAACTTCAAATTTCCGTTTGAAGCGGAATGCTTTCACGCTAACGAACTATCACTGAGAGAAAAGAATCCTTGTCGCAAAGGATTCGCGACTTAACCACAGCTTATTTTTCATGTATTTGTTGCAAACGAAAATTTCTTCATAGTAAGAGAAGAATTCTTAACTATTAAGGATTTAGGAATTTAATTAGTAAAAACTTATCGACCGAGTGCAGCAACAGCGCGACTCGTCGGCACGCGAGTACGCAAGGCGTCGAAACGTGTCGGCTGCAATCGGAGACCCGTACATGCGTTTATACTATTTCACGCGTGATATGCTTTTTTTACGTACCTGGAAGAAAGCATATTGATGCACAACATTTAAAATATCGTAGGGCTTGTTCGATGAAGTCGAAGATTCTGTATGCATAAATACTTTTGTGATAGTTTCATGCACACAGAAAAGCGGGGTTATGTGTAAGGTTATATTCGTATGATACCTATCGTGCTATCATTCGAATATATTTTGCAACAGCAAATAATCTTTCAACATCGAATAGTCTTAGAGCGATACTAAATGATAATAAGAAGTGAAAACAAATAATTATAAAGTGCTAGTGATTTTACGTCGATGGAAAGCAAGTTACGAAAATTCAAAAATCTGAAAACCTAACTGTTAAGACGCTTGGATTTCTCCATATTTTAATCCAATTTTCTTAACAGTTAAGAATTCTTCTTTGCGCCAAGGATTCTTTTCTCTCAGTGTATAGTTTTGCCAAAATTCAAAATGACCTGTGTCAGAGTCCTCCGGAAATTCTCCTCAACATTAACAATACACGAAATTGTTTCACATTAGATCTCTCATGTTCATAGCAAAAAGAAAAAAATTGAAAATCATCATCATTTTCATACACTACAGCCTACAATCGCCAACTTTCTAACAAGCCACAATTAAAAACGCTGCAGCCACACAACAATCAACGTCCCTTTCAATCTCGTCCATTATCAAGTCCTCCCATCCCCATAGCAAAGTCGACCGCAATCTTCCAGAGCGAAGATCGTCGATGCTTCTCTGCATCAGCATCAATAAGCCGATCTGACAACATACACCGGTGCACCGCGCGCGAGCATCCCTCCCATCTCATCTCTCCCGGACCACTTTGCATCTAGCGATAAGTTATTCCGCGAAGTGCGCGCTACTAGCACGTGATAGGAAAAGCGAGAGCCATGCGCGAATCGCGTCTGTTTATCAAGCGAGCGGGCCCTGCTGGCGCAACGCTACACACTCTCTGTCCGTTACAATGCGCTACTCTCTCTCTCTCTCTCTCTCTCTCTCTCTCTCTCTCTCTCTCTCTCTCTCTCGCTCTCCCCGTATACATGTATAGCATCGAGGGCCTGCATATAATGCGATTATGCTGCTGCTTGCGGAACATGACGAGCTATCGGTATACGTGTTACGGTTATGAGCTAGAAACGGATTCGAGGATTCAATGCCGCTGGGGAAGCTTTATTGAGTGTGTATTGCATCCATGTGAATGGTTCGTTATGAAAGTTTGCCCGGGCAAGCGCTGAATAAAGCTCAGGCGAGAGTTTCCGTTGCTTTTGTTTCTCATTTCTCGTTCTTTTTTTTACAGCGGAAATGTTAATGACGTATTAAGTATCTATTCAACTTTATTTTACAGAGAGTTGAATAACATTCAAAGCAATGTAAACGTCAAAACATCCACCCCCATCGGCATCATTACAGACAGCCCTAACGAGCTGTGCCACGCAATAAGACAAGCAGCTGTTTTCTCTCAGGTGCGCTGCATTTCTCAGCTCCCGAAAATGAGACCTTAATTAATAACAGCCTTGCGAAAAACTCAGCTCGCTGCAGCTCCAAATCAACGCTTTGAAATACTGGCTCTCCACGTCGCGCGCTTAATTCCTGGCTTTTAATCCTCGACGCTAGTAAAATTTCCCGCGAGAATTCGTGGCCAGTGCAGACTAAGTAATTGCCCGAAATTCCCTGTGAGTTCTTTTTCCGAAGTTCGCCGTCTAGTCGCGAGAGCTTTGCCGTCTGATGCGAAGTGTTGAGAAAATAACGGGGCCGAGCTTGCTCGTTGCAGTGCTGCGCTTGAAAGTTCGCGCGGCTCTGTATTTTTCTTCTCGTCTGTCGTTGAGTTTGATGCTTTGACGTAGTTTCACATCGGTCGATATATATTAGCTCTGATTTTTGCTAGATTAATGTTTGAAATAAAGCAAACGATTATCGGTATTATCGCATAATTATTTTTGTGGTGAGTCAGTATATCCAAGCAGCAAATATAATGTTCCATCCCAAGTTGCTCACTCGGTTTTCAGTTTACAACCGCAGACTCACTTGACGGTCCAGTAAAGCGTGAGTTTATTCCAGACTCGATTCTCCGACGCCGTTAGACCGCGAAATTAACTGCGCACATTCCAAGAACGTGATTCACGAGATCCGCGCTAAAAAGCTGCGGTCGTTTCTTTATTTATATGCATCTTCGTAAAGAGACGTAAAGAGGCTGGACTGCTTTTCGTAGCTAATGCTGTATCAAAGCTTAAACAAATACACCTGACAAATTATTACATCTAAAATTCCATAATAACTATAGAAACGATCAAATTCCACCTGGAGCAAAGCAATTATATTCGTCGATCCAGAAAACGACTGCTAGACCATTTTACGATTGGATTATATGCAAGCTCTTCTAAGTTTAATCGTACCCCGTATTAAAATAAATTATTCTACGACTGTCACCTGCAATCGTAATAACAAGCGTAATAGCGCCCGGGTACATATCTAAGACATTCGTCATTTTGGAACCTACCAACGTTTACACTCACGCAAATTCCTGTCTTACTCTAGTATGGTTCCTAGAATTCCATAGCTAATCGAATAAAGGAAGTACATGATTGTGGATAAGCTAGGCATCTGCAGAGGGGAGGAAGATCTCAGAGTTGGGAATTTTACTTTTGAAAAGGTTAGCGAATTCAGGTATCTGGGTACGACCATAAATGATAGAAACGAGATTAATGTCGAAATAAATAAGAGACTCCATTCGGGTAATGCTTGCTTCTACGCCGTGAGTAATTTACTTAAGTCAAGGCTGTTGTCTAAAAACGTTAAAATAAGAATATACAGGACAATAATACTGCCGGTGGTTCTGTACGGGTGCGAAACGTAGGCTCTCACTAAGCAGGCGGACAACCGTTTTAGGGTATTTGAAAATAAAGTCTTGCGAAAAATATACGGGCCGAAGAAAGATGAGAAAACCGGGGAATGGAGGAGACTACACAATAATGAGTTACACAATCTGTACGCGTCACCAAATATTAACAGAATAATAAAATCGCGCAGATTGGGATGGGCAGGGCACGTAGCGAGAATGGGAGACGACCGTACGGCAGCGCGTGTCATGAAGGGCAGGCCGATGGTAACGCGACCTCTAGGTAGACCTAGACGTAGATGGGAGGACAACGTAAAAGCGGATCTAGTAGAAATAGGACGGGTGGGTGTCGATCGGAGAGGTGCATCTTGGGTGGGGTTGACACAAGATAGGGCAGCGTGGAAGGCTTGCGTAGATGAGGCGATGAACTTTCGAGTTCCAAATGCCATGTAAAAAAAAATCGAATAAAGGAACGAAGGAAAAATTCGTTTCGCGTTTTAAAGCAGAAAGTTTCATCAGATATTGGACGAACGCTAGGAATACCTGATGTTAATTTGAGGAATTGAGCTTTTCAAAATGCAAAGCTGGCTTTGTCAAAGGCTGCGTTACGATGTAAACTTATACTCGAATAGTATTGACATGTAAAGCACCGAGTGGATTCATTTCAGGGAAATTCTTCGAATACCTATGCCGATTCGTTGCCAGTTCTGAAGCATACCTCGTATTTTCTCACGAAATTCGTAATATTTTACGAAATCAAAGATATCTTCGCAACGAAAGATTTAGTTCTAGATACTCAAAAAACTGTCCCTATTATTAGCGAATGCAACGCCAAGTAGCCCATATAGATAGTCCAACAGTAGCAAAACCAATCGGATCTTAGCGCGCGTTGGATAGGAATTAGCTATCGCATGCCAGTTTTATATTAGATTCTGCCGCCGCGCGGGTGCTATAAAGTCCATTACGAGAGAGAGCTACAGCCCGACGATTAGCGCATGTTACATGTTAGCCATTGGCGATAATGCGATCGATCGTGGTCACGTGTACCCTTGAGCTCTCAAACCGCGATCGGCAAGGTGCACCCGAGAAATCGGTAATCGAGGTACTGCTGATGGGCTTCTGGTGCTTGGACATAATATATAGAAGCGACTGCGACTGGAGATTAGTAATTCGCTGTTCCATCAGACTCGCGAAGCGTAGGACGTTTAAATTATTCAAACTAAGGTTACGATTGACGAGGCGAATAGGAGAAACTACTGTTCATCGATAGCGCGAAAATTAAACTTGGAATCTTCATGGATTATATAGGTTTGGTTAAATTCTGTTCTACGAGGTGAGATAATTAGAGACGACCGCGGAGTTTGTGGTAGATGTTTCCGTTGATAAATCGCTTACAGCGAATTATTCGTAATTCGGAGATAGCGCATACATGGTAATATCAAGAAATTTATCGAGCCCTTGTATGGACATCGTCTGCATTACCATATAAAGTCAATTCTCATAATTTCATCTACTTTCACCATCATCATTCACCTCAACGTTAAGCTTATCTAACGGTCGAGCACAAACTTCCAAACAAGCCCGCATTTGATCCGATAGCGATAAAGTGTCTCGAATTAACGATAGAAATTAACATCTCTTAGCACATTCCTCTCAGCAAAGCGTCCCCCTTTTGAGCACACAGAAGCCCAATTAATTTAATCTTGATCTCAGTTGCACGCAAGCCGTCACACAACACATGTTTCCGCACAGTCCCCCCACGTGTTTTTTATTCGACGCTTAGTCACGTGACATAGCCACAATTTCGTGTGACTATAGCCTCTCTTGCATACCTCCTCCGCGTCTCCGGTTCTTCTTCTGCAAGTGCCAAGAACAGGAAGCGCTCGTACAAGGTACACGCGACGATGCTGTCGCTTTCCTGTGGGACGTGTAGAATAGCTGGGCGAATGTAGAGGTTAGGATTCGCCAAGTTCACAGCGACCAACTTGCTGCGTGGTGGTGTAGTTCGGGGATTTGGCCTCTAGTTCTCTCTCTCTCTCTCTCTCTCTCTCTCTCTCTCTCTCTCTCTCTCTCGCTGTACTGGCGAACAGCGGAGAAAGAGGAAGAGGCGCGATGTAGTAGAATGATGAGACAGTAGCACAGGAGTATAGCGTGCATTGCAAATATTTTACGAGCATGTGTTGTGTGTGCGCACCGGAGTGCAATCACAGCTGCGGTGCGCCGGCTGTATGGTTCATGGCTTTTACGGTGCTTTCTTTTGCAAACGCTTTCGTAGCTATAGTATTTAGACGTAATAATATGACTTATTTGGAAGAGGTTGAGTTCCTTTCTTGTCAGACTTGTCGTAATTGAAGAGTGTTGAAAAGCATAAAAAAATCAAGCACCAATAGCTCCTGACAGATTTGTCGATTTCTGCCATCGACTATCAATCAAGACTGACCTTAATCACTGTAATACCAAGGCAAAGGAGCTTTCATTACAGATAATCTTCTTCGCGTTGGTTGAGATAACGATTCCTATCATACGATCTATGAACTCTATAGAACCCTCTGCGGACGGCCCATTCTTATACGCGATAAAATTTAACAACGAACAACCGTCAACAAAAAAAATGCCTCCCGTAAAATCGTGTCGAGATAACGACCTAGCGCCCAAACAAACAAACCCAACTGGATATACACAAGGTGCTCCCAATCTCCGAGCGGATCAAGCGAGGTAACGGCGACATAAACGCGCTCGATAAATTTTTGCTACCCACGCACGTAATTCAACCTCTCGGCTCTCAATTAGATACTATACCGCAGCACCAACTACTCTAATCGCTTTCCGTCTTTGCGAGGTAAGCAACAGCATTGGCAGCGGGTGTGTGTGTGCGTGTATATATATATATATATATAATATAAGCCCGTCGTGAAGGGGTCGAAGGTAACGAGCCGGAAGTCCCCTTTAATTAATAAGAATGAACCGTGAGTCTCTCTCTCTCTCTCTCTCTCTCTCTCTCTCTCTCTCTCTCTCTCTCTCTCGTCCTTTGAGCTGCTGCGTCGAGCGGATAAGTAGAAAGATATCAGCCGCAAGATCCAAAACCGACGAAGGCAGGTATATACTACTGGTTGACTGAAGCGATGTGGGAATACGACGACCGCAGTAAGACGCAGCTTTGGGGGCTGTGCAGCTGCTGCAGTTCAGATAGAATTCTCGCAGTCGACCTACTGGGACTTGAAGTGTATACGACAAGGACTTACGACGACGCTGTGTGTGCACGTCCTGTTCAATTGCGACGATTTTGTGTAGCGTGTGTGCAGTATCCTACCTTTCGTATAGTACGAAGTATCATGTCGCTGAATTCATAATCGCAAGCATCCCACTTACCATAAAATACCTCTACATCCTAGTAGCATAAAGTATTCCGTCAAGGAATAAAAATCGCGCTAATCCGCGCGCAAGCGAGCATTTTCTTCAGCTCTTTCGCTGAGAAAAGTCAGAAACAAGAAACCTCGGCTAAGTCGCAGCCGGCGCGCGCGATATTTATGACCCGCGAAATTAACAAACAGGAATTAAGTGTCCCTCGTCCCGCTCATCCTGTCCTTCTCTCGCTTATACCGGCCGAGCCCCTCATAAATATGATCGCGCAAAAAGCTCCCGGCCGTAGTCGCGGGAGGACAAACGAGCGTAAAAACTCGCGACTGCGAAATCAGCGCGGAAGAGAAAAATGAAGGCGACGAGTAAGGTCTCCGCACAGACGGAGAACGAGCTAAGCCAGGAGGGGATGCCGGGAAAAAGGCGCTTGTGTGCTAAAGACGGGGAGTTACGGCCGGAGATTAAGAGAAAGGATCTCGAGGAGAGAAAAGAAGTTGTTATTGTTGTTATTGTGGCTGGTAACAAATTCGCCGCAATTCCCTCTCTGGGAGCCGCACAAGGGGCCGATTTGGGAAGCGATTATCGTTTTGACGCGCTAGCATCATTCGCTCGTCTTTCGTGGAAAGTTTTTTGTATGGAGAATGCGACAATTTTGTTTTTAATTCTTTGAAGGGGAGCTTCGTGGCAGATAGAGAAGATCCGTTCGGATGTTTATCCGACATTCGTAGGCAACGGAAAAAAGCGGAGCTTTCCGCTTCAATGCTCTTCAAAGGACGATAACGACGAAAACTATGAGTCCCCGTCGTGGGAAAAAAACGAAAGCCGAAGAAATAGTGGAAAATGGAGAAAAAAGTAAAGGGCACCGCAATAAAGCTCCTCGGGAGCTTGCGCTGACTGTCCCACTCGACTTGCGCCATAGGGTGTCTCTATATGCATATGTTAAGGATTATAGGAGCAGAGTAAAATGTAAAATAGACGCAGTGTAGTTATAATAGAGTTTATTGTAGTTACAAGAGAGATGACCTCAACAAAGCACTCTCCACCTCTTAGTCTAACATACTCGAGGGCTTCCGAAAATATCACCCATATATATCGAGGGCCAGACTAGAACTGCCTATCGTGTCGCTTGATGCTCGCGCCGAGCCTATCGTCCAAAAAAACATTCATGTTTACATATCTATACACACCTTCATATATACATTATACATACTCGCTTAAGCGCTTGCGCCAGTCGTCGAATATTCTAGATACAATGTCGAGGAATTTTCCTTAACAGCATACAGTGTATATATAGCTATGACATCACGCGAAGTGCCTGAACAATGCCGACGTTTTTATCCCCTGGCGTTTCATTATGTATCTCTCCTTTTTCCTTTTCCGAGGGAACAATTAAAAATACGATGGTCGCGCGATCTTCGAGAGAAGAGATTATTCCTCGGAGTAAAGCCGATCCTATTGCAGCGAGGTATGGATTCAATAGATGTTTTTTTCTCTTCATGGGCGAGAGCTCTGTTTTTCTTGCGTCTGAAGGACGGTGCAATGTATACTCAGTTAAATGACGCGTCGTTATCAAGCGCCGAGGAATTGTTAAACTTTTGATTGGGTATTGATTTTTATATTAGAGAACGATTGTGCTCCTTGTAAGGTGTTTCATTAATACAATAAATAAACAAAAAAAAAACACCTTTTGTTTTCTATACTCAGGGTTTTATTTTGTTTTTCGCAACAAAATAAACCCCTAAGAGCCCCGACAATAACATCCCCCTGATAAAAATGAACAGCCTCGGCTCTCTGCGTGCCGGTCGTCGTAAAATTTTCATCGAAGTCTTTTCGAGCTTTCAGAAATATGAAAGCACACGTCTGGACACGTCGAGTCATTCGCATTCCACGAATTCTTTTCGTCTCGTAAATATCGGTGTATACGTCGACGCGAATGGGAAGACCTCTTCCAACGAATCATTTAGTTGTATGAATTTCGAGGGTGAACGGCCTACGTCCTCTATACTGATGTGTCTTTCTCATTTTTGCGAGAAATGGAATGTGCTTATTATATTGCGTCATATACAGCGCTCAAGAAAGTTGCTTCGAATGCAATTTCCTAAAGTTATAGCTACGAGACTTTTATGGAAGAGTATTCAGCTCGTCGAGTTTTCAAAATTTTTTACCTACTCGTTGACGGCAGATTTCTACTTGCATTCTCTTGACCAAATTACTTTAAATTTTCTCATCGACCTATATATAAAAATAGTGGTATAGACTTATTTTTCGGAAACGTCGACACTGCTAAAATACCGGACAAGTATTATCCTCAAAGCAAACAAAATCTCGACAGCTCGAAATTTCGAAAGCTTCGGCGAAGCTCTCACACGAAAAAACATGCATAATGCATATGCTTCGGCGTGGAAAACAGAAAAATTTGCATGTCCTCCATTTTGCACTCTTTTAACGCGCACTTTATTAACACGAACATCCCGAGAGTAAAGTCATCGCGACATTGCCGTCGTCAGCCTCGCGACAAATGAGACTTGCTCCGTTGACAGAGATTTTTTGCCCTCTCCTGCGAACTTCCGCGATTTTATTTGGCCTTTGCCTTGATTCTTTGCGCTTTCGCTCGTGTAAATTGTTGAGCAGAGGGTTTACTCCGCAAAGGGATGTTGTTAGGTCGTCCGACTGAGCAAATATTCTGTCAACGTTCTTTTCTACATCTTATTTTATTCCTTTGACGTTTCAATCGCATAGTTTCGCTCGCAAGCTCTGTTTTCAGCAGCAGCGTCGTGAACCATCAATACTAAAGCGAAAAATTACGCTACAAAACCGAGAGCAAAAAAGAGCAGCGAACATCGAGCCGCGATTAAGCATCGCAATGAAAGGAAATCAACGGCGACTTTTCTGCCTCCATTATACACGAGGCCTTGCGCATCCCCGGTAAAAAAACGGGCTAATTATCGCGTACCTCCGAGAGAGCCACGCCGGTATTAAAATGTCAAATGTAATTAGCGCGGAGGGATAGCGCGAGCGGGCAAAAAACCGACCTGCGACTTTTATGCTTCGTTGTGTTTTGTCTCTCTTTCTCGACCCGAGTTTCTCCGTACGTGTTTTTGCCGAGGGAAAAGTTTGCCCTGTGTTACAAGTCGGACGACGATGAGGAGAGATTGTTTGGGAATGGGTTCATTGGGATTTGCTCGTGATTTGCTGTTGTGTTTTGGCTTGGACGAAGTTTATATTGATACCTCTGCCGTATACCCGTGGGACTGGAAGGGTTTGTCGTGGCGCTTATACGCCGTATCGTGAAACGTCGTCGCACGAGAGACAAGATAAATGTATATAACTTGTTTGGTGCTGGTGGAAAGGTTTTTTGATTATAATGAAGCGATTGACAGAAATTTCCTTTTTCTTTGCAAATTTCATCGCTTTTCACGATATAACGTTCACACGAAATTTTTATAGTAGCACATGTTTCGTTTTTCAGCTATAAGCCGTATCCCGATACGCAGAAAAGCGACACCGGGAATCAGAGCCAGGTGCCCGGCTGCTCCGAATCGTCGCAGTAAAAAGAGAGGAGAAAAGCGTCGCTGCCAATTTTACCTGGCCTCGAAAAGCAAATCTCCTTCACCCGGCGTTGAAACGGCTTATAAGCGAATTTCGCGCGACTCTAGACAGCTGTATCGCATAGTGAATCGAATCGGTGCAAAAAAGACCGACTAGAAGAGAGATGAAAAATTTCCGTTAATTTTTGTTGCCGACGAGAGTATTCGCTCTATACGGCCGACTCCCGTATAGCTGAAAGCCGGTATACATATAGAGCTTTTACAAGTACTTTTTCGTAAGCACCTACACATGAAAGTAAAAAGTTCATTTGAATCGTTTTGCAAATTCTTCGTTAGCCGTATTATACGATTTCAGGAAGACAGAGCAGAGAGTTCATATGGGTTAGTAAGTTATATTTAAAACGACAGAGCGACGCTACACTGCGCTTGTTTGTGCTGAGCAAGAGAAAAACGCGCGGCTCAAGTTTTCGCGTAGATTTCATTTGGCCGTTTACACGACGCGGAACACGACGTGTAAACGCTTACAGGAGACACACTGCTGGAAGCTAACTGAGAAAAACGAGGAATTTAGTTTCTCGTAAAAAAGTTTATAAAATATTGAATTTTCGGGCGTTAAATCGCGATAAAGAAAAATAAGACAAACTGGTGAATTAACCCTTTTTTTGATCGTGTACCTCGATTGAAAAGCGCACACGCTGCGGGAAAAATAGAGAAAATGCCCCGGGGCGGGGTAAGCGCAGTCTAGTCGAAACGAGTTTTTGGCATATACCAATACACGAGCTAGGATGATTGATTTCTATGGGCTCGATTTGTTTGGACATCGAAACGACTCTCGGGGCACTCTTTATTGCGCTTTGCTTCGCGGCTCTCGTTCGGGAATCACGCCGCGCTAAAAAACGCTTCGACGAGCCGATAAACGATATATCCGTACACGTATACCTGGTATATTGTTATAATTTTCAAATTTTCATTTGCTTTGACGCACGAGATAAATATACTCATCAGACGAACAAGAGAGAGCTTTACACGAGAAAAATTTTCCCGAGTTTAACGACGAGAATTTTTCCGAACAGTTTATATACGAGGCGACACATACTGGAGATGTGAAAAAAGTCCGCCATTATCGCGCGGTCGTAAACTTTTAAATTAGAGCTTGCACAACTGTAATGCCCCACACACACTATCCATTAAAAACGCGGCCCTGCTACATTGTCCTGCTTTGTTATTATGAACCTGACGTATTGCCGCGCTAAATATACAGGCGTGCGCGTGTTTTTATTTATTTTTTGCGACACGAGCGTTCAAAATTTATCGCGTACAGCGCATGCGAGCGGATATGGTGTTATTCGACAAATCGTATTTTTTTTTTAAAGTGGCATTTGGAACTCGAAAGTTCATCGCCTCATCCACGCAAGCCTTCCACGCTGTCCTGTCTTGTGTCAACCCCACCCAAGATGCACCCCTCCGATCGACACCCATCCGTCCTATTTCTAATAGATCCGCTTTTACGTTGTCCTCCCATCTGCGCCTAGGTCTACCTAGAGGTCGCGTTACCATCGGCCTGCCCTTCATGTCACGCGCTGCCGTACGGTCGTCTCCCATTCTCGCTACGTGCCCTGCCCACCCCAATCTGCGTGATTTTATTATTCTGTTAATATTTGGTGACGAGTACAGATTCTGTAACTCATCATTGTGTAGTCTCCTCCATTCCCCGGTTTCCTCATCTTTCTTCGGCCCGTATATTTTTGGCAAGACTTTATTTTCAAATATCCTATAACGGTTGTCCGCCTGCTTAGTGAGAGCCTGTAGTTTCCCGCCCAGAGATGTATATTCTTATTTTAACGTTTATAAACAACAGCCTCGAATTAAATAAATTACTCACGGCGTAGAAGCAAGCATACCCGAATGTAGTCTCTTGTTTATTTCGACATTAATCACGTTTCTATCATTTATGGTCGTACCCAGATACCTGAATTCGCTAACCTTTTCAAAAGTGAAATTCCCAACTCTGAGATCTCCCTCCCCTCTGCAGATGCCTAGTTTATCCACAATCATGTACTTTGTTTTTGATTCACTCACTTCTAACCCTGTATACTCCGCCGCTTTTATGGGGATTGCCGCGTTTCTTGCTACCGTTTCCCTACAATCCCCCAGTATATCCAAATCATCTGTGTAGCCTAGTATCTACGTTGTTCCATTAAGCGTGCGCCCAGCTGGCTAACCTGCATTTTTCTAAAGACATACTCTAACGTTAAGTTGAACAGCACCGTAGAGAGCCCATCCCCTTGTTTTAAACCATCGCGTATCGTGAAGGGTTCTGATACATTACCGCCTACTCGGACCTTTCCCGTGCTTCCGTTCAGACATATTTGAATCAATCTCACGAGTTTTTTTGGAAAACTTACACCGATAAGTACGAGAATTTGATACATTTTGCTACGCTTAATAGAATCGTACGCTTTTCTAAAATCTATAAATAGTTGGTGTATGGTTTCGCAAAATTCCCACCTTTTCTCTAACTGTCTTATGGTAAACATTTGATCGCTCGTCGATCTGTTGTACCGAAATCCGCACTGATAATCTCCTACTATATCTTTCGGAAATGGAGTGAGTCTAGCTTGTATTACGTGTGACAGAACTTTTGCAAGCACGTTGCTAAAAGTGAGATACCCCTATAATTATTGCAGCAGTCTGTGTTATCCCCCTTTTTAAAAATCGGTATAATGATAGATTTCTTCCAATTTTCGGATATTGTTTCATTTTTCCAGATTTAGTTTTATTATATTATTTTATTTTCCTAGTTTATAGATTTTAAAAGTAAGCTCGACGCCCCCATATTTGAGTAACTCAGCTGGTATAGAGTCATTTCCCGCTGCTTTGTTGTTTTTTAGTTTTTTAATCGCGGCTTCCACTTCTTGGTATCTCGGTTCCTCCACGTGGAGTTCAGCAGTGTGAATTTCGTCACCAAATTCTTCGCTATTTTCGTGCACGTTTAATAATTTATCGAAATAGTTTTTCCACAGCGACAGTAATTCGTTGTCATTTGTTACGAGGTCCCCGTTTTCGTCCTTCATCAATTGCGCTCTACTCTTAAAACCCTTTCTGATGGCGTTAATCCCTCTGTACATTTCGCGGGGGTTATTTTCCTTGACTGTTTGTTTCTATTCTCCTAATAAGATTCTTTTGATACTCCCGCTTCTTATTTCTGTATATCGCACCCGCCTGTTTCCTTACGTTCCCTGTTGAAAATATATACCTGGATATCCAGGTGGATTTTCGATATGGATAATCTATATGGATTCATGTGGATTCCATGTGGATATTCCATATGGATATCCACATGGATATCCGTCTAGTTTTTTAAAAAGTCAAGACATTTAAAAAATGTGTATGCGCTTGTTATGTATAGTTCATCTAATCATTAGATGGAAGTACGATCCGGATGATAACACCTAATCTGGGGTTGTGAGATCCAAAATATTCACTTTTTAATTATTTTATAGAAATTAAAATTTTTGTAATGCTGAAAAAATTAAGAGCTTTTTCCTTTAAATTATAATGAAGAGTAGAACACGCGTGTAAACTATTATAACAGGGCTAATTATTTTCAAAAAGCTGTAAAACCGCGCAAAATTCTTCCAAAGTCAGCGTCTTTGTCGCCTCTGCGTTCGACGTAAACTGCAGCGCAAGAGAGTATAACGTACGAGAGAAAACCTCAAAAGCGGCAAGTCGCTGAAAGAAGTGAAGTGGTATACCTGCTCGCATATGCACCAGGCTGAAAAGCGTAAAGCGATCGCATATAGGGTCCAGTAGCAAACAGCTGACGATGACTCAGGCTGTTTACGCTTTCGTGGGCGGCTTTCTCTGCGTTGGTATGTCCAGGCTGTATAAGGATAACGCTTACCTTACTTTAATACGTTTTAGGGGATTGGAAGGAAAATGTTTGAACGGCCGTTGATTTACTCCGTTGTAAAGGTATTAGGAAACTGGTTGGTTCAACAATTTATCCACTTAGTTTTGTTAATTTGTATTTTTTAGACGTTACAGAAATAGCTTATTAAATTGTAAGCTACGTGTTTGCCGTAGAAAGTATTTCAAAATAAATTGCGAAGTCCGAGGGAGCTGTAACCGCTTCGGGCGCATCTTAAACCGTGGACACGCAAGCAATAAACGTAGCACAGATGGCCGCGAAAACAACAGCGATGTGCCACAAACTGACGTGAGAAAATAAAATCATAGATCCACCTGCGGTAATACCGGAGAAGTTAAGCCGAAAGTTATTGCGACTGTTGGACGATTGATGAAATTGCAAGGCTTTACGCTTCATTTTTCCAGTGATTCGTTAAATATTTTCAAAATTAAAAATACTGACCTCAGATACTAAACTTAATGATAATTCAAGTTTAATAAATCTCACACGAAATAAGAAATACGAAGCTCCAATATGTCAAGGAAAGCCCGGAAAAATTTGTTAATACTTTTGGAGGAAGCAGCCGCGAAACTTTTCTCTTCGAGCTTAACGAGCACGTAATTAAAAAGATGAAAGTCACCGCGCATACCAATGAGCGCACAAACAAGATTAGCCTGGCGTTGACAGTTTGAAAATTTCGCTGATTATTATTATATCCGTTTGCGTCGAGTTTAATAAAGTTTTCGAGTCAACTGCGTGACAACTCGTATAACTACGTTGATTCCATAAATAAGTGTTCCAAAAAAAAGGTCGAATGTTTCATGGATTCGGTTTATCGAATGGTAGATGACGGCCGAGCGATGTCATCTTTTTTTTTCATTCGTATTCCCTGGCAAAAATGACGCGAGTATACGCGCGAGTGATAAATATGAAAGATAATCTTGATGGATATCATTGTTGAAGAAGGTATGTTATTTATGGGGAAATGTAAATCTCAGCGAGCAGTAAGGCTTGAGTTACGTTTGCGAAGATTTAATGCATTCGCGCGTGCGTAAGAGATACGTGTGTGTGTGTGTGTGTGTGTGTGTGTGTGTGCCGCGGAGAGAAAAAATTACGACCTCCGCCGGTGGAAAGAAAGCTCAAGGATCGGATCTTTTCCCAAGACGCGCAGCTCTTATTTATAATTGAAAAATGAAAAGCATATAACGCTGAAGAGTTATAATCTTTCAGCAACGAAACCACTGTTTCTATTTGCTTTCGCTAGTGTCATATCGTAATTTTATCGACCGGCAAAAAATAAGCGGCAGCTTCCCCGAGAAAAAAGGACAGAGCCAAGCTGCTCGGAAAAAAGGCGCATCGGGGAAGCTTCGAGGAGTCTCAGAGATAAGGGTCGACTGTTGCGAAAGTTCGCGCGCGGCGTATAACGAAGGCCGCGAGACACTCGACTCTGCAAGCTCTAGAGCTTTTCCCGCTCGGACCCACCTCGAAGACCTGAGTAAACGAGAAGCTTGCGGAGCTGCGGCTAAATTATTTTTCTGTTTTTTACATCGTCTAATCTCTCGACTAGTGTGGGATTTTTCGAAAATTTGACAGTTATAACGGAATTGATCATTCATAAATTCTATTATAAAAAGATTATTCTTAAAAGTTATGAATTTTTCTGAAGAACTTGCAATCGTGAAAACGAGATTCAGCTCACACCGCGGCAGCGCAATAATTCGAGAAACGAGTGCTGACTTTAATCTCCGTAAAAAGTGCGCTGGCGAGCGAGAACCAGTCAAGTTGTTTGCCAAATGTCTCGCCGCGAAACGTCGCGTTGCATGACAAAGCGAGTGCGCTTTCGCTTACTTAGGCGAACTTGTCGAGGACGTGATTTTTCGCTGATTAGAGTCGCGACTCCTTTTACCTTGAATTATTTTCCTGTAGTTAGCTCTGATCTCTAATTTTCACATTTTTCGCGTACATTTTTGAAATTCACTCTGCACTCGTGCTTTGTATAATTAAATTCTGACTGGATCGCAATTTAATAAACTGCTTTCTGCAGTTGAAACTCAATAAGCTTTATCGACACAGCATACAAATTTCTAGTACACAACGCGTACTTATAGGTGGCAATCGATGAATTCATTGGATATTTTAAAAGTGCACGCAATACACAAGGAAGGGCAAATAATTCCGTGATAAACTCGTAGCACGTTCTCGAGCGACTTTTTCTTTTATTTTTAGACCGCGCGCGCACGACAGAATTCTCTCGCGTCGAAAATAAGAAGTTTAACGAATTCCGCTGATAGATTGTGAAATCAATCTTAGTCAGGTCAGACCGCCGCGTATAGAAAGTGATACGGGAAAGCTTCTCCTCGTGTGTACGTGTATAGGTACATCGTCGAAAAGATAAACTCGAAAAAGAGACGCGAGTAAGTTGGCTCAGCGTAAAAGCGAAAGAAATTTATTCAGTCGTGCGATCAGCGGCTTATTGCATAAAATGTATAAGCGCACTCGTGCGATACGATGAAAAGTGAGAAAATGAACGTATTTACTTTGCATCAGAAGCTCGCCGAGCGAATAAAATCCCTTTGGCCCGAGCTTTTTTCGTTTCGATACATATAGGTACGAAATAATAGGTTTATGCGGTTGTACGTCCCCGGAGGATTCTATTGACGGATGAAATTTAATTTGGTAAGGTATAAATAAAGTAGGAGATCCCTGGACGGCAATAATTTCTCGAATTGATGTATAGGTATGCGCTTACTCGAATTTGGCGAAAGGCTGCGCACGAGATATTACAATTGTCCTTACTACGGTGAAATTGAATATGGAAACGAAAATGTCTCGATTTCGTCCGCAGCGACTCGATTCGTGAAAAATATGATTTCAATATAACGACATTCGTTATTAAAATTAATTAAACTCGACTCGCGTTCATCAATTTAACGAACCTGAAACGAATACAAATCGCCTTCGATTTAATTTCACCACCACCGAGTACAGCGTCATATACAAAAAAGTATTAACCGAATATAATATTATACGCGCGAACGATAAAATTAAAACGATCAGTCTATATCCTCCAAAATTTTTATCTCCAGCCTCCCGAAACGACGTCTCATCTAGTTTCCATCCTATAACGACGGTATTCGGCACCTCGACCGAAAAAATAATATCTCGAGCCTCTAAAGCATCCTTTCCTCTCGGCCAAACTTTTATCACGCTCCATAAAGCCAGAAACGAGCGCCGGCGGGGCGCTGCAGAGAAGAAAAAAAACCGAGTGCAAAATAAAAACCGGCGCTGTTATCCGCAGGCTGTCTATGGGTACACACCTACGAGCCTCCGCGAAATCGAATACACGTGATTTATACGTCGGTCGCGGCGTGAAAAAAGCTGTGCTTTTGTTGTTACTTCAGCTCTTTGCTGATGGAAAATTTTGCGTTTCGCGTTTAGATTAGGCTCGCTCGATAAGCGCGAATTCAATTTCTTTATTTTAATGAAAATTATGAAATACGACGACGTGTCTCTTTCACAGGCTGCAAAGGAGTCCTCGTCGGGGAATATTTAGGAGGCGGTATATTTTTTTTAAATTGGAACTTCTTACGGTGCCAAGCACGAGGTTGTAAGCGGTTTCAACCTAGTCGTATACTTACGTGCCATGAAATCGCGGAGCCGGGGATGACTATTAATCGAGCTCTTACCTGAAACAAAAAGATCGTTACGAAATTTAGATATATGCGCCGGCTAAAACTCGTGAATAATCACCTGGCGAATTCATCAGGTTCGCATAAATCCTAATAAAGCCCGACAAGAGGCTATTATTTACGCTCTCCTCTCTGAATCGCTGCGAAAACTAAGTGCGCTGAAGTTCGGCGTAATAACTTCAAGTTTGAGCTAATTATTGTGTCTATATAGCCACGGAGAAAGGCAATGCATTAGCCACGAGTTTATAATTAAAATAAATCCATCGTTCACGTGTATTTCGCAACCCTCGCGATCATTTCTCGAGAAATCCCCGAGCATTTTTGCATCGTGATCGCTCCTTGCTCCAAAATCGAATTCGTCGCGCAACTTTCTCGCCAATGCTTTCATACATATATCCAGGCGTCCGTCGAAAGGTCGGAAATAGCCGTCGGCTCTGTTATTTGGAAAATTTCGTTCTATCTCTCTCTCCGCACACGACGATCCCCTATACTTTTTTTGTCACCGAAAGTCGCTTCGAGTGAATTACGAAGGTTTCGGAGCTTCAGGGCTGAGATTTCCTCCCACCGCAGGTGCAGCTGATGGGGAGCCGTTGTGGGATCGAAGTGCCAAGTTCGCTCTGAATGGCGATTGCGTAATATGTTCGGGAGATTTGTCGTGAAGTATGCATAAATTCTGAGTACTCAAGTTATTGAAAGCTGTTTTTTATAAATAATAATAATATACTTTAATATATTTTCTTCTATTAATTAATAAAACTTCATATATAGGAACTCGGCAAATATTCAAATAGAACAAGCTCTGCGTTGGACCGGAGCCGAAGTCATAAATTACGAGCACAATTTCCAGATTGTTTACCCATCTGCACGCGCTGACCTATTTACTCGTGGTAAAGAATCACTGATTTTTTTTTCGAGCGGTGTATACAGTAGCTGATATACTTACGTTGCGAAAATTTAAGCGCACAACAGCAATTAGAGCTCAATTAAAATTAATTGCAACTGCCATTGAAGAACGTTTAACATAATTTCTTCAAAGTGGGTATACACCTCAAACTTGTAAAATATGTTTAAACCGAAAATTTCATCCACGAAAACAGAATAACATCACGCAGAATTATACATCTAATCTACTTTCCATCGTACATCCCTCCATCAGCGTTCGGAGCTTAAGCACTCTCCACGCGAAAAATCAGTCCATGTTCACGCTCCGTATGCGTACGCGCTGCTGGCGCGTAGCTTTCTCTCTCTCTCTCTCTCTCTCTCTCTCTCTCTCTCTCTCTCTCTCTCTCTCTATCTCTCTCTCTCTCGCTCTCGAAAACTCCGTTCCGTAAAATCGATGTAATGAAAGGCCCTCGAAAAACGTCCTTTACGTTCTCTCGTTTCTTCCGCTGTAGCAGTCGATAAATTTCATCTTTCGCGCCGATGGCCGACGAGATGTGCGCCGTGTGGATGAAAGTGAACGACGGCCGATCGATTTTGAGCTTTTTTTCAAACGTAGAAACGAATTCCAAAATTGCAGCTGCGGGTTTAATTGCGGGATAATTGGGTCTTTACGCGGCTCATTGTTGCTGATGCCGACTCGAGAGCAACAAGTTGCCGGGGAGAGAGAACAATAAATAGAGTTCATGTAATTGATGCGGAAATTAAAAGAGAGAAAAATATAACGACTGCGTTTTGTTTCGCGAAATAATGTGCTTTGTCACAGTGCTGCGGGTGACGGAGTGTGCGTTTCAACGGTTGCTTCACATTCATTATCTCTGTTAATTATGGCTCGGTCGTAATTACACCTGCGCCAAGTTGAAATAATCGACGTGGAAAGAGTATTTTCAAACGTGTACAATTATACTAGCGTTGTATCAAACGACTCTAATCATATTGACCGCGATAAATAAAGATGATAATAATCCCCGCTGATCGAAAACTCATCTCAAAATAATGAGTATAGTCACATTACGTTGCCCGTAGTTATCATAATCCCTCTCATATAATCGATACATACTCCACGAGTGCGTATCCGAATCCGATCGATACAGCAATGCACAATAATAATACACCAACGAGAATTTCATCTCTCGACAGCTAGCATATATCCGTATGAACTTTGATTAAAACTTTTCCCGCGCGATAAGGATAAGTCTAAGTATACACGTATACTCGTGCGCTCTATAGCTCACTTTCAATTTCCATCTCTTCATCCCTGTGCAGCATCGGGGGCTCCCCCCCCCCCCCCCCGGCCTACGGCCTTATCTCTTTTTACTTTTCCATTCTATTTGCCGGCTTCCTCCGATAAAACTTTCCGTCTGTGTAACGAACGCCGAAGAAAAAGTCCGCGGGGATATCGACGCTTCAGCTGAAAAGAAAGCCTGGAGGATAATCGGCGAAACCGGATCAAAAGAGGGCCGGGGATATATCCTCCTCGGGTTTTAAACTTTTTCGCTACATACACATCGGAAGCAGATAGAACTATGCTCCGGAGCGTATACAGCGCGTAAACAATGGCAGTTCAACAAACTAGTAAGTGTTATGGGTGAGCTTCCGACTGCGTACGTAAGAGCTTATACGAGCTCGTACAAGCAAAACGGGACGAGGAGATTCAAGCAAAACAGCTGCCGGACACGCCATCAAGTCTATTTTTTTTATGGTGCAAGCCGATACGGGTGAGCTTGTAAAGCTCTGTTGTTTACGAAAGCTCGTGTTGTTAACGACGAAGAAGCTTATTATTGCCAGAGTTGAAACAAGTGTGCGTGTGTGTGAGGGAAATAATGGGCATTATATTCTATTTTTGAACGTAAACTGATCGACGGAGATCTTTTCGGAAAGACAAAGGAGAAGGCTTTTGTGTAAGAGGCTTGTGTTATTCGGGGAAAGAAATGCAATATTCCCCGTCGCGATAACGAACGAAACGCGACTCCGTTAGAAAATATCAATGTCGCATTCTTCTATACGACGTTTGACAAATTTTGAAGCGGCTCGTACTCTTTAACATCGCGAAATGAGAAAAGAACAATTCCTCCTTTATCTTTCCGACATAAAATTCCAAAGGCAAAGCTGGTCTCTCAAATTGACCTCCTGCATAAGGATATGAAAGCATCTTTTGAGACGGTCATCTAGCAAGAGCTCGGAGCTGGCAAGCTTTCCGCCCCTTTATTTTTCGCAAATGATCGAAACGCAAAACATTTCCATGCGCATACGTATCCTCGCACGGCCGAATGAATACGGGCGAAGATACTTACGCAAGCTCATATCGAGCGTTTATATTTATGCAGCTGAAATACACTGGCGCGCGGCAATAGATAACTCAAACGGCTCGTCTTTATACGCGAGGCAAAGTTTTTGAGCGAGAGCTTGCAAGTGAACCGGATAAATACTCGGGGTGTATAGCAGAAGCGCTTTGTGAGTGTGGGAGTTCGGCGTATGTAAAATCGCGCGTCTGTGAGCTTTGCTTTCGTGAAGTTTGCAATTTGCCCTGCAAGCTCTCGCCTCGTATGGCTGTTGCTAAAGGTGATGCGTATAGCTTTTCGAAGAATTCCTTTATCAGTGATCGGGAATGATTTATGATCGCGTGTAGGCGATGTTGAATATTTTTAATTTTCCGTCAAACGTGCTTGCGTCATTTTACGTGCATTTCAGATTTTTCAAAGCGGAATTTCAATTCGATGCAATTAACGAGCGAAGCTATACACTTCCACATAAAATTTTTAACGAAGAGTAATCAACGCCTCCGTCCATGCTTGATCATCGGGATTCGTCCCCTTGAAAATCACAATACACCCAAAGTAACTTTCATCAGTCTTCCCCGGTAAATAAACTCGAGAAGGCTCCAGTCGTAAGCCCTTACCCCGAACAGCGAATCATAATTACCGCGGGACACGTATCCCGCATAAATAATTGCGATAAAGCTCGACTATTCGACTCTCTACTCAGCTCGGAATTAAACTTTTTAATTATACCGCTCGCGCACACGCGGCGTATATATAAATGCGTAATCATCACTCGCAGGGGAGAATCTTCGCACGAGAAGAGATCCCCACAATCATTCCAATCGCGGGAGCTCAGTGTCTCTGCTCGTCTACTAACACTTTTAACGAGGCGGCCTCGAGGCGGGCGAGCCTTTGAGAATGCGCCGATTCGACCCCCCGCGTGGCCTTATCGAAGCTCTTTTTTTTTGCTCAGGGTTTCATTTGGATGGATCTCATCAGGATGAGAATCGCTGTGGGTACCGAATTCGTATGCAAATTGACATCGGATCTGATTGAAGCTGATGGAAAATTAGCGCATCTAAAATCGGAACGCGTTAATAATTTTGTGATTTTTTTCTCTCGTGTAATATAATTATCTGCCATATAGCACCCCCAGGAACACAGCAACGTCCTGAAACATCAGTTTTTCCAGAAGAGAAAAAAACGATCAAATAAACCAGCGATAAACTCCGAGAGGCAGTTAATTCTGGAAACACTCGAATGCCGCATTGACATATCGTGAGAGCTCTTTTTGAACTTAATCACGTGAATCATAAAGCCCGGCTATATAACACTCTGACAGCCTGATTCCAGCAATAAACTACTTTTTATACGAAACTATACATAATATACACATACGCGCGCAGTCATAATCTTCCGAGAAGCAATTTTTATTTTCCTACCGGTCGATTTGACCGCGGGAATGTCGACGTGTATATGAATACACACACACACGCGCAGATATATAGCTATATATAAATGTATATAAGGCCGCGTTCATTCTCTCCCCCCTCGACTTCGCACAAGAGGGAGGAGATTATACGGGTCACGCGCTTGCTATTATCGCCAAACTTTGGATTTCCCGCCCTTTTTCATCCGAGTGTTTTTAATTTAGCTGCGATCCGTTGTGGCAAGAAGTTTTTGCTGCGCGTTATCTCAAAATGTATACGAATAAGATAACACTACGCGACAGTATAACGTTTGTCTTCGTTGAACTCGCTTCGTTTCATTGCTAATTTTGAGTTTTATTTCTTTACGGGGTGAGAGCTTTACGATGGGGGACTTGTTACTACTTTGACTGAGGTTTGATCGAGTTTCGCGCGGTTTAAGGTTGATAACTGCCCGTGGGGTGTTTAATGTAGTTCTTCAATTCGAAACTTTTTGAGCACGTGTGATAAAGGATCTAATGAAGCTTTGTTGTATAAAGCTCTGAAAACTGGTCGACGAACTGCTTATCCAAACAGAATTACGTCGATTGTCCCGACAACAATAACGCGAAGTATACTCATCAAACTTGGCTGTAGATCCCTTTGCATTTGAATCCCGTCGGGAACCATTTAACTTGAACTGTGACATCATATGGTATTCAAGAGCATATAGAGAGACGCAATAACATCACCAAAACAACTTGGACCACACTCGGACCTCGTTTGATCATCCCCGGAACGAGAATAGGCGTGAACTTTTGCATTTATATGGATTATGCGATATCCTTGATTACGCCGAGACGGAGCTTTTTAGATGGGCTTATATGAGAAATATAAATTCTCGATGGTCGTCGGGTTCGAGTCGATTGGAAGCTGCTGATTGCGAGGGGCGAAATCGAGAAGGCGCTGATTCCAAATTCGAGTGTGTTTGAGCAGGAGCTGTGGAATCTGTCCCAGTGATTTCACTGCGCGTTTGCAGTTATGGATCCGATGTTTTTACGACTTGGAAATGCACAGAACGCGTTTGTTATAATCAATATACCAATGCGCAATTACCGAATCACGACAAAAAAATACCGTATGTATATAATAGAACCACGTGCCCTGAAAAACAACTCCAGAAGTAAACAATCAACAGGCCAACAGAGCCGACTCATTACCCTCCCACGCGCGAGCTCGGGAAACTGATAAAATTCTCTGGGGTCTTTCCAAAAGTCGTTTATTTACTCGCGGGGAATCAAAAGATACAGAGAAATGGAAGAAAGAGAGGAAGCAAAGGACGCGAGAGTAGAATGATAAGGCGAAAAATATATAGGCAAAGAGGCGAGAGCGTCGTCGAGGACAAAGACAAAGGTATTGAGAGTAAACTCAATTCCGACGCGCCGAGGACAATCTGGCCCCCGCCGACGTGTCCGCCGCCGCCTTCGACGATCCGCAAAAGTGGCTCTCCCGATCTCTGCCTCCGGCTTTTCAAACGACGCTCACCTTTTCTATCGACAAAGTTCGAGCCGGCAAGAGAACCGAGACAGGAACACACGTGGGATGTCTTCAGGTTGGAGCAAATGTAGTCCTTTTGTCGGGCACTTCAACCACCAAATGACTGCTTCGATGAAAATATCTCCGTTGGATCTAGATTTTATAAAAAAAAAAGTTTGCATACGAGTAATGAAATTTTTACGAGTAGTTTTACACACATCTCTGAGCCCTTCACACTGTAATTACGAGCTTTTGTGCAAAGCTTAGAAAAACGAGATATAATAATAAGCGATATTCCAGGAATATAATTATACGCAAGACCAGAAGCAGCGCTGCGGAGCGAAGGCGAAAAACAAAAAACTTCCTTTATCATGGCCGCTCTATTATCATGCGCACTTCTCGTTATTTCCCATTATTATTTATACAAAGGCATTTTTGCTGCACGTGAGATTTCTATTCTGGCGAGAACAAGCCCTAATGAAGCGTTGGAAGTGAAAATTACTAATTTACCGGGGACTGCAATTTCTTTGCCTTTTTAATTAAAATCCGTAAGTCTATTTTCGCTACAATTTAAATCAATTTAAATCTCCCCCTCTCCCTCGACACTGTATATACGTTCGACAGCTTCGTTTAATCAGAACTCAATTAAGAAACAAATTACTTTATCTGTGGATTAATTTCATGCACACAACTCATCGATGAAGTTTGCTTCATTATCGAATTTCGAGGTGCAAATACATGCGAAATTTTCATTGTATTTATCTTTCATTTGCAGCGAGCTTTGTAGATTATATTCAAATTTAACACCGAACTGAGATAAGAATTCGGAAGAGAAATAAACAGACTACTTCTCGTAGCTGATGTAAATCCTAAAAAAGCAGCATCCCATAATGAACCGAAACTTCCAATTCCTCAATTAAAACTTTCCCCACTCGACGACGCATCTATATAAGCTGGATGAAAAAAAAAAAACGATTTCCGCTCATAAAAGTGAACGTATTCACGGAAGATTTTTTTTACGACGTCCACTCCGAGTAAAGCATGTTCTCCAGTGAGGATTTTTCTAAACCGCGCATCGTCGCCCGCAAAAAAAGTAGAGGAGTCCCAAATAAGTTAAAAATTCAATGAGAAAACGTCATACCGTACTCGCCAATTCCTTCAGTAGTCCTCCTCGTCGGCAAGAGTAACTCGGACTCTTTTTCAAAGCTTTTTTTCTCTGTACTTGCACACAGACTCGACTCGCCAATTGTCCATGTCACCACTATACCTCCGGATATAATTAAAGGAGAAGACGTGCGCTATACTCAGAGAAGCGTATATTTTTACGCCTCGCGGATGTATACTTTCTATATAGGCCGAGAATTTATTACATTAGAATATATAGAATGTATAACGCGAGCTCTCTCTCTCTCTCTCTCTCTCTCTCTCTCTCTCTCTCTCTCTCTCTCTCTCTCTCTCTTGCTATATAAGTTTTACGCAGCGATCGCAGCGATATAGACTGCCGGCGCTGCGCCGCCGCCACGGGGAAGACGATAAAGTTTTAGCACGCGTCTGCACTTGCCGAGCGGATTTAGAGCTTATTATTGGGGTCTTAGAGGCTCTCGAGGAATAACTCGCGCTAGAGCGTTTTCCCTCTTATGTATTTTCATCGATTTTTCTCGCCCTTATATACCGTAGCTGCGATTAACTCGGCCGAGCTTCGGCAACGAGATCTGCAGCGGCGAGAAGGAGAGAGAGAGAGAGAGGCTTTACAATGTCGTTTAGGGAGATCTGTGGATGGACGGCCGAGTGTATCGAAATTTGATTGAGCGCCCCTTATACGCGCCGTATCTTTTAGTCGACTTTATGAGACGTAAAGCGAGCGAACGGAGCTGAGGAGAGCCATCGCGAAGCGATCGGCAGTTTTATATTGGAATTTTTATTGAAATCATCGTCGTTTGTTACGATAGCATTTTGATTTGCTTGCTGTATTTCGCGATTTGAGAATCTCACGATCAAACACTAACAGTATAGTCGCCGCAAAATTAGTTTGCCCTGCGACGTCACTTCTCTCTCGATACGAAAAAAGGAACAATACCTCCCTCGAGTCCTCTTCCTTTCAGTGAGCGAACGGGTTGAAACGTCGCGGAGCACATTTTCCGAAAGGAGAGAGGAAAAAAAGAAGAATCCGCAGTCAGGGGTATAAGCATTTCTTTGGCTTTCCGACTTCGCGTCGCAGCGAAGCGAAATAACGTTTCACGACGACGCCGCGACGACGAAGACCGAAAAAAAGGCGAGTGCAAGGAAATAATAGAGAGGGAAAAACAATTTCCGTCCTCGTGGCCGGAAAAATACGTGTATATTTGATGGGTTTACAACGGGATATTCGAAGAAATCACGAAACAATTGCAAAACCATCAAAACAAAGTACGCAAAGTAGAAGAGGGTATAGCGCGAAAAGGCGCAAGCTCACTCGAATAAGAAAGCATAAAGAAGCAGCAAGGTTGAGTCCGCAAAGAAGGACGTTTTTCCTACTTGTGCATCTCTTAAACGCTATGCATATATAACGAAGTTACAAAGCTTTTTCTCTCCCGCTCAGCTGGCGCGGAATGATCCGCGCACAAGAGTGTCTCATTATGGCTTTTGTGAAATCAGTATACGCAAGCAGCAAAGTGTCTCCTACAGTTGTGAATCCAAAAAAATACTCGTGGCTTTTTTCCTCGGATCTCCCTTTAACGATTCCGCGACAGGGAGTCTACCTTCAGAGGTCAGCAGCAGCAGAAGCTGTGTATACCTTTGTATGTCGCATTCGTTTCAGTTCCAAGTCCTGTAACGACGATCATTCCCTTTGAAGTTGGCTTCCTTCCCGGCAAAAGTCGCTCTTGTACGCGGTAGCTGTGTTACTATTATCGTGTGCTGGGCCCAGACGTTTCCATTATTTTATAGCAGACGCCGGGGAAAGAGAGAAGGTGGACTACGTGAGATAGAGAAAGAGATTGTTAATTGAAGTTCGGGGGGAAGGGGAGATTATGAGCTGCTATACGGGAGAGAAAAAGCCTTGGAGAGAAATACGCGAGGGAATCAATGCACTCGTTGGGGGGTTTGGACGTTTGCAAGTAGGTGCTGGATTCGGTTATTGTGAGCTAGCTGTGGTATCGATTGGTTTTCGTGGCGAGAGAAGTGCATAATATACGGTTGTTTGAAAACATCGGAAGCTTTCTAGTTCGACGCACTCGACGCTTGGCTTTATTTATGGGACTGATGGAGTGGCGGAACGAAACCTGATGTTACTACTGAATTTTGAAAGAGAAACGGACTTTATGCTTTTGACGACTCGCTCGATTTTACGTATACATTACTGACTCTTGGTGTTTTACATTGATTGTAGATTGGGTCCAATCTATTGTCATGGTACACACTACGAGTAAAGCCTTGATGCATTTCACTTGCACTCATGTTCCACCTTCTGATCCAGTTGATCAAAGCTCAAAAGCCAGAGTACAACGAAGAGTATCCTCTGAACTGTCAGCTCGATCCTCTTATTTTAATCTCTCACCTCGCTCACGTCCTCTCCCATTTCTCTGTACACCTCTCTATACACACACACACACACACACACACACACACGCCAGCAAATTTTTATCCCATACAAGCAAGGGTATATATTGCGTATGAATGCACGTGCACATACCCCTACCTGAACATACATCGCATCGAAATCATCGTAATTGTTATTTGCACAATTGGGGGATCCCACAGTGTGTCGTAGTAGCGATTGAATGTGGCGTAAATTCGGGTGCTAACTGCGCCGTGTAAAAAAGAACCATTTAAGTCACACGTATCGTAATGTACTATTTTAGCAGTTATTCTCAGACGTTTCATTTGCCTCGTACAAATACGAGCCTTTTTTTATTCGACTTTTGCTTTTCCGAGTAGCGGATGTAAGTCACGGTGTTGCTTTAATGAAAAGGGATCGTTACATTTCTTGTCGTATACATTTTTTGATCCGCCGTACATTCATTACGGAAATTCGATGCGCAACGAAATATATACACGAGTGATACTGAAAAATACTGAAAAAATATTACAATGTTTTTTCTTTCTTTTTATAATTAAAATACTTCACGAATTTGAGGAAAAATGTTGAATTCTGAAATGTAATCACGTTCCCGTCATAATTTGCAATCGCGGGCAATATTGTGTTATACGACCGAAATCACGTCTATGGTTTCAATTTAATTTGTATTTCGTCTTTCACGAAGTGCGCGTTGAAAGACGCTTCGAAATTGAAAAGCGTCGTTTGATTACACCCGAGTCAATCAACCCTCGACGATGAGTTCATAATCTGATACAGGCATTCTCATTTTCAAAGTGATTCAAAGTCACCATTTATCGGCTGATATAATAAAATTAATTTACGGCCCTCTTTTAATGAAGCACCTCGAAAGCCGAGCAACCAATTAATGCCTCCGCTCACAAACACTCTTTCTGCGATGTGATTTCTATACTAAAAGCCTTTCAGAGTACAAACATGATTGCGCTTTGAGATGTAACAAGTTCTCCACGCAGCTTTGAAACAAACAATTGAAAAAAAAAGTTATGAAGCCGCACCGTTTGTTTGACCTTCTAATAAACTATACACTTTATCAGAAAACAATGACGATGTATTGAGAAACTTCGCCTTCAGACATAAAGTAGTTCAATACAAAACCATACTATTTTGAGTCGCTCTGCTTTGAACCCAGTTCCATAATCAGTCAAGATTACAGCCAGCAGATAAAAAAAATCCAAACACAGATAGGCACAATTCGAACCCTGCGAACCGCGAACACGGGATCGCATCTTTTTCCCTCTAATCGATCGGCAAACCCGCATCGATGCAAAGCGAGCGTATAGCATCGGCTTCATTCGACGATTTTCGCGATTACGCTTTCATTTCCGCGGAGGAGTCGTCGCCAGATGGACACACAGAGGCATTAAAGCCATCGGGTCGAGATATAGTAGTCGAGAGTACGTAGCCGCTGTAGAATCGCGTGTATATAACCGACGGGAGAGTCAAAGGCCGAGCTCCGGAACGAAATGACGCGTGGCCGTCCGAGCGGATTAAGACTGGGCTTTATAGGACCGAAGAGCCTCGAGTGTGTACACGTCCTGTTTTGCCTAACGGATGAACTGCTGCTGCTTCGCTACGGTAACTGAAAATGACACTAGTGCGTATGAGGGTCAAGGTGTGAGACTGAGGTTTGTTTTAGGGGTTTGAATTTGCGGTCGGCTTTGTTTGCGAGTATAATTGTTCTACGAGGGTCATTAAGTTATTTCGTTCTGATCTTTTAAAGGTAGTTTCCCAGAATTCATTAGAATACAAACGCAAAACCAATTTTGTAAACGTCATATTTCCCGTTGAGCACGTTAAGAAGATGATAGCGGTGTAGAAAATATTATTCTGAAAACGTGTATTCATTTCATGCAAAAAATTCTTTTCATATTGCGAACGTCGAGGCTCCCCGGATTTTTCAATTAGAAATTAATTGAAAACTACGTGAAAATTCAACAAACGCTCTAAAACCATAAGAAGGAAAGAGATAAGCCCATATAAAGCACCGGCAAATCCGTCTTGATTATCCAAAAGGATCCTCTATATAAAAACGCTCGGAATAATAATCGTAATAATTCAAAGCCCTGATTGATGCACCCCTCCGAGAGCCCCTTGCATTTCAAAACTCCAGCGACTAACCCCAGCAGATCAAGGCGACAGCCCTTCGAGTGCGATAACATTAGAAATTACATTCATAATATAATAGAGCGCGAAAAACAGGGACTTTCTTCTATAATGCAGCAGCGAATTAAGAGCTCGTATTTCTGCTCTCGAAAATTCTTCTCCTCAACCTGTCTCTCTCGAGGGGGCGCATAATAAATGAATCCAAATCTCTGTCTCTTGATCCGACGCCTTTGTCTCTGGGTAATCGGAGGAGTTTTCTCTTAATCTCGAGCTAATCTCGATTCGCGCGCGCGTCCGTCTTCGGAGTGAATAAGTCTCGAGAGTAGTTTAAGGTTTCGCTCTGGCTTGTGTAAAAGTATCAGTGATATTTTTCTTCGGTTGGAAACAGATAACAATCCAGTTTTTTTTCCGTTGTATAAACGAGTTTTCTTTCGAAAGAGCTACTGCAAGAAGACGCGTAGAACGTCCTATTCAAAGCAGGATTATTAAGAAAGTTCCGTGATTCAGGAGACGTTGTTTTATGCAATTTCATTAAAGTTTTTACATCGAAAAAATAAAAGATCGTTATTTCGTTCTCCGAATCAATCATCGCGTTATTGTCCGTAACAATTTATTCGCATTGGGAGTCGTTGAAGGCATCGTCCTACACACGAGGAAATCGATTTTATCGAACGCGCCCGAGAAGTTGGCCTGAGACGCGCGTGTTGTTGAATTTTACGACGCGTAAACTTTTCTTGTTTATCACACGCCCTTGTCGCGGGGGGGGGGGGGGGGTTAATGCTCGACAGCTGCCGCACGACGCGGTACGACGGTTAATTTGGCCCCAACTTTCGCAGCTCTCCCGCTTCTCTCAATTATACTTTTTTCTTTTCTGTTGTGCCGCTGTGTTGCTGCTTTGGCTTCGGGAGTAGAAACATTTTTTTAAGTGTATTCTTTTGTAAAGCCCGTCTCTTTCTGAGCTACACTGAGAGAAATAGTGCGTAAATTTTACTATATGTTCATGATAATTTACTGGAAAGTTTGGTAATCTCGTCACAGACTGACAAAACTGACCTTTTTACTAGATTTATATCAATTTTTACTAAACTTCCATATAAAATTTACCATACTCAATAGGAAAAATTAACAGAAACTATAGTGAAAATCGCCAATGTATGAATTTTTACCTGACAGTATAGTAATTTTTAATAGAACGTATAGTACTTTTCATCTGAAAATCGGAACTGATGCGTATTGACGCGTTATGCACATGCGCGTTTAGCAAACATGGCTGTTTTGTGTGCTGCCGCTAGGGGGTGCACGGAAAATAAAACCCGCAAGCGGTAAGAAGTTAGCTCAGTTAGTATATAAGTCCGTTTAGCAACCCTGTTGTAACAATTGCGAGCGTATAAGCATATGTACTGCGAATTGCGAATATGTATAATAATTAAGCGTTTAGTTGTAGGAAATTTATCTAGGTTAGTTTAATGTCTCTAAAAATCAACTGCGGCGAGTGAATCGATAATGTTCTCTAAAATGAAGTGCGTTAGAAGAAGTAACCTTCCATAACCATAAAAATTTAGAGCCATATAATAATTGAAAATAATTTTTCCACTATGTGCATTTTTATATTTAATTTAGTCAGGGTAAAAATTACTACTCAGTATAGTAAAATTTATAGTTTTATAAAATTTACTATACAGTTTAGTAAAAATTACTAGACTGTCAGTCTGTGAGTGGATTACCAAACTTTTTATTAAAATTTCCTATCCAGTATAGTAAAATTTACTATAAATTTCTCTCAGTGTATGTATAGAATTTCCGGCGAGAAGTTTTTTATTCGATATGCCCCCGACGCGTGTTTCTACTTTGCTGATGCAATTTTTGCGCGATATGTTTGTGTATAATATACCGAGAATATTAATTTGTTCAGCATAAGAAAAAGATGCATAAAATATTCTCGTTATTTTCTTACGTTCCAATAAAAAAGTATGTTTATGAAACATCCTTTTACCCCTTCATACCGACTATATTTAAACGCATCAATGAAAAAGGTCGGGCAATTTATCGAACTACAGCTACAGGAAGAGAATAGAGTCAATTGGCATCGCTGTACTCGATAGTCCAATTGTTGAATTACTTTAGCGAACATGCAGTATAAATGGCGTTACAGCGAGATTACCTTTCAGGACATATAATGAAACCTAATCAATCTACCATTCAATTTTCTTCTTTATACGCGCTTCCACGCGCTTCTATATTGGTTCGTCCTGACTTTTTTCCCATCTCTTTTATACATTCTAACTGGATTCCGCAAATACTCCTTATTCGTTCTCATCCCGCACTATTTTATTTAATTTTTTTCGCGGAGCAGATGCGGATGGGCTTATTTGCGTATAAATAGAAACGTCGACAAAAATACGCGAAACTTTCCGCCCAGTTTCTCGCGGAATTGCCATATTGAATTATTGCTCCGATGATTTATTCTTCTAATTACACTGTTGTCAGTGCAGACAGATGACTGATTTGTTCAAAATTAACACCTGTCATTGCTCGTAAATTCGATCGAGTCAAAACGGACGAGCATACGTAATTATACCGTCGCAGCGCTGAATGACCTACTTATACTTTTCATACCGTCCAAACTCTGCAGTCTGGTACGATGTACGAAAAATTCATCAAGATGTTACCTAAGACACGTACGGTGTGTCTCCGTAAGACTTTCAATTTCTCACTCTTTCGCCCGCGCACATCCTTTAATCCTGTCGTCGCCGACTATACACAAGCCCGCAGCCAACTCGTCCGTATTATTGTCTTTACGAGAGGGAGAGAGAGAGAGAGAGAGCTCGTTAACGTTATCGGCCGTACGGCTGGCCTAAGTGTAATCTTCTCGTAAATGACCAGTCGTTTGCCCTCGACACTCGCTACGGAAGATTATACCGCGAGGAAGTGTGTCAGTTGACCGATCTCGCGAGATCGGCTAACTTCGGGGACACACATTCCACTAAGTCTCGCACTTCGTGTTTGCTTTGCCCGAGTGTGAGCAGATTTCCATTGGGGGCTTGAATCCTGGAGTATCGAGTTCGTATGAATATCGGAACGTTTGCTTGAAGTTTTAGCTTTCGAAATGTGCAGCAATGTTAGTTTATGCGATGTATAGATATGCAATGTTAAAGTGACCCTCTCGCCCTCTCGTTAAATGCCCTTTGGAGAGATGTGAAAGAACGAGAGGTACACTGAATTGCGGCAGTTCACTTTTATCTCGAGATGAAAGTACGGATAATTTTCTACTCTTGCGAATTGGGTATTTGTGTTTGGGTGTAGCGGTCGGCAGAGACAATTAGGGAAATGTACCTTGTTAAAAGATAGGATCGTGTAAGTGGCATACCGGTTAAGTTTTATTGTGCTAGGGAGAACGAAAAATCTTGCTGTTTTATTTTCCATTCACTGCAGTTTGTTTGAGCTAAGTGGAATTTCACGATTATGCATAATAAGAGAAGGAATTACAATTACCGTCGCGAAAGGCGATTCTGTTCCCGCAATAGTTCATCCAAATACTTCGAAAAAATGTTATCCTCCCCATTGAATATCCCAAGACATGCATACCGGTATCCCGTACGGCATGTAGCAACATGTATACCTCCTGCATAACCATCCTCCCACCTTTTGTCGGTCCGATAAGGGCCGCGGCGCAAAGTTGTAAATACCGCGGAACGACGACGAGCGCAACGCTTCTTTATGCCCTCGTCGTTTCCTCCCTTTATACTTCCTTGCGCCGGCGTCGCATCGCGCACGTATTTATATGCAGGCGACTGTCGATTTTACGAGCTCGCGTACATACCGATTTTTTCCTTTTCGTCTCTCTTTCCCTTTCCCTCGCAAGCGCGCGCGGTAATGCTCGCTTTTATTTTACGAGCCTTTATATGGAGGGGTTGATGAAAAATTGATTGGCCGCGAGCGCGAGGGAGGTAATGGATTTGTATTAATTTTATCGTCGGGCTGATATTAAGAGATTATTCATTGGGAGTGTGTGTGTGTGTGTGTGTGTGTGTGTGTCGTAAGGTGATTTTTATGGCAAAGGTCGTTGCGCAAGAAACTTTGGCTTTTGTCGACGATGTGATCGACTTGGTGAATTAAATCTAGGTAAATTTTCGAGAGTTGAAAGTAGAGCGAAGTGTTTTAAAGATTCTTGTGTTTTAGAAATTTAGTGCAGTCGATGTGAAGGTATCGTGTACCAGGAATATTTATTTTGGAACTTATTGCGAGACTCGAAGAAAGTTTTACAAATGAAGTAGAGTGGGAAACTTTTTTTTGGTTTGTTAATGAAAATGTACGAGGAACTTTCATCGTGAAATTTAATTTTTTTCTAGTGCTATTATTACGTCTTCGAAAGATTTAAAAAGTAGCTTCGCTTGTCTTCTTTTCCAAGCTCATGTTTTGAAGATTACAAAATTTTGTATGGTATTATAATACATCAAGGACATTTTGAAACGGCAAACGTCAACGAAAATACGATTAATAACTTGAATGCCGTATCGTATACAAAAAAAAAACCCGATGTACTCCTTCATTAGCTTTAAGGAAATCAATCACAATACTAAAGATTAGTTGTGCCAATAAACATTTCATACGTCGCAGTCAATCATCCGGATTACTTCAGCCAACACAAAACAAATGAACCATCCTTAAAAGAGCACGAGAGAGCCACAAATATTAGAAAACCAAATAGCCATCAATATATATATTCACTGGTGGCTTTCAACAAACATTTGCTCTGAAAATTGCAGCGGAGCAAGACGTGCTAGCAATAATATTTACGTACATACGGACAGAACTCACGACAGGCAAAGTAAACGCACGTCTTCTTCTTCTTCTTCTTTTTCTTCTTCTTCTTCTCCAATATAGCTATTACGATCGACGGCCAAATGCAACACCCGCGCTCGACAAGTAATGAGGCATACAGGCCATTATGTAAGCGGCTTCTCCCTCGAGGTGTACTGGAAAAGCTGTGGTCTTGTAAGCGATTAGCCACGCCAGAGCTCGCGAAAGGTCGAGACATTGGCTTGTACGTCGTCGAATAAGTTGTATTGCTTGCGGCAGACATGGAAAAGATAGCTGTATAATATGGGTTATTTTTAAGCTCTGGCGATTGATGCTATTCACCGGAATAATATCTTTATCGAAGAAGAAACAATGATTACATAATTGAAATTATTTTATAAATTTAGATCAATTAGTAGTACACCAGAAAAAATTAAAAGTAATCAAGGCAATTCTTTCTCTCTGAGCACCTCACATCCCGAAACATCGAAGTATAGAGATGACCAGACTCATCTTTCCGGAAACAATGCGTTATCACCTTATTTATCAAACCAACCCAACGCACAAAAGCTCCTCCGAATCCATCTAAGCACTTTCCAGGTTATCGCGGCTTTCCTCGTCATCCCCTCGTCCTTTATCGTTCGTTCCTCGAAAAAAATAAAAAGAGTGTATACGCGTCGAATAAAATAAGCACAGAGTGTTATCGTCACCCCGATCCGCGTGTGCCCTATCTAATCTCTCTCTCTCTCTCTCTCTCTCTCTCTCTCTTTCTCTCTCTCTCTCTCTCTCCCTCTCTCTCTCTCTCTCTCTCTCTCTCTCTCTCGAATGAGAAAGGGGCCAGCTTATATTCCGGTAGCGAAATGCATTTGCTGTCTTATCTCGAGATACACCGAGTGCGCGACGTTGCTGATATTCGCTTGTTTTACATATTTCAAGCTTTGGGCTATTGCAAAGTCTCACCTCTGGAAAATTCGAAATGGTATTGCATTCTTGAATATCCTACGGCAACACACTCTGTCAGACTCTAACGGAACATTAATAAATCTCGAGAACTTCAAGCACCAGAATTGTACAGGGCAATTAAAACTTACAAAACTGAGAGATTCGAGTGGCAATTCTTAACGAACCAGCATAAATCACTTCTCGCTTTCTTTAAACACACAGCACGAACTTTCACGCAGCGATAAAATAAAGGGACGCATGTCCCGCATATCTGAAAATTCGTATCTCATTCGGAAATGTCCAAGTCAAACAGAAGAAAGTAATTATAGCTGAGAAAGCCAAACCAGCTAATAGTCCTGTCTCGCGAATTCAATCCAAGTTAAGGACAATCGGAAAATCCAATTTTTCTAATTTCATAGGGTATATCGTTGTAATAATAACCCTCTTGTGGTGACTTTAGTCAAGGAAAGTTGCTGAGCTTTGGTGTATCTTTCGTGATTGGCAGATTCGATGGTCACCGTTGGATATTAGTTTCTCAATTTGGAGAGTTATTAATCGATTATCGATCGAATCGAATCGAGACAGTTTGCAGAACAGTATTGCAGCTTCGACTTTGCATTGAAAAAAATAGTTCTGATATTTTTGCAGCGTATTTTGAAATAGTTTAGTCTAGAAAAAGAAAAATCAAGTGCGGCAAACGTTTAAAATCAATATTGATATAGATGTCGAAAAATTGTTTCGAGCTATAAATACAGAAAGCTACGCTTATTTATTCAAAGAGATAAAAGTGACTGCCGGGAATTTTAAAAACTGAAATAAACAAAAATTTGTACACTTATAAATATTACGAACATATCGATAAACTACTATTTAATTTTTACTTTAAAATACAGAGAATACGTCGATACAATGCAGTTCCTCTCTCGCGAGTGTTTGACTTGGTTGTATCCTCGATATACATATTATAAGACGAGAGTACAAGAACAAGAGCATGAGCCAGGAAGAAGCGCAGATTAGATATATAGCTTCATAAACTCTGCGCCTCGCTGTTTTAGTCCCCAAGATAAACATGTTTGCGCTGCGACTATAATATAGAAGATTCCTTTAGTTCTCGCCCTCTCGCTTTTTGCAATTGAAAACATCACCAATAAAGCGAAACATAATAATAATTATGTGGAGATTTATGATTAAATCACTTTAAAATTCTTTTTGATTATGAATAAAATAAATAAAACCTTTTAATATCAATAAACATTATCAAAATTTACTTCTCGGCTTGAAATTAACTTTGATATTTATAAGCAGCATATAAACCTTATAATAAATGCATATCAATTTACAGGCTACTATTAAAATTATTCAAGCCAACGTTACAAACGTTTAGGAGCTAACTATTATATAAGCTTTGACCATTTTCGTTGAATACTGTGGCTGCTCCGATAAAAACCCTTTCGATTTCCCCCATTAAAGTTTAGGAGAGCCGAATGATTACAAAACTACAGTAAACAAAAATCCGTGCGTCGAAAAAAAAGTTGCACCTGGAACCAAGAGCAATTGATTTGCGAAAATGTCCACTCTATACTCGTGTGACCATTCGTTTAAGGACTTTAATGAGTTCGAGATAGTGTTGTCGGAACAGCGCTTTAAAATCCACTTGCTTTCGTTTGACTTATCTTGTTTTCACATAGCTACAACTTTTTTGAATATTGGTCGCATGAACAATATAATAAAGTCATCATTTTGCAAAGCAACTAATTTTTAGTTTAATTTTTTAAGCGAATTTCGGCGAGCTCAATCGTGCATGCTCTGATGGGTTTTGTAAGCTTCTTATAGTATTATGTAGCTATGTGGTAATTACAAAATCATATAGGTAGAGAATGTGTATAAAATTAATGTAAATTACAAGATTCAATAATATAAGCTATTTTTATGACCGGGTAAGGGCCGTGAATAACAACACGTTATTTATTAAAGCTAAACTCAAACTCTAACCCTCTTTATTGTAATCGTACACGTCTCAGCTTATCAGCTGTCAATATCAAACTGAACATAAACAACATTCGCTCGGTCACAACACTATGTATTAAAATGACAGTTTTAATCTATACATTTAAATTGGTGAACTAATTTGTAACAGAGTCATGAAACATGTTTGGAAATTTCGCGTATGTATAACTTATATCGTATGTCGCAAGACATCAAAGCAGAGCAATTTCCCACACTGAAAAAAAACACAGTCGTTTCTGCTGTAAAGTCCGGTAGTTTTAACCGTTCTGCCACCGTAACGACTGTTCAGTAAGAACAACGGTGTGCCACTGGTAGTTTTGGCGAGTCGCGACTCGTAAAATTGGTCGCTTACGCAGGACACCAGCAAAAACGACCAAACTGATTCTTTAAAACTGCTGAACTCTACGGTAATCTTGGCGAGTCTTCGTACAATGACGGATTACTGGTGCGAGTTAAAATGGTTGTGTTTTTTTTTCAGTGTAAGCTGGCCTATCGTGTGCACACAGTGTGCAAGTCATAAAATGAACAATTTTCGAAATTTCTATCAGCTCTCCCCCCCCCCCCCCCCGCCCCTTCCCCAAAGCCCTCAAAGGGAAGCTTTCCAATAAAAACTACTCGAAAGGGCACTGACGAGTTTGTCCTCTGGCTTATTGCGGACTCATACGAAATGCTCATGTTAATTTCCAATATATAGTACGTACACAGCCTCACTTTGTGAATAGAAAACCAAAGGAACTGTCGTGTTCCTCTCCCGTCGATATTTCAACAATTTTATTTTCCAACAGACCCATCTTTTTCAAAATAAAAATCTCAACTGTACGCTTATAGTCAAAATATTTGTAATTGATATAACATCGTTATAAAAAGTCCTTCGCCGCTTTGGCATTATACGCCTGAAAGACGAAGCATAAAACCCGACTAATCAAGGGTCAACAAAGGCGACGTGGATAAAAAAAGAGAAGAGAGGTGTAGAAGGGTAGAAGAAAAACATCACTTTTGTCGCGTATGCATTGTAGTCGCGGCCATAACCATTACCGGTCTCCCGCGCGCGCGCTTTACATAATCTTTTACCTGAACGACGTTTATCGAGTTCAGCCGAGTGTAAAGGCTATCTTGTTTGTGACGACCGATCGATACCGGCGATTTAAATCGTTGTATACAAGAATACATAAATATACATATTTATGCACTACACGCGCTTATGCACACGTTAATTCTGAAATATGTTTATCTACGAGAGAGCTTCGTTTAAATTTGGCTTGAACTGTATTCAATGTATTATAATATATACAATTGCATTTCCTTTATTATGAAGGAGAGAGACATTTTACCAAAATTAATTTACGTCGTCATCAACGCGAACAATATTTTCATTAATATTGTAGGTACAGGTGCTTCGCTTAAATTGTTCTTCTAAAATGTGCTAATTACTGTCATCGTGGGCAGAGGCAAAATTTCCTTATTAACGCGCTATTTGTTAAACTGCAGACACAACGATGGATTTTAATTGGAAAGTGTTTCTCATCAAATTTAATAATATAGGCTCATTAAATTGTTATCGATAAAAACTTTTTAATCACTTTAACGACAATTAGCAGAGGTACTATGTTCATATTATGTATTAATTATAAAACAACGTATCCCGGTTGAAAATAATTAGGTGAATTTAGTATATGATATTGTTACATAATTTTATTACATGTTTTTATTATATGATTTTTTAGTCCCAAATATTCATGTAATAAAATCATATACTAAAATCATTTATAGTAAAAATATATAACAATATGATTTATGAGGGAAATGTCACATATACATATAGCATTACAAGATAAAAGGTAGACAAAATGAATATTTTATAATGACTATTGTACACATGTTTTTCAAATATTTACAGTTTTAATAGCTATATATCATCTTGAGAAATATTTACAACTCTTTTTAAAGATAAACAATCTATTATCTCATCTGATCTCATCTGACCAAGTGCGTGAATTAACTAAGTTCTGCAGCAGAAAAAATTTTAAGTTTCACGGAAGAAGAAATTCTCAGCATTTACAACATTACATATTACATATTCTTTCGTAGTGATTTCGACAACTATAAATTGTTGTATCCGAATGAAGCGATCGTCGTCAGTTGTTGCGATTGAATTATTCGACCTAAGCCTCGATCTCCTGCTGAGCGTGTAGAGGTATCCTTCTTTAATAATTTTAAAAAATAATAAACTATCAACATATAACTGTAGTTGTTGGATCCACGTGCTTTTTGTTCTTTTATGCCATCGTAAATATCTCGCGTTTGGCAATTTTAACGTTCCTTCAGACTCAACAAAACAACATAATACACACCCTATTGATAAATCTCAGGTAAAATCTCACATGAGATCTCACGTGAAATCTCACCTGAGATCTCATGACAAAATCTCATCTGACCAAGTGCATGAATTATCTAAGTCCCTCAGCTGAAAAAAAGGCTAAGTTCCGTGAAACTTAAAATTTTTTCAGCTGCAGAACTTAGTTAATTCACGCACTTGGTCAGATGAGATCAGATGAGGTAATAGATTGTGTATCTGTAAAAAGAGTTGTAAATATTTCTCAAGATGATACAGCATTAAAACTGATAGAATTAAACAAATATGTATTTCTGTGAATGCAAATAATTGTACATATTTATCAGTTGGGCCTAATTTATATTATTATTAAAATATGGTAAATATTTAAAAAACATGTGTACAATATTCATTATAAAATATTCTATCATATTGTCTATCTTTTATCTTGTAATGCTATATGTATATGTGACATTTCCCTCATAAATCATATTGTTATATATTTCTACTATACATGATTTTAGTATATGATTTTATTACTGTTGAATATTTGCAAGAAATTTTTTAATAGAGGCGTCCAAAATAAAGTGTATATTTATTAAATAAAAATATAAGTTATAAGAACGCGACAGTTGAGAGCATAATAACTGTTCGTGTTCGGTGTCGGAATTAGACTGAAGACTGTCCTCCGCTGAGGGCATTACAATACCTCGGAGACGCGGTTTTTATTATACTTACGGCTGATCGCGGGAGGGACGCTGCTGATATCCGCAGGTATGCGATGCGACGACGCGGTCGAAGCGTAGGCGGACGGCGACGGACTCATCATTAATGGCCCCTGCCGCCTAACTGGACATCATAAAGGGCACGCGCTCAGCGAAGCGCGCGTCCCTTTTTTTAATCCCTAATGACCGTGTTTGTCGCACGTATGTTTCCTAGCTATAAACGCTCCGCGTCTCCGAGAGTCTTGTCATAAAAGAGCAGATGCGCTGCCGAATTCGGCGACGAACTCGGTGCAGCGTCTGCGCTATGGGGTTTTCCCAGCTATAGTAAAATAAAACTATCCTAGAGCTACGCATATTTCTAAATTAAAAGCTATGCCAGATTTTAATAAAAACCCAACAATTACATGAATATTTGGGACTAAAAAATCATATAATAAAAACATGTAATAAAATTATGTAACAATATCATATACTAAATTCACCTAATAATTTTCAACCGGGATAATACTTTTCTAAAATGTTTTCAGGTAAACTACAAAAATTACCGCAAATAATAAATAAATACCGCATTCGTAAATAGCCAAAGAAGTATCCTATAGCAAATTCGTACAACCATTCTACCAACGAATATAGACTTGGTATAGAAGGACGGTCAGTATTGGCGCCGGGGTCCCATTTTGAAATACACGTAGAGCCTATACTACACTATAGCTGTCGCCCACGACTGCATAGGAGAGACCTATAACACACTATACCCGTCCCCCAAGTTTTCGTCCCTTCAATTTAACCTGTGACCGTTTTTCTATACCAAGTCTATATTCGTTGGTTCTACCAACACAAACTATACCTTATCTCTTTCGCTCTCTCTCCCTCTCTCTCTCTCTCTCTCTTTTAACATCGCACCGCTACAAACACCCCTATATATCTGTAGATATATTCAGCCTCGTACAGCGACTCCGAAACGCACCACGCATGCGCGAGTCATCATCGTCGAGTCTCCGCGACAGTCGCGCTAGTCTCTCGACCGCTGCCGGATCTCCATTTTTGTTGTGGAGTCGAGAGACATATACTTCTAATTTCTCCTCGCGAAGAACGATCATTTCACTCGTGTCGCCTTTCGCTACCACACCTGGTTAAGTGCAGTTAACTCGATCAACTGATTATCGGAGCTGCGGTGTGTGTGCGCTTGGAAAAAAACGATGGATCAATGACACGATAGAGATACATGTCAGCCGCGAACTCCTCGTTCTTCGCATCGGTGTAGAGAATTTATTCAAGAGACTCGCGAGGAGATCAGCATCAGAGGTGAGTTTCTTGACATTCGCTGTTAAGTATCGGTTTGACGAATTCGAGTGAGAGTGAACGCGATTCTGTACAGGACATGCACATACATGTGAGCGAGTATAGGTATCTAACTTATCGACCAAGCCGTATTATAACAAAACAAATTTTCGTCTGCATCAGTCGCGAATATCTATCGGATAGCAGTCGTGGGGATGCAAAAATCGATTTTTGTTAATTCGGTGACATAATGTTAAAAATTTAATTTAGCCTTGTTTTGCGTCAGTCGAGATTACGCCAACGCGGTGCCTGTTTTGCTAAGAAGTCGCTCGTAACGATGTTGTCGCTATGTTTGTATTTCTGGGTCGCAGTTTGCTCGCAGTCGTGAATGTATCGTTATTTGTAAATATCGGAAAATTGAATTTCGAAGTTTAAGTGAGTGATGTACGATTTTCGCTGAATACTTTTATTTTTCCCGCGTATTCAAATGATAATTGTATATCGATACACGTGAACTAAACAGCCAATTAGTGCACGTCGTTTTATTACCCTCGCTGCGCTCGGGCGCTAATACACGCCGTACAATAATCGTGTATTTAGGTCACACGTATCGTATACCATTAAAACGAAAAAAAATAATGAAAAAATCTCCAAACCCTTTTCTGTTGCAGCTGCGCAGCTGAAAATAATGCTGTTCCAGTGCAGCAAGAACATCGATGACATCCTAGAAGCGATTCGCAAAGGCGAAAAGAAGACCATACAGGCATGTGTCTCTCTCAATACCCTACCCCCGGAAAGAGAGTGGAAAGGCGGCTACAAGGTCTTGAACGTAGCGCTCGCCTACAAGGAGTACGAGATCGCCTCTATCCTCCTTAACAAGGTGACCAGTGTAAACAATGAGACTGGACGACCGGAGCGTACGCCCCTCCATTACGCGGCTACCGACAACCGTACCGACTTGATTCAACAACTGATCGAGAAGGGGGCCGACGTGAACGCCATCGACGAACACGACATGTCACCTTTACACTACGCTGTCATTCTCGACAATTTTGAAACTGTTGCTCTTCTGATGGACAACGGGGCAAGCGCCGATAACGTTACCGATCTCATGTTCCGCTTCACGCCGTACCAGCACGCCTGCAGGGCCACCAAGTCCCAGATCCTCGAGTGTTTTCTCGACCACGGCAGCAACGTCAACGACGTGTTCGAATTGCCCGACAATCTGATCTGTCCGAAACGTTCGACGCCCCTGCACATGGCGATTACACAGAAGAACCTCGAGACCATTAACCTCTTGCTCGATCGCGACGCCGACGTCAATCACGTGAACGAGAGCAAGGAGAGTTCCTTGCACCTGGCATGTCGCGAGGACAGCGCCGAGGTGGTGAAAATGCTGATCGAGCACAAGGCCAAGATCAACGTCAAGACGAAGGACAACATCACGCCACTGCACATCGCGGTGAGAAACGGTAACATCGAAATAGTCGAGTATCTGTTGATCTGTGGAGCTGCGACGGACTGCCAGAACAAGCAAGGCAAGATCCCGCTGCAGCTGGCGGTGGAGCAGCGTCACGTGCAAATCGTCGACCGTCTTTTGGAACGAGACCCAACCGCGGACTCGGTGAACAACAGGAAGGCCTTCAAGAAAGCCCTGCTGGAATACGGGCTCCGCAGCGACATCTACAAGTGCTTCGTCAGAAGGGGCTTCGTGCCGACGCCGGCGGAGATCAGCGAGGTGGCGTTCGCTGCTGTGACGAAGGGCTACTTCCACATCGTCGAGAGTCTGCTGGAAATGAAATGCGAAGACAATCTGCTACTATTCGCAGCTAGAAATGACATAGGCGACACTCTGTTGCACAGTGCTACGAAGACCCGGCAGCACGACATCGTAAGACTGCTGATAAGCAGAAAGGCTGACGTCCACGCGATCAACAATGAGGGCAACACGCCGATCATCTGCGCGATTGAGAACAACGATGAGCACATCGTCAAGACATTTCTCACCGAAGGTGTCGAGGCAGCACGCAGTTTTCCGCTGCTCTTGCACACTGTCATACAGACCAAGCGGGATAAATCGAGAAGACTTCTGGAACTGATACTGCAGCAGAGCGCTGCTGACGTGGACCAACGCGACGACGAGCTGGAAGGCTCGACCGCTCTTCACCTTGTCTGTAGGGAAGCCATGAAGTGCGACGTCGAGCTGGCTGACCTCTTGCTGCGCAAAGGTGCAAACGTCAACGCGGCAACTAACCAAGGTACCACTGCTCTACACATGGCGGCATCACGCAAGGACGGCGAATCCATGCTTCGGACGCTTCTCCGTTTCGATCCACAGCTCGACCTTCGCGACCACTGCGGCAACACACCTCTTCATCTGGCCTGCAGCAACGCCTGTACGAAGATTGTCGGCGTTCTGCTGGATGCAGGCGCCAGTATCAACGTCAAGGATAATCTAGGGAAGACGCCAGTTGACGTGGCAATCGGCGTCAGCCAAAGTCTGCCGCCAAGACAAGATGCTAACGATGAGGCAGCGAACATGCATGCGGCTGATGTAAACGAATCCGTCAAGTTGCTGCAGGAACACGTTATCAAACTGGACGTGGCAAAGCTTCGACTGAGTCAACAGAATTGGCGTCAGGTAATGGCTCAGTACGAGAACTACAGAATCATGTGCGAAAATGAACTAGTCGAGCTAAAGAACTACGAGATCAACAGCTACGTCAGCCTGCACGACGTCCTCATGGGTAACGCGAAGAAGATCGTTCGGTACACCCGCGAGGAAAATGCCAAGAGTAGCCTCGAACTGATGCTGTACACTCGCAAGTACCCTATCTACGGGAACATGATTGACAATATGAAGAAGGTGGTGATGCGAGAGTACGTGGTGCTCAAGGCCAAGGAAGCTATCAACTCGCTGACGGGATACGGTTTGCCGGACGCCTGCACCGAGAACATATTCGAGTACCTGAGGGTCAAGGATATGAGAAATCTTACCTTGGCCTCGACCATGCACCTCGACAGCGCCTAGGGAATATTCAGTCTGTTCGCGAGAAGATGACAGGACAACAACGGGATCAGAGAGTTCGCAAACGCCGAGGAGTTTATACTGTACTTCCTGCAGAACTGATGACAAGATAGATATTTTGAACAAGGAGTTAATTTTTAACACTGATGACGCGTGTACATAAGGCTGAGCGAGAGGTGTGATTTTCATGTACTTTATCGATCCCCTGGTAGCAGCGTTCCCGAGAAAGTACCTGAAAGCTACCGAGAGTTTTCAAATCTAGCAGGTTTCCAGAGTAGAATCTAGATGAAAACCGCGATAAATCAGAAATGATTTCTGGAAGAAATCTCGGTAGAATTTTTCTCCACTATTATTTGTTCATATAACCTTACTTTTCACACCAATGATCCTGCTCTGCATTATCATTATTTGAAAATATTCATAAATTGATGAATATATATACCCTATAAATTCATCTATAATGTTTTTTGAAGGGGAAACATGATTTTTAAGGTGACATTAATAGTGAAAACCTAACCCTACACATGCATGCTCTCATACATGACGGTGTGTACAGCATTGTGTACTAACTGACTTTGTATTGTACATGGATGACACTTTTTACACAGTAATTGTACTCGAATAATACAAAGTCAGTTAGTACACAATGCTTGTACATACTGTCATATATGGCAGTCATATATGACAGTATGCATGTGTAGGGTTAGATTTTCACTCTTAATGGGCACTTTTTGAAAATCATATTTTCCCTTCAAAATCATTCTAGATGAATTAATAGGCTAAATATTCATCATTCAACATTGACTGAAACTGTGAAAACTGTAGTTCTGTCTGCTATGCTATTCTGCTGTAGAACATAGCAGACAGCCTCTACAATACGCGTCATATCCTTCTAGTATGCCTGTGCCTGGCCTGAACCGTACGCGCATGCGCAAAAAATTAAGAGAACTTCTGCTACTCGTATTTCAGCGTAGAAACTACGCATATTTCTCGACGGATTCTGGGTTGCATTTCTACCGAGTCGCTAGGGAACGGGCCAGAACTTATCGGCCATTTGCTACCAGGGTGACGTAGCGCTGTTATGATCTTTTCCCCTTTTTAAATCATTTTTGAGACTGAATTTACTTTTTCGACAGCTTTTTTGATCTTCATCGGAGCATAATAATTAGGGTATAGTTATAGAATAATGATAATTACTATTGCTATTATAGTTATACAATTCTAGTAGAGAATTACACTGAGACGAAAGTCAACGTCCTTTTAATATCATGCCGCTCTTATTTGCAATAATCAACTGAATTAACTATACTGAATTGTACATTGATGATTCTTATGATACTACTTTACACCTTTGTGTATGATATTATGAATTATGAATATATATTTATATATGATACGAGATACCAAATCTTCACATCACAATAAAAATTTTAATGAAATCTCAGATGTAACAAATTTTACATTATAAACTGCTTATTAAATACATCTTAATAAATATTTAAAGCGAATAATTTATTTTCCCTCGTATACCTATCCAGAATCTCATTACCCATAGTTTGACCTTATTCCTTTTTAAAGTGAAATTCTATCTCTGCTTACGCCGAAGAAAAGAAAAAAAGTCTAAATTTTTCACCGCGTCGCTATATAACTTCATTAATTTATGACGTAAAACGAAAGAAGCTAAGCGAATAATACTGCAAAATTGTTAGGTATTTTTCGCAACCACTTCAGGCTCTAATCTATTAAACGAAGCACAAGCAATTTGAGTCCATTTTTTTCTTCTCTCCCCATCCATCTCTCTTCCGCGTGAATTTTTTAACCAACGAACTTTGAGTTTTACGCGTCGCCGTCGAACAAAGTCATAGGGAACAAAAAAAAAACGCGAAAAAAGCTCTCGGGAGGAATGTCATAAAAGCTGCGGCACTTCCATTCCGAGATATAAGTTACTCTACACAGTGCCGCGAGCTATTCTGGAACTGCCAACGCGCGTACATATGCGTTTCTCTTTTTGCGCATACATGTGTGTAGTTATCGACGCTTTTATGGCTCCGCTTGTATAAGAGACTTTTTGCTCGTCCGTTTCGTTCGACTTTCGGATCCGTACAATTTTTCATTTTTTACTACCCTCCACAACTTGACTCGTCCTTTGTATGGCATAGTTCTTGACTTTTTAGGTTCCAGAGATTTGCTAATACGTATGGATACGAAAAGAAGCAATTTTTTCATGCTTGCGATAGTTGTAAACCGATTTCTTCCCATTTTCTGAATTATCTTATAATGCACGATTTTAATATGTTTTATTTTAATAATAAGCTGTTATCAGTTTATTAATAAAAAAAAAACAGCAAAAAGTTCCAATATCGGATTTTAGTTCCAAAATTTCCCGCCGAGATTAACAACGAAATCCTCCATCAGGTCAGTAGATTAATCAAGCAGTACGAGTTGATGGAGCCCATTCGTATATGTCGAAAAAAAAACACAAAACTGGCATTAGCGTTTTTCGGAGAGATCCGAGTGCATAAAACAAAACGGACGCTTTACTTTCTCAAGCTATCAATCTAGCAGCGTGCATCGTCGCATCGAGTTATTCTTCGGCAGCTCTATGATAAAATAATTCAGTCGGACAAAGTTATAACGATTCATCGTTCGACTCTGTAAGCGTCGCATTTTCACGAGGCCAGAAACTCTACGAAAGAAAGAATAAACGATTCATGTATCCCTATTTCAAAGCTCACGACCCGTGAAATCGGTTGAAACTGGATCGACACTCGGCTCTTTGTTTGGCGATTCGAGCGACACTTTGTTCGCCGTTTAGCAGCTCCTGAATATATCCGAAGCAAAACTTGCCGGCTGAGCTCGACTAACATCATAATTGCATTTCCAGATTCCGGCGAGCTTTTCTGTTGCTTTTTTTCTGAGTAGTATAAGTTTTCCTATTGGCGGAGTTGAATTATGCGGTAATCGAACTTTCGTATACGCTTGATTCTCGCAATGTTCGATCGTGCGCTTTCATTTCGAATTGTCGAGCGTGAAAGAGCTCGAAAGCCTTTAATATTTATGAAATATAATACTTGAGCCCGTACCTCTGGCTGATTTTATGCTATGAAATAATGCGTGATTTTTAATTAAATATTCCAAATATTCGGTTAAATTATGCCCGAATTTTCCAGCAGTCGTATCAATCGCGGAATAACTTCGAAACGGGTTTAATCATGCATTTTATCATTGTATAACGATAAGCAAAAAGCTAATTTTAGACAGAATAAAAATAAACTACTATAATTAGACATCTTACGTTAACAAGCCGCAGTATTCCGTTCAAAGGATCAATAGCAATTAAATGCACCAAAGTCCCGGCTAATGAGGTCAACAGTCTCGAGAAACGTCAGTCGAGAGTCCGGCACCATCGCAAAAAAAAACGAAGTTTCGGGGCGAGAAGAGAAAGAGAAAAAAAGGGACGAAATCGAGGCCAACCCGACAAATACAGCCCCATTCGACAATACTCTTTGTCTCGGATACGGCCCCTTAATTACGCGGCGCGTCAGGTGCACTATAATAGTCTTGATTGCGCTTAATCGAGCCGATCGCCGCTTTCTCGCGCTATATCCCTAGTTTTTCGCGACGGACTGACGCGTTAATTAGGCAAGGTTTTTGTCGAATATAATTGCATCAGAACATTGGAGGACGATATAACTGCGAAGAGTATTTTTAAACGATTTTATCATTCATAACGAGGTGTTTGCGCGAATATATGCGATAAACTTGTTTTGAAAAGAGAACACACAGATAATACTGATATAAGTTTTCCTGGCAGCCACAATCCATATAATTTTCATGGCTTTTCATCCTACGCACAAACGATAATTGCGAAATTTACGACGACACTCCATTCGACTCTTGCTCATCTATATATATATAGAGCTAAGTGTGTGTATTTATTACACTGCATATATACAGGAGGAAATGTATATGATTAAGGGGGGGGGGCAGTCTATAAGCGGAGAATTTACGACTTGCATTGTTTCCTTTGCATTTATAACGTCGCGATGATGATATAACTCCTCAGAATTAATAAGCAATTGTGCCTTTTAATTGAGACACACATTATCCGAATCGAATATACATAATAAATTCAACTATAAAAGAGCACCGAAACAATTCAATTATCCCGTAATCCAGCAATGTACCCCCAGCGGGAGATAAGGCACCTTATATAGACGTTATAACACTATACCGACTCTGCATCGAACTTGATACACGCGGGGAGGAAATCGGGTCATAAACAAATAAAAGCCTGCATCATATCGCGAAGCTGCACGAAATTTGCCGCCTCGCGTTCGCGATACATATCCCCTCGACAATAGGAAAGACACGTGCGCACACTGCCGCACAGCAGCTCCACCGAAGCGTAACGAGACTCGCGGACGGGAAGTAATTCGCGAAAGCTCCTTCCCAGACATGAACCCGCCGACGTACGTATGTGTGTGTGTGTGTGTGTCTATATATATATACTGCAGCCCCGTATCGAGTATGAGACACGCCTCGTTCGCGTATTAGATTTTCTTCGTCGCTCGCGCACGCTATCGAGATCATCTTTTTCTCTGAGCTGTGCGCGCGGAGGACATTCTGCTGATCGTGCGAAGCTTATACATTTTGTACTCGGCGGAGTTTAACTTTGTTTCATAGTTGAGATGATTCTCGGCGGATTATTTTTCGTCTGGACGATAATATTCGAGAGATTTTTCGACGAGTCATTCTTTTTTTTTTTAAATAATTTTCGAAACTAACAACAAAAAATACATAAAAAGCAAACGATAAATCGAACGTTTACAAAAGCGAAGAATAAAGAAAAATCGTGCACGACCTTATGTTGCAGTATTGAAATATTTACCAAACATTTTATATCGACACGGCTATGTACGAACAACACCGATACACCGAATTAATGAAATCGAAATGTTCCATCGCGCTCAGAGTCTTGGCATGTATCTATATATATCTAGACAAACATAAAATTTGAATTCAAAACTACAGACACCGCGCGGAACGAATTCATTCCTGCTCTTCGCTTCTTTTCGCCTTGGCTGCGCGTAATGCTTATATATATATACATATATATATATATACACTTATGAGATTTACAGCGGTAGCTTCTGACGTAGCATAGATTTTCCCGTGTAATAATACACACGAGATAAGCCACTGAGTATGTGATTTTTCTCGAAAATCTACGCACGGATGGAAAATCGGATGCGATAGTACTGAGAAAATGAGTATATGCAACATAAATAAAGATCTACTGTACAAGCTCATGCAGCACTACTATGTATATATATATATATATATATATATATATATATATATATATATATATATATATATATGTGTGTGTGTGTGTGCGTGTGTGTGTATACTTTGCTGTATAGTATAGTGTGATGCACAATAAATACCTTAGTGCGCCGGTGGAATTGAAAAACCCCGTGTATTTGCGATAAGACACGAGGGAGGCTTCTTGCAGACATGGTGCAGTATCATACATCAGCGTTATATAGTTGAGAATGAATAAAGTCATTTTCGCGTTGAGTAAGTTTATAAAATAGTTTTATTGTTATCTTTCGTCTCTTCACCACAAACATACCTCGTCTCATAAAAAACCTTTTTTGTTATTTTTTGATGGAAGTATAAAAAACATGCCTTGTTTATACATTGATATATAGGTGTAGTGTGTGTCTACATCGATTACAATCATGTTTTCTGTTCGGTCCCGCACAACGAAAACGTTCATCTTAATAAAAAAAAGTCAACTTTGTTATAACGTTGCACAAACGCCGATATACAAAGACATCTATTATATTATGTATACGCGTTACATCGCAAGATCTGATCAACGAGTCCTTATTATGGCGTAGACATTTTCTTCACAGCTATACGTCGTTTTTCCATGATAACATATATTATGCACTATACGTCTAACTTACATAACAAGAGGTTATATATTACTTGTATAGACCTTTTCGTTATATCTTGTATCATATATATAAAACCTTTTTTCATAATGCGCGTCGTCGTTTGTAACAAATTTCGTAAATATGCGTGAACAGTTTTCGGCTAGTATATAATTATAATATATGCATCAACGAAAAATGTATATTCGCACTATCTATATAATCCATCACATATTCACATACACTCGCACGTGTGTTCCTTAAAATATAAATGATCCAACAGCCAAGTATATATATTCTTATATCATATATTATTTACTCTATATAATAATAATTAATAATATGCGCGTCTCTACTTCAATAAACGAAGCTTTGTCGTCTCAAAAAATCAGATTCGTTGCACCGTCAAAGTAAACAATACTAAAAATCACTTAACCAAGCCACGAGCAAACGTATATAACTTTGTAAAAAAAGTAAAAAAATCATCTTGAATGCACACTAAGTATAATTAATTATGTTCCTCGGCTGATTTCGACAGGGCTCAGGTTCAAAAATCGCCGAGGGAAATCATCGTCAAGCAAAGCACGAAAGCAACGCTCATCGCCAGCTCGTTAAAAACAACGAAAAGAGACAGGCTTCCCGATATACAAAAGACTGCGATTACGTATATGCGTATAGTGTAGATTTGGCAGAGGCCGATTCTTGACAATTAGTGATCGTGATGCGTCAGTGTCGCAGTAGTGGCCGAGAAAAATTTCGCTGTGTGCATTATACTTATATATACTGATACGTACGGCCAACAAACGCATTTCAGTGGCCCGCACTGACCGACGGTAAACATCACTTATATATTATTTATGCTCTAGCACTATATATCAAGTTATTGTATTTACACTATGAATAGACGGATAAAAAATTTTTACAATATAATAGTAATGAATGTTTAGGTTCTTTGAAACTACTGCATGTTTGGAGAGCGATTGCTCCCAGAAAAAAAAATAACGCGACATATATTTGCCGTCACTCGAGGAGAAAGCTGTGCGCTTAAATGTTCATTGCCGAAAAAAAACTTTTATACATCTATTGTACGCTTTACGATTAACTCACTCACTTCATACTATCTCACAATTTATTGTACGTAAAAAAAGACTATTATAGATAGTTCATAGCATGAGCTCAAAACTGCTTCTCCAATAAAAACAAATAAAAGAAAGTGCACAACCACCTCTCCAAATCATCAAGAGACACTCACCGAGCAACGCAACGACCGTATCGCTCAAAGTTCAGACTGGTCCACCGGTTTACCATCGTCGTTGTCGCTACCGTTGTCTCAGTCGAGGTCCTTGGTGATGTTGGTGGTAGGCTCGAGCGAGATCATCTCGCAGCCGGAATACTGCTTGGCCATCTGGCTGGGCAGTAAGCTCTCCTGGACGGTCTGCTCGTTGCCGTTGCAGGTGCGCAGCTCGCTCCGGCCGCCCAGTCGAGCTGGACCGTCGCACTCGGATCCGCGGCTGAAGCACGGCAGCACCTTTCGACAACACATACAATGCACCATATGCAGCCAACCTTTTTAATTTAGTGGAGACTTTTTTGTTTATCCTATAATTTCGATCATCTTTCAAACGCAGGGGGTATAATGCGTGATTTTGAAAAAGAAAAGGATTATTTCGAGACGGTGTGATCGCGATAACGAGTATTGGACCAAACGCTTTTCACTGTTTTTTCTGTGACGAGTTCACGGCCTTTTGAAGCGAACGTATATCTACGCCAATCATGCTCATGAGTTTTTCACAGCTATTGCGCACTTCTAAAAGCTTTTCAGAACGCATACAAAAACGAGGGTTTTATAAATAGCTTTTGCTGCGATGCAACGTGTCAAAGTTCTTGTACCGAATAGTTATTCCGATTGATCTTGCGCGTTCGTTATATTCTATTCTTTCTCGTGTTAATCGCGCGCCCCTTGACTCTGACTATCCTATATCCATACTTGGAGTTTCAGTATTTTATTTTCGACGTGGCCATATCGATTGTGCGTGTAGTGCATGGAGATATAAATTAACTGGAAAAAATAAGCTACGCCGACATTTATGGTGCATAATTCAAACGTATAATATAAATCAGCGAATCAGCGATAAAAAGAATCACGTATAAATAAATCAGAAATTAATCGGCTTTACGCGAAATCAATAAATACACGATATAGAAGAGTATAGAAAAGAAAAGAATAGAGCTGTTATTAGCATAAAAGCCATAAAATTAGGATTTGAATGTATTTGTTGCGTGAGCGATCCCTATATTATACTACACGACACGAAAACATTTTCAAGTATAATTTTTTTTTCCATGTTAAACAGGGCCAGAATAGGCTTATCCGCACAGTAGGAACGCTTTACTTCCGTCAGCCTCTGTCGCTGTTCTTGAAACGTCTAAAGCTGAGCGAACTTAAATTATTTCTCCTTAAAATATTCTAGACATCAAGATAGCTGTAACAACACATCCATAAGCAGCAGCTATATATACAGCTTGTTCCGTTTCACGTGTTCACCTCACATAAAAAAAGAATATAGTAAAAATAAAAAACACGGCGACCTGTATAGATCGCTTAAATTTTCTCGATTATATTCATAACGCACAGTCAACATTACACTCAGCCATGCACATGAACACCTGTTGCTCTCTCGGCAAATGTTCCATGAAGCTGAAGCTTAAAAATATCTCGCACCGCGAAAGCGTTTAGCTAAACGATAATCGCGGAGAATCTATAATAATATGCACATGTATCTGAAAATAGTTTTCCCATATCCTATCGTTTCCTGCAGCATCGCATCGACTACTCCCCGCGTATACTCGAAATTCGGCGCACACCTGTCGAAGCAGCTCCTCAGCTGTGTTATATCGATCCACTGTAGACGAGCCCCCGGCAGATTGTGTAATTAATCGCGCACACGCTGCCCCCGCAGCTAATCGGCCCATTAACGTTCCCGGAGGCGCTGGCGGGGGAAAAAAATTCGCCCCGATGCCTATCTCTCGAATAATTCAATGAATCGAGTATTGAGTTGGCCGCGAGGGGGGTGAAGAGGATGAAAAAGAAAGGCTGGAGATCGTTACTGGGTCAAGTGCTCATTTCTTATATTCTTGCGAAAATTAAATATTCGTCTGGAAAAAAAAGTATTCCATGAAGAAACTAGAATTTCCATCCATCATTCACAGTCCTCGTCTATACATACGTATAACGAACAGGCATCAGCCTGCACCACCTACGCCAAAAAGTTAAACTAGACGAATAGACCGGTTAATACACCGCATCAACTATGCAAGAGTCCACACCCTTCCGAAAAAGCTACTCGCACACGCCTCTCGCTCTATATCCACACACAGCGATGAGAAAAGAAGCGGCGAACCTATATATATATATATATATATATATATATATATATACACATACCACGCATTCAATCTCTCGCGCGCCGCGCGGGCAAATAAATCAAAATAAAGCACACAAATTAAGCTCGGCGAAGCGCAAGGGAAGCTATACGCGCAGCGTCGAGGGAAAGAAACGAGAGAAAGGGACGAGTATACACACAGAGCAGCAGCTCTCGGAATTGATCGACGATGGACGTGCGCGCGCGACCTGTTTGCGGCCAGCTTATACCTTGGCTGCACCCCCACGTCAATCCCTGGAGAATCGCGCTAACGAACGTTTGATTGTAGCCGGCGTCAGTCGGCCAAAAATTGACCGGAAAATAATTGAAGGGACACGATATTGATGTAATTTTTTCGCCTCCGATCTATGCGTGCGTGGCACAGATTCTTCTTCGCGAGGCTGAAAGAGACCTGCGCGATGATTGCTTCCGAAGATTCGACCTGCATCAGAGGGATGACCCAATTGATGCTTGAAAATAATACAGTCCGGCGGTAGAGATGAAATTCTCATTTGCAATTCGCGCACGTGCGGTTCGCATATATTCCATCTCTGATTTCGTACATATATGACCGACGACGAGCTATCGCGTCCAGCGTTTATCCGGGGTATGCATTTTCGCTTTTCAGCGGAGGAATCGCTCACGAATAATCAGGAATTATTAAAACTTGCTGCAGCAGTCGTTAGTCCGAAGTTTCGAAGCCTATAAGCCGGGTGCGGTGAAAATTTTTTCAATAAACACTCTTTATTATACCCGAAGCTCTCCTCATTACACTTAATAACAAGAGTTTTAATGAAGAGCCGCTTTGCCGAATTAAAAGTACTCCGGAACTTTAAGCGGGGCGTTTTCAATTTCGAAGCCAGCGATGCGATGTATAGCTATGTGGAGCGTATAAATTTGCACACTGTGCACCGAGTTGTTGTAAGGGAAGAGAGAATCTCGATGGGTTTTGATTACCGATCGTTTTGATTAAAAGTCTCATCGCAATTTCGACGCACCGATAGTATCGCACTCGAATCGCAATTAGCTTCGAACCGTCAATCTCGCACAAGCGATTCGATTATCTGTGTATGCGTGCGAGATCGTCGCCGCAGAGTTGTCACGTACCTGTTTGAATTCCTTCCTGAAGTTCTCGTTCAGCCAGGCGTAGAGGAAGGGGTTGTAACAGGTGCTGCTCATGGCCAGGCAGTGGGCCATGAAGAAGAGCACCTTGTAGTAGCTCCAGTCCTGGGCCGGCTGGTAGAAGTCCTCGACCATGTTGACGATGTTGAGCGGCAGCCAGCTGACCCCGAATATCGCGACCATCGCGATCAGCATCCGGTTGGTCCTCTTCTTTCTCTCCCGGTCGGCTTCCTCCCTCCTGCTGGTCTTGCTGCCGGGCTTCATCTTCGCCCGGTCGTTCAGCCTGATGCTCACGCAGATGTAGCAGAAGGCTATGACGATGAACGGCACGACGAACTGCAGTACCGAAGTCAACAGGCTGAAGGTCCTGCGGAACTGCTCGTCTGGCCAGTTTTCCTCGCAGTAGCGGATCTTCCCGGCCGACTGGAACTGCATGTAGAGACCGTAGGGCAGGGTCAGGAGCAACGCCACGATCCAGATGGTCACGATGATGGAGAGGCACACGCCGATCTTCATCCTGGGTCTGAACGGGTAGAGAATCACCAGGAACCGGTCAACCGCGATACCTGTCAGCGTCAACGTGCTGATGTAGATGCTTACGCCCTGAGCGTAAGGGACCAGGTGGCACAGACTATCGCCGAAGACCCACCTCTCCAGGAAGGTGTAGGAGGGCGTGAAGGGAACACCCAGAGCGCAGAGGAGGATGTCGCTGAGGGCCAGGTTGGTAATGAAGAGGTTCGTGACCGTCTGCATCTGGCGATTGCGCGCGACCACGAAGCAGACCAGGGCGTTGCCGAAGAGGCCCAGGAGGAAGATGCTCACGTAGAAGGTGATGATGACCACGCGGACGGCCAGGTTCGAGGTGATGAAGTCGTTGGCCGGCTCCAGCACGCTCGCGTTCTGCGAGTGGTTCAACGCCTGGGAACTCGACATTCTGAGAAGACACTCTGGCCTGCGGACTGTGCGAATCGTTACTGGAACAGAAGAGGTCGTTGATTTCGGTGAGTAAACATCTGTTATGCATCGGAGCTGAACCAATAATTAATTAATTTGTTATTTTTACTATGAGAAGCAAAAAGCAATAACCGGAACGTTCCGGGAATCTATGGTGCAGCGCTCGAAGAATTTCAAATGCTCTGAAAATTCACGCAAACCTTCTGCATGAGCGCAATCGAAAGACGTTCAGAGATTCTCCGAATACCGAGTACCTATTCGCCTGCGAAAGCAAACATCGCACTTTTTCGTGTCTGGGAAAAAAAAAATTCAAAGCGTTTCCTCTCAGTATATCCGCTAAAGAGTGCAATAAGAAGCGCGTGCAATTTTTTCCTGAAAAGATCAAAATTCTCGCAGCTTTCATTTGAATATTTCAACCTTTGAAAAGCTTAACGCTCTGTTTTTCGTTCTTTTCTCTGCTCTGCCATGTTTCGGTACTCGCCGGAAATCATCATGTGTATACATTCTCCTTATACAACGGCTACTATTGTACTTATACAAAAAGCAAGCGCGTATTTTTGGAGGATCCAGGAGGTAACATCAACTAAAACTCGACATCGGTAACGATTTCAACGATCTTTTCCTCTATAATAACCTCCGTATAACGAAAACACGGAATAATCAAGAAACACCGGAAGATTTCGGCTGAACGATCGCGTTCTAATTATACTCGCCTATACTGCTCTGCAGCTGCAGAAACTATGCGTGAAATAACATGAATGTTAACGGGACTATTTACTGTATGCTATCATAACCTTGGCACTTTGTGTTTGAAAAATACTCGGAGAGAGCTGGGAGATCGTCTAAAAATATAAATGATATTAGTTTTATGGATTTTTTTCCGGCCACTTCTGTCAACGCTCGTCGTAACTCTTCTACGCTAACTATATTCGGTCGTTGATTGAATGGATTTTTGGATGCGATAAAATCGTTTTTAGCTTCGTACGAGCTATTGTATTATTTATGATGGCAATAGCTATACTTTGAGGAACAGGATGGCGATTCGTTTATACTTCATCGCGAGCGATAAATTGAACGAACGTGTTCTTATATACATTGCGAGCACCTCAGCGGCGGTATTAAAAAAATTTTGGAAGTCGCATCGGCCTCGCGCGCTGATATCGAAATAAATCCACCGATAATGGCCGCAACTTCGAAAGTCACTTTATCTCGATGTTAAAGCAGTAGTGTCTATAGTTACAAGGAAAGCTCTTTAATTTAACTTTGAAAATGAGCCCATTATTTTAGAAACTTCGGAATCCGATCTCCCGGCGAGCACTAATCCAACTTAATTCTCATTCAAGATAAGAATTGTAAATATTATGCATGGATGTCATTAACCGCGAGAGCGAATTGAGCGTTATGATAACGTTGATTTGATGAACTTTTGCATCGATGATTCGAATCACGAAACTATGCCATCAATTTTATTTCAAAATAAATCAGCAGACTCGGGAAATACAAACATTACAGCATGACAAATACACAATTAATAACCGAGTTTCATTGGGAACCCGCATAATTTCCGAATAAATTCTAAACTCTATCAAAACGGCTCCGCAAGCGCCCACTTAGCATAGAATGATCCGACACGATTTCCCCGGAAACGCAATAAATTCGTGATACAGCAAGCAGCCATCCTCATCAATCATCCCTCTTGTAAACTCGATCGCGCGCAGATGCGAAAAAAAGAGTAATGTCATGTAGGAACACTTTTTTCTCCCTCGGCTCAATAATCAATTTCGCGTTAAATAACGTATTCCGTAATTATACATACCGTGGAAAGAAGAGAAAAAATAACCATTAATGGTCAGAATATACAAAGGCAGCCGCGGATTTACTCCTGAAAGAGACTCCGGATGTGGCTTGCGTCTTTTTTTTCCATCGGGGGACAAACGCACGAGATGATCGACTTTATCCGCGCTGGAGCTCAAAGCTGATAAAAGGTGTTTGCGCGATCGAGTCGGGAAGGGAAATGAAAAACCCGATTAGAAGTTACCCGAAGGGAGGGATGCGTTACACGCCTGTTTGCTTTGTTTTTGTATACTCGATGATCGATCTTTCCCCGATGAGTCTATATTTCTCGAAGCGCGCTTACTTCGTAATCGAGAATCATTGTGTTCGTATAATACACACACGGAAGCCGATGGTATTCGATTAAAAATCAAGTGTTACGACTCGGAATGTAAATCGAAACGACAAATTGAATCGTAAAGCTGAAATCGTTGTTGGCCCGGGTAAATGAAACGCGCGAATAAATGCGCGCAGCCCGTGATAATGTCGAAAAAGACAATGGGCGATATATTTTTTTCGCGGAAAGTCCGGTGTAGCGTGAAATTTAATTGAAAATCGATTTCGCAATCCTATACGCGTTATTGCGCGGCAGTGCCTACGCTACATCATTTCGAAAGGTCAGATGCGCGCGAAGTGTAAATAAACATGTTTTTTTCCAAACGCCGGAGGGAAACTCAATACATCCGAGGATATCGCTTACGGCTTATTGCGAAAAAGAGCCAATGTCAAGGGTATATTTTCTTAATTGCCGCTGGTTTCGCAAAATTGAAAAAAAAAATAATCCTGTTTACCATCTACCTAAAAGACTTTCTCATAGGAAACTTTCAATCGACTTCGATGCATTTCATATTCTAGAATAAGATGCCGAGGCAGAAAAAAAACAAAGATATACCGCGCGGAGACCAAGTCAAACAAGAAGCGATGAAATTTCCAGCGCCGCACTCGTGGAAACGCTCGTCTTCATTTGCGATGCACTTCGCCGTCGCGGGACAATCGCAGCCGCGAAATGAATAAATTACTTTATGGATGGACGAGGGAAAGGAGGTGAGCAAGTTGAAAAGTGCTGATGATGCGACTAGACGGATTGAACTTGCCGCGCTCTGAAAATTTCATCTTGCCTTTATGGGAATTACATATAAAAGCTCTACCTCATCAGTCATCTGTGTATATCGGCGAATGCTCCTTTGCGCTCTTTCTCTCTCACTCGCTCTCCTTTTAGAGAGATGAAAATTTTATCGGCTGTGTCGAGGCGAGAATCTTTTCGAGCGATGAATAATGTGCGGAGCCTTGCTTTGTGCTGCAGTCGAAATATAGGTTTTTATCTCGGGTTCACGGGTCAAAGATATGCAGATTGAAACGGTTTTTTCGTGCTTGACGAGTAAGCCGAGTTGACTCATTGATGATTTCGACGACGATTGATAGTCTAAAACTTGAGCCATAATTTTTATTGCCTCACGATCGCTATTACTTTCCTCATCAAGCTCATCAAGCTGTAAATCTCCAATTCGTAATGCACCGCGATAATTTTATATTTCTCGGGAATCGATGAATTTTTATCGTGTAGTCGCGAATATTTATGGACGAACTTTTACACTCCGCGCTAATTTCCTCTCGTTACAAGCCTATATCGTCGCTTTTTCCAAAGACGAATGCGAAAAACCCGCTCGGAGCGAAATCGCCAGCTCCGACTATGGCAGTGATAGTGGCCACCTGTTGAGAGACGAAGAGCAGCCTGAATTTTGCGCTCGCCCGCAAGAACGTGCTCGGCTTCGGTGACTTTATGTGACTTTATAATGGCTGTTTCGAGAAGAAAAAAAGTCACGACGGCCGCGATAACCTAAGCACACGCGATACTTCTCTGTTCGACGCTTTCAGATGACAGAAGAGACGTTCTTATCTCGCTTCTTCGAATACCATCGGTCCGAGGGGAAAGTCCGATCTTCGATGCGTCCATATGTTTGCGGAATGTTTGTTTCATTAATAAAAAAAGTCACGGAGCCAATGTCGGGCTTTTCCTGGAAGAAGAATCGAGAAACGCAAAAAGGTAAAGTATAGTACAACTATGGACGAATGACCAGAAGATAGTGGTTGTTGGGTTATTATTCTAAGCTGCGTTTGCTTTTACCCCAGATTTCAGAGGACGCGAGAGTGTAATGGACGAGGGTTGTAGAGGCTTATGCGGAGAGAGTGTGTTTCGAAGACTTGGAAAAATTCCGCGGAGCTAAAAGCCTCCGCGTTTTTGTAAGATACACAGAGAGATTTTTGTGTACTCTAGATAAGCCGTTTATTGGCATTGACACGCTGTTATTCTAATCAATACGAATTTTCACGTGAATCATCGGCAGCTCTCCGAACTGAAAATCCATCGTGGTTTATTGTAAAGCGCGCGAAATTCGTTGTTGAAAATCGAACGCAATGCGCGGAAAATTTAGTTAGCTAATTAATATATTTTTTTCATTGATAACCGAATATACATCGACTCTCGTATTATAGGACACTCCTATTCAATTTTCAATCATTATAATCAGGACGTAATTAGATTTCCAGTGACCGAATTACACGATGCATAATATTGTTCATTACAGCAGGTATGCCTATTCATTTTCGTTACAACGACGGTATGCGTATCAACACGATTCGCTAATACATAATCAAACTTCGTTTGTTTCAGGCATCCTTTCGCGCTATCGAAAGAGCTTTTGTTATGCAAGCTCATTACGCGGCAATCATTGCCGCACACATTCCGGGATCAACGGAAACCAATACAGATTCAGCCGCGAGCACTACTATCGCGTCCTCTCAAGTGCAGGATATAGCTATTACACGTATACACAATAGCATAGAGGATGTAACACACACAGCTATCAAAATATTTCCAGTAGTCGGCGAAGAAACTCTTATCCAGAGGCTCACAAATTTTCCCTCGTGCTATAATACTTCGACTGGGAGAAAATTACGAAATGAATATAAAGTGTGCGTTTCCGACGATATAAAGTATTGAAAGCTGTGTATACGTGATAGTATACCTCGTGTAAACTTCTTCCCCACGTACGTCGACGCGTCAAAAGTTTTTCAATGGAGAAGAATTCGAGGCTGTCTGGCATTATTTATCCGAGACGCTGTTCTGGATGTAACTCCGAAAAGTGAAACGTCGAAAGTCGAGACCGACAGCGCTGAAAAAAGACGAACAGAGGGTTTGAAAGTTTCAAATCCGAGTTGTGCGACCGCTCTATATACAGTTCTGAAAACTCGCTCGGTTTTTCGAGGTGAAAATTATATTCGCGAGATATCGTAGTATAGAAAATCCGTCAGCATCCGTAGCGTATAACAGTCGCGCGGAAAATTACGCTAAATCCGGCGTGAAATACGGCGTAAGTACTGGCGTTATTATACCGAGGGAATAACAGATGAGCACGCGAGAGAGATAGTTGGGAAAAAAAGTTTTATGGCGTCGTTGTGCTCGTCGTTCTGTAGGAAGAGAGATTACCTTTATTCAACTATTATCATACATAATATCAGCGTAAATTCAAGACGCGCGTGTTTCATCCTCGAAATGTATGTTGTACGCAGCTTTTCTCGAGCGACGCACACGCTCTGCTGTGCTTTCGAGCTAAAGTTTGACGTACACTTTATTTACAGCCAACTATACGAGTAGCAACGTACGTGGCTGCTCAGACGCGCGAACTTGTATCACTTTTGTTCGATGTATCGACACTTTGACGATCGAGCTGGAAGCTTATAGCTTTTTGGATAAAAATAAATAAATAAATAACCCAGACACACAGCTACACCCCACTGTAAGCTCTAACAGTAACACTTGCACAGTCTTGAGAAAAAGCAACTTACAGGCGCCGCTCGGAGTCTATAAAACGAGTCCTATCCGGCTTCTGCTAGTGCAACTCCTCGGGCGCCGGATCCTGGCATATCACACATTCCTCGCGACGATCAGCCTCGAATCATCGATCGGCGATCGATCGCGCGGCCCCTTCTTCAGTTGCATCTTTGCCAGCTTTGCTTCTTCTTTCCTCCTCCAGCTGATGTACCGTATAATTATGAAATTCTGCTTTTCCTATCGAGGTCTCACGACGTCGTACACGCGGAATCGGAGTAGAGCGAGATCTCGGTCTCGGCTGCGACGCGCCGATCTCTCAGAACGCGACTGAGGCGGCGGAGGACCGCCGCCGGATATATCGCGTGGAAAATCGCGGCTGCGGCGACGGCGGCGGCGAGAAAGCGGCGCACGCGCCATACGCATCGCCGGGTATCGCTGCGATGTTATATAGCTGGAGGTGTGAGCTTTTACCCTGCGAGCTTTTGTTTTCTTATTCTGTGTGTAAGTCTGTATACAGGTATAGGCGTTGGGCTGATTTCCAAGGGCTTTTGGATATAAGTGTATTTTTTGTTTGAAAAATTCGTTGCAATGAAGGGGCGATAAATAACACTGAATTGATTTTACAGTAATAAAATCCGCTAAATATAACTTGATTGACAGAAACGTATAGTTTATCGTTCGACCATCTGGCGGGAGAGATGAAAGGCGTATGATTAACCGAACCCCCCGAGCTCTAAAATCTAATTCCCGAATATCATCGATTTCGGCGTAACGCTGCGATTGACAATTGCAGCTCTCGCGGCGTATGTTTGATGTTATTCCGATAAATTCAATCATAAACTTACACGATCGCGGCTACGCGAAAAGTCGATAATTTAAGTGGTCTCACCGAGCTGGAAAATAGATATATATAGCGGCAATCCAAAATAAAAAGCAACACCTACAACTCTCCCGTTATTTTCGAAGATATGTTGCAATTTACTCGATATAATATTATGTACACACAGATAATAAAACCAACACGGCGCGGAGTAGCCCTTGCGATGAATTAAAAGTTTATTTTTACAACCTTCCTTCGGTATTTCCCAATCGGCCTTTTTTCGATCCGGGCTCCATAAATTTTCGGAAAATTCATCGACGAGCCAATTTTCAAGCCGCTTTTATAACACTTACATACACTCGTTTGCCGGTCTAAAAGTAGCCGCGTCAGTAGCGCGCGAACTTTCGTCGCTGCGAACAAAACCAGAGACACAAGCATCGCAGCGCGGCGGCAGTCAAGCTCGTGCGAGAAGTTGACATTTTTCGTCAAGGTAAACAAAGCCGGTTCCGCTTAAGAGTCACGTCAGTAAAACGAGAGCGTTTCCTTTCAACCCCTTTAAGCAACGTGTTTTTCAAATTCAGGAGTCGGAGAGAGAGCTCGAGAAACGAGTACTTTTTCGCTTATTAAGAATTTACGAAATTCGAAGAGCTAATTTATAAGCTGTATCTTTATCAAATGTGGCTTCTGCGAAAGTATCTTTTAGAGCTTTTCCACACTTTTTCAATGATATTGATGAAAATTGCACAACGTTAATTCTCGATTAAAACGGCCCACACGCGCAGTCTACAATGACAGCCACCCATAAATGCGCGTCAATATGGCACATAAAAAATTCAACAGTTTTCCATCGCCCCATAATACTTCAAGAGCAATACACTTATAAATATAATGTTAGCTTTTCGAATGCGTATATACTTCTTTCTCCGCATGCGTTCGTGTTTAGAAAGGCATCATTGTTATTGCACTCGATGTTTGCATAAAAACGGGGCCGTTCAATAGCACAACCAACACGACCTACTAAAGCGAGCTATACGCGTGTACGTGTAACTGTATATACATAATACATGCATATACATACTACAGCATTTTCTTGTACGCGTTCTCTCCTGTGTATATTTCTAAAAATCAGTAGAGCCCATTAGCGCATTTCTTCGTAACGCATAGTTCGTAGTCAATAGCACACAACAATGAATTTGCGCGAATACACAATTCATCCGAAAAATACGGTGGCTGATAAACCTAAGTGCGCATAAAACACAGGCTGCGTAAGAAATATGCCATTTCCAGAAGAACATTATTGTATTCGAAATGGTATACGAAGTTATATCGCGCGCGACTTTTCTCTCATATTTATCGTTACAATTTGCGCGATTCGTATGGCTTTGCGCTTCGCGCCTGCAGTGTCCGCCTATTTAAATTTCAATATTTCTTTCTGAAGAAACTAGAGAGAAAGCAAGGGGGGCGGAGCTACACGCAGAAGACTTATTCTGAATTATTGCCCTTTTAGCGTTCTTTCGAGCGCAGTTTTTACTTCCATGTTCAAACTGCGCAGGGATGTGCATTGTACTTCTTGAAAATGGCTTTTCTTATTTCTGTATGTGTCTACTCTGCAGCGTCAAAATGGTAGTTGTTCGAATTTCTTGAGAAAAGTTGCGGCTTAAGTATGAACAATTTTCTCAAACTAAAAAGTTTTTTGGATAACGTCGAATTTCAAAACAAAAACAAGGAAAAATGCTCACTCTCTCTCTCTCTCTCCTCCCCCCCCCCTTATATTATAATCCGCGTAAGTGAAAAACGGGGAAATTATGCGCGCTGTGGTAACATTCTAAAGGGTCATCCGCAGATTGATGCTCGAAACATGGAGCCGTAGTGTAGAGGGTTGGTGTCTTTCTTTCTCGACTTTTATTATATATGTATATAGCGCGCGGCATAAGTATGAGAGCTCGTCAAGCATGTGGGACTAATATACGAGCTTGGGAACGTTGAGAATTTTGCATTTAGGGCTGCTCGGACGAGCGCAAAAATGCCCACGACGCAGAGTCCTTTGAACGAACTTTAGTTCAGTCCACAAAATAGTGTGTGTGTGTGTGTGTGTGTGTGTGTGTGTGTGTGTCGTATCCTTTGTGTGGTTGTATACGTATGCTTTGTGCGCGGGATCGCTTTTGCTGTCGCTATCGCGAAGTATCTCGTATATTTTATACAAGAGAAATAATAATATTGAAACCATGAGTCATGAGTACATAAGTGAAGTGAAGTATATAACTCTCGGTTTAATTGAAATTCATTCATACGCTGTACTAAATCATTCAATCGCCATCCCGCGAGCGAGCGAATAATAACATATACAGTTGCGAAACCGGGAGAGCTCGCCCACGCACAATATTACGCCTAAAGCAGCAAACATGACTTTTGTACAAATACACTCCCTTGCAGATCCAACCGGTCGATTGTCTTTCAATCCGCGCGGAAGGAAAAACATTTTCACTCGCTCTCGCGCGCTGTTTACAGTGTTCCGAGAGAGCTACTGTATATATTATACCTCCGGCGAATCGCGGTGAAAACAGACGGACATACTTCGAGATCGGTATATTATAGTGTATAATCGTTGCGTTGCAGAATTCGAAGTTGATATATAATAAATGAACTTCTCTCTACTATCGTTTCATCGCCGCGTAAATTAATTTTTGAAAGTATTAGATATATATAACACGATGATAGCCGACAACCGACGTAAGCCATGACTGGATACTCTGCAAAGCTGCTATTGTTTCGCTCTTCCCCCTACTGCTGTATACTCTCTGTATAAATAGAAATTCCTTTTTCTCTAATGCGGATTCCTACGGCGAGAGAGCAGTACCTACTTCCAATATACGACGCCGCATCGCGCGCGTCATTGTTAAGAATTTTATCAAACCCCGTGAGAGAGCCAAGCGCGCGTGTTTTCATCAGTTTCCTCCTATATACACACTGTATACGTGTGTGTGTGTGTATATATATATATAGCAGTTTGCTCTCGAGGAGCGAGCCTAAAAATAAAAGATTTGAAATGATCGGATTTCTCCCGCGCTGTCACTGAATGACGTGTTCTCTGCTGCTGCGAGAAAATCGAGCCGGAAAGCTCAAAGTATAATGCGTTTTATGTGCGTGTGTGTGCGTGTGTGTGTGTGTGTGTGTGTGTGTTTGTGTTTGTGTACCGGAAGGATTTTACAACTAGAAAATAGGCTTTGTTGTATATATAAGCTTGTTTATAGTACGTTTATTTTTGTAAAACTACTGTAATATTCTCTTTGCGGAAAACTCTCGTCCTCGAGAAGCTTCACCGACGTTATAATCCCCCGATTTTCCTCTATAATATGTAAATAATACCTCCTACATGCATACCTAACATGCTCCTGATAAACACGGACTGTTACAAAGATCATCGCGAATAACACATGTAGCCAACGGATCGTAGCGCCCAGGGACGCAACAGATTATACTTAGGTGCTCTCCTATAATATAACGCAAAATTGTGTGTGCGCCGAGACGCTCATATCAACTATACATATATAGTCACTATACCATATATCGGCTTATAGTAGTACATCCGCGTGTCAATTATTAGAGATGAGCAATGCGCGTAACGCAAAAGTATACGCCGATTCCTTATGCGATTCTCTTTGCTTTGCAGGGAGAGCCTTGTCGAGGCTGAATCACAAAAGGAAGAAGCTGATTGTACGATAGTACGATTGTAGAAAGAGAAAGAAAGGGAAAAAAGTACTGAGAATTCACGGAATCCGATTCTTTTCTATAATTTTCTTCTTTTACCGCCTCCCCCATTACCTTGCAGAGATCGAAGATACAGCGGTCTACTCGCGCGGAATCAAACGTCGTTTAAAACTCGCGCGGACGAGTTTTAAGCTCTTTGTGAGGAAATGCATATCATCGCTTGTTCCGTTATTTATACGTATTTGCAATGAGATTGCTATAATTTGAACTTTGGAATAATACAAATTCGTTTGAATGATTTTACTCACATTACAAATTTATTGCAGATGCTCTTTCCCAATCTCTATCTCCGTACAACGAACTATAATATATAACTAACCGATTGATCACTATCATACAAACGCGCACACACGTCAGAATGTAAATGGGCAAAATCCAAAACAGTCAATAACACTTTGTAGCTCTAAAAGTCTGCGAAAGCTCGCCACTTATCCAGCACAACCATACAACAGTCCAGCACACGTCTGCGCCAGAGCGGATGACGCGGTTCGGGCACAAGGGAGATCGACGGCTTTAAAATTAGAAAACTAAGTCAGTGGCCGTGAGTGTTTTCGTATTCCCTCGACGCGGCGGCGCGCGGTATAGCGGCAACGGCGCAGCTATATGCATAACATACACGCACACACTCACACACGCGATCCGATCTTTGCGCGCACGTGGACTTGAATTATTTCCCCGTATAAATCTATGTTCTACGGATATAATACATCTGTGACGCGATCGCTAGGATTCAATAGAGGCGTTTTGCTATTCGTTGTTGGAGATATTGCGTGGAATGTTTTTAGAAAGTGTGCAGTACACACACACGCCGGAAAGTAAAGCCTGATTTTTCTTCTTTTAATATATATTTGGTTTGTAATTTGTTTGTGGCCGAAATGCTTGACAAATTTAATTTTTTATTCTCAGCGAAGCTAGTTGTAGAAATTATTTCTCAAACGTGACGTTGTTTGATACTTAGTCAATTTTTTTTTAATTAACTGAATTAACTAAGGCAAATTTCCATGATCGTACAGGTTGTAATTATGGCAGGATGAAAATATCGTAATTCTATGTCCACGTGTAAAATGAGTGCGAAGGTACTTTTCAAGGCCGAAGATTGTGTGCAAAGCTAAATCCTTGAATGGTCGCAGAGCGCGAGTGATTGGAAAATTGAGATTCGCGCGCCGTCAAATTTTCATTCGAACAGTCTGCGATGTATTCGTGTTCGCAAATCAGTGGATATAATGTATCTACGGACTGAAATTGCGCAATGACGCAGTAAAATAATCTTGAATTAATGGAATTTTCGTTAATTTACATGAAAAGCTGATTTATAATATGATTCGTTATAAATTATTGTGTACACTTACCTCATTCTCCTCGATCACGTATACATTTATGGATTATTAATCAACCGACGTGCTTTTGGTTATAGGAATCATGCCAAGGATTATTAAAAGAATATATAATAACAAATGGAAGGGGTTACAAATTGTGAAAACTTAATTAGACAACGACAAAATGCACCATTTTATATGTGGTGTTTGGTTAAACATCACGCATTTATTGAATTAAAAATCGTAAAAAAGAAAACAGAACCATGGACAAATAATCTAATAGACTATTAACGAAACAAAAAAAAATACAATTTTAACTAAGAATAGTAGGAAAAACGTATAGTAATAAGTTTAAACATAGGAATATATCTAATTTTTCTCTTTCTGCACTGCGAAAATTTAATATTGTGTATGTGTGTGACTTTAGATCCTTAATATTCGTTTTAAACTTGGAGATTGTTTGAGATCTACTAGTTAAAGTTATTTGTGTCACGTGCGAAAACACGCTTATGGATCGATATTGCAATAAAAACCACAAAAATGGCCCACGATAAAAAAAAATTGACTAATATATAGTAGCTGCAAGGCAAACTTATAGAGTCGCACGCCAACGAAATTTGTTAATCTATTAACAAAAAAGAACATTTGCGCTGCATTCACATTTATAAGAACCTCACCCATTGTTTTTTTTTTTTTTTTATAAAATACAGCAGTTTATTAATAATAGTGAATCATTTATCCATTCGCAGATTCATAATTCTCAGCTTAAATATACATTTATCATATCCTCACTCCATGTCTTACTGTTTATTTATATATATACGACTTCAATCCGAAGTTTTCGCCGAGTTTCCCTTATATCGTAAAGGACATTTGCTTCGTTTATTTCCGCTTGTTTCATAAATTCATATTTATATATATATTTATATCTGTGTGACTTATTTTCAATATATAATATTTAATCTTTTTCACATGATCGTAGATGAATGAAGTCTGTAGCTATATTACAATCTATTTTTCAAACTTTTTACAAATATGTGTCACGTTCATGCTAGTGGTCTTTATTTTGATGGTAAAACGTAACAAAGAATCTAATCGATTGATCCTTTGCCAATTATATATATATATATATATATATATATATATATATATATATATATATATATATATATATATATATATATATATATAATATATATATATATATATATATATATATATATATATATATATATATATATATATATATATATATATATATATCCCTATCGCATCGTTACTAAGAATTCATTACATAGTCGACAAACTGTTTAATTTAACTAATGAAATCTCTCTTTACGTTTAATTGAACTCGTTGAAAAGTAATAGTTTACTGGAAAATCGTATAAACATCGTAAATTGGTGCATGACTCATGTGAGGTGCGCATTGGCATTATTTATGACTTACGTGTACCAAAGAATTATGAACGTTCGAATTTTGCATCTAAACTGTAAGTATCAAGATAAATTCATTTCAACTTTCAACAAATTTTCAACTCTCTACCTACTACGTACAAAATATAATCGTTCTAACTTCATGCAGAAATAAAATAGAATTTTTTACATTATCATAAGTAAGCTAGCATTTTAAGAACATTAAATTATTTGTAAACTTAGCTTTTACCTACTCTAAGTACATAATATCAACTCGAAATCTTCCTAAGGTCTGATTTAGGTTTCATTAGTTAAATTAAACCCTAGCTCAATGTAAAGTGCGAGGGAAGGTTTCTAAAATTGCCACAAGGCACAAGCCTACTTACAAAAAAAAACGATGTTAACTAACAAGAAAAGACTACTCATATACTTTGTGTATCATTGATGCGTCACGATGCACAAAAATCGCTTATCTCTTGTTTAGAAATTATATGTAATAGTGTATATGTAAAAGTCTCGGTATATCTTGATCGACGAGAGTTGCATATCCGCCAAATAAATAATAATTACACTATGGTACTTATATGTGTGTGTGTATGTGTATGTGTATATATATATATATATATATATATATATATATATATATATATATAAACTCTTGTTCATATAGTCTTTTTCGTATATATACCCGTTTGCAAACTGTCACTATGAGAACCGATTACCGCTGCACTCGCGGACGTTTTCTTAGAGCGAATCACACGCGAACACGCCTTCGTTTTTCTTTCTTTGCATCTTGCATTTATATATTGATCCTGCCATGCAATTCTTCATCTTCTCTTACCTCTTCATCGTTTCCTAGGTATAGGAGAACTTAATTTTACCATTTGTACTATACATTCAACGAATATGCATCGGCGAAGAACATTATAGCTGCTACGTAAGAAACTGCCGTTTAATGACTTAATCTCCATTCGAACTTGCTGGAATCGCCGACGTCGGGCTTTAGACCATTTACACGAGCAATTTGATTGCGAGCTCTGATTATGCTAGTTGAAATCGAAACGCTACTTTTTGTTCTTAAGAGGATGTGCAAATATTTGACCGAGCTATTTTAAAATCTTTAAATTTTTTGTACAGACGTGTCTAATTACTACACAGCGAAAGCCTAGTTTTCAATCTTGCCATTAGAATGTTGTAAATATTACACAGGATCAGCAGATTTTTTTAAAACTGTGATATAACGCGCATTTGAATGTCAAGTGGATCTACTTTTCTATGCAACTCGGTCGGTAAAGTGACATTTCCACATCGCCTTAATAGGCTCTTTGAACATCACCGAGTACCTGTATTATTGATATCTCGGTTATTGCAATTACTTAGCAAAAATGACTTTTGCAAAATTATAAGATAAATTTTAAACATTAAGTAGAAATAAAAATCTAACAAAATGCTCGTAGTGTTTCACTTCTAATCATAGCCAGTACAATTTGAGTCAATAAAATTAAAAAAAAAATTGTTTGAGACAATTTTACCTTGTAAAAAATAAAGAGCCGCTCCAAAAAAACTACATAACCAAGAGCCTTGCGGACGTGCATCGCGACTATATGGACAGAGTCTCTTTAATGAGCTTCTTCATAGTGTTGCCCATGGTGGTGACAGATGGCCCAGAGGTTGTAAAGTTCAGCTTGAATAGATACGGCTGAATATCGGGATACGACGTATCGAAGATCAAATCAAGCTCGGCTTGATTCGGCATCTTAGGCAGGTAGTCGTGTCGGTTCATTACCTCCGTGATGTAGAGAATCTTGTCGGTGAGAAGGTCACCGACCTTCTCGCGGCAGATCTGTCTCTCGTGTTCCGTGGCGAGTTTGATGAGCTCGAGCCTGACGGTCCAAACCTCCCAGGGTATGCATTCGGTGGCGAAGGGCCAGCGATTCTTCTTCTTTTGGAAGAACTCGAGGGATATCTGTCCGGAACCGGGGCTGCCGTTCGAGCGCAGCGCCTCTGAGAAGCCCGAGATCTCGCGCTTCAGTGTCTGGTCGAGGTGGGCCGACGAGCAGCAGACATAGGTGAAATCGATGAAGTCGCAGTCGACGTCCTGGTAGCCAACCGTTCCGACTGAATAGCTGCCCTCCTGCTTGTATTTGAACTTGCCAAGACTTCGGTGGAAGAGCACGCTGTGGAAGATGCTCGCCACTGCCTCATCGACTTGGCGACCCTCCATGCTCAGCTCAAACAGCTGCGTGCGTGCGTTCATGATGACGGACTTCTAAAATATGCGAAATGTACATGAGTTCTTTGTATTCCCAGAAGGATAAAGAAATTTTTCGAGATTTACTTTACTCTACTTTGATATGTCTCTTTTTAAAATTAAGATGATTCCTTAATAGCAGTGTTAACAATAAAAATGAATTTGACCACTTGACAGTGTAATCGTTAAAAAACACTGCAGATGTTACAATCTCTTACTATATTCGTATACCCAATGTGCAATAACAATTTCAAGCTCTATTTATTTTTATCACACATTTGTGAAATAAGCCATGACGAAATGTGAACTTGTATGACTTTTAAAAGAGCTTCAAAAGAACCTTTGTCTAGCTAAATTTTAGAACCAGCTTTAAATAATACAAACTACATTATCCACTAGAACTTACAAATTTACAAGTAAAACTTTGACTCTGCACGATTGTCACGTACCTGTGAATATAGTCTGAGATATCTTTCACGTAAATGCAAAACCTATGTACAACAATGAAAGAAATTGCTACAACGGCAACAACGAAAGCACTGTACAGATGAATTTGACTGTCACCTCGAGTGAGCCTGATCGAACAACCTCGATGAAAAGTAAACACAGTTGGACGGTCAGTGCCTTATATGCACTGCATGCACAAGGACAACGACCAACAAGCCTTGACTCATCGCTTCTTACCTAACCTCAAATCAGTGCGTCTCTGGCGAAGAAACAATGCATGCCAAGTCTATCGACGGAAGCACATTAGTCATCCTTGTTCCAGTGCATCAGCTCCAGTGTCGACCTTTGCGCAGGTTCTCTCTCAAAATCAACAACTCCAGTTCGCTCTCCGTCTCTAGACGACTGTGGAAAAAAGCAGACAACCTAGTCAGCATCAAAACACATGCATATTTTACTCTGCACGCTGCTACTATATTGCTGACTATTTACGTAACTATTATAACCCCCAAACGTCAGAAAATTTCTTTCAACTCCCGACGCGCTTACCTCGGAAAAGCGCAGCGTGTATCGATGCGTATATCTATCTTCTCTAAGCCTTGGCGTCTTCCTCGTTGTTTTCCATGGCGGAGTTTAAGAGTATTAAAGGGACGACGCCAACAACTATACTACTCGCACTTCCGTGTCCTCGTTCTGCGCGACGACGCTGCGTTTGTAAATGCACTCTCTTGGCGTTGTTATTATTATGGTCGTGGCGACTGCTGACGAGTGACGAGCTGTCTCGCAGCAGCGCGACGTCGCATTCTCTTTCTCTCTCTTTTTCGAGAAGACTGTCTACTACTGTACACTCTAGTCTGGGGTATATATAGTATTGGTGCTGACGATGCGCTCGGTATAAACAGGAGCAGCTGGTGTGTTCGCCTACAGTCTACACTACTGCTGAGCTGATGCGCATGACGCTGTGAGCACGCGCCGTTTTACCCCCACCCAAGCCACATCGGCGTGACCAATTTTTGCTCTCTATACCTATATACATATAGTTATTATAGGATGACGATGAAGCAGTGCATTCTGCGCATGTGCTTTTCGTTGTTATTATTGCACTATTTCGGTAGGCTACGTAACTACCGCCGACAGCGCCAATTTTTGCGGACAAATTTGGCAAAACTAAAGTCCTAAACAAACTTTTTTTGACAAATACAAAAAAATAATATAACTTTAAAGTAACAAATTATTTGATATGTAACGTAATAACCAAAATAAAGGAGATTCATACAAAATTTTGCTTAAAATCATAGAAATATTAATTGTAGGACCCTTGTTTTGTCACGTCTAGATGGCATTTGCGTTGCGCGCCCAGAGGTAGTTACGTAGCGTATAGTAGGCCCTTTCGCGTGTTTTCTTCTTGTTTCTGTTAATTCCAATGGAGTTTGAGCTGACTGAATTTTATATATAAGTTAAAAAATAAAATGACCAAAAATAACTGGGCATTTTTATTTTAAATTTTGTGATTCAGGCAGCGCATAATGTATAATTTTGAAATAGGTACGTCATTCGCAGTCTGTAAGTCTTTATCGCGTTTTAGAAATAATTGGAGCAACTACGATTGTCGATCGAAAAGTATTCGAAAAACTGGAGCAACAAAAACACATTAATTCTAGAACGTTATACGACGCGCAGACAACTAAAACTAAGAAATAACAAAATGAGTCAAGATAATTCTATCAAATCTCTGTCGCCTCTCTTATCGAGTGTTATATTGAATTCGCTGTTTCAACTTTTTCAGAGGAAATTATATGAATAAATCTACAGTGTTTACGTTAAAAAAAAACAATATCAACTTTATAGCATAAAATTGGTGATGACTTAATGTTTACAATTCCTAAAGCATGGTAAAAGAAATAATCATCGTCTTTTAATAAAATACAACAAAATTACAAAATAACAGTTTAAAATTCGCGGCTAAAGCGCCATCTACAAAAAAAAATGTCGCTTCAATCAACGACGCGATTGGTGATTGGTCGGTCATTCCTATAACGTACGTCTGTAACGTTCAAATTTCGAACAGTCCGCCGGCGTTGTGTCGCGAGTGTCGCGACTGCAGCAGCGTTATGGGATATGTCAACAACTTTCTACACCAGATCGAGGCATGATGGCGAGTGTCCGTTAAAACTGTGCTGAAAAGTCGTGTGTTTTCGGGAACGGATCCTGGAATCAGTGCCGTGAGCAGCATTTTCTGATAGCCGAGAGTTCAGACCAAAATCCAGGAAAATGAAGTCTGCGTAAGTTTCTTTCGCTGGTATAGCGTGATTAACCTACTTGTAATTTTTGGCGCTCAAAAGGAGACGCCTCCACTTGTTGCTAATATTAAAGCTGATCCTTTTTCATGATTTTATCCATTAATGTTCTGGATATTACTACTTTTCGTGTAATTTTATTTTCTAGATATTATTTTAGTTTGGTTATAATGTTTTAGCTCAATTTTTCATTCAATTCCTTAGCTTTTCATAGGCTTAGTTTATTTAGGCTTCTATAAATATTCTTACTATTTTTCTTTTTTTCTGACATGATGAAATTATTTTTAAAGACGCAAGCAAGCACCTTCATCGGCACGCAAGCCGCCTCGACCAAAGCACAGCAACAACATGGCATCAAGAGACCCAGTGCAAGTATTTTGTCGACTGAGGCCCATGCAGTTTCCCAGTGATATATCGTGCATGAAGATCTTGTCGGATACAACCATTGTCATAACACCACCAGAATCTGCTATGAACTTCAGGAATGGAGCTCAGAAGGAAATTCAGACTACCTTCACTCGTGTGTTCACAGAAAATATTTCTCAGAGGGAAGTTTTCCAAGTAGTTTCTTTACCTCTAGTGGAAAATTTGATACATGGGAAGAATGGTTTGTTGTTCACTTATGGTGTGACAGGCAGTGGAAAGACATTTACTATGACAGGAGAGCCAAATGACAGTGGTGTTATGCCAAGATGCTTGGATGTGATTTTCAACAGTATATCTAATTACCAAGCTAAAAAATTTATCTTTAAGCCTGACAAACTTAATGGTTTTGATGTACAAAGTGATACTGATGCTATGCTTGATAGACAGAATGAGCTTCATGCTGGTATCACGACGCCACGTAATCCAAAGACACCTAGGGCGTGAGTATTATAAATTGAATATTTAATCAAGTTCTTAGATAGTACAACTTAAGTTAATGTGAATTATTATTTTCTAGTCGAAAAACAGTAGCAGAAAGCGATAGTGATAGTAACCCAATAATCACCAGAGAAGTAGATGACTCCAGAACAGTTTCTGTTGATCCAGACTATGTGTATGCTGTTTTTGTCACTTATGTGGAAATTTACAATAACAGTGTTTATGATCTTCTTGAAGAAGATGAAGTTAGAGCAAAGTAAGCATCATTGTCTTATTAACTTTGTTTATCAAATAGTTCTTGTCCTTGTAACATATGCTTTTTTTTGTTATAGAACTCTACAAAGTAAGATTATTCGTGAAGACGGAAATAAAAATATGTACGTACATGCCGTCACTGAAATAGAAGTAAAAAGTTCAGATGAAGCTTTTGAAGTTTTTCAACGTGGACAACGCAGACGACGTGTCGCTCACACGGCTCTTAATGCAGAATCTAGTAGATCTCATAGTGTTTTTACTATACGTCTTGTGCAGGTAAAAATCAATATGCTTCAGATAAACAACATGAAACCAATTACTGTTTCATACTTTCGATTTTTTAATGTTATGAATGAAAATTGAAATTCGATTCTTAATAGGCACCACTAGACAGCGAGGGTGAATCCGTGATTCAAGACAAGCGAGTTGTATGCGTGAGCCAGCTATCACTGGTTGACTTGGCAGGCAGTGAGCGCACGAACCGCACGAAGAACACAGGCCAACGTCTGCGTGAGGCAGGCAACATCAACAACTCTCTCATGACACTACGATCCTGTATGGAGACACTCCGGGAGAACCAGAACCAGGGCACAAACAAAATGGTGCCTTACCGGGATTCCAAACTCACGCATTTGTTCAAGAATTATTTTGATGGAGAGGGACAGGTTCGGATGATAGTTTGCGTTAATCCACGAGCTGATGACTACGACGAAACTATTGTAAGTGATGATTCTTTTATATTTTACACTGTATTTTAATAATACTATATGTGGTAACCATTTAAAATTTTTCTGAATACAGCAAGTGATGAAATTCGCCGAGATGACCCAAGAAGTGCAGGTGGCTAGGCCTACTGTGACAAAATTGGATCTTGGTTTCACGCCCGGTAGACGGCAGGCCAACAAGGTAAGCGTCAACGAAACAAAATGATAGAAAAGATAGAATAGAGGAGTTTTGAATTTTCATTTGGTTTCAGATTTTCAAAGAAGCTCGGAGCAGATTGGAAAAAGAAGGCCGTACAGAAGCTGCAGATTTGGAAGTCGATATTGGTTTAGTTTACAGGCAAGTACTTGTAGAGAAATAAGAACATTGTCAAACTATTCTCAGTTGTTTTTACAATAATATAATTTACTTTATTCAGCCTTGGCGGACCATTCCCAGAACTGGAAATCACAAGCCCACACAACGATCAAATAATCGTAACTTTGATGAACTTTTTGGAGCAGAGAATAAATAAAAGGAATTTACTGCGCGCTGATCTAGAACAGAAACGTAAGTTCTTATAACAGTCTTAAATCATCCGATTGAAAGTGCAAATATTTCAATTGCTTTACTTAGAAATTTTTACATCTTTTTCAGAAAACGACTTTAGAAAAATGTTGTTAAACATGGAACAAGAAAATATGAATCTCAAAGTTGAAAACGCAACTTTAAAGGCCTCTGGGGCACAGCAAAAGAAAAAGGTATCTGCATTAGAAGGTCATTTGTGTAAAACAGAAGCTCAAATCGATAGTTTATTACGAAAACTCAACACAGCAAATGATACTATTAGAACTCTTCAACAAGAGGTACTTAAAAAATTAATGTATTATTAAGATGTATTAAATTTACTGGTATCGACACTAGATACTTACTTAAACCAATTTTTAGTTAAAAGATCGAGACTTGGCGTTGAATCAGCGAATGATCGACAAACAGAGAGTGAAACAGAAGTACACATCCAAAATGCAACACGAAACCGATAAAATGAATCGGGAACTTGAAATGAAACTGAAAGCTCAGCGCGAACATCTTCAGAATCAAATGAAGGATAAAGAGGACAAACTTCGTCTTGTCAAACAAATTCTTGTAGACGACAATGGCACTATTCCTGTGCTAAAAGACTCGGACGATGACGCAGGCCAGCAGCAACAGATGGTCACAAAGACACCAGGTCGACCGGATATGCGATCGCGCAGGGATCGTGTAGGAGTCTCAAATCCTCGCTACAGGCGTTCTCAAAGTGCTGACCGATGGGTCGACCATAGACCTGAAAATCTTGCGCCTCTTGGAACAGTTTTACAACCACTTATGAGGCGACGAAGAAGTATCACAAAACTTACAAGCCCTAAGGAGATAACCGATGGAGCTTCGAGATATTGCCTTACGGCGCAGAATCAAGACTCCGAGGGTGAACTTGAAACAAAGCTTTACAAAGTGAGTGTAAATTGCTTCTGAAAATTTATTTGGTTTCATGTTTACTTTGGTTATTTAAAATAAATGACGAAATCAAAGATATATTTTGTTAAATTGTAAGTTTAACGAAATTTTTTTTAATTTCCAAAGGCTGACATACTGCCGACCAGTGGTGGTGGAGCCCAGGTCGTATTTAATGACATTGAGTGTCTCAAGCAGATGTCGCCCACCGGTCAGCGCAAGCGAAGCTGTCCGCCACCTGATAAACCAGATGGTAATCATGTCAGCGCGAATTATATAAATCACTGCGCGAATCAAGAGATGACATCCAAAAGACCTAGAAAATGATCGGTAAATCATCGTAGTATGTACCAAAATGACGCATTTTGAATATTTATTGATTGAAATTGCACTCGAAGGGAGTGAATATTTATATATACTTTTTTCCACCAAGTAATTTTTGAATTACGAAAATTACTCACTTAGGACTGTAGTATTATTTTAATTTATACGATACGTATATAGTTTAATAATGAGGAAGAAGTATGAATTAACAACGTTTGAATTTAATTTTTATCCTCAGGACATATTTTAAATTTGTAATAAAGTATGTATTTACACACGTATTTTATGATCTGAGAAATGTTGAAATATAGTTTTTATACATTATTGAGGTACTTAATTGTTATATATCCTATATGAAATGAAATTAATGGTAAGGTATTATGAAATAATGACTACAGAATTAATACTTGCAATAAACTTTATTCTAAATCGTATGTGAGCTTATGATTTTTACGTCTAAAATAATCCTTATTTATTTGTAGTACGTTATAAAAAAAATTGTATTTTTACATGTGTGCGACTTTCAAATTTAATGTATCAAATTTACAGTTTTTATAATCATTAAGCTTATAACAAATAATTTTAAAGCTACGTCATTAGTTCTTAATTTTTTCGAAGTGCAGCAACATGTGAGTCGTTTTTAATAGATCATATAAAAATATCACAATAGCGACACATGATGTTCAGGTACATCATTGTTTTGAACAGTATTTTAGTTGTCATTTGCTTGAATACTTTGTATATTTTTACAAAATCCATCTAAAATAGTCTAGGCACCATTTTTAACTGCTAACCGTTTGCTTATTCTTCAGTTAATAGTATTTTTCATGAAATATTATGTCATTTGACTGGCAGAGTTTGAATACTATCAAAAACGTCAGTCTTACATTTTGAAAAAAAAAAAAATTAATACATTAACAAGAGGACGTGAAAAATAGCGATAGCATAATCTAGAATATATATATATATATATATATATATAACTGCTTTACTTAACTACTAAGGAAGTTAGATAGACTCTAGAATATATGTTTCAATAGAGTATGCAGCTATATAAACAGTGATGAATTTCTTAAAATGACTTATTACTTATACATACATTTACAAAAGATTAATTTTAATTGATTCAGATCCTCTTTAAAAATTTGCAATATACGGCAGCTTAGTTTTCAGTTCTGGCAAGCAAACAATTTTCAATTTTTTTGAAGTTTTTGAAAATGCCAACGTCTTGCAATATTTCATTCAACAACCGCATTAAAAATAAATTTAAAAAATAAATAAATTTCTAACATTTGACAGTTATTATAAAAAATCGTATATCATGCATAATCAACTGATGTTACTGTCATCTGCAAAGTTAATTTAGAATTGAATCACAACCTCGCGTTAATCCAGTTAAATAACAGTTCTCTCAATCATTCTTTCACACTCAAAATAGTAACACTTAAGATCCTTTAATCAGCAGCAGAAGTGCGGCTTCTCATCAATGCCGTGCGCGATACTCTGGTTTACCAGGACTTCTTCACTCAGCGGCACAGCCGAATGGCTCAGTCCCGAGCTATTGGAATCGTAGACTTTTAAGCTCGTGAGCAGATCCCTATCACCGTTAGAGAGCTTCACTAAGCCAAGTGCCGCTGTAAGAAAGGCTTGGTCTACGCCTTCATCAGTCAGGGCTGAGATCTCGTGATAAGTAGCACCTATAGATTCAGCATATTTTCGACACTCCTCTGAGTCGACCTTGCGCTTCTCGCTAAGATCGACCTTGTTGCCAACGAGAATCAAAACCATGGGCTCCTCGACGTTGCGCTGGAGCTCTGTTACCCACGACTTGATCGCCGTAAAGCTGTTGTACTGCGTTATGTCAAAGACCAGAAATGCTGCATTCGCGTTTCTGTAGTACATCGGCGCCATCGACCGAAATCGCTCTTGACCCGCTGTGTCCCACACCTAAAAGGAAATTGATCTTTTATCGGCATAGGTGTGTGTTGATTCTTTATCATTTTTAAGAATAAGATTTGATGAAATCGATTGCGCCTAATGACGTCAATTCGCACGTCAATGTTTTGATCATGATAAAGAAAATATGTCTCAAGTTATTTTTAACATGTTTTGTGCAGATAAGAATCAATAATGATTTCAACATCAGGTAATGGCTTCATAAACTTTTAAGTATACTGCAATCCATTAGTTGCATCAATGAATTTGTTATTGTGAGTATTGAAATTGATTTACTGAACAAAAGTGAGTGCTCTTACTTGAAATTTGATTCTGACATCTTCCAAATTTATTTTACAGGTAAAAAATGAAGCACCGATTGTTGGATTGTTTTGATGATTGAAGGCATTATTTATATATCTATTAATCAGGCTAGTCTTCCCAACACCTGTAAAAAGAAAATCATTATTATATGACTACATTATGTAAATCACAATTCCAAATATTTATAATAATCCACAAAGTCAAGTATTATTTTTATTACATAAAAGACTTGCTTACTTATGGCCAGCGAATGCGCACTCAATAATCAAATTTCATAAAAAACGAAGGTTGATTAATTAATCAGTCAAGATTACTGTTATATAAATAGTCTTAGTGCATGCATACTCCCAACTCCAAGATAACAGCTTACGAAAGTTAGGAAACTTTCATTTGCATTTAATAACAATTCATTCTCTCTATTACATAAAAGCATCTCTATATATTACAAAGCTAAGGCAATGTTTATCAGTCAGTGATACGAGACTGCGTTCTTCCTTTTGCATCCCTAAGTCCAGTGATTACTCATGAATAATTTAAAAATAGTCAAAGGATTCCCCGACATTCCAACGATATTACATTTGATACATACGAGTCAGCATAGAAGTGATAAGCACATGCATATATGATAACTTTTTGAATTGAAAGGAACCATGTCAACAAAATCATACTAGAAATTAGTAATAAACATCATAATTCAGTGTCAAATACGATCGAAGAAATTTCATTTAACATTTATTACATAATTATTCAAACCAAAACGATTTTCCACTTCAACCCAACAATGCGACCTCTAAGTACTGAAAAGCATGAAGAAGCACATGTCTTTCTGCAATAAACGTATGATCTCATTCTATAGTCACCTCACAAAGCAGCTCGGACTTACAGAAAGTCGTGACTAATAAGTAAATAACGACGATAAAACCAGTGCGAATAACAACAAACGAATTGCGCTTCTGCACGTTACATTCAAAAGTGTACACATAGAGACGTAATCTTACCTTGAGAACCGAGAAGAACGACTTTTCCCTCGACGGTTTTCATCGTCGTCTGTGTTAAACCACATCGAGCGAGAGGATAAACACCGAGTATTATCTGCGACTGTCGCCTCCTGCTTTCTTAGAGAGTATATAAGATAGGCGATTGTTATGTTTGTTCTTTTTTCGAGTTTCGCTTTTCGGATCTCTATTGCTGTGCACGACGAGCTCCAACAATGAGCGGCGACATTGTACTGCGTGTGTTGACTGTTATTATGTTGTATGTTCGCGATTTTTTCTTCGATGATCGCGCGTCGCTCGCTCAATAAGGCAGATTTCGCAGTGTCGATCAGTGATTTTTCGCTTATCGAATTGTGACGATTCGGGAGAGATGGCGTTGCAGTGATTTCGTAGTGGCGGTTGATTTTGAAACGATTACGGTATATTATTTGAAATGGTCGATATTACAAAGAATCGCAGAGCTGGACTCCGAATTTGTAAATCAGATCGTGATAGTAGACTTGACCGGGACGTAGAATGGGACATGGAAACTTTGCCTGTAATGATACATTTTTAGGCAAATTATAAGTTACAAATGATATAACGTGTATATATACTTACGACGTTCACAGCGTTAGGATAATTCTGTGGTTGCAGTCCAAACGCGCAGAATCTCTTGTATTCGGCTCCGGCCTTTCCTGGCAGGAACTGCAGCTTGTTCTTCTCCGAAACGTGACTTTCGGCATTACTACTTTCAGTTTCACAGTCGCAAGGATCAGCACAATCGACGACTTGATCGTCGCAGGGAAAGATAGTGGCCGGAGTGTAAGGTGGCAATCTACTGGCTGTGTAGAATTGTACGCCTGGTTGATCGGAATAGATCTCGAGAAACCTGGATTATAACAGTTTTGGTATAGCATTTAAAAATAATATTTTACTAAAATCGTTTGAGAATGGTTCAATGCCTTCCAGTTTTTGGGTGCAGGGCTCTAGCGACGAAAGAAACTTCCGGTTGCGAGTTTCGAAGAACGCAGAAGTTATGATCGAAGCCTTTGCCCAATGTAGCCTAACATGGAATGAATATTATTGTATCCGTGAATATGACATACACTAATCAAGCAAATTGTTGATTTACCTTGTCTACAGATTCACCTATCGTTTTTGCTATCCTAAGATCCATAGTCGTACCGCCAACACCTCGTATTGCACCCGTTGGAACCGGATCTTCGAATTCGGAGACAGTCCAGCGATCGCAGTTTAACGTGATCTTATGAGACCTCAACTCCTCTTCACCCGCGTCCTTCAAATATTCGACTCAATCTTAATTTTAATGTACTTTAATTAAAATTCTCTAAATATTTAAATGTCGCATACGTGTCCAGCAAGATTGAAGAGAGAACCATGCGACAGGTTGACAAGCGTTGGTTTCGACGTGCTCGCGCGAATACCGATCGTCAACCGATTGTCATCCGTCAGTTTGAACTTGGCCGTGACCAAAACCGCTCCAGGATAACCCTCGTCTCCATCGGCGCTCAAATAGCTCATTATCACAGAACAACCGTCCTCCAGGTGCGATTCCCAGATTCGACGACCAAATCCGTTCGTCTGAGGAAAAGAAATCAGATTGCTTGATTCGATCTTTTAACTCGATGGCTCAAGATGATGGGTCTCTTTAAAAAAAAGCGAAATTTTTGCGATCGAACTTTCCTCGTAATTAGAGCGAATCAGATAGGCTGCATTTTTACACCCCAAGCAGAATAATTAAAGTAGATCATTTCGACGCGTTAAAGAGAGACCACAAACCTCCTTGAACTTTCTTATCTCAATTGGTCGATTCATGCGAAAAAAAACTTGGAAAACGCGTGGAACTCGAGTTTCCTCCTTGTGGTTACTTAACAATCAATCGGATTTCTCGCGCGATCGTGAATTTTTTCGAAACTATATTTGCGTTCTGACACGCACTTTTACAAACATGCTAATAACGTCCCGCACATATTGCGTGTGCGTAGCTTATATAATATACCCAGCTTAAACGATTCCTTACAAGCTCGAGACAAGGAAAATTACTTGGCAGTTAATTAGTTGCTGCTTCGACGAGCTGGACAAAAAATGTTCGTTCTTTTTTGCGGCGAATATAGGCTTGCTATGAAAATTAAGAGCCACCGAGTCAAAGTGCGGATCGATATGCGCGGACGAAATTTCTTTTTGTTCCCTTACTCCGCCATGCAAGTGATGTCTGTCCATCTCGTTTCTCGTCAAGAAATAATCAGTATCCTTTATCTTGAAAGACCCGTCCATAATTCGGTTTGCGCATCGGCCGAGGATACATCCGATGTAAGAATTGAGACTTGGATCTAAGTAACCTAAACAAAAATTAAATGTGCGTTCAGAGAAATATTATTATAAAATCGAATTTTCCGAAGTTAATATCAACTAACTCTCGAGATCGTCGAAGCCAAGAACGACATCGGCTGTATCTCCGTACTTATCAGGACACTTGATTGACACGATCGTCGCCCCCCAGGTTATGACCTTGACCTCCATCCGATTAGCGTTGCACATCGTGTAGGACTTGATCTTGATTGACTCGTTCTCTTTGCCCGTACTATGGTCGCCTTCACCGCAGGACGACAGGACGGATTCGACATTTTCTAACTCGTCGTTGGGATTGTCTTCGAGATCGTATTTCAAAAATGATAATGATTTATAATTTTTAGATGGCCTCGAGATTTTCATACCTGCGCAAACTTCGCCAAAAATGCCTTCGACTATGCTTACGTTGTTGCACTTGCAATTTCGACTAGTCGTCATGTCCTTTACTCTTGACTGTATTTACTTATTATCCGATGACTTGTTGGTTAGATGGTTTTATTTTTATAATTGCAGCATAGGTATAATAAATTGACAGGCGATAGTTGTATGTTTGATCTAAAATTATACCAGTTAATGTGATTATTATAGATGAGCTGTATAGTAATTAATGACCAACGACAGTTTCATGCGTTATTTGAAATTGTTTATTAATAACCGGTAGCCTACAAGTCGCTATGTAATATTACAATTAATTGTTATATATACTATTTATAATTTTTTGTTTTTATAATTATTATTTTTTATTTATACTTTAATGTACAATACTTGGAAAAATACACGAATTTTCAGTGCAGGTCAGACAGCGAATTACACTTTCCGCTTTTTTTTCATATATTTCGCTTTTCTCTAAACGCGTGTACTATATATAATCAAACGTCGATAAAATGTCTATGCTGCTGTCCATGTATAGCTAAACAAGAAACCAAAGACTTGGAGTTATCGTCTTTACAAACATGCATTTCTCTCTCGCGTCTATTTTAGTCGATTGAAAGTTCTGTTTAGTCTCTGTCACACTTTAGTTTTTTCACATACTATTGATATAAGTTCAAAGGTTCGGGAAAACACTTTCTCGTAAATCCTAGTATGGGTGTGAGTTAATATTCATACAAAGACAAGACAAATATACAGATTTTTTGCGTTTTAAAAAATTCCCGTTTGAACTACCAAAAACATAGATTATTATAGCAATGCTTGCATCTCAAATTATAAAAAATTTCACATAATCATATATTTGACACGTTCTCGTATTCGTTATAAATTGAATAATCATGCTTTTTCACCTGACTCGAAGTAAGACACTGACATATTCCTGCATTGTATTCTACATTTTCACTTAACTCATCGTCTTCACTTTTATTAAATCTCTCAAATGTTTCATTAATAAGGCGAACATACCAAAGCAGTCACGTTTTTCCTCAGAGTACACGTATATATGCAGAGAACACATTGCATTATTTTTCTTTTTCAGCAGCTTATACGATATAAATAAATACAACATCCTAAAGCCCTAATGAGTCGTTAAAATTTATTTCCTTTGCCTCTTCTTTTATTATCTTTTTTTTTATTTTTTTCTCTCTCCATTATACTTATACTCGTTTGCTTATACACATTTATACGTCTCTCTTTCTCTTTCTAAAAGGATCATGCTTGGTACGAAAGATCCATTCACATTTATATGCTTGAGGATCCTACGGTTTTACTTGCTATAATATTTATAGAACTATTTTTTCACCATTCATATCATGTATATACTGAGCAGATTTTGTTTTTCTTTTTTTTTTGCGACTGAAGTTCTAAATATGTTGGGTATCGGCACGGAAAATTTTTAGTTTCAATGAAACTATAATATTGTTCTAATCGTATGATCGTTGACTAAAAATTGTAGAAAAAATTGAAAATTACGAAATTTATGGGTAAACTTTCATGTTTATCTTCACATTTTCTTAGTTTCAACTTTACGTTATATTCGGTAGTGTGATAGTAAAGTTTCGTCATTTGTAATTAATATGATTTGCAACTATTAATATTATACAATCGATACGCCCGTCGATGCTTTGTCAATAATTTTTAAATACGTGCATCTCTTTTTAATGTTCAGGAAATTATACTTTACCGATATAATTAATCAATTTGAATTCTAATAAGATGTTTAAAGATAAATTGAGTCTATATTTAGCTTCATAATTGATAAGAAATTATCAACATAAAATTCATCGCTAACGCTTCTTAAATTTGAAAAATCGCATTTATCTAAAAGAAAAACAGCCCGAACTTCCTTACGTACATAGCAGGGCTTATCTCGATTTTTAAAATTTTTTACAATTTAATATTGCCGATAACTTGCTAAGTATGTCATCTTATCCTCTTCATTACTCAATAAACCGCATTTGTATATCGCATTTACAAAAAGAAATCCTTTAACCGTAGCTTAATTATCGAATTTTTTCATCGGGCTCCAATAACGCAATAATTAATCATCTTGGTCGTGTTGTATTGTACGAGATTTACAAATCGTGATTAGCGTATCCAAGGCTGATATGAGTCAGCTTTATTAATTTTTTATTTAATCTTTTTCTCGTCGCCCTGACTATATACGCACAATTGTATAATTCATAATATACTTCGTTACGTATAATGCCAACGTATAAATAATCACCGCATTGATATTTTTTATTTATCTTTTATTTAGAAATATATACGTTAATGTAAACGGTCAAAGTTTGAAATTATATATAATCATATATACTTTATTTTGTAATAAAAACTCCCGATGGTGGTCGATCTCTTTTGCGCATATCATTTGAGTATACCTTTTCCATTAATAATTGTTATATTTAGAGTAAACACTTCATACTAAAACCCGAGTTATATCGTATATGTTGATGATTTAATTAGTTGAACGTATTAAAATGCGAAGTATATAACATGTATATATAATTATACATAATTTTATGTAAAAAATTAAAAGAAATGCATGATGTACGAATTGAAAGACTCGTCGAACTGAATTAATGAAAAGTTACACTTAATCTATTAATCAAACGTATGTTGTTTGCAATGCAATAAAAAAAAATAAATATAGCTTAGACTAGCACTGTTGGCGACTGCGCGCTATATTACACGGAATCAATCGATCAATCAATTAATTACAGCTGCCGAGTATTCACTCGCAAAATTATAATATAATATTATTATCAACAATTCGTTATATAATTGCTAATATATTTATGCATCTAATTTTATTATGCATACCCTACAAATTAAAATGAAAAGTACTTTTCACGAATCGTCTTGGAAGCATTTTTTTTTAAATTATCTTATTTACTCCGCCTCTTTTTCTGCTTTATTTCTCTTATTCTCTCGCGTCACTCAACGTTTTTAAGTACGTGTTTATTAGCACCGCAGTTTCTCTTCCATTTCATCAGGGACCAGGAGAAGCAAGTCTTGTAAAACCTTCCTTACTTTATGCTTTGGAAACGAGTTCGAATGAGTTAGTCGTCGAGACCATTAGTCTCAGACCCGCTTCTCCATCCTGCTCGAACGTTTACAAAATTATTCGCATTACACAATCCTTATGTTATCCGGGAGAAAAGCTATCAAACAAGAAAATACGTCTTTGGCATCGATTGTATTCACATTTGTTGTCGAAAAATAATCTGAAGTTAAATTATAGGCAAGACTTTCAAACAAACAAAGAATTTTTAGTATAACAATTTAGAATTTCATGACAGTATTTTTTATTGAGGATAGCTTTTTTCGCAGTCGCTGGCTTAGAGAGTAAATTACAATTAATCGACTTAATTTCGAATTAAATCATAACAAATAAGCTTTGTCAACTAACCGTACAATTTATTCGCGTATTTCGTACGATCTTTATCACGTATAATAATCAATTACCTAAGCGCAAATGCGATGTATATACGCTCGTCTTAATAATGCGATCGATATATAATCATATAAAATGACAAAAAATTGCATATATGCCAATATAAATTCTATATTTTTCAGAAGTTTCAAACATTTGCTTGATTTGAATATATAATTGTTAATACTTATAGATCATTATAAATTAATTTTTATAATTGTTTTAATTTTTATTGCAATAATAATATTCATCATTGTTTGTATTCTAATATTAATAATTTTTCATTTCATATATTTTTATTGCACTATAATTAATCGAAATAAAAACTAATAATAGTATATTTCTAATTTTAATCATTTAATCGCATCCTATATAATAATTATATTATTGTTTCTCCCCACTGAGTATCTTAAAAATCTTAAATATCATTAAAATTATTGAATATCATTCACAAGTAAACATTCTATAAAGAAAACTGCTTGAAACCTCTGAAAAGACTGACTGGCTTCCAGAATAGTCATAACTTTCATATTATATACACGCGATTTCGCGATGTAGCCTACAATACTGATGATAGCAGAAATCCAGATTTGAATCTGCAAATACATTTCTTTGTCGGTAAGCTATAAGAATTAAATGAAACTCAGGTATATGACACAAATAAAGTGTAATTTATAATGAGCTGAATTTAAAAAGTTGATGAAAACGTTTAACGTTATCAAGACAAACAATTACATGGACGTTCGGCAAAACGTTATACTAGGGAAACATGCTCAACTATACAGTATGAGTAACGGAAACACAGACTAAGGGTCGTGATAAAAGTATAAAACGTATTCAGTAAAAAAAGTTTTTGATTCGTTAAATAATAAAAACAAGTACGCATCGTTGTGCGACTACATTTTGATTGTTTTCTAAATGCACGAAGCAAAATCATAAATATACCTAAGGATTCCGTAAATACGTGTATATGGCAAATTGGAGGAATGTGAGGACTCGACGATATTTCTACGCTTCGATCAAATCGGGATCTTCGCTTTATAACGTGTGTATTTACAAATACCGATTTCTATATGCGTCACTAAAGTGATAACTGTCAAACTGCTCTCAGTACTTAGCTATACTAATAAAACCATGAGCATACACGCAATCCATACTTCAATATTGTATATCAACTTTTCTTCCGGATTGTACTAAATACTGATTGAGAAAGAACTCGCCGTCTTGATGAAAACATGATCGGCGCATGCACGATTCACACAAAAGAACAGTCACCGCGGGACCTGCAAAACAATGTACAAAGTCTCTATCTCTATCATATAGGGTTTTGAAAAACATTTCGCAAATCTGATACTTTTCCACCAAGCCAAAGCGCGCTCGCATTTAAATATTTTAAACTTCGCAGCGTCTTCAATTATTCGCTGTACAATGCACATTTTAAATATATTACAATAAAAAAAAAGTACGCGTTCGCGTTCTGTCCGAATTCGAAGCAATAAAAATTTCTCGACAAGATTCGAGAGCAATTCTTTCCACGGGGGAATGTCGTCTGTTCCTCTCGGGCATAGTGCGCGAGCAAACGTCACCACAAGTCAATTCACTCGATTCGGAATGTAACGGATGCAAAAGGGAGAAAACAGTCCATCGATGCCTAAAGCTCGTAGTCGTCGCTTGGATTGCCAATAAAATTCACTTTGATTACAATGGGAATAATGCGCCTGCCGCGTCGCAATATTCAAAACATTAAGAGCTAGGCAATATGCTCATATAACTTTGTGAACTAAAAATCCTCGCAATAAAGCAAGTTTTTCCGGAGCATATACTAACCATTATATACTGGAATGTTATGAATCGTTGCGTTCCTCGCTAGGATTCGGGTCGTGTGATTAAAATGAGTCTAGTCCGCGATGGCTTAATTCGACGCGTTCAAATCCATCGCAGAAGGCAGTGAGTTTGCAGAGTGCTCGATAGAACGTGAATAGCGCATTAAACTCTCCGCACCTCCACGTCCCCTCGAAGCAAGAAAATCTCGCGACGAATCGCACGTCATCAGCGTATAACATCGTCTTAGATCAGCCAGTGCTATGATAAGAACTCGCGTTCTAGTTCGGTGATGCTGGGTTTACGATTCCGGCTGATACGACGACTGCCCTGAAGCGGGCTCGTGATCTCCGGCGTCTGGGGATGAGGTACGAAGACTTCTCGGTCGAAGGTTACCGGGGAAAAGCGCACTCGGCCCAACGAAATCTGACTGTCCTTTGCTGATACGTAACTCGAATCCTCCGAGGTTAGCGAATCCGGGGGCGTTGGGTTTGTTGGTGTACCTGTGCATAGGAACATTTTGCTTGAGCTTCTGATCGAAACTCGATTTCACCGACTGAGTCGATCACACTATGTATGTTATTTGTATTTTTATAGTAGAAGTATTCGCAAAAACATTCTTTTCTTAAAATACAAAAGTATAATTTTAAACAATATAACCGCTAATATGACTCACCAGAGCCGGAATTGTTTTTACTGGTGCTTTTATTCGGCGAGCTGTAGGCGTAGTTGGATCTCTTAAGACTCGAACGCAGTCTCGAGACGACTTCCAGATTGCTCGGTCGGTCAGCCGAATTTGGATTTGAATCTTGGGAATTTTGGCGCGTCAGATACTGCATGCCGTAATCGTGATTGACCAAACTGCCGCTTCCGTAACTTCCCGTTAAGCCGGGCATCACAGCTGCGTTTGAGTGTGTACGATAATACCCCTGAATAAGCGGAACATTTGCGTTGAGTATATATTTTTTTCCGGTTTGTCTGGCGTATATAAGCTATCAATCACATGGATTTTTATAGACTCGATATCGCTATTTTAGCTTCGACATCGTTTCGCTATTCATCTACGCTGCTTTTACGCTGTGTTGTCATCAAAATAATTAATTGTCAATAAGCAACATAAAATACTACTATTTACCAAGGAATGACCGGGCGAGTAAAGCGACGAATAGTCTCCTTCGTCTTCGAGCCGAAAGGTAGGATTGATATTGCTCTGGGACGAGGTGCTGGTGCTGGAGACGTTCGACGAGGTTCGATGGTGTGTGTACGGTGGAAAACGATTCACCACACGAGCCGGACTATTCACGCTACTTGGATTGTCATAGGCGTGAGGAAACTCCGTACACTCGAGCATTCGATCACTGAAAAAAAAACGTCGAGCTTATACTCGCTAGACTATAATTCAACAAGTAATATTTTTAAAAGATTCACTATATTGTGATTTCTTGACGATAATGTATTTTTTGAAATGATAGCGATTGTATATGTTTGATGAATCCATCAAAATCGAGTATTCATCAAAACTATACTCACTGATAATCGACTGGCGGTAAGTAAGCCGATTCGACAGGCCTAAAGTACTCGTCGGCGGTGAGCATAGAGTAAACAGGTGGTCCAAAATCGGGTAACGGAGCCCTGTAAGCCGGTGGCATTCGCTCGATCCTGGGCATCTCGGGCGAGTAGGCATCCTCGCTGTTGCTTGTCACTGAGTTCTTACGCCTGGGCGAAGGTGTCGGTACGTTGGAACCACCGCCGCCAACGACGGATGCAATGTGTTGCGGTGAATCCGTGAAACGCAAAGGCTTATCCACCAGAAGACCCGAGGCTGGTAACACCGACGGAATGCCGCCCATACTGCTGAGAAACGGCCTATGAGATAAAAGAAAATATTTAAAATCTAGGTCATTTGTTGTTCAAATAATGGTAATCAGTTTTGCTCGTTTTATTTTGTCTCTGAATTTAAATATTATTCTTATGGATTATACACAATAAACTAGCATTTTTATTGCCGCGAATCAATAAATCTTCATGAAATCTATATACTTGGTATGCAAATAATTGACGCCTTGTTATGCAAGCGCACATGATCCACTGAATATTTGAATTCTGTAATATCATTATGCGTGATAGAAAAATACAAACGCATCGAATGTAAAAAACTCCACTTGTTTAAAGTAGAACAAAAAATAACAGATCGACTGTGTGTTTTTTTTTTTTAAAACGCAGCAATTCCGTCTGTTCATTTTATACATGCATTAAGAATAAAATAGAATTTTTTAATGTAATACATGATAATTGAAGAAACAAAAGATTTACACCCAAAGGCAAACATTTAGAAATCATTTTAAGAAGCCACACGTTTCTTAAGGCATTAAGAGGTTATTTTAAAAAAAAGGAGCGGATAATCAGTTAACATGGTATTCGTCATAGTTAACATTTATTATGCAACAAGAAATCTTGACAATGACCTAGAGCTATTACTTACTAGAGCTATAAAATAAATGAAATTGATCGTATTGTTATCGGTCATTTTTAACCAACAAAGAAACGAAGATAAGCAAGTTCTTAATAGTGCAATACAGTACTATCTATAATGAAATTCTGATATAAATCGGTAAAAACGTCCTTCAACTTTTTTACAATTGCGTAACGCTAGCCGATTATTGTGAAAAAAGATATTATCTAAGTTGACTCGTGCAAGAAGGAGCTAGTCACATTTTAACTAAAACAGTTTGAAACAAATTATCTAAGTCAGTTTATCGTTGGATTTTGTTGGGGTATTAACAAACTGTTTATAACGGGATTAAGTGTTTCAATGAGTATTTGATCGAATGCTTCAATTTAATTGCCATATCACATTCTAATGAATCAAAGTGCGTAAACATCGTGGAATCAAACAAATACGAACCCTTACGTAAATTAATAATTTACTCAAGGTACAATATGATACGGATTTTTGTGTTACTATTGCTGTTGACTTTGATTGCTTGTCACATATTCACGCGTTACACCAGAAAAGGGAGGCTTCTAAATATTATACCAGGACCAGCTCCGCTTCCAATTATTGGTAACTTGCTTCAGTTTGCTGTGACATCTGCACGTAAGTTTGTATCACTTTGTATCAACATAGTTTGAAGATTGGTTTAAGAATAGATTAAGTTGATAAGAACAAAAAGATTATTATAATTACAAAATCTATAATCTTTGATATTTGTTTAAACTTGTATAGATGACTTGTGGAAAATTGCGCGTAAATATTCTACTGATTATTATCCAATCACAAGATTTTGGACTACCGGTTTATGTGTAGTGAGCGTTCGTCATCCAGATGATCTAGAGGTGAATAATACAAAACAATGTATAATATGTTTGTAACTATGATTTCACTCTTGCGTGGCCCTTTCGCATTCTCGCCATGTGCGCAAACGTTACAAATGAAAAAGAATTTTCAGAGTACATCAAAATTTAGTAATTTTAATTTTTTATTAGATACTATTAAACAGTCAAAAAACCATAACTAAAGGTTATATTTACAATTATCTCCATTCCTGGTTGAAAAGTGGACTGCTGACAAGTACAGGTTTGTTAAAAATAAATCATTAATATGTTTCCGCATTTAACTGAAACGTAGTGTGTAAATTAAATATGCGCGCATAATCAATTAAATCAATTATATTATAAGATATCAGATTTTTCTCTTAAAAAATAATGCTCATATAAGTAATAGTAAACATAATAATATATCTTTAAGGAGATAAATGGCGTCAAAGAAGAAAATTGTTAACACCAGCTTTTCATTTCAACATTTTAAAAGAGTATTTGGGTCCGATGAACGAAGAAGGGTTAAGATGCGTTGATGATCTTAAAAACGATGGTGAAAGTACAATAAAAGATCTCGTGGAGTTTCTCTCAGAATCTACATTAAATGTTATATGTGGTACAGTCCAATACTTGATTGATTTTCTGTAATTAATATAAGGTATATGATTATACTAGCTAATATTTTTTACAGAATCAACAATGGGAGTTTCATTAAATCGTATTGAAACGGGATTAACAACGAGATATAAGAAAGCAATCCATGAAATGGGATACATTGTTTCTTTCAGGTGATGTTCATGACCTTAAGAAGTTAGATTATAATCATAATTTATTACATAAATGTATACTTTATGTTATTTTTATATTTATTCGAAAAATCAGGCTTTGCCGGCCGTATATATTTGATTGGATTATGAACCTTCCATGGAAATTTGGAAACTTACAACGAAAGTCTCTAAAAATACTTCATCATTTTACTAATAAAGTAAGTTTTTGCAATATTTATTGAATTTGCCACATGGGTTTACATTAATTTACTTTTCAATATAATAATTCTATATATGATGAGTTTAGTTTATTCAAGAAAAGAAGATATTTAATGAAGAATCTAAAGGAAACTATTCAGATGTTACACAACATTCTGAAGACAATGGTGAGCATTCAGGTAAGACATTTGAAACACAACCGAAATAATAATATGGTGTAATAAAATTATATTACATCTAAAAATATTTACAGGATCTAAAAAAAGATTAGCTTTCTTAGATCTTTTATTAACAGCGAAGAAAAACAATATGATTGACGATGAAGGTATTCAAGAAGAGGTTGATACATTTACATTTGAAGTAAATACCCCATATAATATAGTGTTCTGTCTGAATATTTTTTATTTAGTGTAATTAACTAAAACATGATCACTTAAATAGGGGCATGACACTACCGCAATGGCTTTGACTTTTACTTTGATGCTACTTGCTGAAAATAAAGAAGCACAGGTATACTTAAAAGTTTTTTCGAAAGCATTAGTCTTGTGATAAGCCAAAAATTAAAATTAAATTGTATTGCAGGAAAAAGCAAGAGCCGAAGCAAAAGAAGTATTAGACTGCAGTCACGGAAAATTGGATGTGTCAGATGTTCAAAAATTGAATTATTTAGATCGGTGCATTAAAGAATCTTTGAGATTATATCCTCCCGTCTCCACTATTATGCGATACTCAGCAGATGAACTACAATTAAGTAAATAATTCTTCTAAGAAACGATAATAAATTTTGTTGTTAAAAGCATGTATTAAAACTACCTATGATCTTTTTAGAAAACGCATTGGTGCCCGCTGATACACATATAGTAGTGAATTTCTTTGACACACATAGAGATCCAAATTTTTGGCCAGAACCTAATAAATTTGATCCTGACAGATTTCTTCCTGAAAGAAGCGTTGGCCGACATCCATACGCTTTCGTCCCTTTCAGCGCAGGATCTCGGAATTGTATCGGTAAATATAAGTTTTGAAATTCAAATTTGATTCAACATTTGAGTTTACAATGCATGGAGGTCGTAATAATTTATTTCCACAGGTCAGAAATTTGCCATGATGGAAATGAAGATATTAATTGCTCGAATTTTATACGACTTTCGCTTAGAACCAACTGAACATCTTGCTGATGGATACGCGGATATTCCTTTGCTTGCAGATATTGTGATTCGACCACTTAATAAAATCTTCACGCGATTTATCAAATTATAAAAAAAATGTCATCACACATATAGGTTAGGTAGGCCAAATCTGCAAATAGGTAACTTGATACTGTCAAAAGATAGTTTTTCGTCACTTTATGTAATTATTTAATAAATTGTATTAATTATCTATTTAACATTTATACTGCATAATACTGTAATTAGAAAATACTTTGTATTATTATATAATGCGTCAATGACAGTGTAATTATTATATAGTGTATAGTACGAATTTGCTGATGTGGATACCGTAATATTTGCATGAATTGTAATGAATTCAGTAAAATGTGTTCGTGTGTATGTAGTGTGCATACAAATATTGTTATTGTAACCTGATGGAAGATATTAAATTATTTTTAAAAATCTTTTGTGCAAATCATTTGTAATACATTTTTTTATAGCACTGCGTGACATGAATCCGCATTTATGTCACGCCTATCCGTGGCATAAGTAGCGTGCTAACCTCGCGGTGCAAAAAAGGACTGCTAATGCCACGGATAGGCGTGACAGTGAATTTATGCTAATTAGTGTTATAAAATATCATACGATACACGCGTCATAAGTCGATCTTCATGGCAAGGCGTTAACCGCACTCGCTACGCTTAACGCCGCCTTATGCCACTAGTATTGTAATGTACTATCCTATTATTATTTTTTTTTTTTCAATTTTGATAAAATATACAGGTGTTACGCGAGCATAGGCAGCATTCGTGAAAAACTCTTTGGTGGTGAGAAGTTGAAATTAAACTATAAGATTTGAAACACCAATTGTCTTGCTTGTGGACCGTGATAACTTAGACCATGTAATATATGAATTCTTAACGATGTAAATATGCGGATTTAAAAAATAAAAATGTTTGTAAGTTTTATCCAACACTCCAAAGATTCATCAAATTTTAACGGAGCCTTTTTAAAGTAATATATACTGACACAATATTTTAGAAAGTTGATTAAATCTTTACACGATTTATTAAATTATGAAGAAAATAATAGAGAAAATTTTAATTTTGATCTTAACAACTTTTTTATAATGATATTATTATTTCATTAATAATTTTAATGCACAACATGTTTTTAAAATTGAGACATACATTTTTTAGAAAATAATCCAAATGAGTTTTAGACAGTGTGTCTGAACTAGATTACAACTTCTTCAAATCTTCTATAATTATGTTCTTGCTTTCACCTACGTCGAAAAGCATTTTAACGGCCTTGAAATGTTTTCGCTGATTGCTCCTCTCGACTAAGACGACAGTTAAAAAATGTCAAGTTGTCTTTTGTTTTGGTTGTACTAATGCAAATGCTGTTATACAAATATTTTTCTGTAATTCATTTGAATACCAATATTTATAAGAATTATTTAGATACGTAATGTTACACATAAATTGTATAATAAGTTAGTAAATAATTAGTCGCTAAAATTGTTTCTCTGTGGTACCTAAAACTTTATTAGTTAAAATGGTTCTAATAATGAGTTTGACAACGATAGAATTTATTTAACACTATTAACAGAAATGCCATTTGTAAATTTGAGCTTTTTACTATTTATGTAATTCATAAAAATTCGAATGCAAATTAGACTTTCCCAGAGATGAGGCTGAGATGAAGGCTACTATAAAAACAAAGTAGCGGGATTTTGCAGGCTCAGTTGTTTTGTAGTTACTTCGAGGATTACATCAACAAGCTTTTAAGGCCAATACGAAATTGAATTATTTATCAATAATAAAGATTAACGTGTGCCTTACGTTATTCAAATAGTTTTTAAATAAACTATGGTGATGTATTTACTGTTTATACTTTTCTTGGGCCCATTGTTATTTCACATTATAACTAGAACCAATAGAAGAGCCCGAATTTTGAAAAAAATTCCTGGGTTAAAACCTTATCCATTTGTGGGAAATTTGTTAACATTCAACGTTAACTGCCTAAGTAATACATTTGAAATGCACAATCATCAGAAGCTCGTAATAGTAAGATCAATAAAATTATGCCTTATATATTTTTGAATTTTAGATAAATTTTGGGAATTGGGTCGCCAATTTTCAAATGAATACTACCCGATAACACGATTTTGGCTATTTAAAACTGCAGTGATCAGTGTTCGACACCCAGATGATTTAGAGGTAATTATAAAAAGTATACATGCAGTATTACAAACTGTTTTATTGTGCATCAATAAATATAAACTGATCCGAGTATCGTTTGTTAACTTTATATAGATTATTTTCACGAGTCAAAAATTCATTGATAAAGGTTATATATACGATTACCTTCACCCATGGCTTAAAACGGGTTTACTAACTAGTACAAGTAATAAAAAACATGCATTTTTAAAAAAAACGTTTGACTTTTCCGCATGATTTAAATACCTAACGAGATTTTTCATCCAGCTAATAAATGGCGGCAGAGAAGAAAAATTTTGACACCAGCTTTCCACTTTAGTATTTTAAAAAAATATCTTGAAAATATGAATGAAGAAGGTAAAAAAATTGTAAATGAACTCAAAAATGAAGGTCAGATAATTGAAAAAAGTTTAATGCCATTTTGTTCAAGCTGCACCTTGAATATTATTTGCGGTAAATAATTCATTGATTAAAAACTTTAATATCCTTATATTACGATAATGCTACTTTAAATAAAGCTTTATTTTCAGAATCAGCCCTAGGAGTTTCTTTAGATTCCTTAGATGGCAAAATAGTTAACAAGTATAAAAATGCAGTTCACGATATAGGAAATGTTGTTCTTTATAGGCAAATATAATATCACAATATAATTTTTGTTTGCCATAATTTCTATTATAAATTGTGCTATTGTTTTAAAATTTAGAATGCCCAGGCCATTTTTGACCAACTGGATGATGAATTTTGTTTGGAAAATGGGCAGTGTTCAGAGAAATGCTGTTCGAGTTCTTCATAGGTTTACTGATGAGGTATTGTATAATATACGTATGTAGATAATGCTCCAAGGGAGTAAAAGAGGAAGCCAGTCCATAGCATGAGTTTATTGCCACTTCAGCCGAAGGCGAGGGTGTCAAACACGTGATTTGTGGTGGCCTTCTTTTTCCCGTGGCACAGACTCTATTATTTACCACATCAAGCATAGAATGTGCACTTTAGCGCTCGCTAGAATGGGCTAAAGTACGAACTTTATGCGAAAAGAAAATGTATTAAACTTTAATTGTATGTGTGATTCATTTTTAACAGATAATAAAGGAAAGAAAGACCTATCACAAAAGAATGAATAATAAATATTTAAAGGAATACGCGGACAATATTAAACAGAATAGATCTTATGAAAAGGATATAAGTATTAATATGAAACTTTTCCCTTTATTGTCGTTAATCGAGACAACTTTCTTTATTCCTTTTTTTGTGATTTTCAGATCAAAAAAAGAAGTATGCTATGCTTGATTTATTATTAGCCGCTGAGTATAATGGCCTTATAGACTACAATGGCATAAAAGAAGAAGTCGATACATTTACTTTCGAAGTGAGTAAAATGAAATTTAATTTTAATCAAATGAATGTCTGATTCAGATTATTATTAAGGGTTTATTACAGGCCCATGACACAACTGGTATGGCTATGGCATTTGCATTAATGCTACTAGCTGAAAATCATGAAGCGCAAGTAATGTTAAATATATTATATATGTGTAGCAAAAAACTGCTTTTTAAAAATAACTACAAAATTTGTTTTTTTTAGAATAAAGCTAGAGTCGAAATAATTGAAGTACTTGATAGACATAATGGAGAAATGGAATTGACAAATCTTCAAGAAATGAATTATTTGGATAGATGTATAAAAGAGGCCCTTAGACTTTTTCCTCCTGTCGCAACGGTAATGCGATATACTGCAGAAGAAGTACAACTAAGTACAATCAGATTTTATTTAGTATAATATTTATTATAAAATCTTATTGTTATAAATTTCACTAAAATGACTTTTTTTTAAGAAAATGCACTAGTTCCTGCTGATTCACATATCATGATACACCTGTATGATACGCATAGGGATCCTAACTTTTGGGCAGAACCTGAAAAGTTTGATCCTGATAGATTTCTTCCTGAAAGGAGTATTAATCGGCATCCTTTCGCATATTTGCCTTTTAGTGCAGGACCTCGTAATTGTATTGGTAATAAATAGCAAACAATTATTTTGAAATGTATACCTAACCGTATATTAATTTTTATATTTTCAGGACAAAAATTTGCAATGATAGAGCTGAAGTCATTAATTAGTTTGATTCTATATGATTTTTATCTTGAGCCCATCGATCGTCTAGACGATATGAAATTAATTGCAGACATCATTTTACGCCCACTGAATCCAATACGCATTAAATTAATAAGAATAAAAAAGTGAAGAAATTTTGTTTTATCAAAATATTTCGAGAAAAATTTATTATCTGAAAACTTTAGTATTATAAAATCAAAATTGCGATTTACTAATATGAAGTATCTTCTGCTTTTAAAAATAAAATATGTTATATACAGTATGCCCTAAACACTCTGCGTTTATCCCTGGATATGGATATCCTATGAATGATACAAGAAGAGGAGAGTTTACGATATTATGTATAATTTAAAAAATATATAATAAAATTTGTTTCATTTAAATTGTATCACAGAATAATTCATGAAATATTCTGGTACATGTTAACTGTATTAATATTTTTTGCAACACTGCACCTGCACGGAAAGTATACATTCTCTTCAATAGTAATATTAAAACAATCACATTTAAACCGTTTATTGTTTTCAAAGTACATTCACCATGGGCAATATTATTACCTGTCATTCAGATGACTAGTATAATTATATTCAACTTGAAATTGGCGCTTATAAATAACGCTTTCAGATGCGTATCCTTACATTATTCATGTAAGTTATAATGAATAAATCATAAGGTTGCTTACCTTCTATTAAGTCCTAAATACTCAAGTCTACTTAGCTTTTTGCATACAAAAAAATCACCGGCAAAGAAGGAAATAAGTAACCCGATTGCAGCTTTTTATTTTTTTGTAAATTATACTTTAATGTGGCAGGCGAAAAAAGAAGATTATCCATGTTGGATCTTTTGTTAGCCGCTCAACAAAATTGATTAATAGACGATGATGGGATCAAAGAAGAAGTAGATACATTTTTCTTTGAAGTAAGTGTATGGATGATGTTAAAACGATTACTACAGAATAAAAAAGATCATCCCTTATTGTGATATTTTAACAGGGACACGATACAACTGGAATGGCTATGACATATTTATTAATCTTACTCGCGGAAAATAAAGAAGCTCAGGTAAAAAATATTGGAATAACCCGTCTAGATAATATTTACTCTCTAAATCTGAAAGAGTGAAAAATCACTCATTTCGAGTCAAAATTTAGTCACTCTTTGCAAAAGAGCAGGACCTCGAAATTGTATTGGTAATTATGCATTTCGCATACGCATCATCACACTACTTGAAGAAGACACGAGAGCTAATAGGTGACTAATCTTTATCCTCAAAACTTTTTTGAGAGATGTTTTCTTTACAAATCTAAAATATTTTTAAGAGCAATGTTCCATGAGATTCAGTAACCGAGTTGTATATACATATATTACGTTAAGGACGTTTATAGATATACTCTGCATATAACAATAATCAAACAAGGAACCCTGGTAAAAAATTGAGCAGCGAAACTAGTGAGCAGACTAGTGACTGGCCAGTGCTACTGGCCAGTACGAAGTACATGTCACTGGCTAAGAACTACCAAGTATAATTTATACAAATCTATTATACGAATAAACAGGTATAATAAGAGCAATCAAAACATATTTAATAACGATAATTATTTTTAATTAAAAATCTACTTAAATCTACCGTTTACTCAAATAATTGTGATAATTTTTCAAATGTACGTGTTAAAGAGGCAAAAAGTAACAATCTAACCTAGTATGCTACTAGGTACAGGCTGTCTGCTCATATCTTACTTAACTCATATAGCAGCACAATCAGTACCTGACCATACACACATACATATAAGAGTATATACCACATATAGTATTCAGGTTGTATATGTTGTCTGCTATGCTATACAGCAGAATGACAGATAACACCACACACAGTTCTCACATTCTCAGTCAATGTTAAAAATGATATGGTATACACTGACTCAATCATTGTTGATTAAGTGTAAATTATAAAAATGTGTCATCTATGTGCCCAAAGTCACCAATGATGAGGTCTGAAAGTGAATTGCACAGATTTTTATCTCATCAGTATGCGAGCCAGTTACTGTGAATGTCCAAATCTGTCATTATCATGCTAAATTCATGATATTAAAGTTGGATGTCTGTTCTGTTATGTGAAGACTTGTAAATTATTTAAAAACTGACTGCCATGTCAGTTTTTACTTAACCATCTTGGTTCGGCTTTTGATCTTGAACCCTATGGCTTTGGTGGCAAAATATACAGGTGGGTCTATATACATGAAAGACGAATTCATATCAGCTAGAATGAATTTAACTAAATATATTATTTCAACATGCCAATACAAATTAAGATGCAAATTTGTAGTCCTCCAGGTATGATAGTTTACAAATGAGAGCAAAATCAAATTTTTATTGGTTTCGATTACTTGTTTCACAGTTTTAATTTTGCTCTTATTTGAAAACTATCATACCTAGAGCATTGAAATTTTGCAACTTAATTTGTATTGACATGTTCAAACAGTATATTGAGTTGAATTCATTCTAGCTGATATGAATTCGACTTTCATGTATGAGCCCACCTGTATTTTTTGACGCCGAAGCGATAAGATTCAAGGTGAAAAGCCGAACCAAGACTGTTAAGTGAAAACTGAGATGACAGGCTGTTTCTAAATAATTTAACAAGTCTTATTGCAAAAGAACAGACATCGAACTTCAATATCATGGATTTAGCATGATAATGATAGTACTTGGATATTGACAGAAACTGGCTCGTATACTGATGAGGTTGAAATATCTGTTCAAACCTCATCATTGGTGACTGAGCACATCGATGACACTTTTTACACAGTACTTGCACTTACACAACACAAAGTCAGTCAGTACCGCATACTTGTACATTTCCAATGCTAAAAATAGTAAGAAACGCACAATTGTCATTAGTTATAATTTCAAGTCTGATTCCCCAGTCCTTGGCCAGTGACTGTGTCAAAAATCTAACGAAATAGGCACAGCGACTGGCGAGTCACTGCTGAACGCACTGGCCAGTTCAATCTGAACTGGGCAGTGACTGCTAATAAACTGTTGAACATTTCTACCAGGGAAATATGTAAATTATAAAGCTCGCAGTACAGAAATCACAAAGATATCTTAATTCTGTATCAAAAGAAGCTCTCAAAAATGTTGAGGCAGTTTGATGCATAGAGGCGTTGGTGTTCTCTTGTGAGGTAATAAAAATGAATATAAATTCATAGCATTCGCAAAAGTTTGATTGCTCAGCTACTTTATGACTTTTAGTTAGATCCCGTTGATCGATTAGCTGATATGTGAAACATAGCTGATATAGTAATACGCACACTAAAGCCATTTCGCATAAAACTAACTAAAATTAATAAAGATTAGAAATTAAGTTGAAACTAACCAAAGAAGACTAATAAAATAGTTTACGTGACAAACAAACTATTACAGTAAATATTTCTAAGTGTGTTTTATAATAAGAATTAAATGTGATATAATGATATTTCAATATATGCGATATCTGTACAGAGCGGCCTATTAATATAATTATAATAATCTTATAAATCCAAATTTATGAGCTGAAGATTGAGACCTCTTCTTGTAATCATATGCAAGTGGTGCGGCATATCTTATCAATTCATTGATTTACTGTGGAGTTACATCAACATTACACAACTGTTTATAATTAGGAAACTTTAATTCTTTTATTTTAATAATAAGTCCAACAATTAATTTCAATAAAATTATATTTGATTTTAAAAAATCGTATGATTTTAAGAGCCGTTTCTATGTGTAATGTAATCAAATACTCGCATCAATTTAAAACATGAAGCGATAAGCCCTAGATAGTTATAATGCATTCTTGCAAACCGAAAGTGATTAGGCACTTAGCAACTAGTTCGAAGAAAAATTATTATCGGATTTGAGAACAAATGCTAGTACAGTTTGCATTAGATCGCACGCACGTGAACATCTTTCGCATTCTATCATTCTAATGTGTTATTATTATTCAATATTATTAAATTATTATCAATATTATATAACAAATATAGCAAAAGCTTAGTTCAGTTTATTAAAAGTCACAGTGAATTGTATATATTATATTATAATCATGATATTCTATTTATCCTCTTTGCTTTTGGTTTTATGTATCTTTCATATAATTACTCGATATAATCGAAGAGGAAGATTGTTAAGTAAAATACCAGGCCCAACAGCTTATCCCATAGTAGGTAATCTGTTGATGTTTAACATGAGTAGCATGCGTAAGTATTTTTTAAATTTTATATTTCGACTTTGCTCTAAATTGTCCTGGATACAATAACAAACAAAATTTTAGTTAAAATGTTTTTGCTTGTTGTTCCAGATGATTTTTGGCAATTAGGTAGATTAACTATGAAAAAGTATTATCCAATTACAAGATTTTGGGGCCTTCATAGTGCGTTAATCTCCGTTGGTCATCCTGAAGATTTAGAGGTGAGAAATGCGATGGACTGTATTATTACATTATCAGATAAGAACTTATTAAGAAAGCATACAGAATGTATTTTTATTAAGTACATAGATTTTACTGAGCAGCCAAAAAGTCATTGAAAAAGGTTATGTGTATTGGTATCTGCAACCTTGGTTGCGAACTGGATTATTGACAAGCACAGATGACAAATGGCGCCAAAGGCGAAAAATTTTAACACCAGCATTTCATTTTAGTATTCTGCAAAAATACTTTGATATCACGAGTGAACAAGGAGAAAGATTTATCGAAGATTTGAAAGCAGAAGGCGACGAAACCATCAAGAGTTTAATGCCGTTATGTTCAAACTATACTTTAAATATTATCTGCGGTAAATATTAATACAATAATACATTTCATGCAAATTAGACTAATTAGCATTTTTCTAATAACTGTCAACAGAATCAATACTAGGTGTTGTATTGAATAAAATGAATGATCAAGAAGTAAAAAAATATAAGCAAGCTATTCTTGATGTAGGGTCTGTAGTGCTGTACAGGTAAATTAAATTGATTTTAATATATATATATATATATATATATATATATATATATATATATATATATATATATATAAATGAACAATTATAAAAATGAATATGACTAATATTGATTAATCCACAGAACCGTGCGACCATTCATAGCAAATTGGATGTTGCCTTTCGTGTGGAAAATTGGGCATATGCAAAGAAACGCGTTGAAAATTTTGCATGATTTTACTGACAAGGTAATAATAATTTTAAAAGCATAATTTCAAAACAAATTTTAAATTATCTTTGCTATAAAAGGTTTTAAAAGAAAGAAGAAAATACCATGAAAGCACTGGATACAGATACTTGAATGACGAGTACACTGGCGAAGTAAAATATGATTTGGGCATAGGTAAAAATAACTATTTTACCAGTACAGGATCATATACAAATAATGTCCTCCAGCAATCGAATTCGTAACAACTTATTGACAATAAATTAACTGTAGGTCGTAAAAGAAGATTAGCTATGCTAGATCTTCTACTTGCAGCTGAGAAAAATGGTTTAATTCAAGAAGATGGAATAAAAGAGGAAGTTGATACTTTTACTTTTGAGGTAAATATTTAATTATTAAAAGTATTGTATTGAACTATTTTTAAATTTACTATACTGGAATATGTAAAAATAATTTAGGGTCATGATACGTCATCCATGGCAATGACGTTTACACTAATGTTACTTGCCGAGAATAAAGAAGCACAGGTGAATATTTAACTCGCTATTATTTACTACACTCGTGACTTTAGATGCGTTAAGAAATTCACTTTGAAATATAATTTCTTAAGGATCTAGCTAGAGTGGAAGTAATTCGTGTATTAGACAAAAGTGGAGGTAAAATTGGAGTAACGGAGATTCAAGAATTACATTATCTCGAAAGGTGTCTGAAAGAATCGTTTCGCCTTTACCCACCTGTAGCAACCTTGATGAGATATGTTTCAGAGGAACTTGAATTAAGTGAGAGAACCAAAACCGATATTTTGGTTTAGTTCACGTACAAGTACAAAAAAAAATATTTTTTTGTTCCAGAGAATGCAACTGTACCGGCAGATTCACATGTTATGATTCATTTTTGGGACACTCATAGGGATGTCAATTTCTGGCCAGAACCCGACAAATTTGATCCTGACAGATTTCTACCAGAAAATGCAAAAAATCGACATCCTTATGCTTATGTACCCTTTAGTGCAGGACCTCGCAATTGTATCGGTAATTCAAATTACGCTTTTTTTCGCTAATAAATGTAAAATAGGGATTATAATTTTGCTTGTTATAGGTCAAAAATTTGCAATAATGGAGCTCAAGTCATTAATTGCTCGCATTTTGTATGATTTTTACTTAGAACCAGTTGATCGAACAACTGATATGAGATTGATTGCAGACATTATATTGCGACCATTAGATCCAGTTCATTTGAAGTTTATCAAAATAAATAAATGTTAATATTTACTGTAATTTTATACCTGACATATATCAGATTAAAGTTTAATGCTCAACACAATTTTGATATTTAACTATTAATTTATACAAATCAATTCTAAAACGATCAAAACTTATATACAAATAATTTATGTGAAAAAAGTCAAACTGACCTGTAATGCCTCGCCGGTCCGTGATAGGTATTGTGCGCGTAGCCACTGCTAGAGCTAAATTCGTATTCAGGTCCTAGGTATCCCGAATTCCTGTTGGATCCAGAGTCCCCGGTACCACCAGCTCCTTGCATCATCCACCATCTGGTAGGCTCATCCTCATGAAATTGGGCTATTCTAGGCGGTTGAAGTCGTGGATGAATCTGTGAGACATTCGACTGTCGCACATCAAAATCCATTGTTATGCTGGCCAGCATCGCGCCGATGTTGCAGATGACCAGCTCGATTATGCTCAGCTTTGGCTTTTTCACGTCACCGTTGTATAGCGTGGGCATTTGCATTGGCATCTGCATGATGTAGGTCCCTGTCAGGCCCGGCTTAACAGGATAATCCACTTGGGAAGTGAGCGAGGCACTGTTGTTACTTGAAGTTGTGGTTGACGCCCAGTCTGCAATGTTGACGCTGCCACCGCCACCGCCCGTCAATTGGTCACTCGCCAACAACGTGTAATCTGTGTGGATTTGGTTTTCATTCATCAGTTTTTAATTTCTTCGTACAACTATACTGGCTCTTTAGTTCTCCTTTCACAAAAATACATCATAAATGGCATTATTTTTTCTTTGACTATAAAATTCATCGAATCGTGTCATATAGTATATACTTTTTAAAACAAACATTTTTAATCTTTTCATCCATTTTTTATGACATGAAATTTTCAAGTTCTTATAGTGGCTCATAAAAATGAATATTATTTTAAAATGCAAAGAATCACAATTCTGTAATACGATTTCACCGTTTTAAAAACTCTCAAATAAGAGTATAATATTTTATTTTCCATTGTTTAATGTCCGTGCCTAATCTTAGTTTACCTTACCTTTTTTAGCGACAATTTGATGACTCTGGCACTTTGTAATTGTATTCGCAATCACACTATTCGAATAAATACTAAATCTATATCAATTACATGTAATATATGTATGTATGCATATAGACGCATGCGACATTCATCGAAAATGCTCGATATGTAACAAGAGAGACAGGGAAAAGAAATGTTATAAGTAGGGACGTTTTTAACGGCACAATCTCGACATAAGACAAAAGGAAAGAACTAGTTATTATATTTTGGTGGAGACGTTTTTCCGCATTATATGACTCATTTTGAAAAATTGTGTTAATCGTGGTTAAGAAACATATGATTTTTAAAAGCATTAGCTGATGTACCGACTGTGTTTTTCACACGAAAAATATGACAAAAATGCCGTTAATTAAAAAAACTTAAAAAAAAAAACAAATCAAAATTCTATAATTAAATATATTGCTGTTAACTATTGAACTATAAATATTTAACTTATTAAACAAAAATTTATCAAACGTGCGAAGAACACGTGATTAGCTTAATTTCAAATTGCGTGCATTTTTATTGTATACAAGGGTTTCAATATGAAGCATGCAGCATAAATAGTATAATAAAAATATATAAAGCTGTTACAGTAAGCATCATAGCAGATAGATTAGCAACTACAAAATCGTACATATATATATATATATATATATATATATATATATATATATATATATATATATATAATATTTATAACATACTGGAGGTGGGATAAATATAAAGGATTGCGGAACAAAAAAATGGAAACGAATGTTTTTGGATACTACGGATAAAACATGCTGGGAAATTTTTACGCTCAATGCTCATCTCCTTTTATTTCATTCATCATATTAATAAAAGTTTTAGTAATTTACACTGGCTAGTTGTTATCTTTAAATGCCAATGCTAATCAGTCAAATATATTTTTTTTAGTAAAATAAATGTTAGATCACAACAATGAAATAAATTCGATTATTTGCGCGATAAGCCGAGCGTAAAAATGAAAATAAAAGTAATCCAAAAAACAAAAAATAATTCGTATCCAACTCAAAAAATGATTTTTATTGAAAAATTTGTTTACTATTTCTAAATACAGTTGTGTGTGTATGTGCATATAGCAGTGGTGTAAAATAAAAACGATGACTCTACATAATACATAATTACTTTTGCATAAAAAAAAACATAGAGTAAGAAAATCTATTTTTCAGTGCTTGTTTCTTGACTGCACTTGCAGAATGTAATATAATGTAGAATGAGAACACTTCATGTACTATATTTTTTTACGTTTTAACGTTATTTCTTAGTAAGAAAACAATATTTTGGTTTTTAGACTCTTTCAGAGCAATACTTCGCGAATGGAAAAATGCACATTTACATAATATTGTTTGCTTTTTTCCTTGACAAATTTATAAATAATTTTTTATATGGTTTTTTATCAGAACATTTTTTTATATCCGGCGGGTTGAAAATTAGCATTGCTTTTTGTTAGAATGTTATGTATAATTGGACTTTTAACTGGAAAAAATAATAAAAGAACCAACACCAGATAGACCGCACTTGCATTTGACGTTATCATAATTATTATTATATTAATAATATTATTATTATCACTATGATTATAATTATTAATATTATTATGATTATTATAAATATCATTATTGTTACTATAATTATAAATATAATATAATAAATGATGTTATTATAACTGAATTGTTCAATTCTATTTTAGAAAGCATCTCGGTGGATGCAATAAAGATATAACTGATGAGAAAACTATTGATTTTATTTTATCAATTTGCTCGCAGAATCGAAAATAATAGTATAAAAAAGAAAATAAACGGGGCAAGTTTACAAATCTTGGATAATCATTTTTTATATTTTACTCATACTTAAAAAATGGTGATTGAAGACTAATGTATGTATATTCAATATTTAATAAATTAATCATAAAAATATTCTAATAAAATAGGGTATGTAAAAAATTGGAACAAAAAAAATTTATCAAAATTACGATAACATGTATAATATGCATACGTTGAAAAATCATAATATAGAGCTACCTAATTTTAATGCATGCAAACGTTTCAATACTTAAAAAATGATTATTTGACATGTGACTTGTCTATAAAAACCGAAGATATAGGAAAAAGTAGAGACAGAAGGCAGTAGCCGGTTTCCCGCTGTCAGAAATTGCAGCAGCCGTTACGTCCCGTGTGCTTTCCATAATCGTATCAATCGCGACAAAAGAACTTACATAAATCAAAAAGTAGTGTAATGGTCCCTCACCGAAAAATTTGTCTAAGAGCATGGAAAGTCTACATACACAGTAGAGAAAAGGGAGAGAAAACAGATATATAATTTCATGGGCTTTTTATATGTTTAGACGCACTATAGATTATCAAGAATCCTCATTGTAGGCTCGAATTTAACCCGAGGTAAAACGTACACGTATGCAAACGTACGATGACTAAATAAAAGAATCAGATGAACAGCAATACAAATAAAATATTCAACTAGAGCCAGATATTCAACTGGCTATATGCTAAAAACGTGTCCACCTATTGTGCGTTCTTTGAGGGATCGATTTTCATATCGACAACGCAGGTTTTACGTTGATTTAAAAATCTAACATTCACATTAAATGGTAATTTTACATTCCAATATTTTTTTCGAAACATAATGGCTGATTTATTTTAATCATTGATTGTCAATTAGTTAAAAAAAATTATTATTGCCAATTATTCAAGTGGTACGCCTAAAGCGTAAATCACGTATAAAAAAATCAACTTATTTTGATTTAAACTTGTATATATGCGTAAATTTATGAAGATAACGGCAAGGATTTGTAAATTAAAATTTGTCGCAGGACCCGTTGATTCGAATGTGGACTTAGGGAAGATAGGCAAAAATAAATCACACTTTCCTTCCACGTCGAACATGCATTAATACTAATTTAAAGAGCAGAAAAGACACCTCTGATCATATTATTTGTCTATCAGCCGAAATATACAGTAAAAATAGTTTTTATTTTTGTAAAAACATTTGAAATTTGTATTGGATTTAAATTTCATACGAATTTTCATTAATTTCATACGAAGTGGGTAATTTAAATGGGAACGATCCGAGGTATCTCATAATAGTACATTACGATACTAGTGGCATAAGTTGTACTTTACTGCACGGCGTGTATTAAAGCCGTGCCATGAAGATCGACTTATGACGCGTGTATCGAACGATATTCTATAGCACTCACTAGCATAAATCCGCTTTCACGGGTGAACTGTGACATTAGCAGTTCATTTTCGTACCGTGAGGTTAGCAGATATGCAGATATGCACGATGCAATAAAGGACTGCTTATGGCACGGATAGGCGTGACATAAATGCGGATTTTTGCCACCCAGTACTATAAAAAGTATGTACTGCTGAATTTTGAGTTATGATAATAACGAACTAATGCCACTTAAACGTAAAGTATATCTTATGAAACGAACGAAAAGTATGTGCTACTGCTTAATTTTAATTATGACTTACAGGGAACGTGGATGTTCTCCTTGGAAAGGCCTGCGATGAATAAAAAAGCGTTTGCTTACAAAGTAACTTGTAGACACGTTGCAGTCATTTTTTAAACGATTTCGTTCTTACATTCTAAAGGAGTCCGGAGTAATTTATTGCAAGAACATTCTTGGATAGTGCCGTCACAAAATCCTTCATTATGTTTTATAACAAACATAAGAGATATGTGCTTATATGCGTTTATGTTGGAATTTGTATAAAGAACTTACTTTTAGTACATTACGATACTAGTGGAATAAGTCGCACTTTACGGCACGGCGTGTATCTATAAAATATCGTATAGTACGATATTTTATAGAACTGACTAGAATAAATCCTCTGTCACGCTTATCCGTGGAATAAGTAGCCCTTTTTTGCAGCGTGAAGTTAGCGATTATCACGATGCAAAAAAGGGCTACTTATTCCACGGATAAGCGTGACATAAGTGAGGATTTATTCCACGCAGTGCTATACAAATACAGTTATATTAGTACTTTTTAATTTTCTTATCTACGGGTTCATATTATTTTGTGTTACGATCATTTATAACTTTTATTAAATGGCTTTTTGTACTAATTATTTTTTACTTTTTTTTTTATTCGCGTCAATCGCTAATTTAGACACTAACCGACCGATTCGTAAGTACAATTAACTTATGTATGAAACTTTTCATTTAATTACAATATGTATTATACGATGCATACAGAAAAATTTCATTATGCATTTATCTTATAAATCATATAAAAAGAATCTTCCAGAACAAATTATTCCAGCATCCTTGAACTGATAGCCTCGCACGAAAATTGTAATAAGCTTATACACCCAAGTTTTTATGTATCTACCAATCTTATTTAGCCAATCTCTATGAAAGCTTTTATTTTCAATTATTAAAATTACATTTACTTGTAAACCTTTTTATTCGATAACGTATAATTGCACTTGCGAAACATAAAAATCAAGGTTATATAATTAACAAATTTAATATCACATTAGTGTACGAATTATAAAATTTTCATAAAGATAGCTAAAGAAGGTCTTGACTAATCTATGCTAAACAATAAGAAGCAAGACTTTTGGATATAAACTAGTCTAATCGTAGTAGCTTAACCATAAAGCTAATGTTGCAGACTGTTCATTTACATTTGGCAAATTCATGAATTTTCAATTGTAAAAATTATACGAGCGCGATAGAATGATCGATATTTTGTACGCTTCAGCAACTACGCAGCTTAAATATTAATTTGGAATGTGAAATAGAGTAACGTTAAATTTAAGTGAACAGTCTAGCACATCAACAAATATCAGCAGCGTCCAACAGTCACTGTTTTTCCGAAGGCCGTTCAGCGCAGCCATCGTGAAAACAGAGCCAAAGCCTGGAGGCAGCCTCAATTCTTCTTTGCCGTGCCGCTACAGTTTTTACGGAAGAACTTTTTGGCCACGTGAATCTTGGGCTTAGCGAATGAGCATATGGTCGTGAGATTATGATTGTTCGTTCCGTCGGTACTTCGCTTCAACCCGATGATCCTCGTGTCGTCGGCGCTCCGTGTTATTCGCGTGCCGTTCGTGCCGTTTCTCGCGCTGCTATCGTTATCCTCGATCAGGTCCTCGGTTTCGTCGTCGCTCCCGAAACCCGGCTCGTTGTCACTGAAGTTACTACTATTGTTACAGCCCTCGCTGGCCTTGTTGTGAAAGTCTAGCTCCTGAAGCAGCTTCAGGTTGATTCGCGACCTGAGCGAGGTCGAGCTGCTGTCGTCGTTCGACTGCTCGGACTCGAGGTTGCACAACTCGGACTCGAGGTTCTCGAAGTCGATGCCCTCGCGCGAGTTCGCCGCCAGAAAGCTCGGCGTGCTCGACGTCGTGGTCTGTTGCTTGTCGAACCTCGGCAGTGATACGCTGTCCTGGAGCACGCTGTACTCGACTTTGACGCTGCCAGCGCTGCCGCCGCTCTTGTCGTCCAACGCGTCCCTACTACCCCACGCTTTGACCCTACTAAAGACCCTCAGAGGACTCTTGGAGAGCCGCGACTTGTGGGCGACCGAGTTCTCGGGACTGGACTCGAGGCCGTCGGAGTCGTTGATCTTAATCGTGACGTTGGCCGAGTTCTTGCGCTCGTTGTTGAGAGAGCTTTTGCGCGAGCCCGAGGGCGAGCGGAAGAAGTCAGCCAACGAGGTCAACCTCGATTCCGAGCTGTCCCTTCGCTTGCCGCTAGCGCTACTGTTACTGACTACGTAGGACGAGTCCTTGGACTTGCTGCGCTCGCGCCTCTTGGTCTTACGCACGCAGCCGACGACGAAGCTCGACGACGAGGAGTCGTCCTCCTCGTCGTCCCGATTGCAGTAGTCGTCTGCGTGCCTGTCGACCGAGCTTGGCGCGGTAGCCGGTGCGTCAACGAGATCGTTCGCCGAGGAGTAAAGCTTTCTCGCGTCGCTCTTGCGGACGTTACCTATTTCCTGGAGCAGTGGCGTGCAGTGCTGCTGCTGATGATGGTGAGGGTGCTGTCCGGCTGCTGTGCTGGCCGCGGCCGCGACCAGTAGGGCCGTCCGGAGCGGCGCCTTTTCGAGATCGGGCGCGGAGCGCGACCAGCGCTTGCCGTCGACGACGGTGGCGTTGGCGCTACCGATGCCCGGACAAACCGCGGGCGAGCTCGGCGAGCAGGCGGACGAGATAATGGCGCCGCGCTCACGCTGATGGAGTGTCGAGGGGCCCCAGGTCTTACCCTTAACGCCGTCAGCCGGTACTACTCGTTCAGTCAGCAGGCCACACAATTTGTCCCGAGAGCGAGTTGCGAGTTTTGTCGGAGTTTGGGTTGGTGGTGGCAGGTGATAGTAGAAGAGCGAGGAGAGACAGTGTGTGTGTTTGTTGCAACCGGAACAAAAGAGAACAGAAAACAAAACAAAACGACACTGGACTACTGTTTGCTACTTTCTTGGTGCTGCTAATATATAATATGTATAAGTTGAATGATCGTGGGTCATAAGTTAAGTTACGGAAAAAAATATATGATTTCTAGAGAAACAGGTGGAGACTAAGTGGCTTGCTTAGTGATGCGATCGCTTTGTTGGCTTTCTGGTGAATTGCGAATTGTTCTGCAAGTAGTGTTGCGGTCGCGACTAAGTACTGGTTAAAAGATCATTTTGGCCAGGCGTTTTGCTATTTCTTTCGACTCGTACTAATTAATCGGTTCTCTTCAGAGATCGGAACAATATTAAATAAAAGAAAAAGGATTTATCTTTTTCGAAAAAAATAACGTGACAAACTACAAAGTAATCAAAGGATGACAAAAATAAACTATAACTAATATTTATAACACTACAGAAAAAATCACTTTATTGTACACGGACTCTACAAACACAATTAAGATAACTAAACTATTGACGAAATAAATCAAATGGAAAAGACAAATGCTTGTTAAAAAAAAAATAAATAAAAAAATAAAATTAAATTAAAAATAGAATATAATTAAAGTAAAATTATGTATAGTAAAATTTAACATTTTTTTCAAACTGCCATTTTTTATATGCGTGATTAAAAGAACTACTTGCAAAACACTCACATGAAAAATAAAATAAAAAAATTTGATGTATGAAAGAACATTATTCGATAATATATATAACCATATCAAAAAAGACAATAAACAAATATTGAATTTTTCACACCATGCCACTGAAATTATAGCTAATAAACAAAAAATATTTATATAACTGATACGAGTCACTATCAAATTTAATCACATCTACTAAGCACGAACAATACTGCCGTTCAATAATATAATAAAACAATATAACTTGGTAAAACTTTGAAAGATTGCAATCGAAGAGATAGAAAGAATACTTTACTCTGCCCTCATCCGTGATGTAGTCACTAACTGTGACAGCATGGATTTCTTTTCATCTAATAATAATTTTAGCACAGATTGTGACTCTCACTTCATACGGCAAAATAGAATGTCTCGAATCTTCGTGTGGTAATATAATTACGATAGAAAAAAAAGTCAAATTGCATTGTTTTTTGTTTGCTTACAGGCTATCGCTCGCAGACGTGGAATGCTCGGCGAGTTAGGCGGGCTGTTGGACCGCGAGGGATTTCGACTCTTCACTCGATCAGGGGCAGTGTTCTGTACAGTTATCGTATGCCTAAAATCTGGAAAATAAATTTGTCATGCTGTTAATACACGAGTCACTAAATATTTACTTTATAATTTCATTTGCATCTTTTTTATAAAAACCCTTTTAGATTTCTATTTACAATGTGGCATTGCTTACCTGAAGGCGCACTGATTTTATTGCCAAGTTTATTCGACCTAAGTTTTGACTTCTTGAACTTCCCGCGCCTTGCGTTAGGTGTAGGTGTGTTGCTTTGTTGCTGGGTTATCATAACAGCAAGTTCGCGTTCAAGAAGATCTATTTCCCTTGCTGCCAACTCCTTCTCACGTTGCCGCAGACTTTCCTCAACCTGCCTCTGCTGCACTTGGGCCTTCGACAGTTCTTCTTCTCTACAGCGCAGTTCCTGAGAAAGGTTTTTCACTGACTTAAGGTATTCAATACGAACAATACGGATAGCTAATCTACAGTTTGCTCAACCACGTATACTGATATCGGAATTAATTATTGTTTTTATTATTATGCCAACAAATTATTCTCAGAATAATATGAAACTTACTACTTTATAACTAGATCCGATATTTGCTTGCGGCTGTTTTTTTAATGAAAATTAATGTTGCAAATCAATCACTAAAAATTGCAAAAAAAATGATGAAAAATTGGTGACACTTACAAAATTGAGAAAGACTAAATTCTAAAACTATTTAAAACATGTTAACTTATTGTCAAGTACATAACTAATAATATTTCAAAATTACTTCCCATGCAAACTGAATTTGAAAATTGCACAATTAAACGGGTAAAGGATAAAATAAAAATGTGTATTGCAAGTGTTACACTGAAGGAAAAACAAATCTGATACTTTGTCACTCAATACCATGAAATATGCCCATCTCTTACCTCTTCGAGTGATCGGCATGCCTTTGTTTTCGCATTTAAAAAAATGACAATTATTACAATTTGTTCAAATTTTTACATTTTAAAATATATTTTAAGTTTGTACCCCTTTCTAATTTATAGGCAAGGATGTCGAATTAATTTCACCAGTTAACTTTACAATATAACAGAACAACGTATACCTTCTCTTTCATGCGCAATCCGTGAAGTACTTGTTCGATTTCCAGTCTCCAGTCCTCCTGCATCGTGTGAAAAGATTCATGAGGTGTCGCCGCAAATGCGCTTCTCACTTCATCTAAGGCGACGAGAATCTCTGCGAAACCTGGCCTTTGATGACTATCGGAAAGCCAACATGCTGCAAGTTTCAAAATAGTTATAATCGGATAGATATTCATTATTTAGTAAAACTTACCTTCCATGAGGCATCTCCATGGTTGAGGGCAAGTCGATGGAATCGGTAATGTTAATTTGTTTACAGCTACGCCGTACGCTACGGCCAACGCGTCAATCCCCTTGTATGGCGTTTCCCCAGTCAACAGTTCCCACAGGAGAACTCCGTAACTGTTGATAGATTATCGTTTTGAAGAATGTTTACAAGCGCTTTTAACATTTCAGAAAGTAATTATTTTCAAACTCACCTCCAAACGTCACTGGCCTTGCTGAATGTACTCTTTTTAATGACTTCTGGTGCCATCCAGGCGTAGGTTCCGGCGGCTGACATACGAGTCGTTTTGTACACTTCTCTCGCCAGACCAAAGTCCGTGATTTTCAAAGTTTTGTACTGAAAATCGTCGTTTTCGATCGGTTCGCTCAGCAACACTAATCAAACAAAAATTATCGTAAGAAAATTCACACACTTTCACTTCCTAAATAATTCAATTCGTACAACTAACCATTAGAGCTCTTGAGATCCCTATGTATCAAACTGATGGGTGCTTTATTGTGCAGGTAGTCCATGCCACGGGCAATTTGAATGGCCCAATCAACAAGAACATCAGGCCTAATTTTGCGACCACTGAGTACCCTGTTGAGGCTACCACCTCTAGCGTATTCCATTACCAGGCACATGTTCGGCATCTTTAGACAGACACCTTCCAGCTGCACGATATTTTCATGCTTCAACAGCCAGAAGAGCTTTGCCTCCTGGCGCACATTTTGCAGCGTCGCGCTCGGCTCCTCGTCTGGATCCTGTCGCGCCGCCTTCACTGCTACTTCCTTTTTGTTCCAGAAACCTCTGTGAAAGAGTAATTTTTCGTTACTTATGTAATTTCTCTTTTCGGTGATTTGATAAAATAGAGCCATTCATTTTACTCACCGATAGACTTTACCAAATCCACCCACACCAATGACCTCCTCAAGAGTCAGTTCTTCAAAGTCGATCTCGACTGGCTGTACCTGCTCTATCACCGATGATACCCTGTCGATCGTTTCCGCCTCGGCAACGAAATTTGCCGGAAAAATGCCCACTTTACCTCTGATCTTACCCGTCCACCAGCCTTCATCCCCCGATATTTTTGAATCTTTCGACAACACCTATTTTCGAGGAAAATAGATAATTATAATGATGGGCAATAAAAAATAGACAAATATAAAAACAAAGTTGAGTACATACCTCCACAGTTTCTCCTCTCTGCAACGACAGCTCGTCCTCGCCCTGAGCAACATAGTCGTAGAGCGCGGTGAAGAGTGTCGAACTGTCGTGCCTCGACTGTGATGAAAGCGTTCCATGTGAGGGACTAGTCTGCTGCGATAACGTTCGTGCGGTACCGCCACTGTGAGTGTCGGACACGCTGCTGTCCGACATGTTGCTCGACGTTCTCGTGTAGCAGTAGTTTTGTCCACTGAAAGTTTGAGTCAAAGATAGTGTTAATTATTGCAGATGCACTACATAGCACCTTATCCTGCTGAGCAAAAGCTGATTTCTTTAATTTTACGTAACGATGCAAATGCGTGCGTTTTCTCGAATAGCGTGACTTACAGAAATCAAGGGTGACAGAAGCATTACAAGACTGTGCGATATCGTTGTATAAAATTAAAAAATAGTGTCATTGTTTTGCTCATGATGGTGGGAGCTGAAAAATCCTGCTGTTGGATTTTGGTAGTTGTAACTTTGAGAATAAAATAAAAATGCAAACAGCAGAATTTTTAATGAAAAAAAGCATCTAATCTATTCACCCAGTGGACTGATTGTTTGTTCTGCTTGTGTGCTGGTACCTTGGCGAGAAATTGCCTGCATTGGAAGAGTTTGACTGTGTCGAGCCATTCTCTGAATATAATAGTAAGCGCTCGCTCCGAAGACGAGCATCTGGTTGTCCAGGGTCCATCAAGATAGGCAAGCCTCTCGCTGATAGCCCAGCTGGAGGCATATGGCTAACACACGTATTGAACACGTATTGAACCTGATGGTAAAGGAATTTCATTGTTTTGTGTTTTGGCTTTACATACAAGATATGAACACTTTAGCCCAGTTAAGCAGTGTAAAATTTTAGTTTAGTTTGTGACTTACCTGAGAAGACAACCTGTTCAAAACCTCAAAAACACTCCACTTTTGACAACCTTTCGACTAAGAGTCAAAAGAGAATTCATCCTTTGCATGGTCCCTTGATATTTTTAAATTGAAAATCTCTCAGAACATGCTGATTTTCTCTGGTGCTGACATATAAAGCAACCACCTGAAAGTCAGAATTTACAAAATAAAATAGGCATTTATTTGTCATTCCCAGTCTTGTGAAGTGTTCAAAGGTTAGAAAAATTAAATGTATGAAATTTTCACAAAATTTATCAGTTATTGTCACTAATGGATTAACAAATAAGTTATTTTAAAAATAAAGTATGTCCCAAGAACATTGTATGTACATACTTTGAACAGGATTAAACAAATGTACAAGCTGACAAGTAATTACAAAAATAAGACATATTTTTACTTGATAAACTACCTTTTTACAAAATTTTAGCTGAACATACTGAGAATATTATCAAGAGTTTGTAAAATGAATCAATGTATAAACTCTGAGATAAATGTTCTTTAAGCGTGTCAAGTGCATCTACATTATTAATTCATTGAATCAGGTAACAGTGCATTCTCAAAGTTAATGTAGCTGATCATACAAAATCTCCTTTGAATATGATTGATTCAACAACGAACAAGCCTGGGATCATGGCAAAAAGTTCCAGTAACCTGTTTCCGGCAAGTCTGCACTTTGCTTACAGTCCTAAACACCCGCAGTCCATTCACCAGACCCCAGCCTCACTCGTACCAGGCACAACACCAGAGTCCACATCACCACCAAGTGAATACCTTTACCTATAAGTCCTGGCTATAGGTACCACTCTAAGCCCAACCACATCCCAGACTCACCCAGGTACGGCGAGTACTCCCGGGGCGCCGCTGTCTTGCTCCGTGTCGAGCCTCATCCTGGACTATCGGATGGCCATCGGTATAAGTATATTTATTTACTTATTTATTTACACGCTCGCGGGAGAGGCTCTTGCTCTCTTTCTCTCTCTCTTTCTCACTCGCGAAAGACAGAGACGGAAGGTATGTGCAGTGAGAGAGAGAGAGAGAGGAGTCGTGTCGATCACGTACGCATGACGGAGAGAAGACGTCTCGGGCAGCAGGTCTGGTCTCGCTTGAAGATGTCGATTGGGTCGTTCCTGGGCGAAGGTGTTGATGGGCTACACGAGAGACGGCGACGACTACCCAGCGGAGCCGAGATCGAGTTTTTTCGGGTAGTGTGACCCGGGGGCGCAAACACTAGAGCCGAGAGCGACGTGCGCTGGTGTGTGCTACTCTACGCCGAGGAGGGGCGACTGCAGCGCCGAGAGAGAATTGGATTTTCCATTGCAGTGTGGGTGGCGCGAGGCGCGGTTCTTTCGATTATCTCTCTGATGTTTCGTGGAATTTGGCGATTTCGCATAGGAGTTTGAATTCGATGATTTTTTTTTTCTTCAATTTTTCGCATCGGTACGTTCTCTCGAGATCTTATTTTAGCAGTATAATCGAGCGTGTAATCTATAGAAAGTTAGAAGAAATAGATGTATTTGATGGTTCGATATTATTGATCGGTTATCGATTTCTAAAATATAGGTAAAAGTAATTATTGCAAATAAAGACATGTTGTAAGTTATTGAAGCTTCAAACTTTCAATTGAACTTCTTAACTTATTTGTCTTTTCAATATTAAAATTTTTTCGATATTCTCATCAAATGTTTAATATCGAATTTTGTATTTTATATTACAACTATATTAAATCCTATGAGAAGAAGTTGCAAAAATCGTTGCTATAATTTGAAATCTTGTGATCCAAAGTAGATAATACAGTTTACAGCAATAATAACAGAGAGAATTAAGAAAAGCGTGATTGACAACAATCAAATCGATTGTTAATAAACTGTACAATTAAATCAATTGACCAGCAAGTTTTGGTAGCCCTGAACAAACAAGAACTGCTGCCAACGTAACCCCATGCACTACTTCTTGTGAAACCACTATTCCACAGACCATCATGTGAATTGTGAACAGATCAGACCTCGACAGCAGCTGAAGAGAGACAGATCGAAAAATAAACAAAGATGGAGAAGATCAGTTTTTACGTTTGCCTGGAAATAAATGAGAGAAAGTAAATAATGAGTGACATTTCTGCTGGTTTTGCAACATCTTTATCGTAACCACTCGCCCGATTTGGCCTGGAATTCGTTTCTCGAGTATCGTGGTTAAATAATGCGGTCGCGCACACTGTAAACACACGTCTCACGTGAATTATAAACAATGGATTAGATGTGGAAATGCAGAGAAAAATCATGTAAATGGCTTGGCGATTGATACAGATACATTAGCGCCAGGAGCTGTCATTTCGGACATCTTTGTGAAGATGTATCAGCTGGGCTCTTTGGCGAATGAAGTTTCAATTCAAAAGTTATTTTAGGTATGTTCTATATTTATTTCCTGTTTATTTGTAACTGATCAGTGAAGTCAATTTTTTGTTTGATCGATGCATCAGTATTTTTCAGATGAATTTCTTTAGTAATATGGGTCAAGATGAGTCTGTTATTGCAGCACCAAACCAAAATTACACAGATAATATGGAACCTTGGGTGAAATTTTACGAAGATGATGGTGATCTATTACTAGCCCAAGCAGCTTCTTATAGTAGTTATCAAGACTTTGAGAATGCATATTATAAGGAGTACCAGAGTACACCTTTGCATCATGCCATCAAGAGTTCTAAAACTGAGATTGTTAGAAAATTATTGCTCAAAGGTACGGATATCAACAATCTTGACTATATGTCTTATACACCTCTGTATTACTCCATTACTGCGGACAGTGAGGAGATAGTAAAACTGCTATTAGATTATGGTGCTGCTGCTAAAGGCAGCTTTGTGGAAAATGACAACGAAGTGTCATACTTTGAGCGAGTCTGCCAATCGTGCAATTGGAAGATTGTTAAATTATTTCTTAATTATGGTTGCAATGCTAATGAAGTATTCATCAATGATCCTTGGAGCTATCCAAAGTACTGCAGGCCTCTCCACATAGCAGTGATTTTTAAGCGCCTGGAGACAATCAAAATATTGCTCAACTACCATGCAGATGTCAATGATATAAATCATAATGGCGAATCTCCTCTTTACTTAGCATGTGCAAGGAACTATGTAGAAGCAGTTGAGTTGCTCTTGAACAAAAATGCTTTGGTTAATGTATATGCTAAGGACAACACCACTCCACTTTATCAAGGTATCAAATGTGGGAACAACAAGATTGTTGAACTTCTTTTGTCTAATGGAGCTTATATAGAAAACGAAAATATAGATACAGTTATGAATATCTGTGATCCATTGCACGTTGCTATTTCAAGGGGGTACTTGAAAATACTTGAAGATCTCTTGAGCCATGGTCTGAATGTTAATATGAAGTATGGCGTGTCGAAGAACGAAAAGGATCCTGCATTTTTACATACTGCAGTTGAGAATGAACAAATTGAAATTGTTGATTTACTTTTAAAGTACAATGCAGAAGTCAATATCAAAGATGGACTAGGGAGAACACCCTTACATATTGCTGCAGCTAATGAGAGTGAAGTAATGATTGAGTTACTTTTACAGTATGATCCATATCTCAAAGGTACAGTAGAGTTTAAATATAGTTTGATCTCGAAATAATTCAATATTTTATAAACTTCAAAATGTTCAGTTTCACCAGAGTATTCTACACTGAATGCTGTTGACAAGGAAGGCACGACTCCATTTCACATGGCTTGCAAAGGACGAAGCAATGACTGTGTGCAATATCTCCTTGAATGCGGTGCGGACATAAATGCGGAAAACTACAGAGGAGAAACATCGCTGTACTTTGCCTGCGAAGTCGGCGATTTAAGCATAGTACAGTTGCTAATAATGAACAAGGTATCAATTAACGTTTGCACAGAAGACGAGCTCACGCCGTTGCATATAGCCGTCAAAAACGGCCACGACAGGATAGTCGAACTGCTCCTAATCAATGAAGCTGTCACTGTATGCCTTGACAAAAATGGAAAGATTCCACTTGAATTCGCCGTCGACAGCTGGGACATGAAAAACATTGAACTCCTGCTGCAATATAATCCAGATGTCAACAACGAATGCTACAGAAAAGTTTTCCTATCTGTGCTACGTACTCACAAAACATTCGGTTTAGAAACAATTGAGTGCTTCTTTAAATATGGCTACATAATGACTCTGGAGGACAAGGCCAACTACGCGATACTATTTGATTGTGTAGTGAATGGCTACATCAACATTGTTGAAGACTTGCTTAACGAAGGTGCCAACAAGGATGCACATATGAAGGGCGAAACGTTGCTGCACAGCGCGACTAAGCACCGTCACTGTGAAATTATCGAGATGTTGATCAGTAGGAAAGCAAACGTTCACGCAAAAGATGCATTCGGCAAGATCCCAATCTTCTACGCAATTGAAAGCAACGACAAAACCATCGTCGAGTTGTTTCTTAACAACGGCGTCGATGTCAGGGCATACCCAGAGCTGCTGCACTATGTCATCATCAAGTGCAGCAACAACTGTATGGATATGATCGACATTTTGTTAAAACACGGAGCTGATATCAACTATTGCGACAAGCATGGAGTGAATGCATTGCATCTGATAATTCAGTTCCTGTGCAAGGACATCAGGGCTGAGCAGTACAGCTTAACGAAGCTACATGACTACATTGTCACCGATACGATCGTCGAGACAGTAGAATATCTGCTCGAGCGTGGAGTGAACGTGAATGCGATGACTAAATTCGGCTGGACAGCGCTGCATATGGCTATAGTTCTGGACGATAACCTGGAGAAACTCATTGAGACGCTTCTTAAGTACGACGCGGATGTGGACTGTAAAAATGAGTTGGGCAACACACCGCTGCATCTGTCTTGTCAGAAAGGAAACTTCGCGGTCATTGCGATACTTCTTAATTTCGGAGCTGATGTTAATATCGAAGACGCATCCGGTCGAACACCTTTGGATTCTGTGTTCGAAATCAAGTACGATTATCAGAAACAAGCGGAAGAGATATATACGGCAATCTTCATCAATAACTTCGGCGATCTAATCAGTTCGTACTACACGACCAGGACCTACATAAACTTTTGCAACGAGGCCGTCACCATATTCCAAAATCACATTATCAAGATGCGAACTGCCAGGCTGTATCTCAGTCCTAAAAACGTCAAGTATTTGGATGACAAGCAGAAGCTTTTCCAGGAGAAGTGCCAGTCGGAAGTTTGTAGTATCAAGGAGTTAAAGATCAACAACTACGTGACTGTCTACGACGTCTTGGTGAAGGATGTCACCGAAGTTGCAAGGTACACCAAAAACGAAAACATTCAGATGATCTGCGAAATCTTGGATAACCCGTTGAGATTCCCGATCTACGGATCTATGATAGTCAATCGATTGAGGAAGGCTGTGAGGAGAGAGACATTCTTGGATAAAGCCAAGGAATCGCTGAATATTCTGAGCCAATACGGGCTGCCAGACAGTTGCACCGAGAACGTTATTATTTATCTGTCAAACGAAGACTTGAAGAACTTGTGTAATATTCTTGTGAAAAGCGATTCCAAGTCGAATTCTGCTGAGCAGGACGGCTCCGCGAAAGTTTTACTTAATCTCTGAACATATGGCTCTGATGAATTTTTTATCAAATGGTCGTTCAGGCGATTTTCGTTTTAAAATTAGAGTTTATGAAGGTTTAGTAAATCAAGTCAATAATGAGAATGCGATTCGATCCCGATATTAATTGAACTTTGATTTGCTTTATTTTACATAATGTCGATCGTGAAAATCTAATATATAGAGTCGATTTTTGAGTTGTTTGGTTTGTTTTTAATATCGAGAAGTATGGTACTATCGACGAACCCTAATCAACGATATATCATTTGAGATATTTATTTTTACAATATTTGTAAAAAGAATATATGTATAGCGTTGTTAAGAGGAAATTTTGAATACTTACAATTAATAAAGGCACATAGTATTTGTGGTTGCAAATATATTTTATTACATTATTGTTGGCTGTTAAATGATCCACGAATGTCAATGCTAAATTCGACATTGCTATATTCTATACTTAGAGGATAGTTCAACAAAGTAATTTTAGTATAGTTTACCTATATTGTACATAAATACTAATAATATTTTTTGTATTCACCCAACATCTGCATAGCGTTTTACAATTCATTTGAGAATTTAAACAGATATTTATTTTACATATTAAGATTTTATTATATAATTTAGACACGTGCTTGTAAAAAATTAAAAAAAAATCATTTTTATGAAAATTCGTATTCTAATTGAATAATTTTTTCCCCAAGTTTTTCTTATCACTTTCCACTATATACGTATATAGGTGTGCGATTTTTCAGAACACTTTTCAATAATGTTACAATAACAAGTGACTTATCATCGTTGTTTTTTGTTTTTATTATCGAATTTCAAAGTACCTATACTATAGATTCATATACGTCGCGTCTACAAAACAATTTAAATCTCGCGCTGAAACCCAAAAAAATTTGATATACCTCCATCTCCAGGCGGTTCCGCGCAGCTGGATTCGGAGCACCATCGCAGTAATCCAGATCATTCAGTGACGAGAGCCAGGGCAAGTGTAAATGCAATGCATGCACCAGCACATACCCACGAAACCAAATCACCTACTATTCAGCATGTATATACACACGACTACACCACTAAACGGCAAGAACCGACCAAGTAGAACCCGAGAAACAGCCAACCAGAGAATATAAGCAACTGTGTGTACACATACACCTATACATACATTTCAGTATACGTTCAGAGATCGCAAGAGAAAAAGCGAGACGGAGAGCATGGCTGCGATCCATTGATTGATGTCACGGCGCGCCAGACTCGCTGATAATAATATTATCATCGCGTATACGTCGTCGCGAAGAGATGCGACTCTGCTGCTACTGGGACGATCAAGTTTTGCAGCGACGAGCCTCCGCGCGAACTTGAAAGATATAACATCGTTGGCGAGGTACACAAGAAGAGCTGCTTCGACTTATATACTCCTTCATCTGTGTGTGTCCTTTTCTCTCCTCCTCGACACCTTTTGTGCTACTGCTGATCTTCTTCGAGGCGCTGCTGAGGACTTGTATGCACTGCTGATGCTCCTGGCTACGATGGACCGTCGCTTTCCTCCCGAGGAGTTCGAATGATAGGCGATTGACACTCGCGAGAGAGGTGCGATACTTACATTTCTTCTTTTCTCTATATTTTAACTTTTTTTTGGTTTTTCACTTGCCTGCATGTGAGTTTGTGGGAAATAACAAGTGGATACACATTTGATATCTTGCTTTCTGGAATGACAGATGCTTTTGCAGAAGAGTTTGTGCACCATTATTTTTGAAGTAGCTCACTGCTGAAATTAACAGTTGGATTGAGTCAAATACAATCAGATCAGTATTTGTGGTTAGCTTTTGCGTTGAATGGGTCTATTCTGAATTTTTAGAGGCTGTCAAACAGAAGTGCAAGGTCTTGTTTACCTAGACAGAAGGTGCGTGCATGTACACGCGGGACACAACAATGGGAACATGGTGAGAAGGGAACGCAGGAACTGGCATGGGTTCGCAAACGCTGGAGATCCTGCGCCAGGGCGTCTGGGCAAGTCTCACAGGAGGCTGGTTCTACGACCCCCATCTGGATATTTTTTCCAACACATTTCACCTTTATGTTTGGCTCTTTCTACTCTGCTTGCCGTTTACCATCTACCTGGTGAGTTTTCTCTGATCTAGCTTGATTGAATACTGATTTTATGACAATTTTTTTAATGTTCGGAGAATAATAATCATGCTGTTTTATTACTGTCAAAATCCTTTAAGGATTTATGTTACTACCTTGTTTTTGCTTATGTTTTTCTATGATAATCATTGAAATTATCCAAGAGTAATTATTATACTTCAAGTTTACTACATTTTCACCATGAATTAATTGATTCTTGAAATTATTTGTTCTTTAGTTTATGGTACTACATTATTATGTTGTACTGATTATTCAAAAATTTCAATTAAGAAAAAAGCAAATGATCATTCAAATATTCCTCTGATTCAACCCTAACAGAATGTATTAATCAAAGTACAAACATTATTATTTGAAAAAATCCTGACTCATAAAATGACTCATACAATTATCAATCTTATTGAAGTAGCTTAAACATATTCTAAGATAAATATCAATTAAAGCTGTGGTATTAAATATTCTTCTTTGTTAATGTAAATATATTTTCAATTTTAGTACTTTCCACCAACACTTTACGTGTGGCTGGCATACTGTTCGACGATTGTTGCTCTTTTTGGTACAATTAAATGCATTAACCATGCACTTCACTGTGTCTATGATACCACGGAGTGCTTGGAGGAGCCCAATCAGAACATCAGCCAACAGAAACTGGAGAGTGAGAAAAAAAGGGACAGCCGGACCAAGCGGAGAGAGCAACCACAGGATCAAGATTTTCTTGGTATCGAACTACAGGTTTTAAATGGTTGGTTGAGCATTTTTTTCTTTAAACTCATTTTTATTTACCGTTATTAACTTAGGAATTTTTCAGGGAGACCAGATATTCCGCTAGTAGAGTGTTCATCGCGCAACTCTTATATAGAACCCAACACACAGAATGCCGACGCGGACAGTATAACATCTGATTATACGAGAGATAAGCCAAACTCGACAATAGATTTAAAAGTTGAAATACATCGAAAAAATAGTTCCGAGAGTTCTGAGGAGGCCGCTCAACTAAACAAGCCGATTGTCACGGGTATATATGTATATGAAGCTGAATTAGTATCAGAGCAAGATCATGAACAGCATTATATTAATAGAATTTATGGTATTTATATAATAATCCACATAAATTTATTTGTGTTAGCTAGAGTAGTGAGAACGTTGGTATTTAAAAATACACAGACTAAAACTTTTTGTTGAATTACTTACTTTTATTATTTTGGTCTTGCTTGAGTACGCATTCAAATAAGCTGTTTTGTACCAATGAAACGTATAATTTTAATGTTAGAACGAAGACCGATATCACCAAAATATTTGGCCCCATCAGGAAGAGGCCAATCCATGTCGAGGAAGTTCTGCAGGCATGCGTCGGAGGACTCGAGAACGCGCTACTCGAAATCGAACAATCTCGGGAAGACGGGTTCGGAGAGTCAAATCAAGCAGACCAGCTCTATGGAATTGGAGACATCGACCGATAGATTCTGGAAGTATATGGAGGCGCACGTGTTAAACGACCAGCCGCAAAGTCTAGAGATCATCTCCATCATTTCGAAGAAGGAAGATGCAGATAAAAACAAGATTCCATCGCATCCACAATCTCTCGAGGTAAGTTGCAAAAATAGTTCCAGATTAATACTCACCAATGAATTGCTTTAGAATGATATTTTGTTATTTGCAGGTGATATCTAAAATGCCGCACCAGCAACTCGTTCATCCGCAGAGTCTTGAAACTATTAGAGCATTTAGTAAAATAGCCGATCAAACCGACGACAATAATCTACCCCTGCATCCTCAAAGTTTAGAAACAATCAATTCAAAAAAGGTTTGCAATCTATTCGTTTAAAATATTTCTGCACAGCTGTCGGTAGAAATAAAAATAATTTTAAAACACTAATATTTATTTTTCAGTCCTTGCCGCAAAACACTTTGAAACGCAATCGATTACAGTTGCTGCCACATCTCAGTTGCGGCTCGGAAATCGGACATCCGATAGCTGAACAGAGCGATGAACAAATTCCTACGGAAAACTCTGGACGATATAATCTTCAAGATTCCTATAGCCCACTACTCACACGTAAAGATAACGACGATAGATTTTTAAGGTTTGTAAAATCATTTGTCAGATTTATTTACCACTTAGTTTGAATTAAAGAAATGCAAAGTGAATTTACGTTATTTCACAGGTACATTGTAGATACGACGGTAGACAACGACTCGGCAAACTCGCGCGATGCCCTTTTGGAAGAGCCGAAGCCTGTGACGAAAAGGAGATTCAGCAATACTAGTCAGAGCAGTTGGGACTTGTCCGATGGAGAAAGGCGCAAGGAAAAAAGGAAAGAAAAGTCGAAACACCAGCAACAGTCCGATGATCCAATAAATTCGGGAAGCATCGTTGGAATTGATTGGCTTTTTGAGAACGGAGAGGGAGAACCGTGGACTAACAAAAGTAAGACTATTTAGCGGTTTAATCGACAGGGATACAAAACTGACGCATTATTATAAAAAATATAAAGACATTACTTTGAAAATTATTATTGATGTTGTACAAGCTTTGTATCTAAGTTAAAAACCATAAATGATCAAATGTATATAAGACAAAAGATGGATGTAAGTAAACGTTTTGAATTAATGCTGCCAGTTTTATGGACTTCGCAGAAATCTGACGATGATACAGACGCGTCCGATAGTATACAGACAGCTAGTACAGATTGTAAGTTTGTAGTTTACCTCAAAATAATCCTACATAGTTAAAATGAATGATGTTAAACAATTACCTGTACATTCCATTAAAATCACCGCTTAAAAAGTGTCTAAAGTACATTCGTCTTTCTGCCAAGTAGTGAATGAATAAGTAAATTAGAAAATATATAACTCCCAACCTTTAATGTATAAATAGAACAAGAAAACTATAGAAAAGTTTTTATTTATATATTAGAATACATTTAAATCCACTTACAATGTTAAGCAGTTGAAACTGTGTATTTATAATATCCTATATCCTGTATCTTCTGAAATCAAATCAATATAAATACTCAAAACTTATTTGTTAAATACACCGTACCTTATCGTATAGTATTTAACGACCCAGAGTGAAATGCACGCGCACCTCATGAAACAGATCAACCACACTGTGTCTCTCTCTCTATATATACATTAAAAAACTTTTTCTTTTAGTTCATTACCTATTAATTTATAAACTCATCTTATCAACAGATCTGCCAAGCAAAGAACCAGACTCGGGTTCCTCATCGACGACGACCCTGAGCCTGGAGAACGAGGTGAAACGCAAATTGCTGCCTAGTCAGTCAGAAGTGGACAGCAAACGTCAACAAGGTGCCATTCCGAAACAAAGTCGCGCCCGGCTGAACAACAGCAGTAATAGTGCAAGCAACAGCGTTGAAGCTGTGGTTGCAAGTTCGTCCTCGGCTGCTGCTGCATCAGCCGGTGTAAGTGGTAGTACGGATCAAGTAATCGCCGCAGTGGACGAAGTCCAGGTGGTTCCAGCACCTAGACCCACCAAAAAAAGACTGAGCACTGCCACAAGGGAACGACGGGAACGAATGCACAACGGGGCCGCGGCCAGTGCCAGTAATGTTCAGTATGTAATTTTCATTAATATATTATTAATTACGATATAAGTTAAACATTTTTACGTGATTAAGATATGAATTTAATTACTCATAGAAATCACAATGAGATCAGCAATAGTGTGAGTGCTAGATTCGTTCCAAGCAACGCCGGTGTCGGTGGCGGCTCCAACAACGAATTGAGCACGTTGCTACCAAGTCCAGCGCCGCCTTTACTAGCTGCATTACTAAACCAATCAGGTAGACCTGCAGCAGATCTGCCTAGTCAGTCCAGTACGATGGCGGATTTGCGACAGACTCGTGGACCTTACGACATAAGGGGATCTCGGTCTCGATACAAAAAAATGCACAGATCAAAGGGTACGAGACGAAAGCAACGGAATATCAATCCTGCTCATGCGGTTAGTATTGCAGATGTCCAGTTTTTATTGTAAATAAAATTAAAAGATGAAAGTAATATTTAAATTTGTCTTCAGGATCAGGACTTTACGACGTTGACACGCTTTCTTTATCACATAACTGCGAACCCAGAGACGCCAGAGGACTCGGTGCATTACTTTCGTGACGATGGTGGCCGTTGGTTGGCCTACACTTTTGATGATAAAGCTGTTGCTGCCTCTGGTGGAACTATGCCAGCTATACCAGCTATTGCCGCGGGTGCTGCAGCAACGACTCCAGCGCGAGTTATGCCCGAACCGAGTGAGGGTCGTTCTCAATTGCTCAACACACTATTGCGACAACACCTTAATCAGAACCTGCATTATGATGGAAACTATGACCTGCCGGATGTGCCCGATCTTTCAAGCAACAGCTACAGCAGTCTGTCTCTCAATTCAGCAGGTACGTTGATTTGCTTGCTGCTTACATACATTCTGATTATACTTTAAACAAGATCGGAAATAAATTTAACAATGGGTAATATCTTAGTTGAAAAGATTGATATAACTTATTAATCTATTATTAGTGTAAGTTTTTGAATTTAGATTTTTTATTAACGTTAATTCTAACGCGATGAAATGAGAATGAAAACAATTCGGAAATTAAAGATCGCGTTTAAAGAAGTGGCCTCGTAGTACTGGCAATGTAAAGATACAGAGTACGCCTGACACCCGCAGGTTTAACAGTGGTAATCGACACACCTCCTGCATTGACTCCTCCAGTTCTTTCCTCACCTGTCAACATCAACAACAATAACACCAGCTCGAGCAACAACAACAACACAAGTAATAGTGGAGCCGGTAGCAGTAATGGAAGCGGTGCTATGGGTGGCCAGTCAAAATTATTGCCAGGTCCACTGCCATCAGCAACGATGAGTTCGTCGAACGTCACTGCTTCGAATCAGGCTGTCGTTGCCTCAACTAGTGGTGGTGCTGGCACTTCATCAGAGGGGAATAATCCACACAATTCTCAGAGAATGCCCTACCGTCAGCTAATAACTGATTCTATAGCTGATAGAAATCGAAGATTGCAGAGTTTGCTGGGAAATTTAGAATCTGCAAACGCCGCTAACTGTGGTCCTGTTGATGGAAATCAAGTAAGATTTTTATATTCATTGTTATGTCTTCAACCTTACAAACTATGCAGTTAATCATTCCTTAAACATAAATTTATAGATGCCTGTGATGTCTTTACCAATGAACCAAGAAAACTTTACTTGGAATCGTTTTATTAACGAGTTCATTGGTTTTGACGAGCCGAGTCATATGAAAACCAAACCTACGCGTCACTACTACAAGTGGAAAATCGGTCGGTTACCCCATGTCAAGGTGCGATTTGATCGACTGTCTTTACTTGCTCTCCTCGACAGGAACCTCACGGTAGTGGAGACGATAATCTCAACGATGCTGGCAGTAGCAGTCGCGGGTTTAGGTCTACTCATACTGCATCAGGGATTCTACAGAGATATTTTCGCATTTATCTTCTGCTTCGTTACCGCTGGTTGTCAATACTCGTTGCTTAAGTCTGTGCAGCCTGATGCTGCGTCCCCCACGCATGGGTTTAATCGGATTGTCGTTTTTTCTCGGTATGTACCATTGTTTCATAATAACTTAACTATATTTGGTTAGAACAATTGAGTAAAGTAGTTTTTAATTGCAGGCCAATCTACTACATTCTCTGCACAAGTATAATCCTCATCCTTGAGTCATCCTTGAAAAACTTTAAGAACTCGGAGTTTCGGGTCTACGGTATGCAGATTCTCGACTACAACGTCATCGTTCAGACACGCAATGTCCTCCTCATCTTTTTACTCTGTTTTCCTATCGTTTTCTCACTCGGCCTCTTCCCTCAGATCAATACCTTCCTCATGTATCTCTGCGAACACACGGATATTCACTTATTCGGCGGTAATGCCACCACCAGTCTAGTCTCATCTATATACTGCCTTTTTCGGAGTGTCATAACCGTCGTCACGCTATACGGATTTGCTTACGGCGCACTGATGGAACCTAAATCGTCACAGCATATACTATTTTCAATATTTGCTGGTTTGCTGGTTGCCATCTCTTACCATCTCAGCAGGTATATTGTATTTTATTTTTATGTGTAATATTTGTTTACTTTTTATTTCATTTTTCTATATATGTTTTACCCTTTTGACGTTTCAGATCGTCGTCTGATCCAAGCGTAATTTGGGACATAGTAAAAACGAACCTTTGGCCACCCGAAGTATACCTTGAAGAAAAACAAGTCAAGGTCATTGAAAATACTTCCAGGCGTGATAACTCAAATTCCCAAGCAGCGTCTGCTGCAACTAGCACTGCTGCTGGCGCCGCTGCATCTTTATCTGCACCTAAAAACCCTAACACACCTGCTAAGCCACCAAAAACTAAGTCTCATTCGAAGAAAAAGGATATGAAAATTGTAGTTGGTGAGCAGGCGTCGGATTCAGAGCTCTTTGATCCTCTGCCTAAAAAATTAAGGTCTACTGTGAAAGCGAGACTCAAAAACGACATCATCGCATGCTCGGTCATCGGGATCCTCTCTTTCGCTATACACTCATCAACAGTCTTCACGGCTCTACAGCCAGAGATCAATCCCGTTCTTTGGTCGTTTACGGGTATATTAGGCCTGTTGTTGCACTACATAATGCCACAACTTAGAAAGCAGCTGCCCTGGTTATGTCTGGCCCGGCCTGTTCTGCGTAGCTTTGAACATTCGCAATTTGAAGGTGATTAATTTTTACAATTCAGCATTAAATTTATAATTATTGTTTCTCATAATAATAAAATTTGTTTTCCATCCGATAAAACAGTTCGCAAACCAGTGAAGATAATGTGGTTTGAAAAGATCTACGTCTACCTATGCTTTGTCGAACGCAACATCTTGTACCCTCTTGTATTCTTAGGCGCACTCACCGAATCTTCTACCAAAATTTCATCGAAGTTTGGTCCGAGCGTTGGAGCTCTCATAATCGTCGTCTGCGGTCTTAAGTCTTTACGCTCTGCATATTCAGACTCATCGACGCGCTATCTCGTCCTCGTTTTTGCGGTGCTGCTCTTTCGGATGGACTTCCGCGAGTACAGTGAGACTTTCCTGCTTGACTACTTCGTTACGGCGATTATCTTCGCCAAGGTGCACGAACTACTGCTCAAAATCCGATTCATCGTCACTTACATCGCGCCCTGGCAGATTACCTGGGGAAGTGCCTTTCATGCATTTGCACAACCCTTCTCGGTGCCTCATTCGGCTATGCTGTTTCTTCAAGCGGGTATATCGGCAATCTTAAGTACACCATTGAATCCGTTACTGGGAAGTGCTATTTTCATCAGTTCTTACGTCAGGCCAGTCAAGTTCTGGGAGAGAGATTACAAGACAAGAAGGTATGATCACAATTTTATTAAATAACTCCTGCAATAGAATTAATTAAATAATATATCTATGTTGACTATTTAAATATTTTCAACAGAGTGGATCATTCGAACACACGGATGTCGTTACATCTTGAGCGCAATCTCGGCGCTGATGACAACAATTTAAATTCAATTTTTTACGAGCAGTTAACACGTTCGCTGCAGCACAGTTTATACGGCGATTTGGCCCTTGGTAGGTGGGGTACCGTCGAACAAGGTGACTGTTTTCTTTTGGCTTCGGATTACCTCAACTGTTTAGTCCACGTCGTCCAGCTGGGTAATGGCCTCGTCACCTTTCAACTTAGGGGTCTTGAATTTAGGGGCACCTATTGTCAGCAACGCGAGGTTGAAGCTATTTCCGAAGGTATAGAGGATAACGACAATTGTTGCTGTTGCGAAATGGGACACTTCTCGCATATACTCAGCGTTAATGCAGCATTTAGGTAAGACCAAATTTTATATCACGAGAAAAGTTAGCGCCATTGTTTTTTTTTTTTTTTTTTTTTTTTATTAATTCATACTCTATTTAATATTCCAGTCAACGATGGTTAGCTTGGGAAGTTGCAAGTGCGAAATATGTTCTGGAAGGTTATTCTATATCAGACAATTCAGCGGGCTCGATGCTTCAAGTCTTCGACTTTAGAAAGGTTTTAGTAACTTACTACGTTAAGAGCATTATTTTCTACGCGGTCAAGTCTTCAAAGCTAAAGCAGTGGTTGGAGAATCAAGAGATCGTGGACGCATTAAAACAAACGTTAGAGAAAAATTTCGTAGATTTGGATCCAGTTTTCAACATGAATATTGATGAAGATTTTGACTTTCGAGCAAGCGGTATTACGAGAAGTAGTTTTTGTAACGTTTACTTAGATTGGATTCAGTTTTGTGCGACAAAACAAGATAAGGTAATTTTTAGTTTTGAATTTGAAAGTGTTCTTTAAAACATAATTTAATAAAACAATAAATTTCCTATTGCAGATGTTGGAGAGATCTCGAGACTCGTGCCTTGTATCACTCTGTTTAGCTCTTAGTCTACTGGGAAGACGTGTACTCGGAGCGGCTTCTCACAATACAGTATCGAGCGTTGAATTTTTTCTGTACGGCTTACATGCTCTTTTCAAAGGCAAGTCTTCTGCGCGTTTCTAATAAGAATACAGTGTCATGTAAAATGATGATTCGAAAATTTCTTTTCTTGTTTAGGTGACTTCCGTATAACGTCTGTTCGTGACGAGTGGGTTCTGCATGACGTCGATCTGCTTCGTAGTGTCGTAGCAAAGGGCGTACGAATGGCCCTAAAACTCCATCAAGACCATTTTACGAGTCCTGACACCTATGAGGTGGCATCGGCTCTGTATGAGGCTATCGACAGTCACGATCGGAATCTTGTCATTAGTCACGAAGCCGATCCACTTTGGAGAAATGCTATCTTAAGTGGTGCTCCAAGCCTTTTGGCTCTTAGGTACAAGACAATTTATTTACACAAGGCGTAACGGTCATGCTCTCTTTGATGTACAATATTGCAATCATTTCTGAATATTAAAGCAACGTTTTTAATTGTAGGCATGTTTTGGATGATGGTATAGATGAATACAAGGTTATAATGCTCAACAAGCGCTTTTTAAGCTTTCGGGTGATAAAAATGAATCGCGAGTGTGTTCGTGGTCTCTGGGCTGGTCAGCAACAGGAATTGGTATGTTAAATAATAATTCGTTAATTGAAGGTTGCCATACAAATATTGATAATGTAATAATTGATTATCAGGTTTATCTTCGGAATCGAAATCCGGAGCGAGGTTCTATACAGAATGCAAAACAAGCCCTGCGCAATATTATAAATAGTTCTTGCGATCAGCCTATCGGTTATCCGATCTACGTATCACCGCTCACAACCAGCTACGCTGAAACAAACGAGCAGCTCTGTTCTGTGATCGGTGGCCCACTCAGTCTCAGCGCAATAAAAAATAACGTTCTAAAACTCTGGAGGAGGTGCGTGATACAATTTGAATTTATAGTTAATCATCGTAGTTCTAGAGCTAATAACTTCTCCATTCTAATAGGGTGAGAAGAAGATGTGGACAAGGATGCTCTTCGGGTGGAACGGGCTCGCACGACGACGGCGGATTTAGTAACGACGGTGTTTATGCCATGACGACCTACAATATACACTCAGGTTAACATGATTTTCATACTTTATATTCTTAATTATTCATAAGCATACAAGTTTATAACAATCAATTAATCAATAACTTACACAGGCTATAATCAATCAGGCCACAATACATCCGGTTCGCAATCTATGGAATCGGGCTGTCAGATAGGCGGTTCAACGGGTCGCGGCTCGCTCTGCCGCGCGAACACAAGCTCAGTCGGTGGCAACTGTCGAGGATCGCTCGCCTCGATGGGAAAGCCAACTAGCTCAACGCTAGCCAGTCTCGCTGGTCTTCTTAGCAGCGGCGACATCAAGACTGAGTCCAAGAGTGAAACGAGTTTTAGCGCCAAACTTGAAAAGGAAGAGGTTTTGCAAAGAGTTCGCGTGAGTATTATCAACCATAACAAATAATTTTCAAATATTCAGTTAGACTGTGATTCTACTGAAGAGCAATAGATATTTACTTTCAAGATTAGAAACGAATCAGACATCTACGAGTAAGGCAGTGTTTGTACAAACAATTACAACAGTCTTCTTTTCTCACAGATAATGGACCCGAATCATGTGTATGATGCAATAAACCTGGGCCGGCGTATCGATGTGATCTGGCCAGATGAGAAGATGCGCCAGATGGGTGGCCGCTCAGGCTGGCTACATTGGGTACCAGAGCGTGGTATGGAAGGTTGTGTCGTTCACCGCTGGTCACCGAACCATCGCGATCCCAATCGGCGTTCCCACGTCGACAAGGTGATACTGCTCGTAAGAATTGACGATAAGTACGTACCGATTGCCGAACAAGGTGTGCGAGACCTCGGTGCCGAGGTCTAGTGTCCATATAGCTAGCGTAAATTTGTTTGAGCTGTTATGTATGCATGTGTAAATGCGAATAGAAGGATAATATGCGTGTCATGTGACGTTGCAATTGTTTGTAGTGGATCCGTTTTCTTATATTAGTATTATTATCATTATTACTGTTGTGATTTTTTCTTATTTTTTTTTTGAAGTTTCTAGGCGGAATAAGTTATTGTTATTATTATTGAAATCGAAAGTTTTTAAATTGATATCAAGATGTAGGTATATCTCAATCATTGAACAACTTTGCGTGACAACGGATCCATCACTAGACATTATTTTTTAAAGTCTATGGTGATAGTTATTGCCTAATTATTTTTTATTTAATTTTATTTTTTAATCTGAGAAGCAGTTTTTCTGATTCTTAAGTTTATCTGTAATAAGTATATACTTGAAGAGGCGTGGAAGTTATAAAAATTTCCCTACTGAATTGAATCGCAGTTGTGTTGAATATGAGTAAATAACTATGTTACTAGTTGTCTTAATTCTTAAATGAATCTTGGATTTGATTCAATTGTTTAATTCAGCGTTGAGTCTAATTTTTTGTTAAAACTGTTTGTGAATATGACTTACACATTCTTCTAAGATCAATTTTGTAAAGCTTTAAGATTTATTACTTATTATCGATAATGAAAGACAGATGCTTTTATCAGATGAAACACATAATTACAAAATAGATAAAATTTAAATCATTAAAAAAAAAATAAAAAATGAAAATTTGAATTGCATATATAAGTTAATCGTTTAGTATTAGTAATTCATGAGCGTTTGAGAAAGCGTTTTTTCTTGCCACGATCGACATTGCAAGCACCATAATCTTGTATTATATGCATAGTGTAACATATAATTCCTATTAGCAATGACTATCGTGGACTTGACAAACAATGAAAGAAAACCAACAGACATTTAATCCTACGGGCATTGGTTGCTTATATTCTTTCAAAGAATCAACGTCACAGCAACGAATGACATCAGTGTAATATTGTAAATAATTTATATATTCGCGATTTTCTATACTTTTGTTACTTTTTTAAAGGACTTAATAATGCTATCAATCTGTAGATAGAACACAATATTATAAGGATAAAAGCTACACGCGGTTTAAACACTGTTCAAGAACACTGTATAATATATGATAGTGAAAAATTGCAGCAAGACATATCGGTGCTTTTTAAAATGAAAAAACTCGTTTTCTGCGTCTAAAGTGGAATTGGTTGTACAGATGCTAGATAAAGTTAAAGCGTAAAAGTACACAAGCGATACTTAAAACTTCTATTTTCGCGAAAGAGCGTAGGACTAATACTTACGTTTTGTCTCCCTCGACGCACACAGAAAACTTACGAATCGTCATTCACAACTTGGAAACACTAACTTTTAAACTACCTAGCTGTTAAAATTAATAGTTTTATTTTTAATCAATATTCGCATCAGATGCTGTTACACATTCTTATTTTAAATCCCTTCTTTTGATATCCACAAATACAAGAAAATTGATTCATCCTCAGTAGAGCAAGTAAAAATATGAATTCAAACACCGATTTATTAATTATTTATCTGTTGAAATATTACGAACATTGCGCATATCTAATATCTCATCTGCTGAACTAATTATAGCCTATTGTGAAAAGTGAACAATTAACTTTGCTAAGCATCTGCTACAATTATTTTATAAAGCAGATAAAAGTAAGGAGTACGCAGTGATTTTTTGTAAATATGGCGAAAAAAGAGAAAGAAAGAGTCAGAATAGGTTTTGCTGTGAAGAAAATCCCAAATGTCGATATAATCAATTGCTTTCTACTGCAGAGTAAATTGTCATCTTTGTACTGAACAAAAACAAACAAGTATATATCCTTCGATCTACGAGAGTGTAAACATTTAAGAGAGCATACATAAAACTGCAACACAGCCAGCGGTAAGTCACATCATGGCCTTATACGACGGTGTATGTAAAAGACACCTGACTGATAAAACAGAATATATATTATTATTATTATATACTAGCTAGTCTTTTAACTGCTGACACACACGTACTTGTTACTGCTCGCTGCCAAGAGAACAGTAAAGTCTGACTCGCTGGGAGGATAAATGAAAAGAAGTTAAATTTGTCTCATCTTGTCTAAGAAAGCCTAATGCTCGCGTCATATCTGGTGATTGGCTCTGCTCTTTTTTTATCTATGAGGCTAGTTATATAATTTGAGTATATTTGAGTATACAAAATTATCGCAGTTTACGTTATAAACAAAAATACATAATTTAAAAGAATCTGTAAGTAAAGACCTATGAAGAAAATTATGTATAATTTATACTGTGTACAGTTATATGTGAAATCCGACGTTGTGATATATAAATATATATGTAGGCAATCATATATAATTATATATGAATTATCTTTTAAAAATTTATTAGCAGTTGATACGCGATAAAGTTGAATCGAAATTCTATGAAAACTTTTCTATTGTACCATGTACAATTAATTACATACAGTTGTGTCTGTTTACATGAAAAAGAAAAATCTATGATAATCCTATATATGATTATTTATATATATATATATATATATATATATATATATATATATATATATATATATATATATATATATGTGTGTGCTAATATGTAATCTATGTGCTATTACATATAAATAATTCATATATAATTATACATAATTTATTAGGTGCTTTCGATTTTGTACTTAAACCAGCTTTCCTAGTAAACCTTTAATATTTGACTGAGTACTGTAGCTGTATAATTTACTAAAAAGAACAGTAACTTATGAGTTTCGTTAATAAAATTTTCAATTAAAAATGAAAGATACACTTGATAAAAATAAAATCTAACTATCAAGATATAATTCAAATAGCACAAGTAATAACAAAAATAACAAAAAAGAAATAATCCGTTTTTATCAATTTTTGTGAAAAATGTAATTTTTCACGTTTTAAGATACACTTTTGAAAATCTCAACTTTTATAAATCAACGAATTAAAGAGGTATCGATTTAAAAGATTACATAGATTATTCTTGAATTACCTACCAATGAAAGAGATCGAAACAATTTTTAAGATTACATTCAAAAATCAAATCAGAATTTATATGCATATATTTAGTATCTTGATTACTAATTGAGTAAGTTGATCACTCTTAAAAAACTCAAAACTATAGAAGTCACCTGCTGATGTTTTTGTGCCAACGATCGAAACGGTACTATAATATCGTTCTAATGCCGTGAGAGAAAGGAAAAGTGTTTATAATCACTACTATGATTGCTGTTGATAAAATCGAGGTTTAGTTTTAAGTTCAAGTTCAGGATGAACTCTCGTCTGAAAACGCAATTGAAAATTTATTGAAGAGATTATACAAGTATATTATGCAAGACTTGATTTTAAAGTAATGCAAAGCTGGACTCATTTTTTCAGCTCGACTTTGCAATACTTATTGCAAAGTCTTTATTTGCAGTGGTGATAAAATGATGTGCATAAAGATAAGCCAGAACCTTTGGATTATAGATTTCCTTTAAGTGTGCAAACAAGCTTTTTTTTTAAAAGCGATTAATTAATTATATCCCTAGTTTTAAGTAGACAAATTTTACTATCAATTTTATTTTCTTAATTCATTAATTACTAAGTTTTCAAAAAGTGTAGTTTGTATTAACTTTTAAATACTGCATTTACAAAAAGTTTTTAGATGTAATTTTAAATTTAACATGGGTTTTTTAAAGTATTTCTGTCAACCTTTTCACTGCCACTTATTTTGAATTTTCTCAATGTTAATCTTTTTTTTTATAATATATATTTTTTTTAGTAAATATATTTGCTAAGTTGCTAAGTATAGTGCAATATGTTTTAAATGAAAATCAAAAGTTTTGATTTAAAAAATCGTTTATCAAACTTGAATCGATAAAATAAAGGTTCTGGTGAGTTTAGTGAGTGAAAAAATCAGCAGGATAGTATCGAAATCATTGTGAAGGAAACATGATACGCAAGTCCTTCGATTTAGTCACGCGTGACAACGACGTGTATTATTGTAACTTGTATAAAATAATATACTTAAGGTAATAATCAATTTTGTAATTACATACGTTATGTATCATTGCAAATAGCGCGATAGTATATTAACCAGAGAAATCTATCAAAGGGTTAACTATAAAAGTTACTATTATGAAAAATATTGATGATAAATAAAGACACGTTACTTTTTTACAAAAAAAAATTTTATTTCTCTACCATACGTATCCTCGTACATTGCATTAAATCGTTTATTCAATTTGATGCTTTAAGTCTTCGTTATTTATGTGTAATAAAGGCATTGGAGCATCATTTACTATGCATGTGTGCATTTTTTTGAAAAACATACTTGATCACTAGACATAATAAATTATGAAGTATACGTTTCTATTTAAGAAACGTATAGGTATTAACGATAAAATAAAAACGTTAAAAAGAATACACAAACAGGAAGTGTTATCAAACTGCGGAATGAAAAGATATTCCAAGTGCAAAATTGTTAATCAATTTATGCAGGTCATGATTTTTCAAGAGGCAAAACTTAAAACACTAAGTTTAACATGTGAAAATGCCCTTTTCCTAAAAACACGCGCACGTAACACTCATCCTTTACTATAGGCAATGTTGAGATACAATAAGCGATCATTTTTAAATTTAATTTCTAAATCTCTAGATTTAGCTGATATTAAAAAAGAATTTTAAAAAAATATTTTAGTTTTCATTAGGTGTTTTCTTTATCTAATTGGTCATCATTTCCCAATATTGCTGACATATATTTACATCACTGAGTTGCAGTATCTGCTTTGCCAGGTGGATGTTGACCACCAGTTAGTTTTTTTATCAAGTTATCAATCATATTTGCATCAACTAGGCCAATAAATTTATCTACTACTAGGCCATTGGATACAGCTATAACTGCAGGTACTGCTTTCACTTCAAATGTATGGACTAATTCAGGATTATCTTCCACATTGACTATAGCAAGATTTAACTCATTCATAGGCCCAATGAGTTCCTCCAATTTTGGAGTGAGAATTTTACATGGATCACACCACTCTGCATGGAAGTTGACTATGACTGGTACTGAACTATTCATAACTTTGTCGACAAACTCAGTGTTGTCATTTATCTGAAATTTTTTGTGCCTTTGACTCAGCAAGGTAATATTTCTTGTTGACAATCTTATCAAGTTTCTCACAGTGGACAGCATTTTGATAGTTTAAGTTTTGGCCTCTATTGTCAATTTATCTTCTATAAGGCAATTTAAATAGCTAATGTATCTCAAGTATAAACTTTTTCAAGGCTTCGAGTATGTTTGTAAAAGTATTTACAGCACCCAATTTCTAACTCTTTGAGGTCTAGCCACATCCATAAGTGCAAACTTAACGTAACCTACGAATCCAATCACAGATGAAGCTGCTAATAGAATAAGAAGTATCATACGCCAAATGAAGAAATGGTCGTAAGGCTGAAAAGAAACAAATAAATGCGTTATTTTCACTTCAATGATAATGATCATAATAATAATTCAATTAAATTGGGACACATTACTATACACTAGAGAACTTTTACAATTCTGTACACAGTTAAAACGTATGCATAAATTTGTTTAAAAATATTCATGAGCCACAAGCATGATCTCTGTATGCAATTAACCTACTGAGTTTATGACAGATAAAAATAAAATCTCAGAACATTCTTTATTTTTCAAGAAGAATCAAGGTTTCTCGGTACCAAGTTATCAAATTGTTGGTGTTTTTGAAATAAATACGTTTGCTTCCTGATCTTATCAGTTCAAATGACAAAACTCCAAGCCATCCCAGACACTGTTTACCACATATTCTGTTATCACATTATTCATACCTTATTCTCTTGAACAACAGAGTGCTGAGGAGCTCGAGGTACAGAAATCAGTATAACAGTGATGATAGCGGCCACAGCCAAGGCAACAGCTCCGATCCTCCTTTCTATCCTGAGCGAGACCAGAAAAATCAGGCCAGCGGATATCCACAGCGTTAGTATAACAAAAAGTCCCAGACCCACTCCGAAAATGTGGCTGGTCATCCCCCTGTAATCGATATATAAGCCTCGTTATCTCTATACGGTTACATCGATCATCAAGAGTCGCTATATTTGAGATTGAATTCTAAACTCCCTCCAGATCCCTGCGTGTGTATATTTCCACACGGAAATGCATGTATACTTATATATCGCGTGTTAATTTTAGCTTCTAGTGTGAACGACGGGAGGATGCATATCGGTGCCTTGGACTGACTCGAAAGAGTTCGAGAGAGACAGTGCATTTTTCGGATCGAGCTGCGGGTAGGATAGAGCGTTACGTAATTAATCGGCGGGCTCACCTTCAGTTTTGAAGAAAACACAATGCAAATTTCCGAATTTCCGGGGGGACTTAACCTAGTCAGCTGTAACCATGATAACAATTGCACGCATAACTGATGCATACTATATACATACAATATATATGCGACGTTCCGACAGCGCGCAGGTGGCCAGCAGCTGATGTGTGTTTGTTGAGAATAGGGGGCGCTAGTACTGTGGCGCATAATTTTGAAACCTATATTTGTTTTACGATTACTTTCAACGAAAGTATAATTTTACTTACAAGTACACGCGGTTTTCCGGTCGACCGATTTCAACATATGGTTCGCAGAACGAAAGTCTAAAATTAAATTACATTTCAGTCATCGGTCGCGACTAGCTCTCGTTAAACTATTTGCTATTCAACTGCAGTCGGAACGAAAATATTGCATTACCGACTCGACTCTTATTTTCAAGCGTCTGCATTCGTTTTCTCAGGTGGAAGTGAAAGTCAAGTGCATCGATATAAATATTTTGTTCTGATACATTTCCTTGTGTTAGAGGTGTACATGCGTCTATGTATCTCTCGGCTCTATCCCTAATTCAGTGAAACAATCGTAAAAAGTTATATAGGATATTCTGCAGTAGAATATGCATTATAGTGACGATTTCTGCATCTGGCATAGGCTCATCGCTTCGAGTAAACGTTACGAGTATACGACGTATATTAAACCTCTTCCGAGTGTAATACGCGTTTTTCACTATAATACATGCATACTGCGCAAGTTTTCCCACGGCGGTTAACAATCGCGCATGTGAGAGTTAAGGGTGAAGATGCAACGAGTAGAGCAGCCCAAATTGGCACACACACACACACACACACACATCGATATAATAAATTCACGGACGTCGCATCGCAATGCACTTGTCCATTATTATATATTATTATTATTATACCCAGCAGCGCAGCATGACCCCCGGCGTCATGCGTAATTTCGCCGCATTATTGAACTTAGAAAGTCCAGCGGAGCGCTCATTCAATAACGAATCCGTACACGCGTGTACAATATAACGTATATGTCGTATGTATAAAGAGCAAAGCGAGACATGCAACGCTCGTCGATTTACGAGCGACTATATTTACGGACTTTACTGCCGCGCGAGAAGGAAATCATATCCCGTTCGCTCGAGGCGGAATATCATTGGATCTCTCTCGGCTCTATTTTCAGCGAGGCGACAGGCAGCTGTACAAGCCGCTCGCGCTTTGCATTTTATTTACGACCGACTACTTTTTTCTTTTTCCATCTCCATCAGCCGATATGAGATTCAAATTCGAACCCGGAATCCGCTGCATCGCGATCAGTTTGTTTTATACATAAAATCGCCGAGATGGTTATTAATTTATACATCAAGTCATAATCATCCCTCGTCGAAAGACTAATTTCGCAATCGCGCTCATTGCGGTGAAAACTTTTCGAAAAGTCCTATCTCGCAGTCGTATACACAGCGGCGAACGTAAAATGAATAATTCATCCTTCGGATGTCGAAAGCGAATACTCCCCCGATATATCGGCGCTTTGCTCGTCGGCGAAATCGTCGCGGCGATGTACATCTCGCGCGCGCGGGGAGAAGAAAAATAAAAGAGTTAAACAATGGGATAGAGGAGAGGCCCTGAACGCGGTGAGGTCCTCCCGTGTAATGACCCACTGACCATCTACTTACTCTATCGCGTCTCTCGAGCGATATCTCTCTCTCTCTCTCTCTCTCTCTCTCTCTCTCTCTCTCTCTATCCGCGTTATAGTAGAAGGTATATAGTATACTGTGAACTATACCGTGAAAGGTGGATCTTGAGGTAGTGGTGGAGGGGAGACGCGGCGGGTTTACCTGAGCGGGGAGAAAAAGTCCCGGCGGTCGTGGCCTCGGCTCTGACGTGACAATTAAGGTGTACTTATGCCTTTGGAAGGCTGGCACGCAGGTGGCGGGGTGTGTTCGGATCAAGATGTTGCATTGCGTTTGGAGCTATTGTGCAGGCTCTTGCTTTGATTTTCGATTTGAACCTTATATATTATGCAGTACAGAGTATTTTTTAATTAGTAGATGATTTGTATTTGAATCGTTTTAGTGAACTTTGACTCATTGTGGTGTAGCGATTGTCCACGAAGTTATATATAGCATTGTTTGCAAATTTCAAGAGCAAAATTTAATCGTCACTGAAATCACATCGGTATGAAGCTCATCATCATTTTGTACGAAATCGTGAATGATTCATCTTCTTCATTTTCGTATAAGTGTCCCGTTAATTTCATGTTTATTCGATCGATACCTCAGAGCGGCTGTCGTCAGGAGTATTGTTCAATCCAGAAAGACGTCTTCATCCGTAGAATTTCGTCGTATATACGTAATACCAAATCCAGAAACAACGCGCCGAGCGAATCGCTTCCATTCATTTTAGATATAGATAGTCTCTACATCGTTTTAGTACAGATTTATTACACAAGACGCGAGATCGATCAAGGTAATTGATCAATTACGTTCATCGGATTACAGAGGAAAAAAATTAAATATCATTTCGAACGAGAAAGTGTATAGGCTTGTAATGAGATAATGATACACGAGGCAAATTGCTTAGTTCTCTTTTTTTCGGTCTCTAAACTCTTCTTATATAGTAGCTGTGTTTAGGCGAATCGTCGAATGTTGACGCACGATTATTAAGACATATGATCACGTTGCGCGAAGATCTAATTAAGATTAAGACACAAAAAGTGCGGTGATATCATAAGGCGCGTTACGCGGCGTGATACAAATATTTTGATCCCCGATTACTTAACGATTGATTTCGGATGAGCTTAGATATTTATACCACATGTTTGCTAACATTTTGTTTTTATTTATTCATAATATTATGTAATTGTTTTAAATGCAATACACAGTGCGTGTTATCCAAACGAATTCGTAACTTGTCAAATACCAAACATCCCACCTACATCATAAATCGCCTATCCACTCGAAGAAAAGGGGGAAAACTCCACTCCATCACTCGCGAGCTATCAAACAGTCAAAACGCGGCTTCTCTCGAAAATTTTCAAATTACCCACTCACGACATCGTGTGTACGCCCATATACACAAGACAATTAAGCGGTACCTCGACCTCTCATGCACGTGCGCCATTATATCCTTTATACACATGCATATTCACGTCTCTATACCGCGCACACACTTGCGCGCATTTGCATGCAAACGCCGCGCGACAATGATGCAGTGGTACAGTTGGTTTTTTTTTAATTCTTGCTCACACGTGCGGTAGCGGTATCAAAGAGGCTAAAGAGAGAGAGAGAGAGAGAGAAGAGTTTCAAGGCGGTACAATGTGGGAAAGAGAGATGCACGATATATCTGTTGCATTGTGCAAGTTAGGCGAAAGCTGCGCTACTGCTGATGCTGCTGCAACTGTGTGTAATAGTGCTGGAGTAGGAAGAGGTTGGACTTGGACGTTTATCGGCTTGGGCGAAAATAATAATCGATGTTCGATCTGGAAGATATTGGGAAATTTTGATATATACTATTAGTGAAGCGATGCATGATGGAATGTAGATATTGCACATGTAGATGTTCGAAGAAAGAAGAAAAATAAAGTGAAGCGCACTGGCTATTATCACATGGGCGAACGCATAAAGAAAGAAAAATTTTGTGTAATAAGAGCCAACGCAGCCAAAAGCCTTAAAACCTCTCACACACAGCGTAAGTCTGAGACTATATACAACGGCCGACACGCGATGTATAAAACACGTAAACTCGCTAATCTACTTTATAACAATTCCCTACTTTCTTTTTTTCTCCAACCGAATTCATTGTTTGACGCAACTATTCGGCTGTAATTAAACCGCGATTAGCTTGGTCTTCGGGGATTTACGTCGAGAGATCGATTCGGGACGATCGGAGTGTCGCGAGCTATTCATTTTAATGAGGCTTGTTTTTTCGAGGCTGTCGCATTGAGTTCCTCGTTGATTAACCAGATTCTACGGTTTTCGGTATAAAAGAGTGTCGATGAGGGAATAGGTATTTCTTTAAACGTGTGATGGGTAAAGCCATTTTTGGCGCGTTGCAGCATCGCAAGAGAATCCACACGTGTTGTTTAGCTTCAATAAGCCAGATCTTTACATTCTCCTTACCCATCGATTATCTATATGCTAAATACTGGAAAGCAATGATATTCTGTAAGATTCCGGGTGAATCAATTGTACACGTGGGAAAGGTTCGCCGCGCGAAATTGTTCGTTTAACAAATTGACCAATTACATGCATAAAAGTGCGTATCTTCACCTTTTTCGAGAAGATTAATAATTCGCATCTTTCTGCTGCACGAAAATAAGAGATAGAAAGTTTTCGACGCGACAGTATCTTCTTTGTGTGGCGCGAGTATTATTCCGAGAGCGGCAAAACGCATTTTCAAATGAAACGCTGAATTGAATGTATAATTTGTGTAGTTGGAAAACGCGTTTTGTGAATTGTTGGGTTCACACGCGGGCAAATATTTGTTTTCTAAAAAGAACCTGATATTAATATAAAATAAACGTTTTTAAATTATATGTGTACGAGTACTCGACAGGCCTGCAATGATGAATGAAATTGAAAGAAATATCACTGGCTTACCCAACTCGGACTTTATCTACTTACGCACGAACATTTTATTTTTGATGATACTCTCTAGCTACTACGTGACGATTCCTTTCTTTATTCAGGCATAATATAAGAGGAATACGATGTCCAAAACGGTAGATTTTAAAAAAATTCCCAATTTATAATCAAGGATAATAAGTATCAAGTCAGTATATTAATCAACCATAAACTCGTAAAAAATTTCCTTGATTAAGTTAGCTCACAATAAATATGTGTGTGACAGAAGATCCTTCGCCGTATTAATACTTTCGAAAATATGACGATTTAATTTTCAGTCGAGAATAATGATAGCCATATCGTCATATCGTGCAATATTTCGGACGGCGCGAAGCATAATACGAAAATCTGATGCAAGGATTAGTTAAGCGACTTATTAAAAATCGATAATCTATAGGTAATGCAAGCGTAAAAGTTTCGATGCTGTGTATCACGAATGTAAGTACTCTGATACGTCTATATATATATATATATATATATATATATATATATATATATATATATTCGAATAATTTCTCACCTTTTACCGCGCGTGCCTAAGAGGTATATCTTACGGAGATGTCGAGGTCGTTAACAATTTCTTTTTTTTACAACAATGTGATATCTTCAATACTTCAGTATATCTTCTCCAAATCGCACTTTTAGTAAAATAATCACCACGTAAAATCTTCTTATCACAATAATTCTTCAACGTTATAGCTTTGTTTACAAATACCAGCGACGGGAACAATAGCCTGCAACGTAATCCACCAATCTTTTCATCCAAAATATCTAAAAATAACCCGTGAAGATTCGACGTCCTCTATATCAATCCGCAGTCTATACTCTCTCCCATAAAGCCGGAAAAAAGCCTTCGAGAATAACAACCATACATTATGCAAGCCAATTAGTCAGCTCTGACTAATGTCAACCGCGCAGACACACGCAAAAAGAGTTTTTGATGGGCCCATTATCGATCCCCTCTTTCTCTATATTTCCATCGTTGACGCGTCAATATTATAATAGGATCCCCCCCCCCCCCCTCACTCGATGTCGATAATCCCGAAAATTCGGCGAAGCCTCTTGTGCATTAGAGCAGATAGAAAGGACGCCGATGTCGTGTGTCGGGGTAGGGGCAAGTGCCGGGCAGAGAAGCGAAGATATCTCGCGAGTCGAGTCGCGCGCGGCAGAAGAGAAGAGAGTGAGTGTGCGCGCGGAAGTTACAAGTTGTGCAGGACGAGCTATACCGAGAGTAGGTGTGTGTGGAACTTTAACCGATGAACTGAGACGACCCGCAACATGCGGATTTTACCGGGAGTTTTGAGTGAGTTTTCGATTTTTCTTTTTTTTAACTTTGGCTTTTGCTGTGCGATGGTTTTTCTACTTTTTTTGAAATTTTTGAAACGTGCAATAACTTTTTGCAAAATTTAACTCTTTAAACTAAAACGTCTAGACGCAGGCATAATTGAAATGGAAAACTGAGGTGACATACATTAACATCGCTTAATTTTAACATCCTTGTTTTTGACACTCCCTATAAAAAAAACGTTAAATATTCAAGCAGCGCACACGTGTGGATCGTCAAAATAATTAATCATCTCGTCGTCGTATCAAATTACCCTACATGAAAGCCAGTAATTCGCCAGCAACTTTTACTAAAACCATCCTAAACGCGGTGTATAATGAGAAAGAGTATAAACTGCATAAGTAGACACTGAGCGAACATAGTCAGACGTTCCCGACGTACAAACATCATCGAAGAAATATTTGCCGATTTCGAGTATAATCGGATTATTAATAAATCCATTATAAATTCGCTTTTCCTCATCGAGCGTCGATGCGGGCAAAAGCCCCGGCGATCGTAACCACGATCATCAACAGCAAATCCGACTGCATTTTCGAGAATTTCAATTTACGAGACAGTACACGTCGTTTATTAATCACAACGATAACGGTATTCCAGAATTGACGAACCGCATCCTCCAATTTTACAATCACCATAAACCCGCGGCGCTATTAATCGACCTCCGTATAATAAAACGTCCATATCCCGGGAACAAAACAAACAATCGCCGAGAGAAAAATTGAATTTCTCATCGAGCAGTTTTCTCAAAAACTCTCCAGCAGCCAGCAGCATCAGCAACAACAAAAAAAGAAACATAACTGGGTACACAGAGTATATATAATACCCACAAGAACGAAAGTGAAATAACTTTCGCGCTCTGCAGTGATTCATTTCTTTCGGCGCTCGCGCGCTGCGTTTTCTAGCAATTACCCGCCGCACGGCGCAGCATCTCCAGCGGTACATTATACGCAGAGGTCTAAACTCGTCCATAAAGTTCGCGAGCGAACCCCATAACACGCCCCGTGAGTATAGGAATGCGTAATGGGCAGCGCGAGTGTTTTCTCGTATATAACGGGCGAGAAAGTACGAAAAAATAGATGGTTGTAACGGTTAAGCGAGAGAGTTGCTCCTTTGTATTATTTTTTTTTTTTTTTTGCTTTTGATTGAGGGCTGAGAGGCTGGACGTATAAAGGGGTTAGTTGGAATAGAGGAGAAATTTTTCCTCGCGGAGATCTGGATCGCGATTGCGCGTGACTTTTTAATTCGGACTAGGAAGATAGGATCTTCGTGGTAATTCGTGTAATGTAGTAGTGCAGCTGATTCGTCATTTTTGCGAGCAAACTCGGGTAATTTTTAAAAGAGCTTAGAACCATAAAATATTGCGATGATAAAACGCAGCATTGTAATTTTAAGTTATAGAGAAATAAGCTCAGTTTCTTTTATGCGTTTTTAAGAGATTGCGTGAAAGTATTGACAGTTTAATATCTACTTGACGACGTGACGATTTCCACCAAGTACAACCAAGACAATTAATTCGTTCTAGTTATACGCTTTTCAAATTTTTCGACAGATATCTTTTCATTTCTTCTTTGCAGTGTAGAAACGTCATCGGTTATGCATACTTCTACGCCTCCAAAAAAGGTAACGGCGGTGCATTCAAATGACAAAATTTAAGTTCCCAAATGATACACTTAAAAATTGTACAATTCACTAGACTGCGTTATTGCGTAACGGAACAAACAACAGCCACACGCAAAATACTCGAAAACGGCCGAAACGCGGGTCAGCCAAGTGTACTTTAAAAAACACTCAAGAGGTGGAATTAGATGGTAAAAATGTATCTACCGTGACGTAACGTTCTTAAAAATTATTTATTTTGCTTTCATAATGCATCCAGCCTCTAATGCAACATTATCATAAATTTGAAGATTTATGAATCCAAGAAAGCTTCGCTGATGGTTATAAATTTATTATATTCGTATCCAATCCAATTGCCAAATAAAATCTGTTGAAACAACAAAGTGATGCCAAGCCTAATGAGCCAAACAAACGTTGCTTCTTTCAAAATCGATTAAGATAATCGTAAATCAATATTTACAAAATATCCTTTAATTTACTACTTATCCATTCAAATCGATCCGATACTCTTATCGAATCTCAGATCTGCACGAAATTACAAAATTCATCGAACGATCTTTCTGCAGCCTTCGGCATATCCTCGCAGCCCTCAAAGTCAGATCCAGTAGGAATAAAACCGTTAAATCCTGTGGCATAAAAACCGGGCATATAACGATCGCATTATCCTCCCGTTCTCAACCGCGCGCAGCCGCACGTGAAAGTCTCTCTAATAAATACCCCAAGCGTTTAAACCTGCAACAACCTGAAGAACCCAACGCAGATATTTTAATGCATACGTCCGACGATAAAGCATCGACGAAATATAATATCCTCGAAAACAGAGCAAACAACGCGGCGAGACCGCCTCGGGTAAAAAAGTCGCGGATGCAACTTCCGAGACGTGGCGCAACCTCAGACACATCTCGGACTTTCTCACGTAAGGAAGACTATGCGAAGACGAATTAACTGTTTTTAATCAAAAGCCGTAAGCGCGCAGGAGAAAACGTAATCTAATTCGAGGCGAACGTGTGCAGTGCATGTATGTATATCGATCTTGATTTAATAATCGTAATTTGCTCGCTGTTACGTCAGGAGAGCGAGTATGTGTGTGTGTTTTGGTGCAGCTCGCGACCGAGTTATGCGGCAAACGCTCGGGATTAAACGTTTGTGGGAAGCTTGGATGTCGGAAGGGAAGTCGTATTATACGCGCGCGCACGCGATGTGTAGGAAAAGTTTGCGAAATGGGGATTTTAGAGGATATTAAATTCTTTATATGGCATTGTTTGCATGGTGATGGGATTGTAAGAGTGTTGGTTTTAGAGGTGTAGGAAAATGTTTTATTATTTAAAATTATATTATTTTATAGCTATATGAGAGCAGATGCGGCCGATAGATTTATTTGCGGAATTCGTTAAATTGTTTTGCTATACATACTTTGTTGTGAAAGTTCCATGTCTATTTAATCCTACTTTTTAGTGGACTAATTTAGCTGTAAAGATACAAGGCGATAAAAACAAACACAGAAAGATTGTATCATTTACAAATTTTATACTTACCCGCATCGCGTCACGTTTTCCATCAGAAGCGTCGCGCCGCGGCAGAGGTGAGCCGAGGCCATATCGAAATCGCGATTAATAATGCAAAACCAGCGCGCGAGCACGTTTCGAAAGGCGTATCGTCGTCGCGACGCCTGCTGTGCCATCTCGATATGTTAATTTCAAGGGAAATCACTAGACAGGAGAGTCACTGCAATTCGTTCGACGTCACTCTCGGATGCACATCTGAAACACAAATATTGTTGTCATCATTATTCTTCATACATCCTAGATTATAATATGCATGTGCGCTGAGAAAGTAATTCTTAAAATTCGCATTGCCTCGTAAACATTCACCGCACGCGTTCGCGTATACACATGTAAACCGGCACTTAAAAATCCATAATCGCAAAGGGGCGCACGTACACGGCTTTAACGTCGAATTTTTAACGCGTCTTCTGTGTAATCATCGAAAAGTTCAGGATAAAAATCGAGCTTTTCGCATAGGGGGCTATAATGAACGACGAGCAGGAATTTCACCAAGCTTCGCTACTTTTTTCTCCGCCATAATCACGGCCCGCGTGCGCTGTACACGGCGCCCAATCCGATAATGAGTAGGTGAGATGCCGCTTTTGGAGTCGAGCGCGCGCGTGCTGCGTAAAGATGCAAATTTGAATTTAACTACTTGATGAAAGTCGATATGCGGCGTTGGCTGCGAATTGTTGAGGTTTTTTTTTTTAAAGTTAGTGTGTGTGTGTGTGTGTGTGTGAATTATTTGTTTATTTGAAGATTCGATTGTTGGGAAATTTAACTATTAGATTGCCGAGAACAACAGCGGACTGTATACTCGTCATCAGGTTCTATATAGTCAGGTCATTAAAAACTTTGACCGCAAACCGCATGTGCTGCATCATAACGCGTGAAAGTCTCTCGCGCAAGTGCAATGGACTGTGTGTATATAGTGTCTAGCTTTGATGATACACGATAACGATACCACTTGTTTTCTGATCAGCTTCTTTATTTTGTAAATTACCCAAAACCCAGACAAATTTTTTATCATCAAATTTTCACTTTTATTCATGTAGAAGCATATACATATAATATAAGAAATTGATTTCTACGGCAAATCAAGTCAAAAAATCTTCATCCTCCTCTTGCTTCTTTCTGTTATCAGTTTTCTCAGCGACGACGCTTTGCTGCTGCGCATCTCTCGGCCTCTCATTTGAATACGACGATCATGAGCTGAGGCCGAGACTACTCTCAAGGCGAGCCATCGACGGTACGAGGGGCAGGTTCGTGTATATCTAAATATATATCTTATCGGAGACGAAAAAGACCTGCATTTTTTGTAGTAAAGGTATAAGCTTACGTCGCTAATGAGACTCGTTCGCTTTGTGCTTTTGCCGTCCACAGAAAACACTTTAATCCAAAGGAGGACAACTTCTTCGACGATTATGGATTCGAAAAAGGACAGTATCACGGAGAGAAGGAAAACGCGGGTAAGGCAGGGTTTTGATCTATTTTGACAGGCGATTGTGTTGAGTTGAAGCACATTATGATGAGTATTTTCACAGGATACGACGATCTCAAGAGTAACGTGCCCGGCGAACCTGGAATCGACTATCCGGCTTTCGTGAGGATTCCAAGGACGACCTTCTCGTGCATCGGTCGGGATCGAGGTAATGACTTTTTGATAGTGATTACAGTTTTTTCTTTTTCTTCATTGAAATAGGGCATTAATTATTTTTAAATTTGTCGAAAAACGTTGGATATTTTCGTAATCGATTTTTTTGTACCGCACGAAAACGTAAGTGTAATGTAATACCTCTCATTGCGAGAACAGAATACGAAAATTTCGTGTGCAAACTAACAAATTCCTTATGGTACCGGCTAAACGCAGCAGACAAGGAAAAAAAAGAGGAAATCGGCACTCGGCAAAAGTTGCGTATAAATTGCCGCGTGTCATCTTAACTCTAAAGATCTTAATATCCGCGTTTGTCATCGTGGTTCCGAAGAAAAAAATTTCACTCGTGCCGCAACAGGCATATAATATTCCACAGACGACAATATCACGATGACTCATGTATATACATGTTGGAACCGGCGAATTGTGGAATCCGGAGGTTCTAAAATTATACGAAGACGATCAAATCTTTTTCCTTTTTGACTCATCTCGCGATCACATAGCGTCATTGACTTTCCTAATCGATGAATGACATACCGATCGTTTGTTTTGATAGGAGAATTTTTTCCTGTTATTATCGCTTATAGAATTATTTTTACGTAAAAGCACGTTACCTATTCTTCTCTTCCGTTCAACTCGTACATTATGTATCCCGTCTTAAATCTACGGTAATGGCAATGAGCTAATAGATAGCGTTTAAGCGAGAACAGCGTGTCACGGTAGCGCAGGTTCACTATCGATTATGCATATAACTTTTTGGTTGAAACTGATAGCTATGATAGATTGGTGCAGCAGCTCGCGGCGAACTAGGCGGTATAATCATCGCGGCCTTTAGCTCGGAAAAGAGAAAAGCCGCTTATTATCGTCAATTAGGCAAGTGAGTTGAGTGGCATTATAATGGGTCCGTTAAAAGTAATGGAAAAAAATGAAAGGCGCTTAGTCACTGTATTGGCTGGAAGATGTATTCTATTTTGTATATAAATATTCAAATTTCACACGAATATAGATCTTCACACTATAGAATAATAAGAACACAAATTAATCCAACGGTTTGTCCATCCGCGGATGCATAACAATGCGGAAGTTAATAATCATACGTAAGCGTGAAATTGACTGTCTCAAAAGTCCATATAGCAAGCTTTTTTCGCATCTCATTAAATGATTTAATCATTCATTCAACTCGAGTGTACACCTATTACGAACACACTGTTGATATTTTAATTTTCATCCGTAACGGAAGAGACGCTAAATTGCCGTGCACAGAATGTATACACAGAGTTATCATATGCATATAAGGTGTATAACTGTATACGTCATTTTCGTAGGAATACCGTAAGCGGATTACGTGTGTATATTGTACACAGAGTGTTTTTTTTGCGCTCGTGAAATTCTTCGAAGTGAAAGCGCCGCTACAACGTCGTAGCGTCTATTATTTTAAACAAGAAAAGAACGTTAATTAGAGTCCGCGCGACATTTGCATAAATTTTCAGCTCTATTTTTGCGCAATTATTGCAGTGTTACGCGCAGCTGTATTAGTTATAAGATGATTATATTGTTATGAAAATAGTAAATTTTCATTGATCGTAATTCTACAAATGCACAAAGGAATCTCTGAATTCGACTCATGACTAACCACAATCGTACCGGATCCACCTTCCACCTCCAATATCCAAAAGAAATCTCCGAAGCCCATCGCCCCACATCCTTCCTCCCACACGAATACCACCGAAAATCTTTCGCAAACCAGAAAATCACCCACGTATCCTCAGAACCGAGTATACTAAGAACAGAAGATCCACGAAAAGTTCGCGCCGAAAAATCGATGTCAAGGATCCCGGACCTTTTCCTCGATCGCTAGACACGCAACGATTATTCCCGCTTTCGCAACGGCTCGCGCGCAATGCATCTTCTCTTTTTCTCGTTAGTCGTGGGTTGGTAATGAGGCGGGCGCGTATACACTCGGGACCTTTTTGAATTTATCGCCGTCCAGGTGTCACCGGCTTTTTCTTTCTTTGTTTCAGCATAGGTATTTACAAGTCTTAGCTTGGGATGTCGGTCGTAAATATTAAAGTGTCGGTTGTCGTACTGCGTTGATTGTATTTTTGGAAGTCGTTTGTGGACGGTTGATTATAGTAATCGGCTGCAGAGGGGACTTTTAGATACTTTTTATGGTGTTTGTACGCGAAGAGATGCGCTTTTTGTAGAGATTCGTTCAGGCTGAATTGATAGTTTGGTTCATGCAAAGAGTGCGTTTTGTTGGTTAAATAAATTTTAGCGTGTCGACGTCGGCGAAAAAGTCGGAAATATGATTTATCGGGCTCTTTAGTATCGTTATTCAAGCGGTTAAATAGGAAATTCCTTATTTAAATGTGCTAATTATATGATCATAACTATTGTAAACACGAAGTTACGTTCCAGCGTTAAGCATATACGAAAAAAAACACCTCTAAAAAAAGTCTTCACTTTTTATGGAGAACTTAACTGCACCGATATATTTATACCGACCAAATTATGCAAATCCACGAACAGAAATACCTGCTAATAATATTCGCACAAGCGATGACCGACGTCGATAATTCGGGAAAAAATACTCAGGCGGCCGCTTTTGTATGACATCTTTCCCAGAGTCAGGGGCTCGGCTCCTCGCGCCTATTATGCTCAATCCCTTTTTGCGGCTGTGATTGAATGATCCGGGCTTGGTTTTGATCGACGATAAACCTCATCTTTTCTTGGCAACTGTCAAACCTAAACTTGTCTATTATATTATTTTTGCGGTTTTTTTCGCCTCGGCGTGCATCGTGACGCAGATGACTTTCGATTGATTGCGCGGCTCTGCGAGGCAGATATTAATTGAATTATAGTCTTTTATTGTCGCTCTTACCCAGTCCTGATGGAGACTTTCAGATGCATTAATATATACGTAGAGGATTTCAATGCTTTAGGTGCTGTCACGATTTGTTTTTCTCTCGTATTTTATTGCCGCTAAACGAGCACTTGTTATTTACCTTTACCTAGTTCTTTGAAGTATTCCATGTCGAGAGAGTATTGATGCGTTCAAGAATCAATCAATGCTGTAGATTCTATTTTACAGGTTTTAACAACTGTGAAAGTTTGAAATATAAGCATTTAACGATTGTTTTTACATATTCAGATTAGTAAGAATAGCTATCGAATAAAGTTCTTGTATGACAATAAGAATATAGGTGATTCGTGCTATTAAACTTGAACTTCCATTATAGTACATTAGTAACAAACACAACAAATTTAAAAACCACTCAATTTTGTTTAGTAAGCAATGTTTAAAGTAAAATTTTTCTTATTTCAGGTTACTATGCGGACGAGGAAGCTGGTTGCCAGGTCTTCCACGTCTGCGACGAAGGTCTGGTCTCGACATTCCTGTGTCCAGTGGGTTCGCTCTTCAGTCAACGTCTACTAACCTGCGACTGGTGGAGCAAAGTGTCCTGCTCCAAGAGTCGCGAGTTCTACAGTCTTCAGCAACATGCAGAGGATGTACCTCTCACCGAGCAGCATGTGTTTCGTCACGCACTTCCAGATCATAAAGAGGCAGTCGAAGTTGTTAAGGATCAAGAGAAGGAGCAGAATCAGGTGAAGGAGACGCCTATCATCGTGAGCGTCAAGAAAAACGAGAATCAGCTGGAAAAGAGCCATAAACAGAAGCACAAAGGTGAACATGTTAGGGGACAGGCTCATCCGAGAAATCCATTCCTCGAGGTACAGAACGAGAACTCGCCGGTTATTAGGATCAAGCCTGTTGTCGAGGAGGACAGAAGATCGAGGGTTAGAGGACAGTCAAGGTACGTTGAAACGCCATGCACATGATAAAGTATTGTACTGCATAATGTATAAACGTTAATCTGTGAATTTTAGAACGAACACTGTCAACGTTCAAACTCATCATCGAAGAAGACTAAACCCGGAAGTCTCGTCTACAGAGCTTCCAAGCGTAACGAAGACGACGATTGGTATCGTCAACGAAGAGGTCTCTTTCTCGTCACCAGTTGCTGAAAATGATCACTTTTCTGTAACAACCACGACTTTGCAGAATGAAGATAATACCAGTGAAGATGTTCCAGCTGATTTGACTGTCACGAAGAAAGAACTGGGTGATGATGTAACTGAATCGACAGAGCCAACTGATGTTGGCAATCATAACTCTGCCCTTGAGTATGATGATATGGAGGGTAAGGAAAGTATTGGACTAGCGACTTCTCATGCTGAGAGGAAACTTGAGGAAGAAGAGAATAACGCAGGAACGACCGAAAGTAGTGTGAATGAAGTAACGACTTTAGAATCTGTTGACAGTACGACTTCTGTTATCATAGAGAAAGTCGAATCAACAACGCAAGTAGATGAAGCTATTCAGGCAAAGGAAAGCATTGGTTTGGTGCATTCCAAAATCCAAGAGAAACTTCAATTGTACGGGCAGGAGAAAGCGAGTGTCAATGATGACTCACAGAACAACGCTGAGGCAAAGACTGAAGAATCTGTAAACTCAGTTGATGATGTTAAGGAAACAACTCAGCAGTACCAAACCGAAGCGTTGACGGAGTTACCAACAAATACACAAACTTCGACGGAAGCTACCACTTCTTACACTTTCCCTGATGTGGATAATACAGAGGCAGTGCCTACCAGAAGAACGCAGCAAGTTCGCAAGATGTCTGGTTTCCGCATCAACGTGGCAGAAAAAAGGACCACGGAAGCGACGACTTTACCGTATGACGAGATCAGCTCTTCGGATTATGAAGAGCTGTTGAATTCCTCCGATACTTCTTTCACTTCGACTATTTTACCCGTTACGGTCACCACTGAGGAACCAACGACGATAATGTCGAACAATGTCAGAAGAATATCGGATACGGTTGAAGAAAGCAATGCTCCGTTCGGAGTAATGTTGCCACTGAACGGTAGCAGCGAGTTTCCGGTAACTATAAATGATCAGAGACCGATAGGCGTCAACCTATTGGGTCAACTGATTTCCCAACACGAGAGTCAACCGATCGATTTGACAAATCTCGAAATTGTCAGGTCAGATGAACCAAAACAACCGCAGCCTCAAAATCAAGATGTCAGTGCTTCCGTACCGAATGTTAGAACTTATCAGCATTTCAGAAGTCATCCGGTACAGCAAAGTAATCAACAAGATTATAGAAATTATGAGCAACAGCCTGTGATAGCTACGACTTTCAGAAATTATCAGGAACAGTACGTGCCTACAACCGCTCGAGTGACTCAACAGGATTACAATGATTACCAAAATAATCAAGAAGTACAGACCAATTACAGAAGTAATAACAATCAAGAGTTCATAACTCAACAGATCGTACCTACTACCACCGAGGTTGTACCCCAACAAAATTTTGGAAACTATCAGAATCAACAAGACAAAACTTCAGATTTCAATAATTATGAAGATAACGACGGATCTCGAGATTTCACAACTACTACAGTAGCTCCTCAACCAACTTCTAGAAACTACCCGAGTCGTGGAAATGCGCAACAGAACTCTAGGAATAACCAAGCTAATCGCAACGGACGCGGAAACTATAGACATCCAAGAATCCAAAATTATGACAGTACTGCTGTCAGGAATCATTTTCCCGATCCAGTATTGTCCGTTAACTATAATACTTATCAGAGTCAACCTCAAGCACCTGCAACGTTAAACAATTATCAAAATCAACCTCAAGAATCTCCAAAGTACAATACTTTCCAAAACCAACCCGAAGAACATTCGAACATTGATACTTATCAGAATCAACCAGAAGACGCAACTAAATATAACAATTTCCAACTCCATCCACAAATTCATATCAATATAGATTCTCATCAAAATCAGCCTGAACAACCAAAATGGAACAATCAACGTAATCAGCCTGAAAATTTACAGAATTATGTTAACTACCAAACGCACCATTACCCAGAAAATTTCCCTGACTACCAACAAAATTATAATTATCAATCTCAACCAACTACTGAGATTCCTCAGATCCGCCAGAAGCCGCAATCAAACTTTGGTAACTCTCGACCCGTCAATTATCAAGTACAAACTACAACAGCTCCCCAAGTCCATCACAGACCACAGCAGAATATTGATAACTCTCCAAACTATGCGGCTCAGCAGAATACGAAGAATTTTCAGAGTACTAGAAATCAACAGCCCACGGTAAACACTCAGAACTACGATTACCCAAATTACGACAGCGCTGAAGACATTGCCGAGAATACAAACTTCGGTGAATTCGGTGTTCGGATTTCTGCGAAGAATCCAAGTGATAATATTTTGACAGTGAATGCGAAAAGGCCAAAAATTACAGAAAACTCTAATGACGCTCACACGATAAATGCAGGACTGCAAGGAAAAGCTGCAAATTTCCTCTGGGCCATGAGTCAACTGGCTAAAACCGATCGTTTACCTAGACCTTTCACTCAGAACAAGAATAATGGAGAAGATAGTTTTAGTAGACATCGAAACACGCATTATCGTAATAATGTCCCCGATGACAAACCTAGACAGAACGTCAACAACTTCAGGTCAGTTTCTACGAATGTTAACAATTATAACGCCGATTACAACGACAATCATCAGTACGTAAACGTAGATGACTTTGCGGCTCCTCGTTTTGAAAATCCGCAGTCTAATTCTCAGAAAAATAATCAACAAAGACAAGAGAGAATCTTAAACAAAGCATCACCTGCACCTGAGAGTCCCGTTATACCAATCTTACTGAATGCACCGGAACCGCAGCCCAACCCATACAACATCGAGAACATTCCAGAGGTGAACACAGTACCCTTTGACAGAAACTCGCAATTCGTTCAGGTATCGGCACCCGATCTAAGCCAGTACAACGTAGAAAGTACCAGCGTCCCCAGCAGTAACGATCAGATCCTGAGGGATCCACAACCTCAGTCGGTCGACTACAGTGACTACCAAGAGAACACACCAATACCAGATTTTCAAAATCAGCCTCAACCACAACCCATCGACTTTAACTACCAACCCACTACACAACAATCGATACAAGACGTCCGAGTACCTCAAAGAAATGTCGAGATAGTACAAGACACTCAGGACTTCAGGCCAACCGTCCCACCGACCACCAAAGAAATCTTCAATGTAAACGAAGATCAGAGGCACTCGAACTTCAACTCGACGCAAAAGCCGGCTACCAGCGTTGAAACCGAGTTCATACCTTCGCTCAGTTTTGATTTCGGCAGCGACGAGGGCAGGAAGGAGTATTTCGAGGCTCTGGAAAAAGGCCTTGTACCTAACGATAGCAACGCGAGAAGGATCGACGGAGATGTTAGTTCTTCAGATAGAGCGACCGTAGCTGTAGAGAAGATGGAAGAGGAACAAGTGCAGGAGACGACGACTAGTGATATTATGGACAATTTTACAGATACCGGGGTGGTAATGAGTGGAATGGAGTGATGATGATTATTTAGTTTCTCATTGAACCTGTAAAATATGTATTTAGACTTAAATTTTATTTTATTAATTAATATTAATATAATAATATTATTTACGTACACTTAAGTGTATAAGCTAAAGGCTTGCGAACGGACCGACGAGATAATTTTTTATACTTTGTAAATTATAAGAAATAAAATTGTACAAAAAAAAAATTATTTTTATTGCTTCCAACAATAATTTCTAATTATAAATACTAGATTACAAATTTAGATTTATTAATTATTGCTACTTACAATTACCATCTATAAAATATATTTTTATGATAGAAGTAAGATATACATACCTATGCTTATCGATCTGTTGAGTGCACCGGACGCTATGAACCCGGGCAGCGTGTTTGGAACCATAGAAACGCACGGGTGTGTAACCTTTGTTTAGTCTAACGCATCAAGAGCTCGGTAACCTTATCGCAATATGTAGGATTTTGCTTTTAGTAGTTTTAGATAGTAAAATGTCCGAAGTAACGGAAAATGACGATGTTTCGACGACGGCGAGTAACCCTAATGGCAGCGTGGAAGCTGAAAGCGAAAAAACGTTCAAATTATCGCCTTTGGCGACTATGGATTGTCGGTATAAATCAATGTTTATTTTTGGTATTAAATCTATCTTAATCAATTATTTACAATATTTTTAATGATAAAACGAATATGTACTTGATATTTTTGTAAGAATAAAAATTATTGCTACTGAATAGCTATTGGATTTTTTTGTATGTGTATTAGAATTCTCTGGATACGTGATAAAATAATGAAGTTTCTGGGCCTTGGTAATACGCAGATTGTATTCAACGATCTTATGAATGTATGGTATTGTTTTATTTTACGCATGAATCATTTAAGTGGAACACTGTGTAAGTAATATGAAATTCCATATAGAACAATAATCGTTATAATGAAGAGAAATTATTGAATTTCTTGAATACGGACACTTACGAAGTGGCTGATCTTGAGTATAAGCAAATATTCTTTTATAAGACATACCGAGATGAGATTGTTCAAGAAGAAGTCTCAATTTGGGAAGAAGGTAATCTGAATCACTCGCTACTTTTATCATTGTTTTTTCTAGAACAGGATTTAATTAAATCTAAAAAAAGACATTTCGTTTACAAGCAAATATAGAATAACAATTTTTTATTGTGAATTTATAAATATTGTTATCAGGACGTGCAAAAATAGCAGCAATGGGATCTTTCGCAGCTCAGGTTAAATCTCAAAGATTAGTTAAAAGTGCTCCAGATGGTAAAATTTATTTGTTTAAAATGATCAGCACTCATTGCACATCCTCGAATAAACCTGCGCACTATCACATATAGCAAAAAGTTCATTGCATGATACTACAATTAGTTTTAGTACGAGTATTGTAGTTTTCTCGAGAGCACTTAGAAAATACATAGTTAAATGTATGGCGACGCCTATTTTTAACAATGCGTTATACCTTCTTAAACTAGACAAAAGAAAAGCAAAGGGCAAAGTAGCGAAGAAGCCGAAAAAGTCGAAAAAACCTGTGAAAGGCAAGCTGGAACGTACGGATTCGCTTCGCACGGACGACACTGCAGCTGCGGTGGATAGTGCGATCGAGTCGTCGACAGCCCTGCGATCGAATCAATCAACGGGTGGTGAGAGCGACGAGGGAGGAGAAGAAGATGAGGCTGACTACGATGACGATGATCTCAACGACGAAGTCTTCGCTCTGCTGGTCAAGGAGAAGAGCCAACCGGCGTTGCACACCACATCGTGTAGGCAATATAATATCATCAAGTGCGATTTCAAATTTAAAAATGTAAAAAAATTTCTTACCTTTTTAAAATTTTAGACGCATCAGAAAGCTTCGTACCGCCTCCTGGAGAAGAAGAAAACTACATATTGACAAGGGTACGAGCTCTATAAACAATCGAAACGTCCAAGACCTATAGTTTATGATCTATAATAAAATATACCCACTCTCAGAAAGTGGTTGACCGAGTGGTCCAGATCCCGGTGCTTCACTGCTTCTTCGGTGAGATAGACGGTTCCTCCCCCGAGCTCCAGAACCAGCGTTTGATCTACATCCTGCGCAGCAACGACGCGTCCATTCCCAGCTTCGACTCTCGCGCCGAGTGTTGGTCCGAGATGCCCCGTCACGTCGTTTGCGGCTCGTTGCAGGCCCAGTTTCTTCCTGCCATGGCCCAGATCCTCAAACAGGTCTTTCTACCTCTGGCCGAAAAACAGTTCAGAGGACCAGAGGCAGCACAAGACAGGGCTGTCAGAGATGCCCTGACATCCATGATGGAGACGCCTGGGATTGAGAGGGCTGCTGAGACGCTTTCCGATCTGACAAAGTCCCAGGTATATTGAAGTGTATACTCTTGTTAATGTATATTGTTATTTTAACGAGGGTTCCGAACAAATTTTCAGGGCACAGCGTTCATGCCTCCATCCAACATCCGCAGAGTGTCACTGATGGTGGAAAGGCTGAGAAGTGAAGACGAACACTCTGAGGCGTCGAAAGTTTCTGGAGACGGAGTCTCGCAGTCCAGAACCGGAAGTAGAAGGTCCACAGAGCAGCCGAAGAAATATATCGAACCTAGTAAAGCCGAATTTTTGGACTATCTGTCGAAACTCATCGAATCCGTGGAATGGTGATTTGAAAATGTTTATGATTGTATAAGCAACGAGAAGTTTAGGTAAAAATACCGAAGGATTTTTTAAGGACTTTGGATCACGTCGAAGGTGACACTCTACTGACGATTCCTGACGTCTTTGAAAACTTGGAAGCAGGTGTAACAGATGCCGATCTCGCGAAGAATACGAGAATAATCGAACAGCTCGAGGAAATCGTCTTGTCGTGGGAAAAGCACATCAAGAGGGTTTGATTACACACTGTTTTATTTTAAAATAGATAAAAAATCGAAGACAATATCTTGACAAACAATCGTTTTAGGTCTTGGAATCCTATGCCAACAAGTCACCACAAGGTAAAGGACCACTTGCCGAGTACTCGTATTGGCACGATAGAGAGTCCGGTTTATCGCTGCTGGTCGAACAGCTGAGGTCGCCCGCGATAGCTCGCATTCATGCGATTCTAAAAACGGCCCATTCGGCTATTGGTTCGGGATTCGATTACTTCGCTCACGAGCTGAACGACTGCTACGAAGAGGCTAAGGAGAACAACAAATTTTTGTCGACGGTACTGAGATATTTCAAGGTCAGTAGGTGAACAAACTCAGTGATGAATGATTTAAAGTTTATTGATTTTATATGTGTAGATAATTAACGAATTTTTAATATTGAAAATCATGCATTGTATAGATAGTGGCAGAAAGCGACTCGTTCGAGGGAATATCGAAGTTGATGCCGTCAATGTATGAACACTTGAAAATGATCTGGATTTTGTCCAAGTATTACTCAACAGAAGAGCGGATGGTTTCGTTACTCGAACGGATATCTTGGCAATTGCGCCAGAACGTCATGAAAAATTTAGCCATAAAACCACTGTTCGAGTAAGTACTCAAATTACAGTGAACTGCAACTTTTTTGTGAAGAAAATTAATGATTCTCTTACTGTATACCGTGATAGTGAACCCTTAGAGACAGTTTTGGAGAAAACTAACGCAGCTCACAAGATGCTTAAACTGTGGAAAACTGCGTATCTCAATACGCGCAATAACATCGAATTGTCGGGAAAAGGCGCTCGCTGGGAATTCGAACAGAGAAGGCTCTTCAAAGATACCGATTATCTAGCTGCTGTGAGATTCTCGATCGAAGAATTTTTTTAAATTAAAATTTTTCTATTACATTTTATGATTTTTATCACCCAGGTAAGCGCAGACCTGCACGAGATAGCCGGTGTCCTTCGGGACTTCTACAACATCTTCGGTGAAGAGCTAAAATCCATCGTAGACGACCCGGCACGAATCGACAGCATAATCGATCGAGTAGGTCAGCTTCTCATTCCTATTCGCGCCGCTGAGAACGACGCTTTCAACGAGTACAATCGCGAGAGTTGGGAGGCGACGATGTCGTGGTTTCGAGGCGAAGTCGAGCGTCTGGAGAACGAGGCGAAGGTTTTCATAGACGAGTGTTTCAATGCTCTGATAAGGGCCGAAGACGCACTGGCTATGCTCATGAAGTTCAGGGCCATGAAGACCAGAGAAGCTGTACATGAGAGACTCGCCATGAAGTTCGACGTTATCATGCAGCAGTTCAGTAAAGAGATCGACGAGGTCGAGGGTATTTTCAATAGGGGTGAGTTTGGTTCTCCAAAACGTGCTTTTTATTACAATAATTTAAAAATTTTTCAAACTATTTATAGGTAAACGAAATCCGCCGCTTCTGCGCTATCATCCACCGATAGCCGGTGCGATTTACTGGGAACGTCAGCTTTTCCATCGACTGAAGGGTCCGATCCTTGTCTTCCAAGAAATCGAGGAGCTCCGCGACAGCGAACTCAGGGCTTTTACTTTCGAGCAATACGTCGCTGTGGCTAAGCAAATGAAGGCTTACGAAGATGCCAAATTCGAGGACTTTGGACAAAAAGCTCTTAGTTTACTTCAGGGGACTATGAGGCGGAATGTGCTGACGGTGCAACCTTACGAGAGAAAAACTGGTGAGAGAGTATTACTGTCGATTGCGCGTGAAAATTAAAGTCATTTCGAAAAATATATCAGTCGATACGCGAGGCACGCAATCGAAAATGCTGAAAATCACTATGCTGAAGAAAATCGGAAGTGGCGATTATATCTCGACTACTGGGACGCCTATGACGACTTCTCGCGGTGACGAGCGAATCAGTTATTTGATGCCCAATAAACCCAGTTTCGGTAAACTCCTTTCGTCTCCTTTTCCAAAAGTCCGATGCTTACCTTCATCGTATTTAAAAAATAATACTTTTGATCTTAATTATATAATAATAATTATTGTATACCTAGATGCTAGGTTGTCTATAAATCCGAGTTTGAAAACGATCGCCACCTTGAAAAGTGTTAAGACGCAGTATCGATCTGACAGAAAGTCTGAAGTCACACGTACCTCAAAAACTAGACCGTCATCTGGATCTACGATTACGGAGAAACTACAGCAGCAAATTCTCAAGAACACCGAGCTCATGCGAGGTGCTATTTTGCTGGAAAATCAAATCAAGTTGACTGTGAATTTCGATAGAAAAGTGTTTGACATAATAAGAGAGGTATGATATTGAACAGTTGTCTTCTCAAATTTCAAACAAGTATGGATATTAAGTATTGAAAATTAAAAATTTTTTAAGGCTGAATTATTGGAGCATTTGGGGTTCGAACTGCCAGCAGTCATACGTGAAGTTGGTATCCAGAAGGACAGACTACACGAAGACAGCGAAGCTGTAGAGAAAATGATCAACCAGTACAACGATATCATTGAGAAGTTCGATGATGCAGATGTAATTCAATAAACACACAAAAGTATAATTTAAAGTTACAATTAATCGGATTCTTTTCTAACATTCTACCGCACGTCTTGCTACACTCAGATATTACTACTGAAGCATACACTCGAAAACGTGGAGAAACACATCCAGCCAGGTGTCACTCGACTCAATTGGTATTCCCTGGGAATCAATGATTACGCTACTGGATGCAGCAAACTTCTGAAGAGTCTAGCTTCCATAGTTGCTCAGGTCAATCACATCAGACGCGATCTAGACTCGCAGATAGATGACGTACTTGGAAGGTACAACCTCTTCGCTACTAACGATGATCCAGAGGCTCCGGGTTACGAATTACGTGGTTGCAAAGTTTGTATCGAATTTTGTCTTAATTTTGCTCATTAAATTAGTATGTTTATAAAATCAAAAAAGGAAATTTTGCAGGAATTCTTTTTAGAAGTCGAAAGCAAAAGGACAGAGCTTGTGAGTGCGATGCTGAAATGTTACCAATCCACAAGTCCTATGTTGGTGAAGCTGGAAAGTCTCGTTGAGGGAACTTCAACTGGCAAAAGTCCAGCGATGCTATTGTATTACGAGCGCTATGAGCAAACCATTTTTACGGCATTCATAACGTGAGTGCAAGTACATGATTGATTAAACGTATAATTGTTGATATTTACTTCACCTGTGAAAATCTTTACCCAGATGTTTCGTACGAAATTTGGAGCACTTGAAACAGCTTCTAGTATCCAGCAAACCTCTTTTTCAAGTGAACGCTGCTTTGTTCGCCTCGGAGGTGGTGCTCAAACCGTCGGCGGGTGAGATTTACACAATCATTCTACAAGACGTCAAGGACCTCATGGAGAGACTTCGAGTTTTTCCGCGATGGATGGTGCGCACTTGTCTCGAATGTCAGCCGCTGAAGGACGAGTCCGCGACGGATTTTGTGATTTTCAGCTTCTTCGAAGATATCATGAGCGTTCAAGTGAAATGTCAATTTTTATTTTACTAAGATGAATAGAACGAATTTTTCATTTGAAATTTTCCAGATAATAAACGAGCTGATTTTCGCTGTGCAAGAAACATCGCATCGATTGTCTCAGGATTGCTGGCGATACCTTCACAAATGGAAACAATACAGCAATCTGTGGTCACTCGATAAGACTCAAGTCTGCGAAAAATTCGCAGCTTCCAATCCCACCCTCCAGCAGTACGATGAGAAATTCGGCTTCTACGACTCCATCATTGAAGAAATCGACGAGATGACGGATCACTTCGACGTTTCTAGCATAAGGTACAGTATCAAATTTCGTTGAAATAAATCAAGAATTTATACTCTTTAAATATTCAAGGATCAACCTTCAACCTCTACTCAACGGCATTAAGGATAACGCGCGAGAATGGAAGCAGGTGTTGGGCAACTTTCTTCTGACCGACACGGCGAAGGCGATGACCGATCTGAAAGACACGATTGAGAGGTTCCGAGGAGAGGTGGAACTGGTCATCAGTGGCTTGGAACGTTTTAAAATCGTGATGCAGTGCATCAGCGACATCAAGCGCATGGCTATCCAGGCGGAGGTCGAATACTTGCAGTATCAGGTCGGTTGATTTTTACTTTTGGCTATAGGTATATCAACTGTATCCATTCTCGTATCAATACAGATTAAAAGAATTGTTGTTTCTTCTTTGTCAGGAAACTTTCAGAATACTCAGAGCTCACAAAGTGGAATATCCTGCGGGCGACGAAGAAACCGCACACAAGTTGCAACAGGACTGGGAATCTTTGTATCTTGGAGCACTTTACAGATCGAATAGTCTCGAGAGTACAAAAGATCAGTTTTGCGATATGACCACTAAAGAAATCGAGGAATTTGGTCGCGAGGTTGCCGAATTTATAGAGAAATTCCAAAGCGAGGGACCAGGAAGCTACGGTGAAGATTTGGACACTGGAATGAAAAAAATGGATGTAAGTTACAATCGAAACTTTCATAGTGTTAAACTTATCCTATGAAAAAGAATGTACTTTAACCATTGTCCAAAACAGGAATACGGCCAGCAAATTTCTGAACTTGAACAAAAACTCTACGACCTAACAAACGCCGAGCTACTCTTCGACCTGCCTCCAGCAGACTACTCGAGCTTCTACTCCGTCGAGCGGGACTTCGAGGCGATGGGCGAATTGTTTAAGCTATACAAGAGCCAGAAGACAGCAAGAGATACCTGGGCCAAGACCCTATGGGTCGACCTAAACCCTCAACAGCTGATCGACGGGATGGATGCATTTTTGAAGGAGTTTCGCAGGATGCCAAAGGCTGTCAGGAGCCTACAAGTTGGCCGTGCTTTGGAGGCCAATATGAAGAGCTTCAAAAATTCAGTGCCGCTGTTCGTTGAATTGAAGAACGAGGCTATGAGAGAGAGACATTGGAAGGAGCTGATGGACCGAACTGGAAAGCATTTTGACATGTCGTCAGACAGGTCTGGTGATTAAACGAAAGACTGGGACGGTTTTAGATCGAGGTGTAAATAGTATGATATGGCGGTGTACAGTGATTAGGAATAGCAAGTGTTTTATTAAGTGCAGGACAAATAATTTTAGAATAGGTGTCAAGTGATTTCTAAGCGTTCAGCAATCTTATTTTGTTCTTCTTCGCATTATATCGTCAAGCTGGAGCAATCAATCTTTGTTCAATCGATCATTAAAATGTACAATTTTACTAAACAGCTAAAAATGCTAAAAATTGGTTTATTCCTGACAGTCATTTGATTTTATTTAAACTATAGAAGTTCGTGTAGATAAACTTTTCTGCGTTAGAATTAATTATAAATAAAATTAAGTGACTCAAAAAGATTTTTTACAAGCTGTTTAATAAAATTGATCATTTAAAAATCAACTTTCACAATAACGATATTGTTCTACTGCATATTCTATAAATGAAAAGTTACTACAGTTACAGTTAGAATGACATTTGCAAACAGTGAAAACTTACAATCATAATAAGATTCGCTAAAATGCGAGACAGACATTGAACTGAAACAACATGCACAAAGTGATTAAATATACTTATCTGTGATACACGCATTATACGTCATAATAATGGAGGGGTAAGCTTACAACTATAGAATATTAAGTAGATTCTCAATAACGATCGGCATTTTTTATACTAGAAATTGGCAAAACTAGTACATAAAATAGACGTCTGTGTTTATTTATAAAAAGGTTCACACTCGAGAACATGTTCGCCATGGACCTGGCACGCTACCAGGACATCGCCGAGTCGATCGTGAACAACGCGAGTCGCGAACTAGCTATAGAACGCGGTGTCCAGGAAGTAGCGCAAATCTGGTCCACCATGGAATTCAAACTGCTTCGACATACGAAAGTTGGCGAGGATCGCGGCTTTGTGCTTGGCAGCGTTGATGAACTAACTCAGGTACATTTTGAAAAGTACATAGTATATTATAGTCTTCCCTTAAAATAATTTGCTTATGCTACATGATGAATTGAAATTTAGATTCTCGAAGACAACGCCCTGAATCTTCAAAGCATGTCAGCCTCCCAATTCGTCGGTCCCTTCCTGAGCGTCGTTCAAAAATGGGAAAAAGCTATGCGCACAATTGCTGATGTCGTCGAAGCTTGGCTAGAACTTCAGCGACGTTGGATGTACCTAGAGGGAATCTTCGTCGGTGGGGACATTAGAGCACAACTACCCGACGAAGCTAAGCGGTTCGACGATGTGGATAAGAGCTTTCGTAGAATCATGGTTGATACTGCTAAAAAGCCGAATGTTTTGGAATGCTGCTCTATACCGGGTGAGTTGTTCGTATAAAATCTGTATAATCGCTGATTTCTTACAAATTTATCCTACCGCCACAGGTCGTAAAGAAGAATTCGAAGGGTTGATCATGGCTCTCGAGAAGTGTCAGAAATCCTTGAGCGAATATCTAAAGAGCAAACGTGCCGTGTTCCCACGTTTCTCCTTTATCAGCGACGATGAGTTGCTCGGCATTTTGGGAAGCTCCGAACCGAGTGTTATTCAAGAACACGTAGGCAAGATGTTCGATAACCTGAGTAAATTCAGACTTGGACCTGATAGTCAGGAGCGAATAGTCGCCAGTGCGCTAATCTCGACTGAAGGCGAAGTCATGGAATTCAGGAATCCGGTGGTAGCAGAAGGTAACATCGAGGACTGGTTGGTCCAGGCACTGGATGAGATGAGACGATCCAATAGATATCTCACCAAGAAAGCTGTATACGATTATGGAACCGTGAGTTGTTAAGCTATTTCATGTTCTTTTGGCCATTTAAAACGGATAAAAAAATTAATAATGGATGGCATAGATGAGCAAACCGAGAACCGAATGGATGTTAGATTTTCAAGGCATGATGATTCTGGCGGCTAATCAAATCTGGTGGACCGCTGAGGTTGAGAACGTGTTCAAGAAAATTGCGATGGGGAAGAAACGCGCTATGAAAGAGGTAGGTAATTCATGCACACTTACAATTTAAAACCTAAATCAACGCAGCATTATAACACCTTTCTGGTTTTAGTATCTGCAACAGCTGATTCAGCAGTTGGACGAAGTCGTGAAACTGATGGGGGGAGATACTCTTTCGAACAACGACAGAAAGAAGCTCGATACGGTGTTGACTATCGACGTTCACACGCGAGACATAATCGAAGGATTCGTTCGAGATAGCATCATGGATGCTATGGAGTTCGAATGGGAAAGTCAATTGCGGTAAATACAATGCACTATCTTGGTGTAAAATAGTTTCGTAAACTTCATTAAATACTTGTGCTTCGATCTTTAGATTTTATTGGGTACATGACTTGGACAACGTGTGGATGCATCAGTGCACCGGATCATTCGAGTATGGCTACGAATACATGGGATTAAATGGAAGATTAGTCGTCACTCCTCTGACGGATCGCATTTATCTTACCATAACTCAAGCTCTGTCGATGCATCTTGGTGGAGCTCCGGCTGGTAAAGCATACAATCTCTACTGTGTTACGCGAAAAATATTAAATAATGAAATGATTCGTAACTTACTCGCCAGGACCCGCTGGCACGGGGAAAACCGAGACCACGAAAGATTTAGCAAAAGCTCTAGGTCTTCTGTGTATCGTGACCAATTGTGGTGAAGGTATGGACTACGTAGCTATTGGTAAAACTCTCGGAGGTCTAGCTCAATGCGGTGCTTGGGGGTGTTTCGACGAGTTCAATCGTATCGATGTTTCGGTTCTCTCGGTAATCTCCACTCAATTACAGACCATCAGATCCGCTTTGCAGAGTAAAGCTACTCGTTTCATGGTAAATTATCCATCGTAAACTTCCAAATCATTCAAATTATGAAGTCGAAGTATAAATTGATAATGTAAATATTTTCAGTTTGAAAATCAAGACATCACTCTAGACTCCAAAGTGGGCATTTTTATAACCATGAATCCAGGTTACGCCGGCCGTACCGAACTTCCGGAATCCGTGAAAGCTCTCTTCAGACCCGTGGTCTGCATCGTTCCGGATAACGAGCTCATTTGCCAGATCAAACTATTCAGTGCAGGTTTCCTCACGGCGAAGGTACTGGCTAAAAAAATGACAGTTTTGTACAATCTAGCTCGCGAACAGCTCAGCAAGCAGACTCACTACGACTTTGGCCTTCGAGCTCTCAAGTCCGTACTGAACATGGCTGGGCAACTGAAGAGAACGTCAGGAAATTTACCCGAGGATGTGGTGCTTATGAGAGCGTTGAGAGACATGAATCTGCCGAAGTTTATCTTTGAAGATGTGCCGCTATTTTTGGGTTTGATTAAGGATCTGTTTCCTGGACTGGACTGTCCCAGAGTTAGATATCCTGACTTCAACGATGCAGTCGAGAAGGCACTTAGGGATAAAGGTTACGCCATCATACCTGATCAGGTTGACAAAGTGGTACAGCTGTACGAAGTGATGATGACTCGTCACTCGACGATGATTGTTGGTCCGACTGGCGGTGGTAAGACCGTCGTTATCCAAGCTCTTTGCGACGCTCAGACTCTGCTCGGCAAACCTTCGAAGCTTTACATCTTGAATCCGAAAGCCTGTACCGTCATCGAACTCTACGGTGTTCTGGATCACACTACGAGAGACTGGACCGATGGACTGTTGAGTAACATATTCAGGGAGGTGAACAAACCTCTGGATTCCAATGTAGACGAGAAGAAGTACATACTGTTCGATGGTGATGTTGATGCCTTGTGGATCGAGAACATGAACTCCGTAATGGACGACAATAAATTGCTGACTCTGGCTAATCAGGAGCGAATCAAACTTCAGGATCACTGCAATTTGTTGTTCGAGGTAATAAATCTGTGTCCTCGTATCTGTTAACTAGAGTAACATTTTCTCGTTTAATAATTTAAGGTCGGTGATTTGCAATACGCGTCACCAGCTACGGTATCCAGAGCTGGAATGGTCTACGTCGATCCAAAGAATTTAGGGTATCAACCGTTCATGGATAAATGGATCAACAGTCGAAACAAATCAGAGCAAAGCGTGTTACGCTTTTTATGCGAAAAATATGTTGACACCGGAATCCGTTTCATCATCGACGGTTTGTTAGGTCTTCAGCAAGTCGTACCTCTGAAACTGATAATTCCTCAAACTCGCCTCAACATGGTACAGCTAATTAAACTTCACTTAAAACTATTCTCGAAATCTTGAAGCAACTTATGATCATTTTATAAATCACATTAGGTCACACAACTCTGCGTCACCATAGACGCCCTCTATCCAAAACCAGCAGTCGACGAGTATCTTCGCGATGAAGATCGGATCCTCACTGACGAAGAAGAAACTCTTCTCATCGAGAAAACGCTGATCCGCGACGAAACACTCGAGGCAGTGTACCTACAAGCTTGTTACTGTTCACTGGGCGCAGCTGTCACCTCGGAATCTCGCAAAGAATTCGATGACTTCATGAAGAAAACCTCTGGCCTGATGATGGTTGAAGACTCGGCTGAGAAGCCTGCGACCACTCGGTACATGCCGACCCTCTTCCCTCAGCTTTACGATTACCTTCTGGACGTGGATAAGAGGATCTGGGTTCCCTGGAAGTGGATGGTGTCGAAGTATGTTCACGAGAGGGGAAGACACTTTGGGGAAATTCTCGTGCCTACAGTGGACACGATCAGGGCAACTTGGTTCGTCGAGCTGATGAACGAGGCCAAGAAGCCTATGGTCCTGGTTGGAGATACTGGAACTTCCAAGAGCGCTATTATTATGGATTTTCTGAGGAACCTGGATGCGGATAAGTTCGTAAGTATTTTCGTTTAATAATTAATGATTAAAATTTTTCTTATTTTTTTATTGTCTTATAGTTGAGCATACATTTTACAAAAATTCTGCAATCATATAATATACAAAGAGCAGTATAAAGAAAGTATAAGTAATCGAACATGCTAAACACGAAACGTTTCTCATGTTCTACTTTAATTTACAAAATTCGTTTGTTTACATATCTTAGATTATAAAAATATTTCGTATGTTTATCAGTCTCACGTGTTTTTCATTCAAACTCATGAAAAATATTGATATTCTTTGTGTGATGAGAATCGCCGTTCATTAGGCGCAAGTAGGTCAAGCTTTATATCCAGTGGGATTATGACCTCTGCTTCATTTCATTTACTTCCGTAGACAATTATAGCTTTATAATACAACTCGACAACAGCGCAGTTTCCTCACTATAAATGAGCAGCCGTTGTTTTTTTATAATTTTAGCTTTTTTCTTATAAGCAACACAAGTGTCTTGAATGCAATTTTCTGTAACATTGATTACCTCAGAGTTTTTATGATAGCTCGTAAAGTCATTGTATACGAAAACACTCGATACAAAAACTGAGGAAAAAATAAAATGATCAATTTAATTATGTTTATTGCATAAGTATATAAATGTATCGTATTTTCATGCTTACATTTGCTAAAAACTTCATGTTCAAATCATCTGTAATGCCACACACTCTTATACCAAGAGATTTCTGACA